>NC_045606.1:985000-1690000 GCF_009762305.2 Zalophus californianus | reverse complement strand
TTTCTAATCCAAAGAGGAGGAAACTTAAATGTCATTCAGGAGGGGAATGGATAAATTATGATAGGGCTTTAGGTCCTGTTTTTTTATAAATCTGCATTATTTTCCTCTTCCAGATGACCATAGTTACAAAGTAGAGCCTGCTTTGACACCCAATGGCAGGACCATAGTGCGACGTCAGCCTTTGATGGATGTTCCCCATGAACACACAAGACCTGCCCCCCAGAACAGATCCTGTGCATAACAAGGATGAGACACGTGATCCCATGCTGGAAGAAGAAGCAGGGTGGAAGAGAACGGTGAACACTTTGTGTGAGAACCATGATCAAACAACTTAGCAAAACGTTCTTTCCCAGTGCACACCTTTACTGCTGGGGTGGACAGGATCACAGCTGTCGTTAGACACTGGAGTCCGAGAGAAATGTTATCCTGTGCTTCCTTTGGCATCTGAGAAAATGCAACCTGCTCCAGTCACTAATCTGTTACATAGTAAAGTAACAATAAGTGTCTTTTCATATTAAAAAAAGATATAAAATTTGAGCTAGTAAGTGGCAAAGCTGAGATCTGAAACCAGTCTGGAAGTTTCCAAAGAGCTCTCTGTGCAGCACTGGTTCTTCCTTCCCCTGTTTAGGGGCTGAGACCCAGGAGAGGAGTGGGTGTGAACTCACCTTGGCTGGTGTGAACTCATGTCTGCAGGTGTGAACCCAGTGTTGGCTTCCTCGGTGCCTGGATGACTTTCACAGCACATGAACAGACCGGGCACAGGTAGAAAGCATGCTTACACAGATCCCCTTTCCTCTCAAATACCTCCCAAACCTCATTTATAATTAAGCCATTTTCAGTTCTAAAGTTGATGTGTTTAACTGTCTTCATTAACCTTACCAGAGTCAATACGTTGAACGGCAGTTTTTATAAAATTTTAATTTCTGTTGCACGTCAACAATGACAACTGCAGGCACACCTCATCCAAACGACGTATGGATATCGTCCACCACAGCCCTGCATGACCCCTGTTAGGGTTCTGTATTAAAACACTATAAGAATTAGAAATTGATTAGTCATGTTGTTCTAATCGTTAAGAAAGTTTAGGGCTGGAACCAACTGCTTTATGCTAGTAACACAAAGTCCATGAACAGTATAGCCTGTTCCATAGATTCCGTGTGTATGTAAACTCACATTCTTGGATGTGCTGTGGGATTTTTTGGCAGCATGAGCTTTCACAATGACAATGAATGACAAGGAAGCGCTTTTATTCAATTTTATTTTATTTTTCTAAGGAAATGTTTTTAAATGGAATATGGTGAAGGGATGTCAGTTGAAAATTAAGATCCTCGCCATTGCGCATTGCATCATAATTCCGTAATGCAGCGCTGGACTGATTCTGCCCCATCAGGGACTGGCTGCAGGAAGTGGTGCCTGAATCCATCGCCAGAAGCGGGCATGTGCAATCCATTTTTAGGTTTTAATGCCTCCATAATCAGTCACAGCTTCAGTTAGGAGAGCTGGTATAGGTTTTTTCATTTTCTTGTGGCATTTAGTCAAGCGCTAAGGGATAAATATGGAAACCAGCAATCCCTAGGGAGTCACAAATTTTCATTTATCCTGGAAGCTGCTGGGCATCAAAGACCAATGGGATCTTCGAGCTGTTTCTAAATGTGGAAGTTGGTTGATGAATCTCTTTGTTGAAGATGTTCTATGAAAATACTGGGGATTATTGGTCAGCTGAAGCATACATTTTTCTTCTATAAATAGAGTACAGAGGAATGGTCTTTATTCAATGACATGGGTGTTCACCACTAGTAAACAAAGACAGTATCTAGACATGTGTTAAAGTAAATTAAAAAGAAGAGGGTGGGCTTTTTTTCTTTGTATTGGGGAAAATATAATCACCGTGTATTTGAGGACAGAATAACCTTGTAAAAACAATCAAGAAAGATAAGAAAAATGCCAAAAATATTCAAGAAAACATTAGCAAAACAAATATACACAAAGAACACAAGACATACCCGAATTGAGGTCATCCTAGGAATTAAGGTTGGATTTGCCATTCAAAAATTAATCAACACAGTTGACACATTAAGAGAATAAAGGAGAAAAAATATGATCATCTCAAAAAAGGAAGAGAGGGCATTTGTTAGAAATCAACATCCATTAATATGTTAAGGAAAAAAATGTAGCCAACTAAAAATTAAATAAACAAAAAGCCCTTTTTAACTTGAAAATGTTATCCACAAGGATCCTAAGCAAGCATCATACTTAAAGGTGAAGATCACATAAGCTTTTCTCCAGAATTAGGAGAAAATTCCTCTGATATTAAATATTGTGTTAGGGGCTTCGCCAGGGGAATGGATAGCATTTTCCATAATGGTAAGTAACACTTGGCTTTTTAAGGTAATAACACCATGCTGCAACCCCCCCCCCCGCAAACATGGTAAAAAAAAAAAAAAAGCCACCATTGTGCTGATTCCTTGCACAAGTTTGGATTTGTCAGTCTTTGAGTCACTTTGGGGGGGGGGGTTGTAGAGCTGTGTCTCATTAAAATTTGAATTTGCATTTCCTAATGACTAATGCATTTGAGTACCTGTTAGTAGGTTTAATTCTGATCTGAGTATCTTCTTCATTTGACATGTGGTTCAACTCTCTTGCCCCTTTTCTTTTTGCACTCCTTTCTTACTGATTTGTAAGAGTTCGTTTTATATTTTAGACGTTGTTTTTATTAGTCATATGCTTTAACAAGACATTCTCCCACTCTGTGGCTTGATTTTTCATTCTCTTTTTGGTGTTTTTGGTGAACAGAAGTTCTTAATTTAATGTAGTCAAGTGTATTGTTCTTTTCCTATTATTGACTTTTGTGCCTTGTTTAGAATTTTTTTCTGCTTCACCAAGCTCATGAAGATAGTCTTCCCTGGTTTTATGCAGAAATTTACTTCTTCTTTTTGTATTTATATCCACAATCCTTCTGTATGTCTGTGTGTATGTGGGTATTTGCCATATATTCATTTGACCAACAAATTCTTCTTGGATCTTTGTACCGAAAGCAGAAGTAACAGAAGCAAAAATTGACAAGTGGTACTACATCAAACAAAAAAGCTTTTGTACAGCAAAGGAAACCATCAACAAAATGAAAAGGCAACCTACAGAATGAGAGAAGATAAATATTTGAAAATCATGTATCTCATAAGGACCTAATATTCAAAATATAGAGAGAACTCATACAACTTAGGAAGAATCAGTCAATCAGTCAAAAATGGGCAGAGGATCTGAGTAGACATTTCTCCAAAGAAGACATGCGGATGGCCAATGGGTACATTAAAAGATGCTCAACATCACTAGTCATTAGGAAAGTGCGAATCAAAACCACAATGAGATACCACCTCATAACTCTCAGAATGGCAAGGAAAAACAAGTGTTGGTGAGGATGTGGAGAAAGGGGAACCCTCATGCATTGCTGATGGGAATATAATTGATACAACCCCGATGGAAAACAGTATGGAGGTTCCTCAAGAAATTATCATATAAAGGAAATAATCAAAACTTTTTTGGAGTGGCTTTTCTCATACTTTTCCACACAATCCCTGGAGATTTATTCAAGTTGTTGCTTATTCCAATAATTTGTCCCTTTTTACTGATAAGTACTATTCCCTGTGTGTAATGATGTGTTTACCTGTGGAAGGACATCTGGCCCGATTCCCATTTTTGACTGCCACAAATAAAGTTGTAGTGAACATTCATGCACAGACTTTTGTGTGAACATAATTTTTCTGAAATACATGCCCAAGAGTGCATTTGTTGCATAGTGTGCTAGTTACATGTTTAGTTTCTTAAGAAACTGCCAGACAGTTTTCGAGAGCAAATGACACATTTCACATCCCCACCAGCAAAGGAGGTATGATCCAATTTCTCCACGTCCTCACCAGCATTTGGTGTTATCATTTTATTTCATTTTTTTAGTGCTCAGATACGTGTGTGGCAATAGCTGGTTGTGGCTTTAAATTATATGCCCTAATGGCTAATGAGGCTAAACATCTTCCCACGTGCTCATTTCCCATCTGTGCATCCTTTTTCGTGAAATGACTTTTTCCTTAAAAGGAGGGGTGTGGCAGGATCCTCCTACCTGGGCCTCGTAACTACTGTAGTGTCTGGGTGAGGGACAGCATCAGGCTGCCTTTCCTGACCTGGCCGCTTTCTGGGGTTCAGTACCTTCTCCAGCTCCATCCACTCATCCCATGCTTCTGGAAGGACAGGGAAAACCTCAGCCTGCAGGGTGATGAGGCTCTCTGGAGCAGGGCACTTCATACGACAGAATCTTTTTTTCCACCTAAGCTCTCTGCTGTCCCTCAGCAAAAGAGTTACGCGGACAAAGAGGCTTCCCAGACTGGACCGTTTATTGTGACTGTTCCCACCCAGCTGCCCAGTGTCTCTGGGTAGGAATGAAGGGTCTTGGCTGACACGAACAGGAAGGTGACCCAGACCAAGTTGTCTGCTGGGGCTGGGTCTCTCTTGAGTATGCCCCACCCTCTCTGTATCTGTCAGACGTAAAGGGAGTCTCAGGCCCAACATAAAAGGAGAGTGTCTCCTCTGGCCACTAAATTTTAATCAGTGCCCCCACTTGATGCCCCTCGCCAGTGTTGGAGGCATAACATGAGGATGTCGGCAGTTGGGGGGGCTCCCATTCCATCCACAGGACGGATGAGCTGCCTTACGCTGCTGGACTGGGATTCTTCTATTTCCTGGGTCAAATTTCATTGGGTGGGAGAGAGATGACACCCTGCACTGTGCCTTCAGTGCTGGGACCCAAGTCTCTGCCTTGTCTTAGCATCGCTCAGAGTTATCCTTTGCTTGCCTATTGCATGATTTCCAGGGTTGTTGTTTGGTTGTGCCTGGTGGGGAGGGACGGGGACTAACAGGTCTATGCTCTCTTGTCCTGGGGAGAAGCTCCAGACTCTAACATAATTTTAATAACACAAAACAGTTGAAACATTCTTCTTAGGAAATGATCCTGATTTTTCAAGTAACCAGGATTCTGGTCGAAAAAAGAAGTTTTATTTTCTGAAATGTTTATTGACTTATATGAAAAATATTATAAAAATGTGTACTTGCTTGTATATTCAATACATGACATTAAAGAATAAGATTAAAAATGTTTTAGCAATGCTGGTCACAAACCTGTATTTCATATATACAAAATACGTAATGGAAAATTTTGGAAATTTCTTTGCGAAGTTTAACTTACATTAGTACGATGGCAATATTGAGGTTAAAATAAACTTGGCAAGAGATGATAAACATGCTAAATGCCGATGGTTGTTGCTCCTTTAAATGTACAGATTTTCCATAGTTTGGACACAAAATTTTTCCTTTGCGTGTCATGTAATTTAGAATTAAAGCCCAGTGAAGTAAAGATGTTTTAAGTGTTCTATAGAGCTTAGCATTTGGGGAGAAAAAGTATTTCTTTCCTGTATGTTAATCTTCATGATTTAGCCAACGATTTTGCCAAAAATAACCCCCCTCCCCTGCAAAATCAAGCATTACAACAGGTGCTAAGAAGGTGGCTACAAACTCATTTTCTCATTACTCCCATGGTTCTCCTCCGCCTCTTGGTTGGTCTGATGCCATGATTGGTAGTTTCCAATAGAACAGTTTTGTTTCAAGTCTTACACTCAAGTCTTGGATCTGGTTTGATCTAGTTTTCACGTATCATGTGAGGATAGGGGTCCAGTTTTCTAAACACCACATATTGAAGAGGCTGTCCTTTCCCCATTATCTAGTCTTGCCCACTTTGCTGTAAATTAATTGATCTCCTGTGCATGAGTTTATTTCTGGGCTACTCTTTCCCATTGATCTATATGTCTGTGTTTATGACAGTACCATACCGTTTTGATTTCTGCTCTAACGTGTATTATCCCTTTTCTCCTGCTTACTTTGGGTTTAATTTTCTCTTCTTATTTCTAGTTTCTTACATTGAAAATTTAGGTAATTAACTTTATCTCTTCTTCCTTTTTAGTATATGCCTTTAACGCTGTAATTCTGCAGATATCCCCTAAGTCCACCTGAACTAATTGGTGGTGCTGTTGAGTTAGGCTACATCCTTGCAATCTGTCTGACTGCTGGGTTCATCCATCACTGTGGGGAGAGTCGTTGGAGTCTTGAACCATTATCATGGATTCATCTCTTCCTCGCTGCAAGTCCGTACTTTTGGTGTATGTGACACTCTGCTGTCAGGCACATACTCATTAAGGGTTGTTACATTCTCTTGGAGAACTGACCTCCTTATCATTAGGTGGAACCCCTCTTTTTCCTTGAGACATGTCCTTGCTCTGGGGTCTGCTCTATTTAGATTCATGTTACCAGGGTGTATCCTCCCCATCCTTTTACTACTCATCTGTATGCATCTTTGTATTTAGAGGGGGTTTCTTGTAGACAGTACATGGTTGGGTTTGCTGGTTTCACTCCGACATTATCTCTCTTTCAATTGGCGCATTTATTCCATTGGCATTTAAAGTAATTATTATCCGAGTGGAGTTAATACTTAACCATATTTGATACTCTTCTCCATTTGCTGTCCTTGTTGCTAGTTCCTCTCTTTGTCTTCTGTTTCTGCCATCTGCGGTTTTAACCAAGCATTTTCTAGAATTCCACTTTCTCTCCTTTCTTAGCACATTGCTACACCTCTTTTTCTGTTATGTTTTTAGTGTTGCCCTAGCATTTGCAATATAATGCAAGTTTGCTTCTGAATGACGCTCTACCACTTCTCAGGCCCCTCATATAAAATCTTCCGAGTTCCTGTATCCTTGCTGTCATTAATTCTACTCATCCATAAACTACAATCATTGAATTCATTGTTTCTACCATTATTTTGGACAAACTATTAACTGTAAGGTTAAAAATAATAAAATAGAGGTTTTTAAACTTATCCTTCACCGGTTCCTTTTCTAGTGCTCATCCTTTCTTTACATAGATCCCACTTTCTGACCCAAATAATTGTCCTTCTCTCTGAAGAAACTCTTAGTATTTTCTGCAAGGCAGGTCTGCTGACAAGATGCCTTCCATGTTTGCTCACCTAGGAAGGTCTTTACTTCTCCCTCACTTTTGAAGGATAGTTTCAGTGGATACAAAATTCTGGGTTGGTTGTTTTCTTCTCTCAATGCATTAGACATTTGGTCCTATCTCCTCTCACTTTTGTGGTTTCTGAGGCAGGGCTCACTGTAATTCTTGCTCCTGCTCATGCATAGTTAAGATGTTGTTCCTCTGACTTCTCTCGATATATTTTCTTCATCTGCATTTTCGGCAGTTTGAATGCAATGTGCCTAGGTGTATATGTTGGGAGAATTTTTCCTGCTAGGTGTTTTCTAGAAAATCTGAAATTGACAGAATTTAAGATCTGTAAACTAAAGTGTCAAGTATCGAACCAGCCAATAGAAATGCACTGTGGATTGCATATAATTTTATTTTATTATTAGTTTTTTAGAAAGGGAGGTGGGCAAGGGGCAGAGGGAGAGAGAATCTCAAGTAGACTCTGTGCTGAGCACAGAGCCTGACACAGGGCTCTGTCTCATGGCCCTGAGATATGACCTGAGCCAAAATCAAGAGTCGGATGCTTAACCAACTGAGCCACACAGGTGCTTCTGGACCACATATAATTTTAAAAATGTTTAATTACTGCATTTAAAAAGCTGAAAATAAGCAGGTAAATTCATTGTAATAATATGGTGTATAAAATTATTAATTTTATATTTTACATTTCTTTTTTATATTAATTCTTGGATATCTGTTGTGTATTTGACACTTACAGCTCCTCTTAATTCATATCCATCATATTTCAAGTGCTCACTATTCAGATGTGTCTGGAAATTATTATATCGGATAGAGTAGATCTATACTTTTTGTATAATAAAATACTTCCTGTAATAAACAGTTTAAAATTAAATTCTTATAATAAAGCATTATAAATTTGTCTATACATAGGCATATATACATAATGTGAGCACTGGAGAAAATTTTAAAGAAGACTCACAGCATAAAGTGGTAGATTTATATACACAAGAAGAATTAGTTATTCGTGTAAACAAAAGACATTTGCAATATGAATGGCAATGTGCTAACTTCCTTACCACATTTGGAGATTTTATTTATTTATTTTTGAAGATTTTATTTATTTGAGAGAGGGAGAGAGAGAGCATGAGCTGGGGAGGAGGGGCAGAGGGAGAAGCAGACTCCCCACTGAGCGCAGATCCCGGGACCCTGAGATCATGACCTGAGCTGGTCAGACGCTTAACCGACTGAGCCACCCAGGCGCCCCCCACATTTGGAGATTTTAGAAGTCACTTAGAAAAATACTGATAATCTAAAAGGAAGTAATGAACACAGAAAATCAAACCAAGTTTACAAAGGAATGAAAAAGAGATAAAAATAGCTTATAAGCACCTGAAAGATACACAGCCCTATTTATAATTAAACACGTGCAAATACAAATAAATTAAATACCTTCTCACCAAATTGACAGTCACACAATGTTTGGATGACCGTGAAGGTGTTGTAACCAGGGACACTCCTGCCAAGTTGTGCCCATCCCTTTGAAAGTGATTTACATTATTGTTTAATAATCCACACAGTGACACAGCAAATCCACAAAAAATTCTGCTTGAAGTCCTTGAACGGATTCACTTAGAGTGCAGGAGGCCATTGGTTAACTGGAGGCTGCCTGGACCCCTCCATTACTAACCGATTATTCAAAGCCCAAATTCTAAACCTATCTTGGTTAAAGATTCCTCCTCCATAAAACAGCCTCACAGGACTGTCACAAGCATTAGTTTAATTGATGGAAAGCACTGCCCTTGTTCTCTTCCCCTGACTTTGGGCTCTCGAATATTCCTCTCCTGAGAGGGTCTGCATCCCTGCGACCTGGGAGCTATGTGCGAGGTGGTGCTGGAGCCGCTGGTGCGAGGTCTGGAGGAGGGCTGGAGAGGTGCTCTGCAATCTCAGACTGAATCTCAGGCTTGTAGTGTGTCCATACCCTGCACTGTGACCTTCCCTCTCTCAGGTAGGAGAGGTCGGTGAGAGGGGCAGAGCTGGGAGTTATGCCCCTATCTCACCGGGGATAATGCTCTGACCATTTTTTTTTTTTTACATTTTTAAAATTATTTATTTAAAAAATTATCTTGGGGAGTGGTCGTTGCCACGGAAAAGGCTTTGCATTATTTTACACGTTTTTTTCCACAATTATTTTACAATTTTTTTCACTTTCTCCTATAAGAGCCATGAAGGGACCTTCCTTGGATCATCATCGTGAGAACCTCATGGGGAGCTAGGGCATAAAATCCAAAAAAGTTTGGAGGAACCCTCAGCCTCCACGATTGTTAGTCAGAATTATTACTGAAATGTCTCCAGACCCCAGTGAGCAGAGCTGAGCTGTTCCTCTTGATTGCATGGTGACAGTTTGCCCTGAACACTCAATGGGGTTTCCAAGAAAAGCCATCAAAATGTAATATATTGGCTTTTTTCTTATTGTGGGGATGAAGGTGATGGAATCTAAGCTCTTCATATCCAGGAGCCGGAACTGGAAATTTCACTGGAAAATGTGTATATCACCAATGCATCTGGATTTACATTAACATAAAGAAAGAGAAGACGGCAGGGTATTTTTCCTACAATGATCGAGAAAGATTTATTCCCTACCTGAATAGAAGCAAGCAGAGGAACCGGTCAGAGGGTGGGGTTACTGATGTCTATCACTTGCAAAAATGTGTTACGAGCCCATGGGGTGCGTTTCCAGATTTTGTAGACAGAAAAGATTGAACACGAGCTGGAATTAATTTGCCCCAAATTCTTCCTATATATTCTTCTGCTGTAAAATCTTAATCAGGAAGTGTGAATATTTACCCTAGTTTCTAAAATTTCTTGTTAAAGCTTGCCTCACTTTCTAAGTTCGTGATTTTAAATCAGGGTAATTTAAACCATTTGAAATATCTCTATAAAAGTATTTAACAAAATCTGTCAGAAAATGAACATTTGTATGTTCTGACAGTCAAACAAATATCCTCAATTTTTCCAAAACAAACAAACAAAGAAATCATCTTTGGATAAAAACTGAAGATGGAAAATTTCAACCAAACAGGAATTATCCATAAAAATCAAGTGTTCTCAAATTAAAGCTTATAGTGGAAACTGTTTCACAATTGTAATTACATTGGTCATTCTCCCCCGTGTTTATAATGGGTTACAATACCTCAACTCGATGAGAAAAGCCAAGTACAAAATGTCAGGGCTAAAACCACATGAAGGCTCTTAATATTTGTGCTAATTTCTACTCCCTCCGGCATGTGTTGTGAAATGTAGGCTTCTTTTCAAACCCACCCCCTGAATCCCCAGTGAGTTGTAGAGAAGTTTCAAGAGTTAAAGAATCATTCTTCTCTTCAATAACTAAAATAATGGAAACCACCATTTTTCTTCATGAAAACTGGGTAAAATAAATGCCTTTTTATTTTGGGAGTGCATCAGTGCTTGGTCGAATATAGCCTGTGTTTGCAGCGATCTCTGTACATCAGGAAGGAGAGCATCTGTGAAATGGGGGAGTCTATGCTTTCCTCCACCATGGCTGCACCCAGCCTTTCCCCCAGTTACAGTTACGTAGACATTAGAGCCCAGACGTCCCTTCCGAAGCTCTGGTCTGTGAGTGCATTGGGTTTGCAAAGAGAAAGGGGCAGTGGACTGAGAACTCAGAGATCTTCATCCAGCACCTGTAACATGCCCGGCACCAGTCTCGTTTTCTCTCTGCCTTTATTCTTAGCATAATTCAAGGGGAGAAATATAGTCCTTCCTCTTTTAAAGGCTGTCTGTTGACCAGTGCACTTCCAGGGGCTGACTGAATGTCTCTTCCGGTAGGAGCAGAGATGCTTGGAAAACACAGGTGTTCGGGCTGTGAAAAGCAAAGGGTCAGTCCCAGAAGATAGAGGACCGCCCCCAAGGACACCGGCTGCTGAGACCTTCAGTCTGACTTAGCAGCCCAGGGTTGGTTGCTCAACACCTCAACTTACAAAATCAATCTGCTTCCCCCAAATTGAGGGCACTCGATGGATATACCGACAGTTGGTCCTCTCCTACCTCCTCCTTGGAGGATGTTAACCCATTTTCGATCTCCGCCTATAAGCATGAGGATGCTGTCCTCACCCATTGTCCTGACCGCTTGGGTGCAGATGGGCTCCTCCCCATCATCACTAGACCGTGTAAAATGTTGTGTGTGAGCCTATCAACTAGGAGCAGAGAGAGAGGAAGGCATGGGCTGGTTATCATGAGGCTGGCTGTGTAAGAAATTAAGAAATACAAAATGGACGGCCAAGATATTCCTTTATTTGGGAGAACGTCCGCTTTTACCACTATTGTTTCAAGCAGGGGTTATACCGTCGGTCCCAAGGTACTAAAGAAAGCTTTGCCCAACACATGGAGCTAGACAGTCTGAACCAAAGGAAATTAAAGCACAAAAAAGAAAATCAAGTCAAAATAAGAATAATAAAAATTCACACTGTACAGGATAAGTGTATTCTCTATAAGTGGTTCTAAAACTTGGCTTCAAGCTTCAGGAAAATCAAAGCAAAAGGCGTACCTACCCACACATACATTTTTTTAATTACGTGAAAAGTGGAAGTATGACAACTCTTCCAGGGAGACAGAATGTCATCCTTTCATTTTTCCAAAGAAAACTACTAAAACAATTTATAAAATGATTTTTTATATATTGCATGGTGTCTGAGGCTATCCGTAAACATAATTTGAGTAAATGCGTTTCCGTGTGGAATTTCTGGTCCTTGGGTTTACTGGGGGATAAAGTTTGAACAACTGTTGATGGAAATCCTTCTCCAGGCGTGGAAGGAAGATTGGATGAAATAGAAAGAGCACGGGGCTAGAAATCAGAATTCTGGGTTTGAACTCCAGCTCTCTGGGTAACCGGACATGTGACCTTCAAGAAGTCACCTTCTCTGTCTCCTTATTTGTTTCCCATGTGCACAGAGGCATGCTCCACATTGGCTTGGCTCCCTTCTGTATCTCCAGCACCTAGAAAATCGCGTGGCACACAATCAGTGCCCAATAATTATTTGTCAATATCTTTGTTGAATGAACAGATGAAATGAATAACAGAGCAGCAGATTTACAAAATAAAAATATTTTTTTTATTTTTATTTTTATTTTTTTTATTTTTTTTAAAGATTTTATTTATTTATTTGAGAGAGAGAGAATGAGAGATAGAGAGCACGAGAGGGAAGAGGGTCAGAGGGAGAAGCAGACTCCCTGCTGAGCAGGGAGCCCGATGCGGGACTCGATCCTGGGACTCCGGGATCATGACCTGAGCCGAAGGCAGTCGCTTAACCAACTGAGCCACCCAGGCGCCCAAAAATATTTTTTTTTAAACTTTTTATTCACTTATTCATGAGAGACCGAGAGAGAGAGAGAGAGGCAGAGGGAGAAGCAGGCTCCCAAGGAGCAGGGAGCCTGATGCGGGACTCGATCCCAGGACCCTGGGATCATGACCTGAGCCGAAGGCAGACGCTTAACCATCTGAGCCACCCAGGCGCCCCAAAATAAAAATATTTTTGTTGAATAGAGAATACCTTACAAATTGTTGATGGGGGGGGTGTCCAAGATTGGAATTATTGTCTAACTCCTAGTTGTGTTAGTCTGCTGGGGCGGCCATGGCAAAATACCATCAGCAGGGTGGCTTGGACAACAGACATTTATTTCTCCCAGTTCTGTCGGATGCAAGTTCAAGATCCAGGTGTGGGCAGGGCTGGTTTCTCCTGACGCCTTTCTTCTTGGTGTGTAGACAGCTCTCTCCTCTCCATGTCCTCACAGCGTCTTCCCTCTGTGTGTCTGTACCCTGATGTCCTCTTCTTAGAAGGACGCCAGTCATAATGGAGCAGAGCTCACCCTAGTGACCCCATTTTACCTTAACTACCTTTTTAGAGGCCCTTTGTCCAAATACAGTTCCATTGAGGGTTAGGGCTCCAACATATGAATTTTGAGGGGGGTACAATGCATTCTATAGCACCAGGTAACCCCAAGGATATGGAATAATACCATGGAATCCCAGAAGATATTCGGAAACTGAATTGTAACTATTAAACCCCAAATGCATATTCCTAGCCAAAATTCTTTCTAATCCAGGTTATACGCTCTGTAATTAGAATAGAGATACAATTTTCTCACCGTGATAAAACGTTTATAAGAGTGAAACTATATCATTCTAGCTTTATTTTCTCATTGCTCAATGTTTGCATCCTTCAATGGTTAGGATGTTTTGAAATTCAGAAAATGTCCCCAGAATAAATGAGGCCATGAAGTCAACACAAGAAGAGCTACCAGTGCCAAGTTAAAATATTTAGAAGTTAAGGAAAACATTAGAAATGAAAAATGATCCTTCTTCTTTCTGCCAGTTAGTGTAATTTGCCCAAAGTCAGTGAACGTCATACGATCTATTAAAATCCATGGGTCAATTCTATTACTTACACTCCATCACCAGAGATGATGTCTCTTCTGTTTAAAACACTTTTGTTTTTCCCTTGGCTTCGGGGCCACAGTGCCCTCCCTTGTTCCTCCCATTTCTCTCTCATCGTAGATCTGTGCCCCCGGCAGACCACCTCCTCCACCCCCCGCTTCAATGCCAGAAATGCACGACCGCCTCTCGGGGCTCCATCTGAAGCTGCGACTGTCCCCGGAGGCCCAGGGTCACACGCCCAGCCACTCACGCACACCTGACCTCGTGTCTCCAATAGGCGTCCTCAAGACCAGGACAAGCCACTGGCCCTTGAGGCCTAAACCATCAGCTTCATGTGTGCTCCTCCAAGCGTGCAAGGTCTTCAAACGGTGTCACGTCCTCCACCTCTCGTGGGGACCTGGGCGATTGTCCCTGCTCAGTCCCCTGGCTCTCTGCCCTGCCCCCACACAGACTATCGGGTCCTGAGGTCTCCTGATGAGTGAAGAGAGGGGCTGAGGCTTCCTCCAGGTCATGGAGGGCTGGACAGACCCCTTCTTCCCTGTGCCTGAAACACACCTGTCCCCTACATGCAGGGTCTGTGTCTTCTGAACCACTCAGGGGACACGGACATACCACGCCTGGCCTCTTCACATCCTTCTGCTGACAGTGACCTCTGAGCGGTCACACACTTCCCTTGCGCCCTCAACCTCCTGGTGGCCCCATTTCCCCTAGTGGTTGCTGTTCCTTCCTTCCAAAGGTTGGTGTGGGGACTCGGGGAGCTGGGCCTCCATGCCCATTGGTTGTGCGATTCCTTTTAGTTTAGGGTTAGTTTATGTAGACCAGTTCCTCCAGAGGTTCTGCCTCCAGCCCCTCATACCGCTGGACAGCAGAAGTCCCAAGGGCAGCCTCGTCTCTGGAGTCCCGCGTTCTCCCTTCGTACGCCCGGCACCCAACCAATCATATGCCATCGTCTTCCACCCACATTTAAAACCCCTCACAATGACCAAGTAGAGGCTATGGTCTCGGCACAGGGAGCAGACCCATGCTGTATGGGTGTTTCTGTATTGACATGACTATGACCCCTTTGGAGCACGTTTCCCAGAATCGAGGTGCAGGCTGCACCACAGCGGGATTTTATCTTCCTGTTTTTCCAGAGAGGCATCTGGGGTAGAAGTCCATCCAGAAATGTCACCTTTATTCTCCAACTTTAACTTCTCCCTCGAGGTTTCTGGGGTCCGCAGCTGCGGTTCTGGCCGGCACAAAAGCTCCAGCATCGAAGACGGGGGTCTCGGCAAAGTCTCCGAATGAGGCCACCCCTGTGAGTCTGCAGCGACAGGGCCTCCTCCACCTTCGTGTGTTTAGGGATTTCTGCCTGCAAGCGTTTCTGCCAGGCAGCAGAGTTCACGTTCACGTAGTGTTTTAGCAAACGGAGAACTCGAGTCTCCTGGTAAATGTGTCTTGGGTCGGGGATGCTTAGTGAAGAAAAGAACCCTTGATTGGAAGGAGGGAGGGAGGGGAGATTTTTCTACAAAGTCTCAGGGGACCACCCACCCACCCTCCACTCCCCCTGGGCGCCCTGCAGGGGACTTCAGACCTGGGTCAGGTGACAGCGCTATGGCGTGGGGGCGGTGTCCCCAGCTCCCATGGGGTCAGCTGGGCATGCAGACCAGGCCTGTGAGGAGCTGTGACTTGCCAGGGGAATGGGACACCGGGGGCGGGTGGCCCTGGGGGCTGGGTTGGCTTGTCAGCTGGAGGAACTTGGGTCCTCTCTGCAAAGCAAGGAAAACATTTGTAGCAAACGTGCATTTACTGTAGGCCAGTTCAAGTTGTTTACATTTAAAAAACTCTTCCCCGCCATCCTGAGCCTTGTGCCGTTCCATCCCAGGAGAATGAACTCGGACTCTACTCCCCGAGAAGGTTCCAGAAGGTGAACCGGCCTGGGTGTGCACATACCTGATGGCTGGCTCCTGGCCCCACAGGCAGGGCTGTGGTCCTCACAGCATGGCCGCTGTTTGCACCACGGTAACCCCGAGGGCACGCAGAAGGAACGCGGTGGGGTAGCTTCCAAACTCTGTTCCAGCTCCCTGCCCAGTGGGGTGGGCGGTCCTGACAGACACTGATGCTGTTCCTGTGACCCCAAAGCCTGGAAGTCAGAGGGATGAGGGCTCAGAGCTTTCCCCTCTGGCCCAAGCACCCAGTGCTGCACATGGAACAGGCTTCCTTGCCCGGGGGGCCCCTTCATTCTGCAGTGAGCTTTCCGGGCGCCGCACTGGATCTGGGCTCAAGCCAAGGGTCCGAGGTTGGAAACTCCCTGGGTGATCAGCCAGTTTGAACAGACTGACTTGTGCTTGCAGAGGTGGTCACACAGAAGGAGAAACTCTGGCTTGGGGAATCTCTGAGCCTGAATGATGAATGGGCTTCGCGAGACCCCAGGGAAGCCCACGGTGTCAAGGGAATGAAGTGTCAACCGATTTGCCCCTCGCCACCACCTCGTGGCATCTCCGGGCCCTGGGATGGGTGAGGGAACTCCGTCCCCGTGACTGCTTCTGAGGTTCCTGTTAGGCATGGCAGCTCGGCTGGGTCCCGGCTCATCCTGTGAGCAACTTCCTATGCTGGGCAGCGTGGCCGTTTCAACCAGGTGTCGTGGAAGTGCCACCTGGGTGGGACACTTACCTCTTAAGACTTCTACCTGAGCATCATTGCTGGGGAAGCTTTAGGGCTCCAACGCCGGTCGGTCAGAGAGCAGAGCGAAGGGGACATCTCCCTGCCTTCACGGGTCACAGCTTCCTTTCAGGATCCGAGAGCAATGCCCCAGTGTCTGGGAGAGCTTGTGGAAGTAACCACAGCTCTTTGAGCCTGCACTCGCCATTCCCGTTCTGGGAGCCCGCCCTGAGCCTCGTTGGGGAGGGGGTCCTGCGGTGGTTAGACCTACATAGTGACTCACCGCAGGACCTCAAGCACTGCTGTCACTTCTTCTGTGTTACTGGGTAAAGGGGAGGAGAGGACCACAGATCCACAGACCTCTCCAGGGGCCACCTCCCTATTCCCACTCTTCCCTATTCTCACTATTGACTATTCCCACTCTTCCCTATTCCCACTCTTCCCTATTCTCACTATTGACTATTCTCACTCTTCCCTATTCTCACTCTTCCCTCTTCTGTTTATTCTTTGGAGCAGCCATCCTCAAGAATTTCCCTTACTTACCATCCTTCTTTGTTTTTATTATGTTCAATTAGCCAACACAGAGTAAGTCATTAGTTTTTGCTGTAGTGTTCAACAATTCACTAGTTGCATATAACACCCAGTGCCCATCACCATCCCATCCTTCTCTTCTCCCAGGCTCCCTGGAGCCCCGGTGTCTAAGCCGGCTGCTTCCCACTGGACTTGTCCCCTTGAGGTCAACAGTAGCCCCCTGGTGACTGTCCGTGGTCAACCTTAAGTCCCCCTAGATCTCCTCCTGGGGTGTATTTGTCATGCTGATCACTGCCTCATTTTTTCTTTCTTTTTGATAATTGTAAAAACACTGAACATGGGATCAAGCCCATTAACAAATGTTTAAGTGTGCAACACTGAATGGTTAGCGATGGCACTGGGGTGTGTGGCCGATCTCCAGGGTTTACTCATCTGGCATCAGTGAAACTTTATACCCACCGAGCAACCCCTCCCCTTCCCCTCCCCCAACGCCGCCAACTCCCATTCTACTTCGTCACCCCGAGTTTGGCTATTTCAGATTCCACACGGAACCCACAGTCTCACCTCTGGGTATTTATCCAAAAGAATTGAAATGAGGACCTCAGAGAGATAACTGTACACACATGTTCACGGCATCATGATTCACCACAGCCAAGAGGCGGGACCAGCCCGGTGTCCGTCGATGGATGAATGGATAAGGAAGAGTTGGTTTATTCATGTAACGGAATATTAGCCAATACATCACTTGTTGTCAATGGTGTTTCTCTTTCAGAATTTTTTTTAAATTTTAACTTCTTATTTTAATTATTATTTTATTAGTCTTTTATTGCCTCTGCATTTTGAGTCCCATTAAGAAATCTTCCCCTACACCAGGAGGAATTCACGGATGTTTTCTCCTCATGCTTGTGTGCTTTCAGTTTGTGCATTAGGATTCCCGAGCTATGTGGATTGTGTCTTCTTTTTTTTTTTTAAGATTTTATTTATTTATTTGAGAGAGGGAAAGAGAGAGAGAGATTGAGAGAACGAGTGGGGGGAGGGGCAGAGGGAGAAGCAGGCTTCCCGCGGAGCAGGGAGCCCGATGGGGGACTCCATCCCAGGACCCTGGGATCATGACCTGAGCCGAAGGCGGACGCTTAACTGACCGAGCCACCCAAGCACCCGATTTTGTCTTCTGTATGGTGTGAGACATTTAATTTTTTTTTTCTAATGGCTACTCAACTGTCCCAGCACCAATAAAGAGCTCACGTTTACCCCTATGGTTGAGATACTACCTTTGTCATATACAACATTTCTATATGCATTTGAGTTTAATTCTGTTTGATTTCACTGGTCTACTTGTTTATTCAATAATACTTCACCATTTCAATTACTGAGATTTCATGGGATGTGTTAATATCTGTGAGGGCTGGCTCCCCTTGGGGTTTTCCCTTTTCAGTGTTTTCCTGCTTACTCTTGAATGTTGGTTTCATGAATTTTGATATCAGCATTAAAATATTTTACTAAGATTTCAATTAATTTACAAATTATTTTAGGGAGAATGACATCTTTATAATGCTGGCTCAGCCTATCTAATTAAAGAGGGTGCCTTTTATATGTTCAAGTATACTTTTGTGTTTTTTAGTAGTTTGCAAAGTTTTTAAACATTTTCGTTTTATAGGTTTTGCACGTTTCTTGCTGACTTTATTCCGAACTATTTCTGCCTCTTTCCTGCTATTTTAAATGGCATTTTCTCAGTCATTATATGTTCTTAACTTGTATTGCTTGTGTTTGTGAAGGCTCTTGGTTTCACTTGTTGATTGCATTGAGTAGTGACAGGGAGAGTGAACTTTCTTGCCTTGTTCTTAGATATTACCGGAAATTCCTCTAAATTTTCCCCACCAAATAAACTGGCTTTTCAGCTACAGTATGCATATTCTATCATGTTAAGGGTGTATCCCACATTTCTTAGTCTTCTATTCTTGTGAGGTGTTTTGTTTTTTTTTTTTTTATCATGAGTAGAGGTTGAATTTTGACAAGGGTGTTCTCAACACCTACTGAGATAATTATATACTTTTACTAGATTGATTAACATAGTGTATGATATATAAGGATTTCCCAATATAGAATCAATATTGCACATTCTACTTGGTTGTGGCATATTCTTTTCTGAATGTGGTGTTGGATTCTGCTCTCTCAGGTTTTGCGGAGACATGGTACCTGGATATTCGGGGGTGATATTTGTCTGTAGTTTTGCTCCTTTGCAGGGTCCTTCCCTGGTTAGGTATCAGTGTTATACTTGCTTCACAGAAGGATTTAGGAGGTTGTCTTTTCTTTTCTTCCAGTGTTCTGGGATTATTTATAGAGCATCACAAGAGCCTGGTCCTGGAAGTTTTGCTAGAATTCCCCTCAGAAGCCATTTGGAGCCGTGCTATTTTGGGGACGGTTCCTTAACACATTTCTCTGTTTATAACTCTAAAGGGGCCATTTTGGTTTATGAATCTAATGGGGCCATTTTGGTAATTTACAGTTCTCTGGTAAATTTCCATTTAGTTGGGATTTTCACACTTATTTGTATAAAGATTTGCAAAACAGCCTCATTTTTAAAGAAAATTCTGCTCTTTCAAAGGTTATTTTCCACATATCATTTCTTATTTAAGTCTGATTTCCCCCTTCCCTCTGAATTAAGTTGGCTTTTGGTTTGTCTGTTTTGTTAATTTAAAAACATGATTTAATTAATTAATTTTTTAAAAACTCTCCTTCTAATTAGTTTCTGCCTTTTTGCTTTTGTCATTTCCTCCTTGAGACTTGTTTTTTTTGTTTGTTTGTTTGTTTACTTTGTTACCTCTTCTTCTTCTTTTTTTTTGGACGTGGGATTTTAATTCATTTATTTTTATACTTTCCTTTCTATTGATAAAAGTGTTTATCATTGCCTCTGACCGCTGCTCTATATTCATACCACATATTCCAATACGTAGTATTTTCATTTTTATCATTTTTACAGTTTGTATTTCCCCTTTCATGCAGGGTGATTTAATGGGGGTTTCTTAATTTTCAGATGGAAGGATCAGTATGTCTGGCTTTTGTTAGTAAATCCTAGCTTCATCATTTTGTGATCTCAGAATGTGTTTGTAAAGTTTCACCTTTTTAGTGTATGTGCTGCTGAAGCGAGCCCTCTCCTTTTTGAAAGTTGGTATTTTCTCTGTCAACTAATAATGGCCAATTTTGGCCAATTTTGTGAATGTGTGCTGCAGAGGAGAGTGTGTTCTCCAGCATCGAGCCTCGGGGCTGCGTGTCGACCCACGAGGTCACTCCCTGACTATGCGTCTAGGTTTCTCACTTACAGAAACTGTGAGATAATAAACTGGTGTTATTTTAAGGCAGGGAGTTTGTGTAGTTTGTCGTGCATAAATAGAGAAGCACCTGGATGCGAGGGGGTAGAATTGTGTTAGTCCTTCTGGAAATGCGCTGTGGACAGAGGGGTGGAAGGATTTTGAGAAACATCTTGGAGAAAGCTGAGGATGTGTGGGGTGGGCTCTTGGCTGAATCTGGACTTTGAGGACACGTAGGTGATGGCTCAGAAGGAGGTGAGGCTCGTGTGATCAGAAACTAGGGAAGGGGGTCCTTGTTATGTGCTGGCAGAGACCTTGACAGCATTGCATCCTGAAGTGATGTGTGCAGAAGGACTTGCAAGCAGTGGGCATGGTTGAGCAGCTAAGGAGATTTGCGAGAGCAGAATGTGGAAGGTGCTTCCTGGTTTCTTCTTGCTGCCAGTAGTGAAATGAAAGAGGGAGTGGAGGCATCGAAGGAAGAACTTGTTGGAAGGAGCCAGAACCGGGTGATTCTGGACGTTCTCAGTCTCTCCAGAGGTCAAAGGATCCTAACTGTGAGAACTAACTGCTGGAAGCTTGCATCAAGAAAAGCCTGAGCACCCGCACAATCCAGCAGGTCTCAGAGCTCGCTGGTGTCCTGATTTTAAGCTGGCCCCAAACGCTGAGCCCATGACGCTGGGGCTGTCGAGCCCCGATGCCCAGTGAAACTCTCTGGGAAATCACAAAAGCCGAAGTGGAAGAACGTGGAAGTAGTGGAAGTGAAGGTGATGGACTTGAAATTGGAGAAAAATCTGTTTTCTTCATTGGAAGTAAAAATAGGGGAAAGACTACTATTATTCTAAGGTGTCTTGACAGGGATGAGCCACCAAAACCAACCTTAGCTTTGGAATATACATACGGAAGAAGAACGAAAGGGCATAATATACCAAAAGATATTGCTCACTTTTGGGAACTAGGTGGAGGAACCTCTTTATTGGACTTAATCAGCACACCAATCACGAGTGACACCTTATGGACATTTTCTATTGTTCTTGTTTTGGATCTTTCCAAACCTAATGACCTTTGGCCCACCATGGAAATTCTGTTGCAAGCCACAAGAAGCCATGTAGGTAAAATGATAATGAAACTGGGGAAGACAAATTCTAAAGGAGAGTCTGAAATGAGACAGAAGATACGGAGTAATATGCAGAAGGACCATCCAGTGAGTTGCTGTTGGGATTATTCCTAGAATCCTTAGCCCCATACATAAAGATAACATCACAAACAATTTCCTTAGGTTTTTATGCATGATTTGAAATTCATTTGATGTAGATGAACTTGTTCACTGGAGAATTACAGCAATATAATAAAACCGCAGTGAGAGCAAAACAAGGGGAAAAAAAAAAAAAGAAAAAGCCTGAGCATGTGATCGGCCACACCCGCAAAGTTCTCTTGAAAGAGATGAAGTGTGTGTTCCTCTCAGGAGGCTTAAGGACCTGAGCAGTTGCCAGAGATGGAGTTGGAATGATCTTGGAAAGATCTGTGGATGTGGCTCTTGTCTAATGGGGTATAATCCATGGAAAACCCACAAAGATCTTTAGAAAATTGTTTCATCACAAACACAGCCAACTTGGACTCTAGGGGCAGAGAAGAGACAGGGGGACAGGAGGCCACTGGGACCCTACATTCTACTCTCAGGAAGCAGACTGCTGAAGCCACTCCGTGGTAAGGTTGTGCTGCCTTTTGTGCAGAAGCAATGATGGCTTGGCAGGTGGGACGCAGAGCCCAGAGAGCTGAGAGCCAGGGAGAAACATTCCCAGGTCCTGAAACCTACCCCAGAGCCCCTGTATTCCCAGCCGGATTTCAGAATGACCATGCGCCAGCGAGCTCCTATTTTACCACCCTCCTCCTTGACCCAGGACATCCCCAGCAATTGCCTTCTGCCTGTGGGGTACTGGGGACACATGGCTCTGAGTTCTAGTCCACAGATGGAAAACAGTTGTGGCTCAGGAGCTACACGAAATGGACTGCACCCAGGAGCCTCACTGGGTCTGGATTTAGGTGGTAATCCATGGTGACAATTTGGACTTTGGGCTCGAGAGCTGATGAGGTCTGATCGGATGATGAGACTCTGATCTTTGCGCTGAGCTGTAATGAGACTCCGCTAACCCTTGCTCAGGCCACTGACCTCCAGAAATTTAATCCTGTAAGTTTGCAGGAGTTGGCTACGCACAGCAGAAAACTAACATAGACGTAGTTTTTCACTGCTTCACGGTTCTGTGTCGGGGCGGATGTGGGGGGCATGCGACTGGGGAACATACTTTAGTTGATTTGCGTGGAATTTTATTTTTCAATACTCTGCATGGTTTTCCATACACCTTACTTTCCTTTGGTTCTTTTTCATGATTATTTCGTATCTTGCTTCAGTATCTGGTATAACTAGTACATTGTGTATATTATGACTTTTCAATCAATCTACCCAAATCCAGGTGCTCCAACAAGTTTTGGGGTGGTTGTTTTGGTGGTGGGTTGGGTAGTTGCCAATGGGAACATCTTATTAAAATCTGGTTTAGAGGTCTGATAAGTCTGAACATGGTAGCTGTGATTATTTCTGAGGGACGGATGTTCAGTTTGGTACTTACTGTTGTTTTGTTGTTGTTATTTGTATTTTAAAAAATTTGTCTTCGCTGAGCATGCTTTACTACTGCCATAATAGCTAATTGTCGTAATGGTAACACCGGTTACTCTGGGCTACTGTCATATCACATATGAAGAAGAATAATTTACATGAGGGATTTTATTTATCTATTCTGTGCAGCAATATTCTTAGGCGAGCGCTGTCATCCTCTTTTGAGGCTTAGTCAGCTTAGATAAAAGTTAAAAATACAATGCAATATGTCACGAATCAAGATGGAATTTTGTTGGGAATTATATAAAACTTCATTGGGAGGGGGTCTTTTCTCCTTCTCCTTATGAGTATGTTTATTGTCTGATGAATATGTATTAAGAACTTACTCTCAATTTGGACCAGGCAGGGTGCAAAGCACTTTGCATACGTGATCGCATTGGCCACATGTGATATTGTGATTTATAATAAGAAACATATAATTTAAAATATGTAAAAATATTGGTCTTGGTCCCCATTCCTGGCACAGAGCTCCGCAAACCCTTGGAATTTCCTAAGTGGTGAGAGCATGAAGGTGTCTGTTGTTATGTTAATGGAGTGATGCTTGGAAAGCATCTAAGGATGGGGACTGGTTGCCAGGGAAACCAACCAGATTTAGAGGTTGGAACTTTTTGTCTTCTCTGCTGACCTCAGTCCCGGGAAGGGGGAATCAATCACCAATGGTCAATGATTTAGTCGGTTATGCCCGTGTAATGAAATCCCCATAAAAACCCAATAGGACAGGGTCCAGAGAGATTCCGGGTCAGTGAGCACGTGGAGATGTGGGGAGAGGAGACTGGTGTGCTCTGATGGGGCATGGAAGCTTCCCCAGAACTTGCCCTATGCTTCTCTCTTCCATCGGGCTACTCCTGAGTTCTATCCTTTCATAATAAACTGGTGATCTAGGGAAGAAAGTGAGTTCTGGGGGCTGCTCTAGCAAGTTAACCAAACCGAAGGAGGGGTCTTTGGAATCTCGGATCTACAGAAGCACAGGTGATTACCTGCACTTGACATTGACTTCTGAAGTCGGGGAGAGGCAGTCTTATCGGATGGAGCCCTTAACCTGTGGGGTCTGATGCTAAATCCAGGCAGGTGGTGTCAGAATAGAGAACATCTGCAGGATACCCAGCTGGTGTCTGAGAATTGGTGGTGGTGTGGAAAACCATCACACACTGGGATGGGTGACCAGACCTTTTACCATACCAAATCAATGCCTTTAACACTACTTTTACAGTTAAAAAAAAAATACAGAACTATTAGGTGGGGAACCTATGTTTTGAGGACAGATGTCTAGGTATTTCCAAGCATATTTTTAATCATCACAAAATCCTGTGTTTATGGCTCTTCTTGTCAGTATCCCCTCTTCTGTCCATGTGATTCGTCACGTGTGATTTGTTCAAGGTTGCACAGCCAGTAGATTGGCAAGGTTGGATGTGAACCCAGGTCACTAACTGCAGGTGTGCCTTTCTCTCCGCCAGTTATAAATATAAGTGTTCTCATTGGAAGAAGGAGATTATGCAAACCGATATCTGCAGCTGTTTTATATGAAGTGGGAAGCCCTAATGATCCTTGACGGTACCTCATTTCTTGTCTTGTGACTTACAGATATTCTGTTGGGTTGACTGTGGCCATGGTAGGTGATTTATCAGCTTGGTGGGCCTCTTGGGTCTGGGAAGACCAAATTATAGTCAGCTTTGGAGTAGAGCAGTGTTTGATTAAGCCGAGTTTAACATTTCCCCTTTCTGGGTACATTCCACTCCTGAGTTGTTGTTACCAGAAAGGCTTTCTAAGCAGTTCTCTGCTCTGGGTCAGACCATTTCCAAGGTCCCACACCTGGGCCATGACTCATATTTGCCGAGATGCCAGAGCCCATTTTTAAAAGAGGATCTGTGCCATTGCCCTGACCTCCTAAAAAGTCTGAGCAAGACCAAATTGTGTTTTCAAGAGCATTACTCTTTATCCTCCCCTAGAGACTGATGGCATAAAAGCAATATTTCATTTTTTTCTTTCGATGAAAACGTTGCTTTCTTGTCTCTTTTAGGAAGACTTTCCCATGTTGCCACTCCAGAGAGGTAAACCTAAAAACACAGATGCAGAGGTGCTGACTTAGCAGCTGGGGCCTCAGTTTGGAGTCCCGCTGTGAATTCTGACCTTACTCCAAACTAAGCTACTGCAGAACCAGCCGGAGCCCCCGCGACTGTGTTACGGTCCTGGCGTCTCCTGGTTACGCTCTGGGATGTGGCTTCTTCCTCGGCTGCACTCAGCTCACTCGTAAAAGGCTCCAAAGTGAGCAACCTAATTTCTGTGTGGTACTGAAGTGAGATTTTAATCCTAAGTAAATAGTTATAAGGTTCAGTAACTTAATTACCCTACAGCAATGTTATTAACTTGCCTCTCAAGCTTTGGAAACAAGCCATACTTTCTCACGCCACTTTCTCTAAAAAATTACCGACAGCTTCTACAAACATAAAGGAATCCAGAAACAGCTGGATGAACTTCAGTCTCGACATTTTTTTTCTCCTTAAAATTTTGCT
Source organism: Zalophus californianus (assembly GCF_009762305.2). Lineage (NCBI taxonomy): Eukaryota > Metazoa > Chordata > Mammalia > Carnivora > Otariidae > Zalophus > Zalophus californianus. Next base: position 1,664,860 of record NC_045606.1, on the reverse strand, counting down.
CTAGAACTTTCAAGATCAAGAAATGTATGAACAGTTTCATGAAGAACACAGTTATAATCTCAAATTCAGTTTATTGTAAGCAGGACTCTTGGAAGTAATTCTAGAGGTTTTACATCAGAGTTAAAACAATCTTATACTATATATAACATAAGCAATAACAATAACTTATAGCAATAACAATATTGCTCTTCAGGTAGGTATTTAAAAATCTAGGCGTAGTGACACATATGTGAACTCTTCGAACTATCTTTGTTACTTTGTGTGAAAGGCAGGGGTGGATATAATTATGAAAAAGAAGGAAAGCACAACAGAATCTGGAATCAAAAGCCTTGCAGATTAAATTTAGCAATGCAGCGGCAGAGTTGTGTGAGAAATGCCTTATTCAACAGATAACGTGTAGCAGCTGATAGGCGTTCATTCCTGGGCTCGTTTCCAAGGGAAACTGGAAACACAACATACTTTCTGTCTTCCACGTGCTGTTCCTCAGACCCACGTTGTGATTAATGAATGCAGCGTGGCAAGAAGGTCACTGAACTAAGTTCATTCTGAGATTGAGGAACGTTCACAAGGAGATGTCAGGGACTATGGAGCATGACCCAGGAAGGGATCCACGTGGCCCCATGGTAAACTGTGGGTTTCCTCCCTCAGCCCTCAAGGCAAACACCCACTGGAGACAAGGGCGTGGGCGCCTCTGGAATACCAGCCCCTGAGTTTAAAATCTCTTATGGTTTTAGGAGGAAATGCCATTGAATTTCCTCCTTCACACGTTGTGAATTAAAAGCTTTTGACAAAAAACATTTGCTTTGGTGACTCCAATTGGAAACATTTTCAGCAATGTATGTCAAACTTTAATTCTGCTCATTTTGGGAACATATTTTCGAACATTACCAAAGAATCCTCAAACAACCCAACACCGACTGTGAGAAATTGGAAATGTGGTGTCCAATGCTGGGATGACCCAAGGACTTTGTTCACACGCCGTGGGAAGACTTAGAACCACTTTTCCCTCTGTAGATTCATAGGGCAAGAAACTGACCCGGGTTGATGCGCCAGGAAAGGGTAATGAGTTGTCACTGACTGTGACCTTTCGGGCTGGGTATGCAAAACTGTGCCATAGCGAGAAGGAACTCGAGACAGGTTGTCTGAAATGCATGACTGAGGGAGGCAGCTGTGGAAGGAATTCTCTCCATAATGGAATAATTCCCTCCTGATATGAGATCACATTCCATAGGGAGAGGTTACATCTTTGCTCGGTGAAGAAGAGCATGTGCCAAAGACTTTGGCATTCTGTCTTTCCAGGTTCTGCGTCTCACCGGCTCTGACCATGTCCATTTCCTCTCTCCAGCCCAGATCTGGCGAAGTGGCTGCCCACCTCCCCTAGTCTCTGAGAGGTTCCTCAGACCTCAACCTTGCCCACCCCTCAGCAGGTAGCAAATCATCCTCACTCAAACCCCTGATGACCAGGTGTCTAGCTTTGCGGACTAAGGGAACGTCCATTGTAACTACTGAGATAGAGAACATTGGAGGAAATATCCAAGTTGGAGATGAAGTAGAGTTTCTCTTTGGACATGCTGAATTTCAGGGAACGTCAGGACACGTAAGTGTACTCATTCAGCAGCAATTTAAGTATGGGATTCTAAAGGCCGGGAGAGAGAGAAGCGGGAGGAATTTGTCATCACAAAGAAGGTGGGCGCAATAAAGCTGGTTGATGAAAGCATCCAAGAAAGAAGGGTAAGGAGCAGGAAAAGCAACGGGCCAAGGGGCAGCCTTCCTCTGCCAGCTGGTACACCCAGAGCAGGGATGAGCAGGTTCCACAAGGAAGGGGGGGCCGGAAGAGGCAGCTTCAGAAGAGAGATGGAGCGCCACGTGTTTGGATAACTCCTTGTTGCGCTTATCCTGCTGAGCTCCTGAGGTTACCTGCACCGGGCGATCACAGGCTCGGTGCAGGAGACTCCCCTTTCTTTTTTTTTTTTTTAATTTAAATTCAATTAGCCAACATATGGTACATCATTAGTTTCAGATGTAGAGTTCAATAATTTATCAGCTGTGTGTAACACCCCGTGTTTATCACATTACCCAGTGAGATCTCATTCCCCCACCAACAACCCTCAGTTGGTTTCCTAGAGTGAAGAGTCTCTCGTGGTTTTTCTCCCTCTCTGATTCCTTCCCATTCAGTTTCCCCTCCCTTCCCCTACGATCCTCTGAGCTGCTTCTATTATATTCCACTTATGTGTGAGGTCATATGATACATGTCTTTCTCTGATTGACTTATTTCGCTCAGCATAACACCCTCCAGTTCCATCCACACTGATGTCAATGGGAGGTATTCATCCTTTCTGATGCCTGTCGACTCTCCTTTCTGACCTCCGCTCATACGATGTATGACATGGGCCCTTCAGGACTCTACTCGCTCCCTTTGATTTTGGATTTACTCCAGTGTGTGTGACAATGGTCACAGGGACTGGGAGAAGTTTTGTGAATGGGGAATGAATGCTTGTTGAAAACCTACCAGGCCCTGGCCACTCAAGATGGATGATTTATCAGAGCCACCTAATTCAATTCTCGTAACATGAAAGATTGATTCTCTTCATTTCTATTTTATGATCAGGGAGCAATTACTGAACAGAGGAGCCAGGATGGGAACTCAGCTCCAACTCCAGAACTCATTTTCTTCCCATGATATCACATCACAGTCTTGATGACGAGGCTCACAAACGGCTTTCGCTTTGTAGGTGATGGATGGAGTGTGCGGTCTAACAGACGTGGCGGCTGGGCTGGAGCTCTGGCTCTTTCTGCTCCACCACTGTTTACAGATAGCCGACATGGCATTGTGCTGAGTATCATGAAGTACATATGAGCATTTATTATACGATCCTTCTCGTTAAGGAAGGTATGGTCTAACTGGAACACAGAAACCGAGTGTAATTCTCACTTAGCAAGTGTGTGGGGAACTTCCTGAAAGGGGCTAATATTTGAGCTGGACCTTGGAAGATGGTTCACTTTGTACAGGTGGAGATGGCCTCTAGTAGAACTGATTTGAAGACGAGCAGTGAACTCATAATGTTGAGAACACGTGAATCCTGTCGAGTCTCCTGCTTGCAATCATAAACAAACTAAGTTATGGAGCTGTCTTAAGTTCTTAGCCGTAGGAACACACAGAGTTTTAAGCTCATAAATCAGGAAGGCATTGGATGGCATTTTTATGAATTAATATAGAAGTAATGGTACCCACTACACTCTAAGCTAGGTCCCCGGGGAAGAAGGAGACACATAATGGTCCACATTCAAGAAGGTTGACTTCAGTCTGATAAGAGGCCAATCTCTTGTCCCCATTTGGTTCATGTTTGATTAATGTGTTAAAATATGATCCACTGTTGCACCAAAGCATAATTTTCATAAGTTAATAAATGTAGATCTCATAAAGTCAAAACTACATTCAACGAATTAATGAAAGAATGACTAATGGCAAAACTGGTCACTGAACATTTTTAGCAACTGGGGATGTATCAGCATTTTGAAAAAATATATATACATATTTGAATAAGGTTGATAGATTAGATTCAGAACTTCTTGATGTGCTACAGGGTAGGAAAACCTTAAACATTAGTTCTATTCTGTCCTGGGCAGAAAAGCTACAAATTTGCTAACTTTACAGCCTCTGGGTTCCAACAGCAAATGGCAAAGTCTGGGCAGACAGCCCCTCTCTGATTTCCAAGGTTTGGATACTTTTCTCAAGGCCAAATCCTGAAACTATCAAATGAACTGGTTAATACCATTGGGTATCACTACAGCGTTGAATCTAATAAAACCAAGTTTTGTGAATGCAGCAAAGCATGGCACTGGAGAGGACAAAATGATGTGTCAAATGTTTTACATGTTAAAAATACTCACTTTTTATTTCAAAATCACTTTGTATTTCCTTAGGTCTTCAGACTCGTGCTAATTTACACATCTCTTTTGAAGTTTGCTACAAGTAATATTGCTAACTTAAAGCAAAATATTTTTTCCAGTGGAAAATTAGCCTGATATTTTGCACATATGGAATTAAATGCAGTAACAGTAGTATCTTCCCTTCATTCTTGTTTCTGCAACTGGGTGCCTTAAACTGGGCCATCTGTGCTCCCAACCAATTTCTATATTTATCTGTCTAGGAGGCAGGCTGAACACATTTTCACATATATGTATGCATGTACACATGAGATATAACATTCAATGAAAAAATTATGGAAAAACTTTAAAACATTAATGTCACATTCAGAATAACACCAAGAGACAAACAAAAACCTTAAAATTGCTGCAGGAACAGAGGGATTGAAGAAGTCCGGGTATCTTCTCATCTCCCGTGGCACCCACTACGAACACCAGCTTCCCTAAGAAGCCTCCCTGGGTTTAGTTTTCTACACGGTGAACCATCTTCCAGCCTTTAGTTTTCTGCACTAAACACCTTGACGCCCACACTGGATGGCTTCTGCCATGTCAGTGTTTACTCGCCGCTGATATTCTGAATTTGCACTCCCCGCGTCCATGCAGTTGGCGGGACTGCCCGGATCAGGCTGCAGCACCCGTGCCTGGTGGAGGACCCCCTCTCGCCGCCTGTACCCCTCACGGAGCTGCTGGCCCCTCGGCTCTGGCACGGGCGTCTCGGCTGGTCCACCAAGCGCTGGGGTGCATGAGCTCGGACCCGCACACAAGGCTGCACGCCACCCACCCTCTACTCCCTCAGGGAAGATGTTCATCTTGTTTATTCTGCCTCCACTTTGAAGCCCCTTTCATGTTAACTGTACCCAAGAAATCATGGTGATCTCCAAGCAACTTACCGGACTGCATACACTGTTTCCCTTCACGACGGAGTCTCTAGGGCAAGGTGTCCAGGACAGTAGTCGCTTGCCACGTGTGACCATTGAGATTTGAATTAATTAAGAGTAAATAAAACGAAAGGTTCAAGTCCTCTGTCACGCTAAGCACATTCCAAAGGGTCAGTGGCCATGGCCACCATGGGCGGGGTGGACATGGTGCATGTTCATCATTCCAGAAAGCTCTCTTGGGCAGTGCCGCGCAGAGCTGGGTGGGATGTGTCGGACGTCTTCAGGGGGAAGGCCGTGTAGTCGGGAGACAGCGCAGCCCGGGAGTTGTATTTACAGGCCTGTGCTAACATGCCTCACTGAACACCAGCCATTTCTGGCTCCGCTGAGTCCTTAACGCACCTCACAAATGGAGATTTGGGTGGACAATGTTTTCCGAATCTGCTCCTGGCAGTGTGTGCTCAGCAGAAACCCGAATTAGTCAAGTTGTGTTGAAATTTAGTATGTGTCTAATCTTATAAAGCGAAAACAAAAGTCAAACAACAACCAAACTGGGAACACTAGCGAAGGCTTCATCGGGGAATTCTGGAATCTCTTTGTTCTGGAGGAGACACCATCTGTAGCCACCGGCCCTCCCGCCTGGCTTGTCCTTGTGGGTCAACAGTGGCCAGATGCCATGTGCCTGTTGTCACCGGGCTCAGCGCCTGCCCGAGCATTCGCCGGGCAGACAGCAGCTGGGCCTCCTTAGGTAACCGCCACGGTCACATTAAATGGCTCTCGTAGATCCAATATCAGGATCTCAGCACAAAGACCAGAAGTGGAGGCCGGTCTTACGAGTCTTCTGATGAGTTTGTAGACAATGCTCGCTATTTGGCAGAAGGCACTGCAGTTTTGTTTAAAGTGGTTTGCTAGTTATCTGACTTTTCAGTTGCAGGAGTGAGTGAAGGAAAACATGATTTTAGCTCTTGCAGAACACTGCAAAAGTACTGCTTTTGATTTTCGTGACTACTGGACACGATAGACTTTCTTCTGAAATGACCTAAGGTGACTGTTTTGAAGACCAGGTCTCATGGCAATTTGAGCATTCTCTAAGCAGTTTAAGGTTTACAGGTCTGGGGGCTCTTGGGGGGCTCAGTTGGTTGAGCATCTGCCTTCAGCTCAAGTCATGATCCCAGGGTCCTGGGATCCAGCCACAGGTCAGGCTCCCTGCTCAGCGGGGAGCCTGCCTCTCCCTCTGCCTGCCACTCCCCCTGCTTGTGCACTCTCTCTTTCTTTCTCTCTCTGTGTCAAATAAATACAATAAAATCTTTAAAAAAATAAAGTTTACAGGTTTGTTTCTCACACACAGTCTTCTGACAATTCTTCCTAATAACTTAAAAGACAAGATACCAGGGACTAAGAGAAAAGTTACTGGCCAAGATTGCAGGTACGACCCTGAGCATACGTGTGTTGGCTTCAATATCAAGGCTGGGACACCTCAAAGAAGACACCTGTGTTACAGATCATTCTCACTGTTCTGGGGCATTTTCTGTCGAGAGCCTACTGCTTCCACCACAAAACGCTCCCTTGTTCTTGGTGCTTACATTTTCGATCGCAGAACTCATGAAAATGGTTCCGAGGCTTTGCTGACTCTCTATGTTTTTAGGCTACCACGCAAGCTCCCAGAAGCACACCCACGCACACAGAGAATTCACACGTACTTTCAGGAGGCTTGGGGTCCTGTAGAAACAGGTAGGGAGTCTGTGGGCCCCAGGATAAGAAGTTCTGAAATAAGCCTAAAAACTCAACATACCTTCCTTTCAAGCCGTGCCTTTTCCTTACACTTAGGAACCTTTTATCCACACGATGGCGGCAAAGTCATAAGGTGCTTTCCCACCGTGTTGCATGCTCTCTGAGTAACACTCTGCGAGATACAGAACTCACCCCAACTCGTGGACTGGTTACTGACAAGTAAATCATAAAAAGTCGTAAAGAGTGAAGCAAAAGACAACACAGTTAACTTCTGCTTCTGTGAATATTTTGCTTCGTTCTGAAACCAAACTATGAATGTATTTCCCTTAATTAGTAAAAATTTGAGTATTTTTCACTGAGCCAGATTTTATATATTTTAGTAATTAACATAATGGAATATGGATTGACACACTCTATGTTAAACTGTGGATTAAAAATTTGTATACATTTGACCTTGTGTGTCATTACATGATACAAATATAGATACAAATATAGAAGCAAAAAGTGCATAAAATTAAGCATTTTTTTTTTTAGTCTTTTGAGAATGTCACATTGGCGTGAGAGCCTTTGCCTTTTTTTGCTCAGGGTTGTTTTGTACTTAGAATATTTAGATGCTTAGAAATGTTTTAGTACTTACACTTTCTTGAATATCAGAAAGAGGTCTGCTACAGCCTTCTCGATGTTGTACTTTGTATGGTACCTCTCAGTTTTATTTTTTCCTGTCTATAACTTGAATGATCTCACCAAGTGTTTGAGATTAATTAATTATGATTTTTTGGGTTTGTTTTTCAGAACGCCAGTCCCTTGGAATGCTCCAAGAAGCGTTTTAGTAGTCTAAATAAATCGAGAAAATTCTGCACACTGTCTCCGTCTCTTGAAGATTCATCGAGAAGTCCTAGAGAAACAAAACCCTTTGACTTTATTAAAGAGTCGTCCAAATTCTTTGGACAATAGAACATTGAATAACAGCATAATAACCGTTATAATATCTTGCAGAAATGGTGTTCCTTGAAATTTATTCTAACTTGAATGTACTTATCAATTTAATTCATTTTGTCCCACTTTTTTGTGATGCAGTTTGTGTGGATTTTGTGAAAATAACACTGAACAAAGTGAAAACAAAATTATACTTTTATCCTACTGCTAATAAGTAATGTGATTTTAATAATGCCTGTGATTCTCAATGGATTCATTTATAAAACAAACACACAGTAAAATCATATATATATATATATATATATAACATAATAATATAGCATCCAATCTCTGATGTTTGGTTATTCCATAATATATAGATGGCCTGTTTTTCAAATGTTCCTGCATCCCCTAAATGCAATGTAGACAGAGATGAAAGATTCCTAAAATAACATGAAAGAAATAAGAAATAAGAAAGCAGGTCCAGAATTTGCTCTGCTGCTTGGAGCAGAGCACCCGGATGGTGGATTGGTTTCTGCTCCTGGTAGAAGCGGGATGGAGAAGGCTCGCCCAGGGCTCACCCACAGTTCCCTCAGCCTGTTCCTGGCATCGGTTGATGAGCCGCGCTCGACAGCTGTGGCCAGAGAGACCACCCTTGCACCAAGAGGGGCCTGGAGCCTGTGGGAAGAAAGCAGTCATGTCCCAATTGTCTGTAGCAGGCTCACTTTGCTAACGTCCCATGTGGCACCTGCAGGAGGTAGCCGGTGCGGGGCCGGAGTTTGGAAATAGTGGTTGAGTGTGCATAGGTCTCAGAGGCCAGCTATCTCTCACGCAACAATACCAGACATTCCCACGTTGAGAATGTTGGCTTTCCCCCTTTCATCTAGGCCCACGGATGAGCAAACTCCCGGTCCTTACGGTCCAAGCGAAGGGAGCTTGGTCGGTAAAGAGTGTCTGTCCTGGGCCGTGGCCCCGTCCGAGGGCTGGAATAAGAAAAATACTGCTTTTTCGAGCAAACAGAGACAAATCTACAGTGGGAGCGGGCCAGGGACACTGACTCAGCCTCCGCATCTGGGCAGAGTGGAAAGTTTTCATCATCTTGCAAAAGTATCAGTGTCCCTCGCGAAGTGCCAAACCCCCTTGCTTTCCTTCAGAATCATAAATGACGGCGCACCATGTTAATAAGACTGCAAACTTCCTCGGGCAACATGGTAAAAACCGCAGCGTGTACATTTTTTTTCCAAATTTATAAGGAGATCTGTGAATGGAAAATATCAAAGAGACCTAACTAATTGCCCCCATGAAGCCGGTAATATTTCATGATAACCAAGGGCAACAGGCATCCACACGGTAATTGGAAATCGTGGTGCGGACAGAAGTAAGGCGTGGTTTCCAAAAGAGGGCAGCTGGAAGCGACCCAGAGCCCAAACCCAGGATCTCTACAACAAACAAATAAGCAGCTCATGCCCACAGGTAGCAGTGGAGAGTGGATGGGAGCGCCGCACGCCTTAACGGACTGCTTTTCATAGCAATGGACAGGAGCCAAGCACTTTTCCATGCACGCTGAGCATCTCAGCAGAGTTAAGATTTCCAATCACTTGTATCCAAACCGCTGTTGCCGGATCCGTGTTGCACCTGGTAGACGCTGGAGAGATGGGATCATGTGCCCACAGCCACGTGTCCTCGAACGTCACCTGCCGTCTCGGTGATTTAAAAATAGGCACAGCGTGATATGATAAAAAGATCATCGGCCCTTCTCAGTATCAGCTTGACACTGAAACATGTTTCTTTGGTCCCATCAGAGGACTGTGCCCGCCTCGTTGCTTCAAACAGACCTCACATGTTCTCCACCCCGCTATCTTTGGTCTGGGGTTGCAAAGTCCATCATGCCTACACTGGCCATTTGGGTGACCCAGCTGGGGTGGTTCCCCAGGTCCCTCCACGAGGGATCCCTTTATCAGCTGCTGGTCCCTCCAGTCCTGGGTTAGAAGTACCCCCCCTGGGACACACGGCTGCCAGATTCCGAATCTCCCCCCAGCTGTGCCCTTCTAATGCCCAACAGTGTCCTCTACCATGCTTTTCGTTTACAAGATTAATGGAGAAGGCCGCCATGCCCAAGCTACATGGTCTAAAATACCATGTGACTGTCACCAATTATGAACTGGCAGCTGAAATGAAGGAATTATTCAGTTCATTCATTCATTCATTCATTCATTCATCAAGAATTCGTGAGATGCTTGTTTTACTCCGGGCACCTGGTGACCTTCTGAGATCAGAAAGATACATACCAGCCACGTTTACCTGTGAGGAATTTTATCCTCAATCTCTATAAGGGCCGCTCTGTTCCCATTTTACGACTTTTGGCATTTTTCTGGAAGTTGCTGGTACTTCTTCCTCTTTCTCCCCTGGCTGACAATCTTGATTTCTCAGCCTGCCCGTTGACTGGGTTAGTCACAGGACCTGAGTCCCTCAGTGCGCTCCGGGGACATGCCCAGCAGGTGATGGGTAGCACGGGGAACCGGCGAGTGGGCAGGGCCGGGTGGATATGGTAGAGTCACTGTAGACCTGTATTCCTGATTTTATAGGTTAAAACCTGCCGCCCTCCTGTTGCTGTCCTTCAGAGAAAATCAGTGAAGTTTGCTGAGAAGCCTCACTTGACACCAGCCGTTTCTCACTGTGAGGCATCGAGCAGAGTTGTTTCAAGTGAGTAGTGGGCTCACGCTTAGGTGTCTGGATGGTGAGACAAGGAGGTGAAGTTTTATGGGTAGGGTGGGGCCTCTTCTTTGGCGAGCAGCGATAAGGCTCAGCTTCCCCGGAACCAGACCCTCTCTCCCTCTTGTGATGGGGAACTGCAGTTTCTCATGGCTCCCAAAGGTCCCAGGTGGTGAAAGTTGGCTTTTCCGGACAAAGCCTGTGACTAGGGAATGCCCAAATGTGAGTGCATAGTGCCACATGGCTCCTTGATACCCCCAGTGTCAAAGCTGTCCACCCAAGCCCCCCGCCAGAGGTAAGGAACCACAGGGAGAGATCAGCTAGATGTTCTTCCATCCAGAAGCATTACCAGTCGGGTCAGGTGGGCTTCACCTCCCTTCCAAGAAGCTGTCACATTTTCTATTCCTCTATGACGCTGGCCCACATCACAATGTATTAGAATCACAAGTTCACAAGTGTGATGCCTCCCACTTTGTTCTTTTTTTCTTTAAGATTGCTTTGACTATTTGAGGTCTTTTGTGGTTCCGTACACATTTTAGAATTTTTTTTCATATTTCTGTGAAAAATGCCATTGGAATTTCGATAGGGATTGCAGTGAATCTGTAGCTCCCTTTGGGGAGAATGGCCATTTTATCAGTATTAATTCTTGAGCATGGACTATCTTTCCACTGACTTGTGTTGTCATCAATTTCTTTCATCAGCGTCTTATAGTTTTCAGGACACAGATCCTTCACTTCCTTGGTTAAATTTGTTCCTAGGTATTTTGTTTTTTGTGATCCTATGGTAAATGGGATGGTTTTCTTAAGTTCTCTTTCTGGTCCTTTGTTGCTCATGTCTAGAGACTCAACTCCTCTGTTAAATAGGCTATGCAGTTTTCCACATTGACGAGTCTGTAACTTATTTCTTAACTATTTATGGTATAATTTGTCATGCTATTTTAATGTGATGGAGTCGTATTTTTTCAGGGTTTTTTTATTGCTTTTGCGGTCTCATTTAAGAAATTATGAAGATATTCTTTTATATATTCTTTCAAGAATTTAAGTGTTTTTTTTCTTTTCGAAGTTAGTCTTTTATAACACATCTTGAACTTATTTTGAGGTATGGTGCTATTGATGTAATTTTATTGTTTCTATTTGGAAAACCAGTTGTTCCAATACGATTTAATAAATGAATTCCTCTCTGCATGATTTATAATGCCTTTGCTATTGTATGCCAAGGACCCACTCTTTTATGGGTCTATTCTATTGATATATTTCTCTAGCCCCACACCATCTTCATATTGTCCTAATTAATATAGTTTATAATTAACAAATTTAATATAGCTTACAAATAAGCCTTTATATGTGCTGAGTCCAGTCATCTTGCTTCTTTCTCTGAATTTTTACAGGCTCTTTGAAATGAATGCTTTTTTGATCAATGTATATAGTTTTAAAATCAAAGTTAAATTCCCATTAAGTTTCACCACCTTAACCATTTTGAAGGGTACAACTTAGTGGCTTTTGCTACATTTGTGATGTTGTGCAACCATCCCCACTGCTTAGTTCCAGAACATTTTCATCACCTCGAAGAGAAACCGTGTGCCCATTAAGCAATCACGCTTCTTTTCCCTCTTGCTTGGTCCAAAACAACCGCTAATGTGCTTTCTGTCCATGGGTTTGCCTCCTCTGGACATTTCATATAAATGGAATCACAGTATCTGCTGATTTGTATCTGGGTTTTTTTTTTTTTAATTTGGCATAAAATTGTCAATTTTGCTTATGATGTAATGTGTGTCAGGACATCATTGCTTTTTATGCTGCCTGATATGCCATTGCATGGCTCTGCCACGTCTTATTTCTTCACTCATCAGCTGGTGGCCATTTGGGTTGTCTCCACTATGTGGTTAGGGTGAATAACGCTTTTGTGAGCATGCATGCATAGGTTTTCATTGGATCATGTGTGTTCAGTTCTACAGGTGTAGTCGCTGGGCCTACGTGTAGCTGTTTGAGGAACTGCCAGGGCGCTGCCCTCATTTGGCTCTATCATTGTGCAGTCCCACCAGCAATGTATACGGGCTTCAGTTTCTCCAAATTCGTGCCAACATTTATTATTGTCCATTTTTTATAGCTATTCTAGTGATGGTTGGATGCTATCTCATTGTGATTTTGATTTGTATTTTTCCACAATGACTATTTATGATGAGCATCTTTTCATATGCTTCATGCCTATTTGCACATCTTTTCTGGAGGAAAGTCTATTCAAGTCCTTTGTTTCTAAATTGAGCTGTTTGTTTTTTCATTATTGAGTTGTAATAGCTCTTTATATATATTGGATACCATATGTGATCTGCAAACATTTTCACTTATTCTGTGAGTTGCATTTTCACTCTCTTGAGTTAAAACAAAGTTTTAAATTTTGATGCAATTTGGCTTATCTTTTTTTTTTTCCTTTTCTTGTTGTGTTTTTGGTGTCATATTGAGGAAACCATTGCTTAATCCAAGGTCTCCAAGGTTTACACCTCTGGGTATGAATGCTCCAATTTCATTCTTCTTTCTCAGGATTATTTTGTCTATTCGCAATTCTGTATGTATTTTAGAATCATCTAGTCCATTTTTTTTTACAAAAGGCACTTGGAATTTTGGAAGTAGATACATTTGGGGAATTTCCGTCTTGACAATATCAAGCCTTTGACTCATGAAGATCAATGTCTTTCCAGTTGGTTAGGTCCTACTCAACTTCTTTCAACACTGTCTTGTGGTTTTCAATATATTAGCCTTTTATCTCTTTTTAAAAATTTAATCTAAAATATTTTTTCTTTTTTGATATTATTGTAAATGGAAGTTTTCATATTTTTTTGTTTTTGACTTGCTCATTTCCAGTATATAGAAATAGAACTTTTGCATGTTGCCCTTGTGTCTTGCAAGTGTGTTAAACTGCTTACTTGTTCTAATATTTTTTGAGGTTTTTTGTGTGAGTTATTTGGATTTTTCTCTATATAACTCATGCCATTTGTGAAATGGGGTAGTTTTGCTTTTTCCTTTCTGATTTTAATGCTCTTTATTTTTCTTGCTTAATTACCTTAACTAGAACCTTCCAGTAAAATGTTCAATAGAAATAACAAGAGTGGAAATCCTTGTCTTGTTGCTGATGTCATAAGGGACAACTCTTGGTATTTCACCCTTAAGTATGATGTTAGCTGTGCATTTTTAATAGATGCTCTTTATCAGGTTGAGAAAGGTCCCTTCTATTCCTATTCATTGAATGTTTTTATCATGTAAAGGAGTGAGATATTTTGTCAATTTTTTGCATCAGTTAAGATTATGTGTTTTTTCTTTATTCTATTAATATGGTATATTACATTTATATATTTTTTTGTATGTTGAACTACCTTTATATTCTTTGCATAAGTCCCGCTTGGTCACTATGAAGGTTAATTTTATGTATCAAATTAGTAGGCCATGGTACTCAGATGTTTGGACAAACAAGTCTGGATGTTGTAGTGAGGGCATCTTTTAGATGACATTACCATTTAAAACAGTAGACTTTGAATAAAACAGATCACCTTCCACAATGTGGGTGGGCCTCATCCAAACAGGTGAGGGCCTTAAAAGAAAACAGACTGAGGTCCACCAAGGAAGAAGGAATTCTGCTTCCAGACTACCCTTGATTTGAGATGCAACATGAACTTTTTTATGGGTCTCCAGCCTGCCTTCTTAACCTTCAGATTTTGGACTTGCCATTCCTCCATAGTTGTGTGAGCCAATTTCTTAAAATAAATCTCCTTTTTTTCTATATATATATATATATATATATATATATATATGTATATATACACACACACACACACACACACACACATATTCTATCAGTTCTGTTTCTCTGGAAAACTAATTAAAACATTCATGGATTATAGTCCTTTTTTAGTAAGCTGCCAGATCCATTTGGCTAGTATGTTGTTGAGCATTTGTGCATCTATATTCAGAAGGGATATTGGTCTATAGTTCTCTTTTCTCATAATCTCTTTGCCTGGCTTTGGTGTTGGGGTCAAACTGAGCTCATAGAGTTTGGAACAGTGTCTCCTTTTCTATTTTTCAGAAAGTTTTGAGAATGGTTGAGCCTTAATTCTTCTTTCATTGTTTGATAGAATTCACTTATAAAGCCATCTGGTCCTGAGCTTTTCTTTGTTGGATTTTTTTTTTTGATTGCTGATTTGATTACTTGTAAGGAACAGATCTTCTCTTTCTTCTTGAGCCAGTTTTGGTAGTTTGTGTATTTTTTTAGGAATTTATATGAATGAATTTATTTATTTAGGAATTTATTCATTTCATCTTAAATTATTTGTTTTTTGGCATATAATTGTTCATAATATTCTCCCTATAATCTCTTTATTTCTATGTTTGTATTAATGTCATCACTTTTCTTCCTGATTTAGTAATGTGAGTCTTCTCTCTCTCTCTCTCTTTTTTTTTTTTTTTGGTCAGTTAAAGTTTTATCAATTTTGCTAATCTTTATAGAGAATTGGCTTTGGGTTTTATTTCTTCTGTGGATTTTGAATTTCATGTTTTGTTTGTCTCAGCTCTAATATTTATTATTTCCTTCCTTTTTCTTGATTTCAGTTCAGTTTGTTGTTCTTTTTCTGATGTCTTAGGGTGAAAGGTTAAGGTTCTGATTTGAGATAATTCTTCCTTTTTCATGCAGGCCACAACAGCTGTGAGTTTCCTTCTGACCCACTGCTTTCACTGCATCCTGTAAGTTTATTGTGAATTCTTCTTTGGCTCACTATGAGTCAAGGGTAGTCTGGAAGCAGAATTCCTTCTTCCTTGGTGGACCTCACTATGAGTTGCCTTATTTTTCATATTTTTGAATATCCCAAATTGCCTTTTGTTATTGATTTCTAATTTCATTGTATTGTGGTCAGAAAAGTTACTTTGTGTGATTCAGTCTTCTAAAATTTAAAACATCTCTGTTGTGGCCCCATGTATGATTTATCCCAGAGAATGTTCCATGCACACTGGTGTGTATTGTGCTGGGTTTAGTGTTCTAGGAATGTGTGTTTGTCTAGTTGGTTTATAGTGTTTTTCCAAATCCTCTGTTTTCTTACTGATCTTCTTCCTGGATGTTCTATCCAATATTGAAAGTTGCATAGTGAAGTCTCCAACTGTTACTGAAGACTTGTCTATTTCTCCCTTCGACTCTGTCAGTTTTGGCTTTGTGTCTATGAAGATTTTGTTATTTGGTATATATGTATTTATAATCATTATATCTCTTGGTGAATTAACCCTTTTATCATAATAAATTATCCTTGTTTCTCTGACACATGTGTGTTTTAAAGTCTATTTTGTGTGATATAATATAGCTACCCCAACTCTGTCTGGGTACTGCTTAACCTATTTGTGTCTTTGAATTGAGAGTGTCTCTTTGAACTTGGTTTTACTTGTTGTTGTGATCTTTGGCAGTGCTCTTTATTCCTTCTGTGGCTTTGGGTCAATGTCTAGCATCCTTTCATTCCATCCCGAAAGACTTCCTTTAGCATTACCTAGAAGGGCTGCTAGCCATGAACTATCTTAATTTCTCCTTCATTTAAATTTAAATTTAAATTTAATTTTCAAACAAGTTTTTTCATATGTACGACGCTTGCTTGACGTTTTTTGGTTTTTTTCCCCCACACTTTAAAGATGTCATTCTACTGTCTTTTGGCCTCCATAGTTTCTGATGAGACATTTGCTGTTAATTTTACTGGAGAGTCCTTGTATGCGATGAGTCACTTTGGTCTGATTATTGTCAACTTGATTATGTGTCTTGGTGTGGATGTATTTGATTTATCCTATTTGCAATTTATTGAACTTCTTGGATGTATAGATTAGTGTGGTTCACCAAATTTGGGGAGTCTGTGGCTGGTGCTTCTGTTACATATTTTTTTCTGTCCATTTTAACCCTCCTCTTACTCTGGGACTTGCATTATACATATATTGGCATGCTAGATGGCACCCTACATGTCTGTCAGGCTCTCCTTTTTTTTCCCCTCATTCCTTTTTCTGTTCCTCAGACGGTAACCTCAGCAGACTGATCCTTAAGTCTGCTAATTCTTTCTTCTGTCTTCTCTCATCTGCTATTGAGCTCCTCTCATGACCTTTTCATTTATTACTTTTGACTCTAAATTTGCATTTTGTTCCCTTTTGCAATATCTATCTCTTTGTATCATAGAGACACAGAACATTTTATGACTTACATCTCTTTACTGATATAACTTCTCTATTGGTGAGACACTGTTCTTTAGTTTCCTTTTTAGTTCTTTAAACATATTTAAAATAGCTGTTTTAGTGTCTTTGTCTAGTAAGCCCACTCTGTGGAATTCCTCAGGGACAGTTTCTGTTAATTGCTTTTTCTTATGGATGTTCCTTATTTCTTTGTTTGCCTCTTAATATTTTGTTGAACACTGGATATTTTGAATATTATGATGTAGTGACTTTGGAAATCAGATTCTCCTTTTTCTTTTTCAAGGGTTTGCTGGCTGCCTTTTTTTTTTTAAAGATTTTATTTATTTATTTGACAGAGAGAGATACAGTGAGAGAGGGAACACAAGCAGGGGGAGTGGGAGAGGGAGAAGCAAGCTTCCTGTGGAGCAAGGAGCCTGATGTGGGGCTCGATCCCAGGACCCCAGGATCATGACCTGAGCCGAAGGCAGATGCTTAACTGACTGAGCCACCCAGGCACCCCTGCTGGCTGCCTCTTGCTGTAGTTATCATTTCCTGTGTTTTCATGATTGTTCTGAACAAATTCTGTACAGTCTGTGTTCTTGTTGTGTGTGACCAGTGATGTCCTTGTTCCATTCACTTAGTGACTGGCTAGTGATGATGTGTGTATGTGGGGTGCCCCTTCCTTGCTCAGTCAAGGGGGCCACAACTCTGCCTTAGCCTTCACTTCCACTGTTGGCACAGTCTCAAGGTCAGCAGGTGAGAGGTTAGGGTCTTCCCCGGTCATCACTGAGCATGCACATGGCCTTCTGGATTCTCAGAAAAATGTCAGACCTTTTAAAGCCCTTATTTCTCAAAGCATTTTATTCCCCAGGCTTTCTGCCCAAATTCTAATTACTCTATTCTCATGCACTGCCAGAGGCAGAAGTAACTAAAACATCTTTCTTTAAGCATATTTGATGGATATCCATCAGGCAACAGCTTCCACATTAGGTGAGTTCTGAGACAGACAAGGAAAAGGCAAGCTGTTTAGGCCAGTTTTGAAGGGAGCAACCAAACAGGTTGCAACCGGTCATTGTAATTCTTTGTGAATGAAACTCCTTCTGCTGTGGCTGACACTGGTCTGGGAAGGCAGGCCATTGTTTTCCAGGCTGCTGATAAGCTGGGGGCAGAAGGTGGGACTGAAGGGTGAGTTCATTCTCCAAAACTCAGTGTTCTTGCCAAGATTTAGAAGTTTTTCTTGAGTAAATGTTTCCCTGGTTGAGAGAGTGAGCAAGATGGAAGCACAATCTTCTAGTAGCCAGATCTCAGAACCCCATCTCTTTTGCAGTATTGTGCTTCCTGGAGCCAAATCATTCCATTCAGCCCACACAAAAAAGATGTGGTCATACAAAGATGTGTATCTTCAAGGCATCACTAGGACCCATTTTAGAGGCTGCCTCCCATGCTAGGTTAGACCTTCAATTAAGTCCCATCTTTATTTTATATTCATTTCCATATTTACATTTCTCTCTCTGGGGGGCCTGCTCTGTCTCCCTCACTGCCATCTCCCTGGCCTTAGAGCACTGCCTGGCACATGACAGGCAAGCAATAGAAGGATGTTTTCAATGACTACTTGTTGAACGAGATGAAAAGTCCAGACTGTTACTATAAGACCACAGCTGCCTTATACGCTTGTAAGACCCCCAATTCCGTCTGAGGAAATTGGGGAAGATTTCCAACAGGAGGTCAAAATTGGGCTATCCAAACCTGGCTTATGGAGGGCAAAGTGAGGAACAGAGTATTCCAGGCAAAGGGAAGAAACTAAAGAAAGACACAGAGAGAGGGAAAGGCCCAGAATATCATGATTCCTACAAAGCCTGTTAGAATGGGATGTGGGTGAATTTGTGAATTACTTACTTACTGATGGACTGAAAATTCTAAATCAAGGCAAACTATTAAAAAGATCATCCCTTGCATGTTTAAACCTAGGGTGATTTCAAAATCTCTTTTAGCATTTTTACTTCCAATCTTTTTTTTGTTTTTTTAATTTTTTTTATTAACATATAATGTATTATTTGTTTCAGGGGTACAGATCTGTGATTCATCAGTCTTACACAATTCACAGCGCTCACATTGTACATACTTTGTTTTGTGTTATTTTTTAAAAATTTGTGGATAATTTTAATGTATAAGACTGTTGAACCACCGGTGAGCATTTGCTGAAAGTTACATAAATTAAAGGACCCAGAAGAATTCGGAAGACACGTAACATAAAATCGCTTTGGCACATTTCAAGTTAGGAGGGTTCTTCTCTACGTGCACCAGCGGGAATGATAAGGAAGGAGGGTATGGCACTCTGGATTCATTCAGAACATGCTGAGCAGCAAGACCACCTGCATCCACCATATTGAGAGGACATTTGTGGTGATTCAAAGTTTAATGTGTGCTCAAGTCAAAACTTAACAACATTAACAACACCCGTGTGATCAAACTGAGAGGCACCTGCCCCTTCCTCATGAAAACATCACCAAAGATTGCCAGACCACACAGCACTTTTCCTGCTGTATATGCAGGTTACAGCATGTTGCAATGACTCACAATAAATTTATTTAATGATGTTTATTCCTGCAACGTGCCAAGAAAGACCAATTTTGAACTGTTTGCTTTCCAATTCTTATCAGAGATTTGGTTAAGGAAGTTTGATATTTGAGAAAAATGAGGACAAAGCAGGCCAGCATCTACCCCTAGATGTTCTGTAGGGCTTATTTTTATCACTTCTGAATTTCATTTGCTTTGCATCCCCATCCCCCTAACATAAACCACACGCATGCTTCATTTTTGTGAGTTTTTATGATATTTGTAACTTCAGCTTTTGGGGAAATTAATGCAGAGAAAAGCCGCATCTCTGCACTTTTTCAGGATTGCTACAAAGACCTTGGTCACAGGCTGGCTTGAGGTCCCAATGTTAAATTGAATTTGGAATTTATTACAAGCATGGTGGAGTGAGGTTGATTTTAGGACAATGAATCTATGAGTCTTTGTACTGGCATTGAGCAGATGTATAATTTCAAGCAATTGTAATTACTATCAGTTTGCTTCAGTATTTTCATCTGTGAAATGGCAATCCTGTGATATCTAACTGTCAGGGTGCTGTCGATATTAATGAGAGCTTATCTCTAGACTCTGAAAGCTCTATTGTTTCTTATCACTCTACCCCTCTTATTTACAGCACCTCTCAGAACATCCTGATCATTGCTCAGAAGTTTGCCTGCCAAATTTTATCAGACAATAAAGTTCAGTAGCCCATCATGTTTTGCCTTTGCTTCTAGATTACCCAGGACTGAATTTAATGACTGTCATGGGCACTGTCAATTACCATATGTAACTAATTCATGTAAGTTTTAGTGTATGTTACCTCTTCTATATTTGCCTTAAATTCTTATCTGGTAGATGTATGCACAGTCCCTAATCCTTTTAAATATGGTAAGAATATACAATGTGAACTACAAATCATTTTTATTAAGAAATTCGGGGGGTGAATGTTACGTATCCAGTAAATAAAATATGTTAACAGTTAACAGTGACCATAGCACCCATCCACTTGGCATATCCTGGAAACTGAGGTTCTGTGGTGAATCTACTAGTGTATTCTGGCTTTAAATAACAAGACTATCAGGCTGGATTGGTTTCCAGCTGGAGACAACAGAGCTAGAAGGAAACAAATTACTGAATGAACGCAGTGGTTTTGCAGAGGGGAACCTGAGCCCATGAAGTAACATGATGTGCAGTTAGCGGAAGGGCTCCCTCAACAACAAGACCTTGCATCCCAGAGACTTGCTGCTGCCCCTGCTCCCATCCCCACTGGGTCCTCCCCCAGCTCCAGTGAACAGGTGCCTTTGTATCTTTTGCAGCACAGGAAACACCTCCAAAACCTAGTGGTGCAAGGCAACACCATTTTTATTAGACTCTCAGATCCCGTAGGTCAGGAATTTGGATACAGGTGGTGTGTTTGTCTTCTCCTTACCCACCATGCCTGGGCCCTCAGCTGAGAAGACTCAACAGCTGGGCCTGAGTCAAAGTACCCTGGGTCGAATCACCTGCAGGATTCTTTTCTCCATTGCCTGGTATCAGGGGTTCGGTCACTCAAATGCTTGGACCGGAGTGTCTCCATGTGGTTTCTCCATGTGGCTTTGGCTTCAGGAATGGTCATCTTGGGGTGATCAGACTCCTTATACAATGGTTCAGGACTCCGAGGGCAAGATTTTCAGTGGTTCAAGGACAGAGACTCCACATCCTGATGGAAGGAGTATCACATAGTAAGATTGCCAGAAAGGTATTTACCAAGAGCGTTTTATGTGTCATTCAACAGGGTCTTCTTGGGGGGATGGAGAGGGATGAGGCACATTCTCCATCTTCAAAGAGCTCCCAATCTATAAAGAAACAAAGGCAGATACTACTCAAACTGATCTATTATGACACCATAGCGATTAATATTCTGACTTTGCAATAGGGGTAGTGAATAAATTAATGAACCAGAGTACAGAGTACAGACTATAGAAACAGACTGATGACTACGGGATTTTGATAAATGGTGATAGTGTCATGGGAGGTCTTATTTCAAAGATGGGACTAAATAATATACGGAGAAAATGTATTTTTACATGGAATTTGTGAAATAGAAGCCTACCTCCCACCATAGAAAAATTAAGTCCAGATGGATTAAGGACTTACATTCAAAAGCAAAGCTTTAAAACTGGTAGAAGCAACATAGATGAAAATCATTCTGACCTTGGGGTTGAGAAGAATTTCTTAAGCAGGACACAAAAAATACTAATCACAAAAAAAATGATTGATGAAGTCCACCCCGTTGAAATTAAAAACATCTGCTTATCACAAACTTTCTTATAAAAAGCAAAAAAAAACCCTAAAAATGGGAGAACATATTTATAATATATATAGCTGAGATGTGACCCCCATCTCTCCATCCATCCATTCATTTATCTTTCACGTACCAATAAATGAGAAAAAGATAAACCATCCAATTAAAAAATGGACAAAACACAAATAGCAATTCACTGAAGAAAAAGACAGGAAGAGCCAGTAAAAAATGAAGACTTTCTTCACTCATTAGCAATGATGAACTTATCGATCAAACTGCTGAAATGCAGTTTCATACCAATTTGATTGGCAAGAATTAATGTGCCAGGCAATACCGGTGTGGCTCTAAGAAATTTCTGCTGAGTATCTAAATTGATGCCACACTTTTGGAAAATAATGTGATATTTTATTAAAGGTCCTGGATTCTAGCCCTGAATGTGTTCCTTCTCTAAACTTTCATCCATATGCACTAAGTTTCAGCCCCACTAAATAGTGAGTAAGACACCAGAAATGATGCTGAAGAAGGAAATGTCTTTACTCGTCAAAGGACGTGTCAAATAGAATTTGGGATAAGTCATGAAAATCAGGCCCCTTGTCCTCTCAAAATTAAAATCTTCTTTTATGTTTGTTTCTTAAAGCAAGCCAGCCAACAAAATGGTGGCAACATCACCTGTAGCTTCTCATTTGACCACTATTGTTTACGGCAGGATTTGCAGGGACAGTTGGGGGAAAGAGGGAGACATCTGTCCTATGTTCCTTGGGAAGTGTGGTCTCAGGGTCTATAAATGGGGGCTTCTATGGACACTGGGAGCCATTAGACAACTGTTTTAATTAGTCTTGAAGAAATGAGCTCAACTGAAGGAAATACAGAATGCAAACTTTGCCTCTAGATAATGTCGACCTTGGGACAAGTGAGCGTGCCCTGTCTTCTGTCCCTCATTATCTTTATCCTGTTGAGTGCTCCTGCACAGCAGTTCTCTCTAGAACAAGTTTGTATAAAAGGCTTCAGCATAACTTTTATCTCTTTGAGCTTCATCCATGCCTTGGTCAACGCCCGTATGTGGCACACACCAGTGTTTGGAGGATTTGCCTCTTGGTCTCAGAAGGGTGAAGGGAGCCCTGCTTGTCAAGTGTCCAGTTTGACCTTCCCCTTGGAAAAGCGAACGTGACCCTTCTGGGCTAAAGCCAGTTAGCCCCTAGTTCATCAGCGGCACAATGGTGATGAAGCCTGGGGAAGACTCAGGTTGCCAACCACCAGCTGCACCAACCACACGTGTATCCCGGGGGAGCCCATGCTGAGCCTGGCGCTGCCTCAGTCAGGCATGAAATGGTGGCAGGTGGGGTCATGAGAAGATAGCCCTTGGCTTATACAAATGCTCCTGTCTCCAGTGAGCTTGGGGACCCACTTGTGGCTCAATGGAGACCCATGTTCTCTTGCAGCTTTCTCTCTTGTGGAGGAGACTAATGACAAACGTGCTCACCCCCGCCCATCCCTTTGTCTCTGTCTCTCCTCTCTGTTCTGTCTCTGTCTCTGTCACACACAGAGACGCAGACAGACAGACACACACACTGAAAACACCAGGTCATAGTAAGCGCTATGCAGAGAATGTGGGAAAGGGTAGTGTGATAGGTAGTGATAAGTAATGATGTGGGGATTCCTGTGGTGGGTGGTCAGGAGGGACGTCCCCATTCGTGACGTCAAATCAGGAAGTGTGACGGTGGCCAACAAGAAAACAGTGACAAGACTCAGGAGAAGCGAGTCCGAGGCATGTGAACTGGCAAGGGCACAGCTCCCCATGGTGTGGATAGACCCTGGAGAACAGAGAGGGCTGCAGGAAAACCAGAAGGGACAAGGAGAGGAAGGGACACCAGAGACACGTCTCTCTCTCCACCACATGAGGACCCAGTGAGAAAGCAGCCATCTGCAAGCCAAGGACAGAGATCTTTTCAGAAGAGCTTACCAGTCTCAGCCATACCGGCCCCTTGACCTGGAATTTGCCACCTCCAGAACTGTGGGAAAGTGAGTTTCTGTTGTGCGGGCCACCCACCCTGTGGTGCTTGGTTGCGACGCCCTCGCAGACCAACACAGATGGTTCCATCGTGTTTCAAATGGAGTTCATTGTTTTCTGAGAGTTATGACTTTGAAGTCATAACTGTATAAAACATAATGTATAGGGTAAGTTAAAACCTTAGCATTTTTACTTCTAAGGACATTATATAATTTTTATTCTCAAGATGTCTATTTGAGTCATCTGAATGCCTTTGAAAATAGATGGAATAAAATTTTAAAAATATGTACAAGGTAGAATTACATACTTTTCAAGGAAACTTGGGGTCTTGACTCATTTCTCCAAATCTTTCTGCAGCTTTCTGCTTACATCCTGTGGAGTCCTAAGCTGCTGTGAAAATATGGTTGAAATTAAATTATCTGGAAAATGTGTAATTTTTCTAAAGACAGTAAAATGCCCACAACAGGCACACACAGGTACACCACAGTCCAATTAATTGGTGAGAATCAACAAGATAACTTGTGCTCCCAGTTTAACTGATTGTTGTTCAAACTTGGAATAAACTTTCTTTTGCCATCGCCTTGTATACCCTTGAACTTGTGAATGTGCTGACAAGATCAGGAAGGATGGAGTGTTGCACTGCTTTTATCTGTCATCCATCTGTGTCATCCATCCATCCATCCATCCATCCATCCATCCATTCATCCATCCATCTACCTATCCATCCATCCATCCATCCATCCATCCATCCATCCATCCATCCATCCTTCCATCCATCCATCCATCCATCCATCCATCCATCCATCCATCCATCCATTCATCCATCCATCCATCCATCCATCCACTCATCCATCCATCCATCCATCCATCCATCCATCCATCCATCCATCCATGCACCCATCCATCTACCTATCCATCCATCCATCCATCCATCCATCCATCCATCCATCCATCCATCCATCCATTCATCCATCCATCCATCCATCCACTCATCCATCCATCCATCCATCCATCCATCCATCCATCCATCCACTCATCCATCCATCCATCCATCCATCCATCCATGCATCTAAACATTTGTCTATCCATTATCTATTTTTTCATCTTAGGACATTCAGCTTATGCAGGTTTCGCACATGTAAACTTTATAGACATTATGTGACCACAGCAAGAGATGCAATTCTAGGGCTAATCTTTGTCCTGGCCTAATAGTAAATTACATTTTTATTATTTTTTAAAGAACAAGTTCTCACGTTACCTATTAACTTAATGGTCTGTTGGTGTGTTGCAGGTGGTCTCTGAACGGAGTGTGGACTGAATGCTTCTTGTGTGGCATGTATCTATTATCAATCTTTCTCAGGTGAGATGAATTACCAGTTAAAGCAGAAATGTTAAAGTGCACAGCATCTCTTGGTGCAGCACCTTTAAAGTGTATTTTGGTAATTTTTTTTTTAATCTAGCAATTCACTCTTTGTAATCTATGCGGTGGTTATCCTTACATATAGTTGCAAAGATACTCAGAAAAATGTTCCTGGGAGCATTGTTGGCAATAACAGAAGGCCAGAAAGAAGGAGAATAGCCATCCAGAGGGACTACAGATAAATTATGAGATGTCCATGTAAATCAGCCCTGAAGAAAGCAGGTCTTTTTGCCATCTGTTATAGGCAGTACATAAGACGTGGTGTGCAGGGAACAAGGCACAGGGCAGAGCTCTTGAGAGTAGTTACTTTCATTTATGTAAGTGGAATGGTTTATACACATGCACACACATGCCCAAACTTATCTTACACACCACAGCAGAAGAAGGGGTTTGTATTAGGTGCTTACACATTATCAGATGAGTTGGCAAAAATGACCTGGTATCTGACTGGATTGTTGAAATCCTCCAAATATCACAAAAGGGACAACAGGAAGTGTCACCTGAAAGTGCTGCCCCAACAAGCCCAAGGCAGCATCTTGGGGTACTGGATAATGCAACGGACTCTGCCACTGCATCAAATTGCACATTCTCAGAGAAATCGGGAATGGTGTCAGCCATGGGTTAGTTGTAACAGTAGAGGAGTGAGTTTGAAACACTTCTCATGCCCAAGTGTGTTGGCTGCTTTTGCTAGAGGGCACACACCCACATGTGCGCACACACTTATGTTTATTGCTTGTATGCACACAAAGACACTACAGAGACTATCTTCAAGTGTAACATGGTTGAACTGGATTATGTGCTTTTGCTAATATTTAATTATCTAAAACAGTATAATTTGGCAAAACAGGGTCATAAATTTCCTTCATTTTCAACTGTGGGAAGGGTGTCAGCAAGTAAATCCAATCTGCCTTGAGGGTACCACATGGAGAAAAAGCACAGTTATGTTTGGAAACTATGCTTCATTATCTATGAGATTTTAAAATGTCAACATGAGTTCCTTTTACTATCACAAGATACAGTAGAAATTCCTGTCTCCAAATTAAGAAGGGTGAACTGGCAAGGTATCTTGTTCACTGAGTCTTTCTAAATTTAAGGTCTTCGAGATAAGCACGTGAGGGGTCGCTAGATATTTTTAACAATTCCACTTCCGTGATTTTTACTGCAGTTCTTCCATGGTTTTAAATCTTTAGTTAAAGCTAGACTAAGGTTGCAACTTAAATGCTTTAGGAAATATTAAAATTTACAACTAGTGATGTGCATGAAATCATGAGAGACCAAGATTGTAATTTAAATGCTTTAGGAAATGTTACAATTTACAACTAGTGATCTGTGTGAAATCATGAGAGTCTTCGTTCTGTGCAACCCAAGCCTAGAAACATCTGGGTCCACGCTCCAACAGAGACGCAATGGCATCCCTAACACCATATGGACACGGTGCTCAGAAAATAAGCCCACGCCCTGCTCTGTACTTAGCAAATGTGCAGGAGTCAAGTCATAACATCAACTTACATTAACAAATACTTAATTTTCTCTCCTTAGCATATCAGGCAATCAAAATTTTGTTCTTAAAAGGAATTGGTAAACAACTGGAATTTGGCAATCCAGCTCTTGTCCTCTTTACTTCTGCACCCCTGAGGCCTTCCCCTCCCACATACACACACTTGCACATTATTTCTCATGCACACAAGACACGTGCACACACATGGATGCACACACACAGCCTTCTCTGACTTCATCAAACCCAGGGAGAGGTCATGGGAAACTCTGGTCTGTGGCTGGTGGCTCAGAACCCAGGTGACAGCCTGACTCGGGGCTGGCGTGGGGGAGGGCGGTGCTGGGGGACCGACCCTTGACTGGTGGGTCTGACTGTGTCTCTGGGCAGATGGTGTCAGGGTCCAGCTACATTGTCATTACAGGACACCCAGCTGGTGTCAGAGCATTGTTTGGTGTGGGGAAGAATCCATGAGTTGGAACTGGCATCAAAGTCATTGTCTCTGCAGGAGGCTGGCACCTGTTACCCCCTTTTCCCTGGGATCAGGCAGAAGGGGGACAGAAGAGGAGAGAGTGGGTGAGGTGGCCTGTCCAGGGGAGGGAGTGTCTGGCCCCAGCTGTTCGGTCTTCCTTCAGATTGTTGGGTAAATACACCTTTTGCTTTCAGCTAGGGCCCCCCAATCACCCCACACCTCCTGACTAAGGTGGTTCCTGATGTAGAGGCTCAGAATCTCTCTGGCCTGGGAACACTGGGGGGACCGCTCTTGTGTGGAATCGGAGTCCTTCCCCAAGAGCAACTCTGGCCTGGAGTGTTTTTATCATCCACCGAGGGTGGCACGCAGCTGTTTCGGCGTGGACCTTGCACCAACAATGGTGCCCTTTCTCATGCAGCGACCGGGTCATACCTACGGTGCCACTCACCACCGACACCAATGGGCCACCCAGCGGTTCTCAATCCGCGTTCCTGCTGCCACTCCACAGCACGCTGTGAATCCTGACCATGGCTTATTCTTTACCTTCTTTCCTGCGCAGAGTGTGAATAATGTGTTTGCATTTCTCACCGAACAAGGTGGCGCTCACCCTCCTGGGACAGCCCTGAAGACATTCAAATCAGTACCACATTCAGAGAGACTGCTCTCTTGGTCGCATTTCTCCCAGTTCCAACTGTGTAGGGAGTCAGCGTGGCTTGTCTGCACGTGTATAAAGTCCAGTGCAGTTATCCACATTGTGAGGTGCCGGGGGCAGAGGTCCCTCAATGAGTCGGTGACTCCTATAAAAATATTCCTGGCGGGCTGTCATAGACAAGAGATGCACAGTTCAGTAGAACTTCTTTGGGGTGTGGGCTATTAGGGCACCCCTACCACTTAGTTAGAAGTGATTATAAGCTGAAACCGCACTCTGCCAGAGTTTATTAAGTTGTAGGGTTGCTCGTTGAATGAGCAGACTTCCAGCCAACATGCAGAACCCTGCTGAGTGAGCATCACATACAAAGTCGGGTCTCCTGCACTTTGTAGAAAGGATGCTCTATGACCAGCGCAACTTCCACCATCTTATCACTTCCAGTTTCTGCCATTCTTTATTTTTAATATTGAATATACAAAATGCACACAATTTATCTTTAGCATAATTGGTCTTGTGGAGAGTTTCGTGGATGATCCTGGAGTGTGTGGAGATGCACACTTGTGTCGATGGAAATTTGTACAATGATTGTCTTCTGAAAAGATTTGAGGACATATGGGCATTTTAGTTCAAATATGAGTCATCTCTGGAGGTTAAGGAAAATTTACATGAAATCTCCTCACCTATCACATTATGCAATTTTTCTCCATTACCGACATGTTACCTGAGACTATGTGCTACTGAAACAATTTGCAAAGATTATCACATTGCAATAACTTCGATACCACAACTTTATTATTATTTTTAAATTTATATGAACTTTATAAGAACACACATGAAATATATAAGATAGTTAGAAGCTTCAGAGAAATAGAAAACCAAAGGAAACCACATACTTCTAAAAGTAGAAATGGCACTGGAAACTGGCCTCACTGTTGGAGCCAAAAAGACCTGAGTATTGGAAACAAGTTGTTGGTGGGGGAAGTGAGGGAGGGTGTGGTACTGCCTGCAGGGTCTGTAGGCTGTTCAGCATGGCCCGCGGCAGCCTAAAAGCAGGTGCACACCCTGCAAAAGCAAGTGACACTTGGCCAGGAGAGAGTGGGTGCTATCTGCAGGAAACAGAGGTTTTGTTCTGGTTTCTGTGTTCTGTGGTCTATGGCCAATGTTCTGCGATCTGTGGTCTGTGTTCTGTGGTCTGTGATCTCTGTCCTGTGGTTTGTGATCTGTGTTCCGTGGTCTGTGGTCTCTGATCTATGGTCTGTGGCCTCTGATCTATGGTCTGTGGCCTGTGTTCTGTGGTCTATGATCTGTTCTGTGGTCTGTGCTCTGTGTCTGTTTCTAGTTTCTGTGATCTGTGGTCTGTGATCTGTGGTCCATGTTCTATGTTCTGTGATCTCTGTTCTGTGGTCTGTGCTCTGTGTCTGTTTCTAGTTTCTGTGATCTGTGGTCTGTGATCTGTGGTCCATGTTCTATGTTCTGTGATCTCTGTTCTGTGGTCTGTGATCTCTGTTCTGTGTTCTGTGGTCTCTGTTCTCTATTCTGTGATACCTGTTCTGTGTTCTATGGTCTATGATCTGTGTTCTGTGGTCTGTGTTCTATGGTCTGTGATCTGTGGTCTGTGTTCTGTGTTCTGTTTTCTATGGTCTGTGGTCTGTGATCTGTGTTCTGTGTTCTATGATCTGTGTTCTGTGGTCTGTATTCTGTGTTCTGTGATCTGTGATCTATGGTCTCTGTACTGTGTTCTGTGGTCTGTGATCTATGGTATGTGACCCATGGTTTGTGTTCTGTGATCTATAATCTGTGGTCTGTGTTCTGTGGTCTGTGGTCTGTGATCCATGATCTCTGTTCTGTGGTCTGTGGTCTGTGTTCTGTGATCTCTGATCTGTGTTCTGTGTTCTGTGTTCTATGGTCTATGGTTGGTGTTTTGTGATCTGTGGTCTGTGGTCTGTGTTCTGCGATCTCTGTCCTGTGGTCTGTGTTCTGTGTTCTGTGATCTGTGGTCTGTGTTCTGTGTTTTGTGTTCTGTGGTCTATGGTCGGTGTTCTGTGATCTGTGGTCTGTGATCTCTGTCCTGTGGTCTGTGTTGTGTGGTATGTGGTCTGTGGTCTGTGGTCTGGGATCTCTGTTCTGTGGTCTATGGTCGGTGTTCTGTGATCTGTGGTCTGTGATCTCTGTCCTGTGGTCTGTGCTCTGTGATCTGTGATCTGTGATCTGTGACCTGTGGTCTGTGGTCTGGGATCTCTGTTCTGTGGTCTGTGGTCTGTGACAGCTGAAGAGCAGCAGGTGGCCCTACTGCCAGTACTCTGGGCAGGAGCCAGTACCTCTCAGAAGGGCCTGCAGCAGCCATGAGCACAGAGGCACGTGTACCGTGCTCAGGTACCATGCCCAGCTCTGCGTGGCCTGAGGTGTCCTTCCCAGGAGGGAGATGGTGTGCAGGAGGGCCTGATGCTCACAGGCACCGAGGCAGCTGGGCAGCAGGGGTGCAGACCACAGTCTCCCCCACGCTCGGCACTGCCGGTGGAAGCCCGGGGAAAAGAGAGAGCCGCGAGAGCAGGGGCAGGGCTGCCAGCCTCCTCACAGCGTTCACGGTGACGAGGCACTGGTAAGAAGACAGTGTGGAAGGATGAAGAACAGGAGTTGCCCTGGGCTTGCCGTCAGCAGCATCTACAGTGTTCCCCTCGGGCACTTTCAGGGAGAGCACGACTTACCTTGTGTCAGAGGCTGGCAAAGTGAGAGAAAGATGCCCAAAGGGGCTGGCAGTATTATCCTGCAGGCCCACCCTGATTTTTTAAATTTCAATTTGCTTCCAAAATTTAAAAATCATGCCAGGCCACAGTCTGTATGCACGCTTCCCTTGAGGATTCGTGAAGCGGGGCCAGCCTGTTTGGGGGCCTGCCGAGCGCCCCTCCTCTGCAGGTGGCCATGGCTCGTGCTAAGCCACACGCGGTGGCTCCCACCCTGGGCAGCGAGGCCGTCCCGCACCTCCACCCAGGTCTGCAGGGGCCTCTGGCCTTGCCCAGCTACCTGCTGCTCTGGGTCCCGGTGCCGCAGGCTGATGAGGCTCCTGGAGCTCGAAGTGGCTGCTGCAGGCTGCCAGAGCCCAGCTGGGAGCACAGGGTTCCCAGACGCAACCTTGGCTCTTACAGCCTCTGCACATAGGCTGGCCCCCTTACCCTGCCCCTTAGGCCGAGCCCTGCTGACAGCAGGTGGTTGACCCAGCTCTCTGGGTTTGTACAGGCCCCGATGAGCAGGGTGGGAGACTGTGGTTTGCACTCCTGCATTCCCACACTCCACCCACGCTCCCCTTGCCTGGAGCACAAGGCCCTGGAGAAGTGAGGTCTCTCCGCAGCCTCCCTTCCACGTCCCCAACACCCTCACGGTGCTCAGGGAGGACAGGGCCCTGCTTCCTGCAGGGCTGTGTTGGGGCCCCAGCTGAGTGAGCAGATGCTTGCCAAGGATGGGGGCTGAGGACCTTTCTCCCCTCTGGTCTACTTGGCGCTGGAGTGAATAGACCTTTTCCCCATTGCCTGGATCAAGACCACTGGAGTGTCTAATACTTCTTGTTAAGGATATATGCCTGCTGTCCTCAATCTTTTCATAGAGAAACGTATTTTCCTCCATCGTAAGTGGCTCTTGGTCTTTGTTGTGCACTGTGTACTATAAGCAAAGATGATTGGTGCTCAAGTTGGGGCTTAATTGTGTCCTCCCAAATTTTTGAAGCCTTAAGCCCCACCACCTCAGAATAAGACTATGTTTGGAGATAGGGCCTTTATAGAGATCTCAAGGTTAAAAGAGGTCATGAAGTTGGGTCCTAATCCCATAGGACTGGCGCCCTCATCAGAAGAGGACGTCAGGACGCAGACACGCACGGAGGGACGAGCCCGCGAGGACCCGGGGAGGAGACGGCCGTCTGCACGCCCAGGAGAGGCCTCGGGAGGGACCGGCCCTGCCACGCCCGGATCTCGGACCTCCAGCCTCCAGGATCCGAGGAGTAAATTCGCTTACAGTGGCTAAGGAAGGGCACGTTAGATTTCTTTCCAGGGACAGAACACCCCTCTGTTCCTAGAGAGGGCTCTTGAGGATGGATTGCCAGTGGGAGGAAGTGGCCAGGAGGCTGCAACGTCCAAAGTCCGGCCAGCTTTGGCCGAACCAGTGGGTTGTCAGCGTCCGCTTTGCTGCGCCCCCTGCCTGGGGGCCCCTCTGGACGCCAGCACCATGCGGGCCCGGACTGCCTGCCGTGGTTACTGACAGCAGCACTCGCTAGGGAAAGGGGGAAGGAAACCCATTCTCAGAGTTCAGCTACAAAGAAGGATCATATATATACATACATTATATATATATATATATATATTTTTTTTTTTTTTTTCTTCTAAGGTAGATTTTGTTGAGAGAAGGAGGAAGACGCACAGAGCTCTGAGCGCCTGCCAAGGGCACTGGCTCTGCGACAGTAACGTCACTTCGCTGAATCCTTTGCGCTTATGACGCCCCTTTAGCAGAGAGAAAACAGACCAGAGGGTTCGGATGAGCTGTCCCCAAGTCACGCAGCTCCATGGTGAAGGTGGAGAGACAGCCCGGTGTGTGCGGGAGGGGCGGGGCCCAGATAACAACAAGATAAGGCACAAATGAAAATGCTTGTTTTTTCTGACTCATGAGTTCAGAGAAAACACAAATATTTGTGTGCTTTCTGCCTTGGGCATCTCCGAACCACCTGGAATTCATCAAAGCTCCAAGATTGCACAGAAGTCTGTAGGCATTCGTTGGAACTTCTTACGCACAAGGATTTAATCTCTGACATATACGTTCTCCGTGGACTCCAGCACTTTGAAAAATGTCCACGGAAACATCATCATTTTAGGACTTCTGTATTATTTTTTTCATTTTATAGGAATTGTTTGTGGTTTTGCACGGACCGCAGAGTGCCCCGGAGAGAGATGGCTCTCACACACGCTCCCGTGAGGCCGGCCTCTGAGGTCAGCGCTCGGCCAGATTCGAGTCCTCCGGGCACCCTGTCTCTGCCCCTGGCTCTGCCGTCTGCCTGCGCCCCAGCGAGGTGGGGCTGGGCCTTGACCCCTGGGTTCCCCCACGGAGGACGCGGCCTGCGATCACCCCACAGCATCAGCAGGTTGAACTTCAGGCGCACTTGTCCACGGCAGAGCTGATGGAAATTCTGACCCTGTGGTTTGATTTCTTCTTTCCCGCCGGTGGGGGGATCCATGAGGGCTGCTATGCTCGGGAAGTGGAGAGCGGGATGTCCTCGGGGTTCCCAGTGGCTCCAGGAAGGGGAAGGACTGTCCCCCTCCACCGGGAGGGCCAAGCTGTGTGCGCTACCCGCTTCGCGTGAGCAACTCTGTGGGGCCCTGTTGCCGCAAAGTGGGGACAAAAGCCACTCGGGAAAGAGTTACCAGCAGGAACGGCAAGAAAGGGAGGCGGCCGGGTCCCCTCCTAATGGAGCCGGGAGGCCAGTGCCTTCCCTCGCGCCCAGCCCAGAGGCCTCGCCTGAACGCATCTCGCAAGGCCAGCTTAGGGGAAGGGCCTGAATCCTGTCCTGGCGCCACTGGGCCCTTCTGTAAATCCTCTTGGCTTCAGCTGTTTAACCACAGCGCCTCTGTAGTGCTTATTTTTTTTCTTAAGAATTTATTTATTTATTTGAGAGAGACAGAGAGAGCACGAGCAGGGGGGAGGGCAGAAGGAGAGGGAGAAGCAGGCTCCCTGCCGAGCAGGGAGCCCAATATGGGGCTCAATTCCAGGACCCCGGGACCATGCCCTGAGCCGAAAGGAGACGCTTAACTGACTGACAGGAGCCCTGATAGCACTTTTAAAGAGCCATGGGCCATCGATTTTGTTGGTGGCCTGGCTACTGTCTTTATCCTGCGTCTCTGGCCAGGCGGGTAGGGGTTTCTCACATGGATGAAGGGGAGAGAGAGAGAGAGAGAAACAGATACAGACAGACAGACAGGGAGTGCCCCGAGACACCTGCAGAACTGGGACCTCCACTTACTGACCTCTGACTCCTCCCCATGGGGCTAATACGAAGGCTGCCTGGGGCCCTGGAGGGCAGGCAGAGAGCACCGCGGAACAGGCAGTGGTTAAAGAATTTGGGACAGATTTAAAGCCCCCACAGTCAGACCTCTGGCCACAAGCCCCACACATCCTTCCTGAGTGTCCCCAAGCCCCGCTGCAGTCTGAATCAGGTGAGGTTTACCTGTCCCTCCCTCACCTGACTCACAACCGTGGGGCCGAAATAGGACGACCAGTGTAGGCGAGAAGTGGGGCCAGGGGCCAGGGCCTCAGACCCACTGGCTGGGGTCCAGCCCCGCTGTTCTGGGTGCTTCCTCATGGCTCCTGAGGCAGCCCCTGGGCTCGGAGTCATCCCTTTTCCATAAGGAATAGCTAGTCTCAGGAATTGAATAGATTTCTCAGTCTGATTCTGGCTGTGTAACAAATTAGCCAAAATCAGTGGCTTTAAAAACTCCACTTTACAGCCTCACAGTTTCCATCGGTCAGGAGCCCAGGCCCAGAGTGGCTGGCCTGTCCGTTCTGAGTCTCCAGGGCTGACGTCCAGCCAGGGTGAGCTCCTCATCTGGGACCAGGGTCCTCTCCCCCAGCACACTCCCTGCTGGTAGAATTCATTCCACAAGGGGTAGGAGTCAAGTCCCAGTCTCCCCGAGAACTCGGGGTTCCTGGAGGCTGCCTGCCGGCCCTTCCTTGGCCAGGTGGCCCCCCGGTCCCTGCTGCACCAGCTGGAGGACTCACCCACCTGGGTAATCCCCCCATCTCAGGGTCGTCTGATGGGGACCTCAACCACACCCGCAAAATCCCTTCACTGCTGGGCCGTGGCTTCGAATAGCTGGAGGGCGGTGTGTGTGCTTCAGGAGCCGGCCTCCTGGGAGCCGTCTGAGTGGCCTGCACCCCCCACACCACCCCTGGACGTCTGCGGGTCTCGGCCTTCATTTCACGGTACATTATCTCTGCTCCTTGCAGTTCAGGCTGGTCGTGTTACAATAGAACAAATCTAAAGACCCCGCGGCCCTCTTGGGAGGTTGGGGTGCACTCGGGTAAGCAATTGCCCCAGCCACAAGCCTCTCTGTCGGTCTGTCTGTCTGCCCCCCTCTGACCCAGTGTGATCTCTGCACACACCATATAGCCTCCCCGCAGTCGGACTTCTGCCGTGAGCCAAGGCTCTCTGTCCGCGTCCCGGGGCACGCCTCCCGTCGTAGGCTTCCTTACACGCTCATCTCTCACCTTCACGGCAGATGACATTTCATTCAGCTTGATGATTTATTTAATTTCGTGTTTTATTTTATTATTCATTTCCCCTCATTTATTTTCCTAAATCAAATGTGGACAGAGTTTATCTGGTTATTTGGGGCCAGCTGTGGAGCTTCGTTTTTGTTTTTCATCCTTTTCAATGTTAAAAATAATGTTTATAAATACAGATTCTTTTCTCGCCGACGCTTATTTTTAGTATAGATATATAACACCATCTCGAGTCTCTCTATTGAGGTATGTTTATGTTTCTAGTGAGACACTTATTAACCTATTATTACATAACTTTTCTACAAAGTTCTGCTTTTCTGCTTGTCAGTCGAGGGTTTTTTTTTTCTGCTTAATATTCTCTGCTGATTTTTTCATTTTTCTCTTTTTATTTGGACCTAGGAAATGAGATTGAGGAGATCACTTGAGTGAATTTCCGTAGAATAATAGGAATAGCTGATCATGCGTGCAAGCGATCCCACTCTCTGATAACAGGATTGCTGTTCCTGGCGTGGGGAGTGGGCATGACTTTCAGGGTGATGCGGGAGACCACAAAGGCAGCATGAGGTTTCCTAGGTAACACATCACCTGGCTGTTGAAGCCCCCAAGCCCCTCTGTGAGGTTATCTCTGGCATCCAAAGCCTTCTACGCCACCCCTGAAACTCATGCCCTTGATGAGTGGCATGGACAGGGTGAGGACAGGGTCCACTCGGACACTTCATCTGGTCACCTATCAGATACTCCCTCAAATCTCTGCTCCTGTTTCCTCTGATGTGGTCATCCCGAAACATCACAGGGCTGAATGTGTGTACCATCACGGAAGACAACTCCTTCAACAAAATACAAAAGAAAGGCAAAAACTGTGGTCAGTTTTCTCCACTTTATGGAAGTCTGTTCTATGTGGGTAGGACCATTCCTTTCTCTTTCCTTTGTGCATCCCTGTCATCTATGCATTGTCTGGCGGGTGTACTCAAACGAATGAGTGTAAGAATGAATGAACACGTCAGAGGAGTTCTTGAAGTTGGTGCATCAGTAGTTGAATATAACCCTTAATCAATAGTGATCTGACCCAAGTAATGAAACGATGACTGCTTACATTTGACTATTGAATTTGTTCTCATTTTATTTTCTTTTATTCTATTTTATTAAGATTTTATATGTTCATGAGAGAGAGAGAGAAAGAACGAGTAGAGGGGCAGAGGGAGAGGGAGAAGCAGGCTCCCTGCTAAGCAGGGAGCCTGATGTGGGACTTGATCCCAAGACCTGATCATGACCTAAGCGAAAAGGCAGATGCTTAACTGACTGAGCCACCCAGGGGCCCTCTCATTTTAATTCGTACAAAATTATAAGTATTATATAGCAGAGTTTAACATTATGTTCTAATCTCTAATTCTCTTCTCAGCAGACGATTCTGAGCATCCTCAGAAACGCCCCTGTTCTCAAGTAGACTGGGATTACTTCTGAGCTTGCTCATCAGGGTCTGCGGAGCTGGTCCTGGCTGGCTGTGTTTTTTTCATGCCCCGGACATTTTGTGTGGTCTGCATTACTCCTTCAATCCATTTGGCATGATCGGGTCTCTATAATCCTAGACCAGAAAGTTATTTCTTTTTAATACAATCTGTAAACGAACAGTTACCATTTACTGAGTACCAACGACTGGCCTCCCATCTGTTCTTGTTCGGTCCATCAGTGTGTGTGCTGACTCATCATTAAGGAAGAAGAGCAACCCAATGGACTCCAAGTCAAGTTTCCCTACATTGAATGGCCAGTACTATTAGCATTGCCCCTTGCTCACCCTGTGGGACAAGAACCCAACTTTTTTTTTTTTTTTAATTTCATCCATCTCATGTGGGCTACCTTGGGCACATGTGAGTCCTGCCCAGAGATCTGGGGGGTATAAAAGGGAGTATGCTTTAGATTTGGCTGTCAGGGAGTTCACCGAGGGGAGCCCACTGGAAGGAGAGAGAATATGTGGAGGCAAGGGGGTGTTCTGGGGACGACGCTGGGTGTCATCTGGGCCGTAAACAGTGGCCCGGGTAGGGTCTCATGGACACTGGGGAGTCAACACAGCATGGCAAAGCAACAGATCATGGAAAATTTGCAGGGAGATTGGTAATTCAGCAGCTTTGTCCTAGAAAATAAAGTGGAGAACTTCCAGAGGTTATTCCTTCCCGGGCTGTGCCCACGACAGTGAGAGCATGCCCTGTGGTCATCCAGTCCCATCCCTGCAAGTCCCTTTTCTCTGTTTTGCTTCCACGGTCTTCAGAAATCCCTTCATCTGTAGATATTGCTATTATTATGGCATAAAACCCGTACGTTATTGTTATTTATCTGTGTTTGGTTTTCTACCTAATGTTCCTATTTCCATTGTATAAAAGTGTGACGCTGGATTCAATATTCAGGCCACCGCCTTGTAATTCAGAAACAGTCTCATCCTTCAAACCATAAAGGAATGCTCCATGCCTTCGAAATCATCCCACTGTAGAGATGAATCAAACCAGGCTGTATTTACACGATTAAAAACAATTAGCTCAAGTTCTCCTCCCTCTAATCGGTCACTATTGTGTAAGCAACAGCAGGCAACTTTTAATCTGACTCTTCTATACTCATGTAAAATTTATGCTCGGGGATCCAAGGAGGAATGGTGGCAGGGAGTTTGCCTGTGTTGCAATGGTCTGTTTCCTTCCAGTGCACTTATCTCTGAAACTGTCATTTTATTGGCTCCATGGTTATAAATGTTTTCAGGAAGTGCTTTCTGAAACAATAAATATCTCTCTGCGCCATTATCAAAAAATTCCCTGCATTTCTTGCCTACATTTTATTTTGGCGACACTCTGGGGGAAGAAGAAAAGAGGCTTTGTTGACCAGGCTTCCACACTAAAACCTGAAATTTGGCAATCAAAACAATGAGACCAATCTGTTAACTCTTTCTTTTCATGAACATTTAGGAATGCTGTTTTCTGGAAGGGTTAAAAAAATGAAGATCAATTTAAGAAAGAATAGCAATGTCCTTACTGCCTTCGATGTGCTTCTAACACTTTCCCTCATGCATCCACCATGCATAGGCACTTGTGGCCTCATTTTGCAGGGGGTGAGCAGAATTTGGGAGAGGCCAGGTGACTTATACCGGGGATCAGCCACTAAAAAGGACAAGTGACTGAACCCAGGCTCTCCCACTGCTCTCCAACCAAGAGACCACTTTTCAGCTTGCAAACAAAGCAAACAAAAACCAAATAAACAAAAACCCTCTTTTCTATCTCTGGATTCAGATGACAGTTGCATTTTGCCCAAAAATATTGAGCAATCTCAAATGGCTTTTTTTTCCCCCCTCCACACTGGAGATGAACCACAAGTTATTACAACAAAACTGGTCATTGCTCCCCGCCAAAGTGTTTCATCAACTCCTGGCGTCTCGTTATATCTTGATATGCTTATCCAGCATGACTGATGGCTGGGTTCTTAATAAGTAAGCTAGTTAAGCAGAGAATTAATGACAGAAGGTTTTTCTTTGGCCCCAGGGCTCGGCATGCACAGACAGGACCCTGCATGAATTCCCCCAGCATGTGACGATAAGATATTCTAGTCTGCCAGCATCAAGCAACTGTATTAATTAAAAACACATTGTATGTTATCACAAAAGATTGATTTTTCTAGGAAGAATTACCCTTTGGCATTTATGATGAGCATGAAGAAAAACAGATAATAAGATTACAGACATAGCTTTCCTTAATTTAGGACAGCAAATATTTAAGATTAGGATTAAGACTTCAGGAGAGAGAGAGCTGTAGTGATCCTTCTGCAAAGAAAATATTTAGGACTGTTATTTTCGTTTAGTTTAGGCTGACTCTGGAAGGCAAACATTTATCCAACCACACTGGGTATCTGTGATTTAACATGGTATGGCCCTAAAGTCGAAAAAAACGTGGTTGAGTGCTTCACCCTTACATGCTTAAAACAAACACAAAATGCAAAATAAACAATAAATGGACTAATAAAAAGTTTACAAAGCTGCCAAATGCCGAAAATAATCTAGCAAAATCCAGCCATCCCTTTGAAGGAGATTACTGGTATTTTCAGCAAGAAGAGCAGGGTTCAGAGGCCATGGGGGTTTTAAAACAAACGTGCGATCAAGATGGCCTCCTTTGTAGCACCAACGCAGAGCTAAACCCCACCAGCGTCTGGGATGCACACCCACCCAAGAAGCCATCTGCATGAATGTGCAGGCCAGTGTGGACCGTCCCAGCATCCTGCCAGCGCTCTGGAGCCCCTGCCTCAGTTTTACTCCTGCCTCATTCTTTTACAAAAATCTGTGTTGAGACCGGAAGAGTTCCAATGGACAGAACATCTACCTGATGTTGACTCCCTGGTGTGACCCATCAAACCATGTCTAGAGAGGGCTGCTACCACCTTCCACCCATTGTTGTCTCCTCCGCACTGAGCTCCCACTATGGATTGTCTCAAGTGTTTCCCAGACCCCGTCAGCATCCAGAGTCTCCTCTTCACCCCTGGCGGTTTCCCAGGGACCCAAAACCAAGCACAATAACCCAAGGGCAAGCAGGACGGAACATCCCACCCTTGGGTAGTTATCACATACTTACATTCGACCTGCCAAAGCTCAGTTTGAATGTTTGTCCAGAGCTTTCATGCGTCTTTCTTTCTTTCTCTCTTTCTTTCTTTCTTTCTTTCTTTCTTTCTTTTCTTTCTTTCTTTCTTTCTTTCTTTCTTTCTTTCTTTCTTTCTTTCTTTCTTTCTTTCTTTTTTTCTTTTCTTTCTTTCTTTCTTTCTTTTTTGACAGAGAAAGCATGAGCAGGGGCTCGGGGTGGGGGGCAGAGGGAGCAGCCGACTCGGCACTGAGCAGGGAGCCCCATGCAGGACTCCATCCTAGGACCCTGAGACCATGACCTGAGCCAAAGGCAGATGCTGAATCGACTGAGCCACCCAGGTGCCCCGAGTTTTCACGGGTAATTTCCATTTCTGAGATAGTGACAGGCTCTCCTGTGGCTCCCCAACCCTCCCCAAACTGCTGTTTGCATGGCGCCCAGTTGTCCTGGGAGGTCAGAGGCCAGACATTGTTCTTTACCTTCTTAAGCATCCAACGTTTTCACCCTTCTTCCAGCCACCTAAAATCTTTGCAAATCTGACTTTCTAGTATTTGGCATCACTACATGGCCTGGCTGTGAGGCCTGTGTCATCCTGCCTTTTATGTTCTACTGTAGATGGTGGGGGATGGTGTCCAAGCAGCCCCCCAACTCTATACTTATGGGGTGTGTGAGGCTCCAGTTAAAACGTTATGACACCAAATGTAATGAGCACTGGGTGTTATATGCGAGTGATGAATCACTGAACTGTACATCTGAAACTTATGATACACTATATGTTAATTAATTGAATTTAAATAAAATAAGATTAAAAAAAGAAAAAAGAAAAAAGAAAAAAAGGTTATGACACCAAAATGGAGTATTTAGATACATCAGATACGAAGATCTTTACATTCCCCACCCCCCCGGTCCACTTTGATCTGATATAAACAGTCTGGGTGTCCCATGATATCAAACCCCTGTGGATTCCTTAAAGAGAAGCCCAAATGTGGAAATTCAGGGAAAATTCCTGTGTCATTGAGTTGTTCTGGTCATATTTCAATAAAAGCAGGAGGTTATTGTGCTGAAATTTGCTCAACCTGTCCGGGCACCACAGAAAGCCCAGTGAGGTACAGACTGTTGGTGGACGTGGCCCGGAAGGCCCGGCCGTGATCATGCACTTGTCTTGGGCTAGTGCTGTAGATGGAGTTCCTTCTTACTGACTGACTGGGATCTCGTGCCCTACATGGTAAACCACACAGCCTTCCATCCTGGCTTTGATGAGATCTCTGTGTAGCCTCCACATCCCACTCATTGTGCCTCCAAGATAAGCTACACTGCCTCAGTTTCCAGTTTGTGCTGATGCGTTTTCCTGCGAATGCTTGGTGACCACACCCCATGCTCAGATCTGCCCCCAATGCTCCCCTATTCAACCACGTATAAAATTTCACTTGTGCTTGCACATACGATGAATATCAAATCCTTGGGCCCAAGCTAGCTGCATATATAACCATCAGGCTCACCATCATGGAGGTTCCCAAGGGGCGGAGTTTATGCTGGATTTCTTTACGACTCCTTCTCTCTCTAGCGCATAGCCTGGTTCAACACTGACTTGACTTGACTCATCTCTGGGCTTGTGGGGTTAGCGTGTCCTGGGACTGTCCCCACCCTGGGCTTGGTGATGGGAGAAATTGAGTTTGGCACCTAGAGTGTTTGCAAAGAAGGCCCAGCAGAGTTCAAATACAGATCATTCCCCCTTACTGATTTTCTCTTAGATAGAGCTCTACAAAAACTAATTTTAATACATTTCCCCATTTTGTATTAGCCCTCCGAAGTGAGCTTTGTGTTTTCTAAACTAAGAAAGTCTTTCTGATTGGAGTCACAACCTCCATATGTCCTCACCCATGTGCCACTGGAGGGGTCCACCCCGGGTACCCAGAGTGAGGTGCTTAAGTAACACATGTTGTTTCCTGGCCAGGAAAATAGAAGCCATACCGGTACAAAACTCACGTGTTTGTCATGAGGGCTAAGTGAGCTAGCTTTTTGAAGTGCTTAAAAGTCTATGTAACATGCATTATATAAAAGTCAGTTAAAAAAAATCCCATTTTTTTTCCCCTGTGGATGGAGAAATATTTTTGTGAATTTAAAAAGTTCCTTATCTTTATTCTAGCCATCCCAAGCTTATTTCCACAAATATAAATCCTACTCATTCTTCAAGGATAAGAGGGAACAATGCTTGGAGTGGGTGGTAGAAGGGTAAAAACAAAAACAAAAAATTCGTAGTGTAATCAATCTGACTCCATCATTTACCAAATATGTGGCCCTGGGCCAGTCACTCACTGGATTTTAGGTCATTAACATGTGGGTAGGATGATCCACTTCCTATGATTTTTGGAAAAAAAATAATCACAACTTACCTTGTAGACCTTTTTAAATTCCAAATATGTTTATTGAGGGCCTACCGTGCGCCAGCACTGTTCCAGATATGGGTGTCCCGGGGCTTTGTGACAGACGATGACGCTCCTCTTGCAAAGACTAACTTCCAGTGGGGAAGATAGATAATCAGTCATAGTAAAGTGAGCCACCACCAAACAGATGAAATTGTACGATGGGGGGCAGGGTGGGTATTTTACACAGTGTGTTAGGAAGGGCCTCCCTGAACAGGTGCCACCTAAGCAGAGCCCAGAACATCTGGACATGAGCAGGTCTGGTGATGCTACAGGGGAGAACGTGCCAGGGAAGGGATGGCAAGTGCAAAGACCCCAGGCCCAGTAATGGTCACCCAACGGGACTGAGAGTCTGTGAGCTGGAGAGACGGTTGGGGCAGGGTGGGCAGGGGTGCCGGGGCCGTGAGCCCCTCCCACCTTGGTGAAGACCCCAGAGTGTATTCCAGGTGTGATGGGAAGGTTTAGAAAGGTCTGACTGACATTTGTAAGAGGTTATGATGGCACGTGGGTGCAACACAGAGCACAGGAGCACAGGAAGAGGAGCGGGGAGACTCACAGTGAGGACCTGGGGCAGTTGTCCGTTGTCCACAGGTGATAGACAGTGAAGTACAGGTACAGGTGCTCCAAATGGGCAAGTCACAGCTATATTTTGAGAGATGTCTTCATGGATCGAATGCCTTGGGGAGAGTGGTACCAAGTAAAACTCTAAAGTCTCATCCTGAAAAAATGGGGGGATGATAATGAAATTAATGATCACTATAATCATAACAATAGCAAAATATGGTGTAATTATTAGCACAGACAAGGAACTGTTTAAACTGACTTATGCATATTAATTTGCTTACTCCTTCCAAAATATCTGTGAGTTAGGTGCTCCATTATTATTCCCTCCATTTTGCAAACACAGAAACAGAGAGGAGTTGAGTATAATGCCTATGGCCCCAAGTCTACTCAGTGATGTACAAGATTTGAACTCAGAGTCTGGCTTCAAAGTCAGTGACTCTAACCACTGAGGCCCAATGTCCTGTGTTTCAGGCAGGGTCAGCTTGGCAGGTCCATTGACCATGTATGTGGAGAACGTCTATCTCTAAGCAAATTCCTAGCAAGAGGACTCATAGGGGAGATTAGAGAACATGGAAGGATTTGGCTAGCAGTGGCCCATCAAGCAAGAAACTAGACGAGGCCAATCGGGAAGATTGGGGTGGAGGAACAAGGAGGTCTGGAGTCTGAGACTGGAGAATTTCAGTCTTCAGAGGTGGAGAAAAAGAGGGAGACAGTTTGGACTGAAAAGAAGTGGCCCACGGGAGGAAAATAAGAACATGGCATCTTGGGATCCAAGTGCAAAAAGTATTTGAAAAAAGAGCAAATTGGCCAACAGTTAGCACGAGGATGACTATGAATTGAAAATATCATATGATTTGTAAGGACCTGGAACAATCCATGCTAACTGGCTGAAGGAATTGGAATTTGTTTTCATCTTTTTAAGTATTTATTCTTACCTTTTAAATATTCTGCCTTGATTTTTGAATTGTCTAGAAGTTTAGGTATGGCTATCCCATTTAATTTTCTGAATATCGTTAAACTTTCAAAGTACGTAAAATACTTAAATTTGTTAAATTTCCACTGAGGAAATATAGTTTAAACTAAGTAATGTTACTTTATCAAGTATTTTAATAGCACATGATTTTTATCCTTGGTCTTCTGCTTCTAGTAATTGGAGACTTGGTAATTTGGACCAGCCCTCTGACTGTGACCACTGGCAGAAGTGAACAACAATGACAAGGGAAAATCTCAATGTCTTGGAGAGTCTGATGAGGCAGAGATGGATTACATGGCCAGATGCTGGGGGAAGCCAGAAGCCCCAAGAGGAGACAGCTGCACTGAAGACTTATTTCCATTCTGAGTATTGGCTAGCTCTGAAAGGATCTGAGAGACCAAGAAACTGAGGAGAGCATGTGAAAGACTCCAGAGGCCTTGCAGGCAAAATGGGAATTCAGGACCTACATCTGACTCAGCAGCCTTGAGAGGACACTCCAGAGGACTGAACCTGATGCGTGAGAGCCAGCTAGCTGTGGCTGAGGCTCATAAGGAATGAAGCCCAGCTTCAAATACTCTCAATCCTTGGAATTGGTTTTAGGGTGATTCAACACTGTTTCTGTCCCTATCCATATGCCAGATGCAAATATCAACTTTCTCTAAATGAATAAACCATTATCCTAGAGTCCAAATTATTTTTATAGCTTTTTATATTCAATAATGATTTAGGCAATTAAAAATGGCAAGATAAACGAGGAGACAAGACTATCAATCAATAACTAGCAGAAAAAAAGAAAGAACGAAAGGAGTTCCAGAAAATGGAGTTATAGGTCATATGACCTATGACCTATGTCATAAGGTCATAGAATTATATATTACAAAGAATTTTATTCCAATATATTTATCAGTTTTGATAGAAATGGAAAATTATTAAAGAAATACAACTTATCAAAGGTGATCCAAGAAGAAATAGAAAAGGAATAATCTTCTAAGTTTGAAGGAAATGGACTTTATAGTAGAAATCATCCTGGCAAAAAAAAAAAAAGATCCAGTAGAAAATTTTTTAAATATTTGAGGG
Organism: Zalophus californianus; assembly: GCF_009762305.2. NCBI lineage: Eukaryota > Metazoa > Chordata > Mammalia > Carnivora > Otariidae > Zalophus > Zalophus californianus. The sequence continues at coordinate 1,620,736 of NC_045606.1, read as the reverse complement.
ATAAATATTGTTAATTCTACTTCAACTTTTCCAGAAAATAGGTAAAAAGGGAATAATTTCCAGTTCTTTCTTTTATTTTTTTGAGCTTTATCCTTGATATAAGAAGCTGATTACACCAATAAAAGTTAGGAAAATTGTGACTAATCTCACTTTGATGTAAAAACTACAAAAAAAACCCTTAATAAACCAATCTTGCAATAAATAAAAAGGGATAACATATCACAGTGAAGTTGATTTTATTCTAATAGGTTTTGTTTTAATATTTGAGAATCAATCAGTGAAATTCATAATAACAAAATAAAAAGTAAAGATTACACAATCATTTAAACAGATACAGGAAGAATATATTATGGAATTCAGCTTCACAATAAAACCTCTTAGTAAGCTAGGAATAAAAGGTAACATGTAATTCTAATGAGTGTCCAAAATGAAGAAACAAAAACTAAAACAAAATTTGTATTTAAAGGTAAGCTATTGAGAATTGTTTTCTGATAATCATGAGTGATAGAAGAATGTGTGCTCTTATCCCTTATATTCAGCGGCTTACTTGAGTCCCTAACTAGAGCAATAAGAAAAGAAAATGAAAAAAAGATCTGTAAATCAGGAGGGAATAATTAAAGCTGTCATTTTTCACAACCCACATGAAAATGGAATATGGAAAAAAAAGAAATGATATGGAAATAATAAACTGACTTAATTAAAATCACATACGTTCAGAGTCGAGTAAAACTCAAATTTTGTGGGACCCCTGGGTGACTCAATCAGTTGAGCTTCTGACTCTGGATCTCAGCTGGGGTCTTGATCTCAGGGTTGTGAGTTCAAGCCCCACGTTGGGCTCCATGAAGAGCATGGAGCCCGCTTAAAAACAAACAAACAAACAAACAATCTGCCCCCCCCAAAAACACCAAAAACTGAATTCAGTACAATGTACTTTCAGCTTTATTATATTTTTTTAATAGCAGAGAAAATGTCCTCGTATGAACCTACTATATGAAAATATCTACTGTTCACATGAAAATTTGTAAAATGTGTACAGGTGAGAAAACCTATTTCAATGTTGCCATTCAATTATCTTCTGCTTCTTAAGCATCAATCATTCTTCAAGCAAAATACTATCATTCTGAGGAATGAGCCAAATCCCTCTCTGAAAAGAATATTAATTAAAGCATTCCTATATACTACACATGCAAAAATCTCCAAAATTCTTTTAGGGAAGAGTAGAAGTCCCTTTCACTGACTCTTCTGGATTTGTGTTACAAGTGTTTGGGACAAATGAATGTGGAGACATAACACACCAGAGCTTATGGGATGCAGCAAAAGCAGTTCTAAGAGGAAAGTTTATAGCAATACACACATACATGAAGAAAAAAAGAAAGATCTCAAATAACTAACTTCACTTTACACCTGAAGGAACTAGAAAAAGAAGCAAACAGAGCCCAGTTAGAAAGAAGGAATAACAAAAAATCAAAGAAATGAATGAACAGAAAAATAACAGAAAAGATCAATGAAACTCAGAGGTGGTTTTTTTTTTTTTTTAAAGACTGACAAACCTTTAACAAGACTAACTAAAAAAAAAAAAAAAAAAGAAAGACTCAAATAAATAAAATCAGAAATGAAGTGGAGATACTATAACTGATAAGAGAGAAATACTAAGGATCATAAGAAACTACTATGAAAAATTATATGCCAACAAATGAGATAACCCAGAAGAAATGGGTAAATTCCTAGAAACAGAACCTACCAAGACTGAATCACAGAAACACAGAGTATGGTGGTTGCCAGGGCTGGGATTGGGGGGCTGGTGGTAGGCGGGCACACACTTTCAGTGATAAGAGGAGTAAGGTATTCGGATGTAACGTATAACATGGTGATTTTACACTGTATTGTACAATTGAAATTTGCCAGGAGAGTAGAACTTAAGTGTTATTACCAAAAAAGAAAAAAAGGGAAAAACAGGTGAAATGATGAATGTATTAACTTGATGCTAGGAATCCTTTTGCAGTGCATATACAAATGAAATTATCATGTACACATTATATTATAATTTCATCTGTCAATTACACTACATGAAAGCTGAAAAAAAATCTTAGAAATAGTGAAAGAGAAAACAAACATGCCCACAAAAGAACAATTATACCAATTGCAAAATTAGTAGTAGCAATATGGTAGATGCATCTTTATAATTCCCAGTTTCCACTTTATACTTGAAATACTGTTAAGGAACTAAGAGATGATAACTGGTAATCTCTAATTTTCTCCCCAGAGAGATTAATATTTTAAAACAATGGCACCTTTTCAAGCACATCATAGCGTTTATTGCCAACAGACCCTCAGTAAATCAACATCTAAAGGATACACTTCCTGAAGAGCCAGAAAATTAGAGCCAGAAGAGAGAGCTGACATGCAAGAAGGAATGTTATCCCATGACTTGAGGTTACCCCATAAGACCATAAATATTCCCTTTATGGATGCTGTTCCATGGCAAACCTCCAGGACTCGTTAACTGATTCCATGAAATGTGAGCAGACTACTGTAAACGTGTAGCCCGAAGCTCAGAGGTCTCCTTGAGTAAGACAATCAATGGCAGCTTTTGGCTAAATGCAACATGACCACTTGACGTGGCAAAAAATACATGAGACACATTTGTTATTTAGTATAAATGCAGCAAAACTGCTAACAACACCACTCTGGATGTGTGTGTTTTCTTGGAAGCTCAGCAATGCCCTAACACCAAGAAGGAATAGAATTTAGGACACTTAGGTTCTAAGAACAGTTATTTTGGATGGTACAACTTGAATAATATTTTTAAATTTTCCACAATTACAATCTTACTAAGTGAGAGAAAAATAAAATAAATTCTCTTCTATCCCAAGTGGATATTCTTAAAGAGTACAAACATTTAAATGTTGTCACAGAATGGGTAAATTAACAATTGAGATTCACATTTTAAGATTATTTGCATTGTTGATGGGGTAATATTAAAAACCATTTTGGGAAACACATTTCCCTAAATTATTTGAAATATTATTAAAATAGTAATTTTAGGCAATGTGTATTGAGCATGTCCTGAGCAACAGACACCAAGCTGGGTTGTGAGCATGGTAGAGATAACAGTGGGTCGTCTACCCGGAGATGCTCTGGTCCAGGGGAAAGAAGAAGTGGGTAGGAGCACTTTAGCAGAGCAGTGAGAGAGTAGACCAAGAAGCCGCAAGCTGAGCTTAGGGGGTCAGCTGTTACAAGGCTTCCACGCAGAGCTGAGTCTGAACCGCTCTGGGGATTTCTCTAGGTGCAGGAGGTTAGGAGGAATTCCTGAGAGAAATAACACCCTTAATAAAGGAATTCAATCCAGGATTGTCAAAGGAGATTCATTTAATCAAACTGTATTTATGCAAGCATGCCATGGATACTTCTACAGGGAAATCCAATGAAGCCAGATCACTGTCTTTTTGCTTTCCAAACCAAGAGCCACGTAATGAGCTAGGTGTGTCACGGCAGCAAGTCCAGCTAGCCAGCTCTGACCAGAGTATGGTGCACGAAGTGGACCCGTGGCCACACCACATGCTAGGGCTCTGGGCCCGGTGACATCCCAGCTTTCCAAACTTGCACAAGGCAAGACTGATTCAGTCCATGACAATGGACACAGGTAGAGTTCTATATTGTCAGACTAAGTCAATCTAGCGATACCACATCTATTTTTATTTTAAGGCTGCTTAGGAAGCTTCTCTGTGTCCTGCTCTGCTTGCGCTGCTGTAACAAATTACTACAGATGGTGGGGGAGGGGGACTGAAATACAGACTTTTCCTCTGTTCCAGAGGCTGTAAGGCTGAGGTCAGCATGCCAGCATGGTTGGGTTCTTGGGGAAGGCGTTTCTCTTCCTGGCCACACCTTTCCGTGGTTGTCCTAGGTGCATGCGAGCAGAGATTCCTGTTTCCGCCTCTTCTTACAAGGGCACTAAGCCCATGATGGGGGCCCCACCCTCATGACCTTATCTGCCCCTAATGACCTCCGCAAAGGCCCCACCTTCTGATACTATGCCACTGGGGGTGGGGGCTTCCACATACGGAGTTTGGGGAAGGGGTCACAAACGTGCAGCCCATAACACCTGGCATTATCTCTAATACAGGCCAAGTAGTTGCCTGAAATCATACAGTTATGTTGTTGGCTTCTCTATGTACCTTCCATTCCACATGGATTTCATGGCGCCTCTTTCCATTCTGTTGGCGGCTATGCACTGACAATGGCATGGAAGCTTCATGAATGAGTGGATGCCTTGCTATTGGACAGCAGGTGCCGAACTTTCTCTGTAAAAGGCTGATGGTAAAAATTTTAGGCTTTAGCGGCCATTCAATCTTGACTCAACTTGGCCAGTGGAGGACAGAACGGGCCATAGACATAATGCAAACACATGGGCATGCTGTGCCCCAATAAAATACACTTGCTCAAGTAGGTAGGTGGAAGACCCAGTTTGGTCTATGGGCCACAAATCTCCGTGATAGGACATTAAAGAATTTTATTTATAATCAGTGTATATTAGAGTAAATAGCATGACAGTTCTAGCATCACTGAAGCTCTGCTTGAGCCCCACTTTGAAGTAGGTGGTTCTTGGTGGACCTCAAAAGATACTTTTGTCTCAAATGTTCTTTCAAAATTTCCTCATGAGATGAGTCTCACAGAATATTTTCATCATGTAATTTCAAATCACATAATTGAAATTCATATAAAATTTGAGCTGTCTGTACATCTTGAATGGTTTGAATTACCTTTTCATTTTTAGATATACTCATAATAACGATGTTGATCTTGGATAAGTTTCTTATTAGACGGACTGATATATTTGGTCTCATGATAGCGAAAATCCAGTCACTGTGTCTAGCATGTAGAGCACTTTGCATGTGCACGGCTGGAGTCCCGACATGCCAGGGTCTTTCGCACCATGTTAGAATTTCCTGTTACCAGTCGTAACACTGTTCTCCACCTCTGAACACAAATCCCTTTACATTTCTAAGATACAGTTAGTTTTCTATAACCCAGACCTTTCCTATTTCTCCATTTCATTTTGTGTTCAGAAAAATGCAAAATAATAAATCTGGTCAGTAGAAAATTGATAAAAAAAATAACTTCTATTTCCAAATCCTCACTGTGTTTCAAATGGTATCTCTTATTCCCTGTCATTGCATACAATTATTTTTACATTTTCATAGTATAATTGCGTTTGTGATAAAATTTAGCATTCAGTTTTAAATTTAAGATGTTTTTAAAATGGAGCATAACATAAAAAGAAAAAAACACAATTCTTCCAAGAGTGTAAAATTTTGAAACTCAGCATGTGAACAACCTCTTTTGTCATCTCCAACCTCAACCCTCAGATTAAGTGCTGCTTGTAGTTTGGGGTACACCCTCCAAACCACACAGACACACATGGGCACACACTTATTCATGCTTTCATGTAAGCATATGAATATATATGCTGACACATGCCTACACACAGAAAATAAACATGTTTCTCTCTATGCTATTGTCCTTAGCAACAATGTGATCATATTATACATATATTGTGCTTCAACTTGCATTTTTCAAATAATAATTTATAAGGGAAATCGTTTTTGTGTTTGTGAGTACAACACGGATGTAGCAAATTCCATTTAATGGTTTCATATCTATTATATGGACAGACCATTATTTTAAAAGATATAAAATTTGCCAAATATTTCAAACTTGTTTGTAAAAAAAAAAAAAAATACCGTGTTTGTTACCCTATTTCTATCCATTACACTAAGATCCATTATGAGCACTGTTGTGAGCGTCTTAGGAATCTGGCCTCTGGATTCATAATGAAAGGGACCGAATAATTTCCCTCCCCTTCCCCTGTCCCCCGCCTTTCCTTCCTTCCCTCCTCTACGCCCCCTCCCCTTCCCCTCCCACATTCTCCTCTCTCCCATCCTGCTCTGTGGTCATGAACCATGCTTGGTCCTGCTTTGTAAAAAGGAGTTTTTCAAACATCCTCCATGCTAGGGAATTTCTGAATAACACAAGAATGATAGATTACTAAAACATACTGGTAAAATATCTGGGCCTGGACATTTTTAATGACAAATTTTTGTCCATTTCAATTTATTCATCTATTCCAGTGTTCTCTCTTTTTATTTTTTCTTGCTCAATTTTGTGGATTTATGTTGTCAAGATGTACCAAGTATAGGTAGATTTTTCAGTTTGGGGCATAAAGTTGCATATGATATTCTTCTCAATTTTTTACTGTCTCTTGAATTTTTCATGAACCTTTTAAAATGACAACTATATACACATATATTTTGTTTTATTTTTCATAATTAGGTTTTGCATGAGTTTTAATATATTTTGTCTGACAGAACTACACTTTTGTTTCATTGATAGACCCTTTATCTGAGCTGGTTTTAATTTATTGTAACTACTTTTTAAGTATTTCACACTCACTACATTCCTTTGTTTTACTTAATTGCCAATTTTCTTATTTCTTAAAAAAAATGCCTGGTTCATTCATTCTCAATATTTCCTAGTTGATACACAATTAATTAAAAGTCTACATAGGCTTGGACACGTCTGATGGGTTTGGATCCACCCAATTTTTTAACTGTTTTTATTTCAAAATAAGTTGTAATTGCAAATTTGTGTTCCTCATTGATTCAAAACCTTTTACTATTTTTTCTTATTATTTACACGTACATAGGTTTATTTTGGTGGTGATTCTGTATTTTGATTTCTAGTTAGCTGCATCATGGGCAAAGATGACCTACATCTGAGCAACTTGTGGTATTTATCCCAGTGCTTTTAGAACAAAATATAGGGAAAAAAATTATGATTGTTCACCAGAATAAAAGTAAGTACACACACTCTCATTTTGTAAGGTATCAAGTGCCCCCCCAACACAAGGTAACATTATTCTTGAAACTTAGCACGAGTTATGAGCCTCCTGGCCACTCATCAAACATATTGAGCACTTTTGATGTAGAATATTGTGCTAGACAACAGCTGTGACTACTTTTGAAACGTCTTTTTGATAATGGGTACTATTCGTTACCAGATAATTTATGAAAGCATTTTCTGACAGTTTTTCAGTGTTGTGGATAGTGCTGTAATGGACATCATCGTGCAATAATGACTCGTGTGGAATTACTCCCAGGGTCAGACTAATCAGTGACTTGGCTCCACACTGTTTTCCACTCTATTTTCCCAGATGGCCATACTGAATTAGGTTGCTCCCAGGTGGAAGAGCACACACATTTCCTAGCCCCCAGGCATCCCTTCTCATCTTCCTTTAGGTCCTCACAGAAAACAGCAGTTAAAGTCTGCAGAAGCAAAGTAAAATAAAATGATCAATGACAGAAAAAGTAGAGGAAAAGAAAAAACAAAGAAAATAGCTTCCATACTGCAGATATTATCTGAATATCAGTAATTGCCTTAAATGTAAGTGGTCTAAATGCACCAAGTAAAAAGACAGAGATGGTCAGTGTACGAAAAAACAAGGCTTAATTGTATGTTATCTGTAAGAAATCCATTTTATTTTTAAAAATTTTTTAAAAAGATCTTACTTTTTTATTTGATAGAGAGAGCATGAGTCATGGCGGGGGTAGGGTCAGAAGGAGAGGGAAAAGCAGACTCTCCAGCTGAGCAGGGAGCCCAACGTGGTCTCGATCCCAGGACCCTGAGATCATGACCTGAGCCGAAGGCAGATGCTTAACCGACTGAGCCACACAGGCACCCCAAGAAATGCATTTTAAGTGTAATATCTTAGGTTAAAAGAAAGGGGGTGGGAAAAGTTACAGCACACTAACTTTAATCAAAAGAAGGTTGGTAGCTCTATTAATTTCAGACACAGAAGACTTAGAACAGGAAAAATGACAGGGTGCCTGGGTGACTCAGTCAGGTAAGCATCTGCCTTCAGCTCAGGTCATGATCCCAGGGTCCTGGGATTGAGTCCTACGTCGGGCTCCCTGCTCTGCTGCTTCTCCCTCTGCCCCTCCTCCCACTCATTCTCTCTCGCTCGCTCACTCAAATAAATAAATAAAGCCTTTAAAAAAAAAGAACAGGAAAAATGAGCAGAGATCATGAGGTGTATGTAATGATAAAGGGGATCAATTCTCCCAAAGAAGATATGGTGATCCTAAATCTGTACACATCAAGATGGTATCAAAGTACATGAAGAAAAAAAAAGGTACACGAATCAAAACCCAATAGAACTGCAAGGAGAACTAGACAAAACCACTATTTATTGAAGTAATTTTAACTGAATTTAACAACAAATTAAAATGTGTGAGATGCAGAGAGACAGAGCTTAGAGGGATTTTAGAACATTGAACGCACACTTTACAGAAAAAAGTCTAAAATCAACAACTTTGGAAACTAAAAGAGAAAAGCAATTTAAACCCAAATTAAGCAGAAAAAGAGGAATAATACAAATGAGAGCAGAAGTTAATAAAATTGAAAACAGGAAAATAATAGAGATAACCAACAGAATCAAACACTGGTTTATTGCAGAGATCAATAACATTGACACTGCTCTGTCCAGGCTAACCCGACCTCAGAGAGGAGGCAAGATTGCCAACTATATACTAATTACATACATATATACTAATATATCCCACACATGTTAAAAGGATAACATAAGAATACTTTGAGTTAACTTTGTGCCCACAGATTTGACAACTAAGATGGAACAGACTGATTCCTTAAAAGACACAAACTACCAAAATCATACAAGAAGAAATAAATAATATGAATAGGAGTGGAGCAGGCTTGATGATCACGTGGTGATGGATCAGAATTGGAGATGCAGTGTGAACTCATTTTAGCTTGATGTAGATACAGATGAAAACACAGCTATGTTTACAGATAGGTGTATATACATGGGTTAGTATGCATTCAACTCCTTCCTTGTGATTTCAGCCGAAATGATATGTCATCACCAACGAGCACACCTACTGCTGAGATCTTAGCTTAGTAATTTCTTTAAGATTTTATTTATTTATTTGAGAGAGAGAGAATGAGAGCCAGAGAGCACGAGAAGGAAGAGGGTCAGAGGGAGAAGCAGACTCCCCGCTGAGCAGGGAGCCCGATGTGGGACTCGATCCCGGGACTCCAGGATCATGACCTGAGCCGAAGGCAGTTGCCCAACCCAACTGAGCCACCCAGGCTCCCGAGATCTTAGCTTTTAATGCAGGGTCTCCAACTCAAGGATCCAGGGCTTCTTGGAGAAGTGGCCCATTCTAGAATCAGGGCAGGAAATGGACAAGATGAGCCTGCTGCACCTGCCTTGTAGCGCCAGAAAATAAGGAAGTGCTAAAAACAAACCCACAACCAAAACACCTAAAAGATCCATAATGATGTATGTCAGAGGGACAGAAAAGCTAACTGAGAAAATCAGCCATGGCCGATGTCTGAACAACAAATAAAAAATAAAGCAGTACAGGACTATAAGCGAAAGCATAAGATAAATGCCCATGTGTCCATACTGATATTTGATGCACACACACGTGCATACATAACTGGGGAGAAGAGACAAATCTCCCACACAGAAAAATCCTAAATAACTTAATGTAGATGCTGTGCATTCAAGGAGAGAGAGTACCCCCTCCACTCCTAAGTGTGTTCTGTGCACAGTGATTTCCTTCCAAAGAGCACAGACTGGAAAGGGAGGAGAAAGAGCATCTTCTAGCCCATTGACCAAGGTCAGTGGCAACAGTGACAGGTGATGTTGATGGAACATCCCCTTAATGTCATGTGAAGAAAACAGCACTTGACCTCAGTGGTCTCCCTCCAAAAAACACCATCAGTTACCCCAGTCTAACTGAGGGACACATCAGGCAAGTTCCTGTAGAAGAGCATCCTACAAAATTCCCGCAGCACTCGTGAAAATTGCCAAGGTCATCCAAAACAAAGGACGTCTGAGAAACTGTCCTCACCAAGATGAGCCCAAGGAGACAAGACACCTAAATATAACGTGGTATCCTGGATGGGATCTCGGGACAGAAAGAATGACATTTGGTAAAAAAACTAAGAAAATTGGAATTATCTATGGTTGTAGGTACAGTGAACACGATGTATCGCTATGTGTGCTTTCGTTGTAACCAACGTGCCATAGGAATGAAAGATGTTCATGGACAGGATACATTTGAGCTGAGAAAGTAGGTTGAAGGAGGGAGAGGTTGCAGAGGAGGGGAAGTTGCAGCCAGAAGACAGTGCTGGTGCCAGGGCTGGGGGGCGGGCGAGGGACCAGGTAAGGACCCCCCACCCTGCCCCTGCCCAGCCAGCCCCTCCCTGAGCAAGGACGGAGGCCCAGCTGCGGGGCGAGGAGGTTGAGGATCTTGACCTCCCAGGACAAGGCATTGCAGAGTTTCAGAGGGCCGGCATGCTTACACTTGTGTTGTGGAAATGTCGCCCATGGTGTTTCTGAGAAGGCAAGCGAAGGGCTCAGATCTCTCCTTTCCTTTCCTTTCTTTGCTGTCCTTTATCCCTGCCATCAGGGGAACCGTCCGGGCTCCTTCTGTGACTCCCCCTTTGGACGGCAGTGTGGAGGGACGCCCCTCGATCCCAGCCCTACCCCATCCTTCGTGCTTGACAGCCAGAAGCCCGTTGCGTAGAAGCCACACGGAAATCTTAGAAGGAGGTTGAAAGCCTCCTTTCTTCTCCGACATTCACTCCTCAGGCCATCACGGGGAGGCTCAACCAAGCTGGCTAATTACCCGGAACATTGGAAAGCAGCTTTGCACCTTCCCTCTTTCAGACACGACGTTCCAGTAATTAGTAATCAATTAGGGCTCCCCTCCCGCAACAGCCTGGCCCTTCTCTGGGAGCTTCTCTCCCACTAACACCGTGCTGACAGGCAACTGAGTCATATCTTTCTCAAGGCTGCCAGAAGCCACACACTCGACCAAGGGGCGAGGGGGAGCAACAAGAGACTCGGCACTGGGTAACAGATAATGAGATAATTATCCCTTGAGGGAAGTACATCTTGGGATTTGCATGCGAAATGAGGAGATTTGGCAGGAGGAATGCTGATCTCAGGTAATGGGTGATTTTAATTCAAGGAGAGGATTTAGTCATCCTGACTTCCAGCCCTAGCCTCCCCCAGAGCCTTTTCTTTTACAACTAACCTCCATTCCATCAGCGGAGACCGTGTCTGAAAACCACGCGGCCATGAAAAAGGGGGGGGGGGGTCTGTTCACCTTCATGATAACACTCCAGGTGTGCAAGACCTTCCACCAGGCAGTCTCCCCCTGCGTGTTCCGTCTCATCTCTGACAGCAACCGCATCGCTGTAAATGTCACCTTGCAGCAACTTGGAGCCGTCTGCAGGTGAATCCGTGTCCCCTTCTCTCTAAGCTGCACCCTGGCGCTTGGAGCAAACTCTGGTGTCGTTCTTGATTGCTCACCCCTCTTGCCCACAGTTGGTGCACCTGCAAGTCCTGTTGACTCCGCCCTGCACCCACCGTCACCCTCACTGCTGACCCACCACATGTCAGCGCGCGGCGTTCTGACATCATTATTGCCTGCTTTACCTCCTGATCCCTCACCTGCCTCCCTCCTCCCCCGGCCCATCTCCCACCTTTCAGCAAATCATCAGTGATGCCCTTGCTGCGGTTCTCTTGAGACACCTGCTGCTTGAAATCTATTGAGCTTCTAGGGTCAGTGACTTTGCCATTTTTATCAAACTCGGAAACATCCGACCATCATTGATTGAAGAATCTTTTCCGTGCCATCATGCTTGACAATCCCAGCAACACACATCAGGCCATCTGAGGCTGTCCCCCAGCTCATGGACACTCTGCTCATTTTTTTAAAAAAATCATTTTTAAATTTTGGATATCTTCTATGGTCTCCAAGCTCACTAGTCTCGTTCCCCTTGAAATATTTACTATACCATTAATTCTACCACTGCATTTTTCATCCTGGATGGGTTAATTTTCATCTTCAGAAGTTTGATTATTAAAATTCCTCCCATTCTTCCACTTGCTCAGTAATTCCTGTAGTTTCTGAAAACATAAACTGTGTTACAATAACTGTTTTTACATCCTTGTCTGATAATCCTAACAACTGTGACAATTCTCAGTCGGTTTACACTGGTTGATTTCTGTTCTCAAAATGGGCCAGATTTTCCTATTTTTCCCCCCGTTTCTCTCCTGGAAATATCTGACTGAATACCACACATCGTGAATTTTCCTTTTCTGGTGCTGGGTATTTCTGTATTTCTTTAAATATCCTTGAGCTTTGTTCTGGAATTCATTAGGTTGCTTGGAAAGAGTCTGAGCCTTTGGGGACTGACCTTTAATATTTATCAGGCAGAAGTTTGAATACCTAAAGTGCTCACTCTAGTGCCCATTACTCCCCAATGCCAGGGCTAGACCCTTCTGAGTTCCCAACGCAGTTCCCCGCAAAGCATGACGTTTCCACTCTGGTGGGCACACGGGCACCACTCAAGCCGGGTCAGCCCCCGGGGCTGCATCCTTTCCCTCCCCAGACTCTCTCCCTGACCCTGGGTGTGTCCCACGGAATGAATCTATCCGTTCTCTGGGCTCCATCCAGCTCTATGCCCTTGAGCCCAGATGGGGCAGAGTGGGCGCCAAGAGAACCCTCCTCAGATCCCCAGAGTCTGCCACTGTGCACGCCCCGCATCCGGCATATTCTTCCCTGAAAACTGCAGCACTCTGGTGTCTTCTGCCTCTTGGGTTCCTCTGCTGAGCTCGGGGGGGCTGCCTGAGTTCATTCCCAGAGAGGAGACCTGGAAACGCTGTTGTTTCAAATCTTTCTGTTGTTGTTGTTTTCTTAAGTTGTTTCAGGCAGGAAGGTAAATCCAGTCCTTGCCCCTCGATCTTGGCTTAAAGTGCAAGCCCCTTTTGCTCGCATTTCAGCACAGGCTAACCCTTTGGAAAAAGCGAAGATGACTCTCTAAATTCTGCTTTCACCAATTCTTTCCTGATATTTCCGCAATTCAAGAGCTCCATATGCTCTTCCATCACGCCCTGAGGTCTCTTTCCTCTTCCGAGCTCCCGAGCACGTACTCTGCTGCGTGATTTTTCACACTTTTCATTGTGTCCGCCCTTCAGCGAGGTCAGATTGTGTTCTTTTCACCTCTGAAAATTTCCTTCCATTTACTAGCAGATTGGATTTTAGTAAGTATTCTTGAGGGGCTGAAGAACTGAATGGGCAGGACCTCATGGGATTGCAGCTACCCAGACACCGGCCGGTGTGAAGGCGTGTCCCTGGGTGCCTCGAGGAGCAGACACCAAGGTGGGACAGGGATGTGGGAGATTTGGGGAGAAAATGCCAGTGAGGGTTTAAGGAGGAGGGTCCCAGGGTGGGCGGGGAGACACTGCCTACCAGGACGTGTCCAACGCCTGGGACAGCAGAGAGAACCGAGTAAAAAGAGCTTCCAATGGATGCGCACTTTCTGAGCAAGACTTGGTCGGGCAGATGGGTCGTCCGCAAGCCAGCGCATCAGAGAGTAGCGGCCCAGAGTCCCACCCCACCGTGCTCGGTCACTGATGGAGCAGCCCAGGGGATGGGAGTCCCCCCCGCCCCCCCCCCCCACAGCAAGTTTCCCTGAAGATGGTGTAAATCCATGGCTACCATGGAAAGGTCAGAGGGAGGGTGGTGACAGCTTCCCATTGCTTTGGTTCCCATGAGTGGACGCTGGAATGCCTTCAGCAGCTGGAGCCGAGCCCCCCACCCCCTGGGGAACCTTCTGCTTTAGGTGCCCAGGCTGAGGAGCTGGTCCTGCCCAGATTCCAGCATTCTTTCTGCGTCTTATGGGCCAGGGCACAGAGCCTCCCTGCTTATCCAAGAATCCCTTTATGAGCCCCTTGCTTTGAGTGCTGGCAGATGGAATTTGTTGCCTTTATTATCTTGTAAAGATGTTAATCTCTCAACCACAGTGAGGGGTTGCCTCTGCGATTGATTTTGCTTCCCTGCTTGACATGCTCAAGAGCTTGCCGAACCTTGACGCCAGGCTTGCCAAGGTTCCCGTCTTCCTCGTCTGTCACAGAGAAAGTACGGGGATGAAGCTTTGCAAGCGGCACCTTGCTCCAGGCGTGCGTCCTGAGTCACGGGGTAAAGGGTGGGAGGGCCGCCAGACGCCCCAGCACTCCGTGTCTGAGATCTGCACAAAGATACAGAACCTCAGGGCTGCCACTAAGCTGGGGCCGCCAATCTGGGCTCTCCCCTCCACACACGGACACCTGGTCCAGAAGGTCTAGGAAAACACAGAGTGATATGCACATGCAAGCCTGACTCTGGGGCTTGAAAGTACTTTTTTTTTCTGCATATGGCCCTAAGCCAGCTCTGTTGTACACGTATGCACTCTGCTCTCCTAGATCCACCGAGGAAGAGACTGGAGCTCCGGGGCCGTGAAAGACGTGGCAGTAAAGAATTAGCTCGGGCACCAAAACGTGCGTGTTTTCACTATAGTCGGCATCCGAGGCCTCTGCTTATCTTGTCAAAGGCGGAGAGTTCTAGAATGTGCTTACTTCTTCAAGTCAGATGTGCCTTTTCTCAGTGTCAATGTTTTAGTTTTTTTAAAGACTTTTTATTTACTTATGAGTGGGGTGAGGGGCAGAGGGAGAGAGAGAAGCGGACTCCCCGCTGAGCACAGAGCCCGACGCGGGTCTAGGTCCTGGGACCCTGAGATCACAACCTGAGCCAAAACCAGGAGTCGGATGATTAACCGACTGAGTCACCCAGATGCCCCCATTTTCAATTTTTTAAATCCAGAAATACGGTGAAAAGTGTTCATTGCTTTATTCATTAACACGTGTACACGTTGGCTGGCTGGATCCTTAGAGGTCAGGCTCCAAGGGAGGGAAGGACGGTCGAGCGCAGGAGAGGCAGCACCGGCTGTCCAGGTTAATCCTTCCGAGTGTCCTCGGACACCATCCCCCGCCCCCGTCCCTGTGGCGTCCTGTATGTGTCCAGGGATCTGCCGCTGTGAAGACCACACAAAGGAGGAGCCCCAGTTCAGGGTAATTTCCCCTGAACCCGAATGGCAGCAACCCCTTCAGCCGTGGAGCGACTCGGGGACACGCGCAGTTTCAGGGGATTTATAGACACAACTAGGGAAGGGAGCAGGCAGAGAACAAAGGTGTGAAGGGAGAGGGAGAGGTGGATGCCAGGTCTGCCGTCGGTACGGGTTGGGAGGGGCAGGGCGGGTGGTGGGACGTCTGTCCCCCCCCCCCAGTCACCCACACTGTGACAACGCGTCTTGTCCTCGCTCTCTGGCATCCTGGCCTCTGGTCTTTCTCAAACTTCTGCTATTTCTTGCCCTTGTAACAAATAATGCTCAAACCTGTTTGCATGGACAGCCCATTTGTATTGGGTGATTTTTAAATTTTGCATCTCTGCCTAAGCACGTTTCAACCCACACATCCCCGCTCCCCCTAAGGATCCATGAAGCAAACAAGCTTTGGGGACAGAACTGCCCACACACAGTGTCTTGTCAGACAAGGCTCCCCGTTTCTGTGCCGCAGATCGAGCCCCGCCGTGCACACGCCCCGGTGGCACACACGGACCCCAGGGATCAGCCAGGGCTCGCTGCGCCTAGTGCCCCGTAGCAGAGGGGAAGGGCTGGCCCGAGTCCGTCGGAAGGATTCCCCAGCGGGGAGCGAGTTCAGGCTGGGGTGTTATAGCGGGAGGACCAGAGGTTTGTGCTGCAACTCTTCGTGTTGACGGAACTGGGGTGCACGGTAGCCAGCTCGGCCCGGCAAAGACAGACCTTTCCAGGGCGTGCCCTCACTTGTCGCTTGGCCTTGGCCAGGTCACATCACCTCCCCGAGACTCTTTTACTGGTCCTGGGGGGCGGGGACAATAACTGTCAGCCCGTGGGATGGCCGAAACGACAACACTTGTGACCTGGTCTGGGGCCTGCCACTCACACTCCATCAGCTCAACCTCCTGTGGGAAGGATGAACTTGGAGTCTGAAGGGCTCTCACTGGTCACTAACTGGCAATGTGTTTCTTCTACCTCTTCATTTTCCAGGTTTTTTAAAAATATTTTATTTATTTATTTGAGTGAGAGAGAACAAGCAGGGGGAGAGGCAGAAGGAGAGGGAGAAGCAGACCCCCCGCTGAGCAGGGAGCCCGATGCGGGACTCGATCCCAGGACCCTGGGATCATGACCTGAGCTGAAGGCAGACGCTTCACTGACTGAGCCACCCAGGTGCCCCTATTTTCCAGTTTTCTTATCGGCAATATAGCAATCGTCCCAGGAAGGTCTCAGGGATAAACCGAGGCACGTCAGCAAAGAGCACCAGTGCCTTCTACTGCAGAGCTCATTTTGGGCATCATGGAGGGGGAGGGTGTGGGGATGGAGTTGCTGGTCCGGGTGCCCATGGCTTGTGGACGACAGAGTGTGAATATGAACTTGGGCCCCTTTGAACCGGGCCCACTGTCGTCGTGAGATCCGATTTTCTAGGGAGTGGAGCCCACAGATGCCCTGGGGCCTGAAGACAGCATCCCCCACCCCGAGCTGCCAGAGCCACGGTCCTGGCACCGAAGCTGGGACTCACAAAACTGCAACGATGCAGCCATGCACACGCTCAGCATTGAGCTCAGAGCGAACGCCACAGAGCGGGTTTGTTCTCTGCCGCTGCTGTGTGGAGTCGGGGCCACGGGGCTCAGCTGGGCCTTCGTGCAGGGTCTCACCAGCCGGTGCCAACATGTGGGTCAGTGGCACCACTTTCCGGAGGCTCCAGGCGTGGGTCCCCTTCCAGGCTCGCTCGTGTGGGCAGAGCACAGTTCCTTGTGGTCCGGGAATGGAGACCCTGTCCCTTTGCTGTTTGTCAGCCGAGGGCTGCTCTCGGCCTCTCCCTGCCTGCATCGCATGGCTTGGGGGCAAAGCTGGTGGTGGAGAATGGGCCGAGCTCTGCTCTCATTTCAAATCCATCCCTTCCGCCCTGCGTCTCCTCCTCTTCTCCAGGAGGCTGGAGATGGTTCTCTGTGGCAGGGGCTGCGGGATTAGGTGAGGCTAACCTGGAAAATCCGGGATGATCTGCCGATTTTAAGGTACAGAACCTTAATTACATCTGCAAAACCCCTCTGCAGCACATTTGTAGTTTTTTTGGGATCAGGGTGTGGGTTTCTATGGGAGAAACTTTATTCTGTCTCGGTGAGGAGGGGAAGGTGACGACACATACAGTCTCGGAGGATGAAACAGGGCATTTGGAGGAGAGGGTTAGACATGAGGAGGCTGATCCAGGCAGTGAAATGACATCACAGAATTGACAAAGGTTTAGCCAGAGGGTTTAAGCAGGAACATCCACTTTATTAGATTCTCCTTATAGACAATGGGCCCACATCGTCCCAGGCAGGCTTCGGAGAGCCTGGATGGCTCCGTCCCCCTTCCCTGTCTAGTGAGTGCTTGCACATGCACTGAGACGTGCTTAAAACGTTCACTCCCGTAGATCAAAGAGGAGATGATCCCATTAAGCGTTGGCTTTGAGACACAGAACAGACGCTCTGAATCACGGAAGCTCCTGAAGGTGTCCTGAGTTACGGCCACCTGCCTCCACCTGGAAAGGTTTTTGTGTGAATGCTCATCGTCAGCAGGACGACTGAGGTGATCTCATTTCACGTGACGGCTTCCAGTGTTCAGCCCCTCTAAGGCTGTGCAGAATCATCATTGCCAGGGCGTGGAGCCACGCGGAGCCACGCGGAGCTCTAGAGCTTACGGTCGTGTTCCCTGGGCATGTTACTCAGCCTGCTTGACAGTGGTTTCTTTTTTCAGCTGGAAAAAGGGAGTTTTAGATCTAGAAGATTATTCTTCTAAGTTCCCCATAAATAAAGGCCATAAATTATTGGTAAATGGTTTAAACTTCTCATATTTTCTATTTTCCTGACTTTAGTCCTGCTTTGGTCCATATTGTCAGGCTTAACTCGGCACCCGTAACGCATACAGTCAGCCTCTTACAGTGAAGAATTGCCAGAGACTCCGCAGCGAGTGGCTTCAACCAGGAAGGATGGGACGCCCTGCCGAGTCCAGCCCGGAGAAGAGAAGACCCAGGAGTGACAGCTCGAACTGTCAGAGACTGACGATATTCCACCGTTGTCCCCTGCAGAAATGACAGTGTTATAAGACTCAACATAATACATGGAAACCTGGGTCCTCCCCAGGTATGTGATGGGAACTCAAAACTCAGTCAGTCCACAGGGGAACAAAACAGGGTCCCACTAGTTACATCAGGGGAGACGTCCTGCAACAGCCCAGACCACACAGTAATTCAATCCTCAGATATCAAGGCTTACTCTGTGAAGTGCGTCGTTCCCTCCAAATGCGAGATTCTGGGTTTTAGACTTTGCGTAGTCTGAACGTGATTATTGTACATTCGAATCCAGTGAGTGTGATGTATAAAGTTATTTGTTGTTAATTAATAGAATGTGGACTCGTAATTAAATATGTCACCTATGGGGCGCCTGGGTGGCTCAGGCTGTTGAGCATCTGACTCTTGATTTCAGCTCAGGTCATGATCTCAGGGTCAGGAGATGGAGCCCCATGTGGACTCTGCGCTGGGCGTGGAGTCTGCTTGAGATGCTCTCCTTTTCCCCCTGCCCTGCTTGTTTGCTCTCTCTCTCAAAAAACATATGTAACTTATTTTATTTCACTTGGTTTGATACTTATTCCTCATCTGTTTCCAAAAGAATTAAGGTGGATTATTTCCCTAAAGCTAAAAACAAGGTTGAGCACCTTAGGAAAAGTATAATTCATAGTTATTCTGCATTACTTAAGAACATCACTCGTGATTCTTTAAATTGTTGGAATGATTTCTCTTGAGCCCTGACATGAAAGCATATTGAGTTACTTGGTTTTTTGTAGGTTGTTAAAAAAAAAATCCAATGTCTACAATTCATCTTAATAAAATATTCAGAAGCAGCGTCATTTTCTGAAATCCCTCCGTGGAGTCCTACATACGACCCCTTTTCCCTCGATGAAGAACAGTTTAACAGAGGTCATCGTACCTTTGAAACAAAATCCACCTAAGAAGAACCACTACTTCTAAAGGTTAAAAAAAGAAAGAGTTTAGAGTCGTCTGAGAAGAAGAGGGCTTTGCTATTGATTTCTCATGATTCTTTGTCCTTAATGGATTCAGTACTCTCAGCTTCCGAGTGGACGGACACAGGTGCGCGGGTGGAGTCAAGCCTGTGATTTTTCCCCAACAGCTGTCTGTCAAAATCCTCATTCCCACGTTCGCTGGCTGGCAGGTTTATCAAACACTTAATCCTTGATCAGGTTATTTCAATAACTTGTGAGTGTTGGGAAGTTTCGATATGTAGATTAGCTTTTCATTTTATTCTACAATGGAAATCTTAATTTGAATATATTTAAAATCAGACTAGAATTTAAAACGGAGAGTTAATGATGCCAGAACAGAAAACCCACCTAAAACAAAGAAAAAAATAATGACTTTGGGGGATCCCCTAGAGTGCCCCAAAGCAGCAAGCACTTGAGCAAATGAGAAGGCATCAGAAGGAGGCTTTTGGACCGTGGGTGGCACCCTGAAGTATGGGCGCAGCTCAGGAGCGGGGGAGGGCAGTGAGTCAGCACCCTCCAGGCCTGGGTCCCCTCTGCTGACCTGCTCAGCCCAGCTGCAGGCAGGTAGGTGTTGCCCAGGGCACCCTGAGACGCCACCGGCGGCTGGGGGGAACCAGCTGTTGGAGGGTGTCCAGCCAGAGATGCCCCCTGGAGCCCACGCACCCCCGAGGTCGGATTCCCAGAGACAGGAGCTGGTGACACTGACCTCGCAAACCTGCAGACAAAGGCAAGGAAGCCATGAATACAGGTAGAGAGAACAAGGTACGATTGTTGGCCCTCTCCGAACCTCTTGCTCAACGTTCCCACTGGAACGCTGAGTCGTCAGGTCCAGGGGAGGCCCATGCAGAGTGGGAGGCACTCACGGTCCCATCAGACGGGACCGTGGCCTGCACCGCACGTCTTCCTGAGGGGAAGGACGCTGCTGGCTCTCGGAAGACTCTGTGCCCGGTCTGAACCCCGGGAGGGCAGGAGGCTGGAGCCTGCAGGGGAGAGCGCTGTGACCACCCTGGGTCTGTTCTCTCCCTTCTCTGCATTGCAAGTTGGACAGAATTACCTGGGAAGGCCCGTTAGGCTTGACAGGCTTCTTCCACAAAGACAGGAAGCCAACATTTGTCGAGTTACTGCAACTTCGTCAGTAAAATGTAAGACGTATTCACGTGGGGGAACCACACACTCAGATTTGTAGCGCGTTTAGTGTTTCCACTGTTACTCGCATCTATAATTTGTTTTTCAAGTGTTTTTTTCTTTTTAATTCGATCAAGCAAGTGTCTGTAGATACTCAATAGTCCCTGGGGATTCCTCGCTGGGGCTCCTGGGTGGCCCAGTCGGTTAAGTGTCCAGACTCACTCTTGATTTCAGCCCTGAGGTCATGGGATCGGGCCACATGTTGGGCTCCACCCTGAGCGGAGAGTCTGCTTGAAATTCTCTCCCTCCACCCTTCCCCCCCACTTGCACCCATGCTCGCTCTCTCTCTCTCTCTCTCAGTCTCTAAAAAAAAATAAGGAAAAGCAGCGTTCATGAGGTTATAGGAGGAAGTGAGAGGAAGGAGGAAGGAGTGGGGGGACACATTTAATTCACAGTCACATGCTTTTTTACAGTTTCGTCTCAATTTGTCCAGTTTATTCCAAGGCTGTGGTTCACCTCGTGAGTTTAGCCGTGGCTTTGAATCCCACCTCTCTCTGTTACTAACCACATGTTTTTAAGCAAGCTGCTTAAACCTTCCTTTTTTCCCTGCAGAATGTTAACCACCATTAATTAATCTCCAGGCTTCTCTCCCTGTGCCTCCTTGTGCATATGTTGTTACACTGAATCACTACCCCAACATGATGCATGACACTACCTTTAAATCCTGTGTTTACTTTTCTGTATTTCGCACTTCAAAGTCAGAGACCACTGAATGATTAATAACAATTGTTAATTATTTCTAACTAGTGTAGGTTCTGGGCTTTATATATTTCATTTTTTTCAAAGATTTTATTTATTTATTTGAGAGAGAGAGAATGGAAGAGAGAGAGCATGAGAGGGGGGAGAGTCAGAGGGAGAAGCAGACTCCCCGCTGAGCAGGGAGCCCGATGTGGGACTCGATCCCGGGACTCCAGGATCATGACCTGAGCCGAAGACAGTCGCTCAACCAACTGAGCCACCCAGGCGCCCTGGGCTTTATATATTTCAATGCTATGCTATTCAGCACCAAGAAGATCAGGGCATTATAATTTCATTATGGAATTTTAATAACAATGAAAAATGTTAGCAGCTCTATCGTAGGTAATGTCTTATGTTACCTTCCACTGCGTCTACAGTGAAAAGTCTCACCTCTTTTGTTCTTGCTTGAATCGGCCTGGTGTGTCTATGACCATTTCTTTCTCTCTCTTTATAGAGAGTACACCATGAAGCAGATACCTATAATTTAAAGAGTGGGGGGCACCTGGCTGGCTCAGTTGGAGGAGGAGACGACTCTTGATCTCGTGGCTGTGAGTTCAAGTCCCACTTTGGGCATAAAGTCTACCTAAAATAAATTAAAAAACTAAAATGCATTACATAGCAAGGACCTACTTCTCTTAAAAAAAAAAAAAATAAAGAATGTAACAACTGGTCAGATTACAACCTGTCTCTTTGTCCTGCAATAGTCAGTTTCATATTGACGACACAATCCATCACATTAATTCTAGACCACAATCTGACCCAGGCTCCTCCCAACCATGGGGACATGCCCAGAGCCACAAAATCTCTATGGCAAACATGGTGGCAGTTAAGGAAGAGAGTGCCATGGAGTTTTTTCTATTGCAAATCTGTGGAATGTTTCAATCCAAAGGGAAAGTCTAGAGTATTTTTTCCATTAAACGTTTAAACATTTAAAATCTGACTTAACCATAGCATTTATTTTCAATTCACCTTTTACAGTCAATATTCTAGTTGGTCTCCATAATTATTGCAACATCTATATGATATTCTATTTCTCCAATTCACTAGAACTTTAAAACCTGATATAACTAAACTATGTTTTCTGCTAATATAAATAACACTGTAGCAAATATCATTAGACACGTGGCTCTTTGCTCTTAGGGAATTGCCCTAGGTAAGTTAATTGCAAAGAAGATAAAGTTTGGAGAGTATTCAACATGCAAGATAGTGGCTTGTATGTGGGGGTTACCACAAAAGTAAGGAAGTAACCACAAATGTGAGCTTTTAAAGTTCTTTCAGAAGATTTTTGCTGTTTCAATGCTCCCACCTGTCTTAAGTTTAAAAATTTTTCCTCCTTTCAATACTGTTCTCTCTTTTGTTAGTGGCTACAAAAGTAGGCTTGATCTTTCTTCAGTTAACATCTGGTTCCTCCCTGCTAAGAATTAAACTTTTTGAAGTGTTGTTTATTAGAGAGATTTCTTTATATACTAATTGTTGGTAGCGATTTATAGAAGCCCATTTAGACTCATCCTACGGCAGACTGACTATGTGTGAATACCTTCTAATCTTGGATATATCCATTGTAGAAACAAATCATTTATGCTGGATTAAGCATGAGGCATTTCCATTCATATTGTAAGTGATACATAATGTGGAAATCTAAGAACGAACATTACCACAGAGATACTGTTTTTAATAAACCATTTCATACACTTTCAAACGTGTCATCAAAGAGAAATTTGGGGCAAAAATCCAGGCTGCTACAGGCAGGGATTTATGGGAAAGTTACTGAAATTACAATGTGAGCTGAGAGAATATGACAAGGGAATCAGGGGCAATGTGATCAGACAAAGAAACATTGGGGTTAATAGCTCAAAGAATAAAGTTACACGTAGAAGTAAAAAGACAACCAAAGAAGCTTAAAAGGGTGCAGAGAGAGGCACAGAAGTGAAAAAGAGATTTGAAGATGTGGCTTTTACCTGAGTGAACCTAAAAAGGAAATATTTTCCTGTAATATTCTATCCCACTACCAAGAAAGGATGAGCAGACTCAAGGGAGCAGATTCAGCAACGGCCACCAAGTAAACACGTTTGTCATTTTTCCTGCCGGTTTTTATCCTCATGTCCGCGGATATCTAAAGATATGTGAGTGCGGGAAATGAGGTTCCATAGTTTTTACAAAATTTTCGAGATGAACTATATCCAAAGGAAGGTGGAGAGAACAGAAATTACTGATGGAATTCCATGACTAAGAGGAATTTTAACCAAGAGTTTCACCATAGAATATCAGGATTGTAATATTCTGAAAAAAAGAGAATCCACAGACTTCCTCTGGTCTTCCACGTCTGTTGGCTTCGTACAGAAGGCTCCTGACGCACATATAGACCCGAGAACCACCTGCTGAAGGCCTTCCTCAGGCTCTGCTCCCAGCCGTGTCCCCAATGTACCGATAATTGCTCAATTTCATGGGTTCATTTCAAAGCTGAACATATCTGCCCTCCGCGTCATCTCACAGTGTTGACAGCACCCGGTCTTAAATTCTCTGTTCTTGTTTTCCTCGTCCTCTGTCTCTGTGGCAGAATCCTTTGTCCACTTACTTCCACTTTTCCTTAAAAGGAGTTTTATATAACTGATCTTTCCTCCCTTCATGTTTTATTCTCCTAACATATATACATTTTTTTTGTCATTACAGTGTTTACAAGCATTTAATTTCCAAAGTAAGGCAAGAGACAAACTCAGTACTGTGTAAGAATAAACTATATATTTTTTTATTATAGCAGTTATAGGCTTTCCATTGCGTTCCCTCCTCCAGCTTTCCTTCTGCTTAGGCTCTCGTACATTGCCGACCCTTTCACTTTTATCAACTGGTTATAACTTGTCAGAAACTGTTAGTGCTCCTTGAACACAGTTATAAGGGAAACAGTGAAGGGCTTCACAAAATCCAGTGGGTGAACATGCCATTCATATGTGCAAATATTTATATTATGTAGTGTTACACGAAGATGCCAATATTAAATCAGTTTTGGATTTCAGATGCAGCAAATTCATATGGTTCAACTGATATAATTACCTTTTGTGGTGAGTGCCGTGAAAGCTAACACAATGTTTCAGGGTCACTATCAGATCCCTGGCAAAGAGGAGCTGGTATAATATCAGAAAACAACAACTGTCTTCTGCCTGTTGCTAAATGTAAGAATACATAGTAAATGGTACAGAATTCTCATTCATAAAAACAAAAACAAATTTCCTAAAATGACACCTGACTCTCTGTACAGGTTGAAAGTTATCTAAAGCTCTTACCTTTTGTTGAGGGGATGATGGGATTATGGCTTTTGGGAATAGCTCAGAGGGCCAAATCAATTAACTAAATGTCTGTACCAACCTATCATGTCTTGTGCGGGACTCTTATTTGCAAGTGTAAGAAAATGGATTTTATGAGCACTTCCAGAGTAATAGAAAAAGGACCTCTACAAATTTGCTCCTCTATCAAGCCACCAAGGACACTGGCAAGAATTGTCAAATTAAACTTTTTCAGAACTCTGGAAATTAACCAAAGTTTGTAATAATCCAGGGAGTGCATATTCAAACATATTATCTTAATCTCAGCACAAACACTGGGCTCTGTGGATTTTAACTTGTCCTATTACTGTGCACCGCACCCCCCAACTTCTGAGAGAACAGTTAAAAGCAATAGACTCACAATCACAATAGCTATAAAAAATAGAGAAAAAAAATAGATTTGGAGCTTCCTAAAGCCTCATTCTAAGAGAATTACAGTATTTGATCTGTCTGGCTATTCCCTGGAAACTTCCAGCCAGAGCTTATTTGTATTTGACCTGACTCAGAGTTCATGCTCTGTGAACAACCTTTTCCCTGGGGCATTTGCAAAAAACAATCAGTGACAATTGTTTAACATTGCATCAGCCTGAGGGACCATTAGAGTGGGGCAAAAACTGGGGGAATGAGGTACATAGGGCGCAAGCAAAGCATGAGCATGTTCCTGAGAATTAAGAAGGGCACACACTTGTTTGCAACTGGATACGTGCTGAGGAAAGAATTGCAAAGCCCTTAGGCTCTCACCTCTGGCTGACCTTGAGGTCCTGGGCAAGCAGGAGTTTAAACTAAGTCATAGTTGTAAACCACGTGTCAGAGATGGAAGACAGGATACAGCATGCACACCCAACCCCACTGCAAAGGCTGGGAGATTTATTGGTTTGAACTATTTAAACAAATCTCTGTCCAATTATGACATTACTACTAAGGTAAGTGGGCAGAGACCTCAGTGATCACACACAACAAAGAATACAGATTTTATAGAGTTAATTCAGAAGAGTCACTAAACCAAACAGCAAGAACCACCATAGACTGCATAATACCACCACCACCACCACACCTGGGAGTGGAGAGGGGTCTGATTTTGAGAGTTACCATGTTATATTATTTTAAATGTCTTGAGGGGCACCTGGGTGGCTCAGTCGGTGAAGTGACTGCTTTTGGCTTAGGTCATGCTCTCAGGGTCCTGGGATCAAGCCCTGTGTTGGGCTCCCTGCTCAGCAGAAAGTTTGCTTCTCCCTCCGCCTCTCCCCCCAACTCGTGGGCTTTCTCTCTCTCTGCCGCTCTCTCTCTAATAAATAAATAGAATCTTTAAAAAAATAAATAAAGTGCCCAGTTAAAAAAAAAAAAAGAAAAAAGGAAAAAGAGAAAAAGAAAAATGCAAAAAAAAAACTCCACCCCAAATCCAGAAAAGTATGGCACATATGCAGAAAAAAGATAAAGTCAATAAGAACTGTCCCTGAGAAGCCCAGATGTTGGAGGTACTAGACAAAGACTTACCTCCCCTTGAAGATATGTCTAAAGAACTAAAGAAAACCACATCTGAGCAATTAATGGAAAGTATGAGAGCAAGGTCTTGCCAAATATAGATTACCAATAGACAGAGAGAGATTATTAGAAAGAACTAAATAGAAATTCTTGATTTGAAACGTACAGTAAATGAACACTCACTGGAGGGGCTCGAAGGCAGATTTGAGCTGGCAGAGAGAAAACTCTGTGAAAACAAAGATGGCTCAGTTGAGGAGGTTCAGCTGGAGAATCAGAAAGAAACAGAATGAGACAAAAGGAAAAGGGATGGGGCGTGACTGCTTATAGATAGAGGATTTCTGTTAGGATGATGAAAATAGTCTGGAATCAGATAGAAGTGATGGTTATACAATTGGATGAATATACCCAAACTACCAATCTGTACATTTTAAAAGGTGAATCTTCAGCTCTGTGAATTAGATTACATTAAAAACAAATTAAAATCATTTCTCAAAAAAAGAAAATGACTTCGTGCAAATGAAAGACGGAACAAATACTGTGTGTATCAGATGCGAGAGAGCTCACACTGTGGTTTGGAAGTCTGTAGAGTTCTTTGAGCACTAGCCTTGTCTGGTTGGAGCCGTGAGATCATTGAGACTCTGCCCCAGAGGCCACCTCCATTCTTCTAGATCCTTCCCTCTGGCCTCCCACTGGCTTAGTTCCCTAATGGCTGCCTCATTGAGTCTGGATCACCAACCAACCAGCCCGAGCACCTAGGAAGGAGACACCTCTCTGTTTGTATTGTTTAAGTAACAAGCCAACTTCTCAGTTCATCAAGAAACACGAGGAATGTCAGGCACACGACGAGGCAGCCGAAAAGGCAAACGAACAAAATAAATTGCTGCTTTATGCTATCCAATCCCCTGCTGGCTGGTCAACCCCCGAGAGGTACAAAGAGGCTGGAGGTGCGTGCAGTCCAGGGTGGGTGTTCGTAAAGGCTCAGTGGGGACCCTGAGCCCGTGGCATGGAGACACAACAAAGAGCTGGAGACAAATCTAACGGATGATTGCTTGAAGTTCCCCCACTTCAAATAATTTAAATTGTAGGGTTACAGAAAAGCACAGAATAATACCTTGTTTTACACACAAAGCACATTTTACATGTAAAAAGTTTAACAGATTCTTGAAAATCACGCCTCCAAGCCACACCTCGTCATTCCCACGAACAGGCAATAAGCAGGCTCAGAGAGGTTATGATTTGGGGTGGAACACACATTATGCTCTTTCTGTTCCTTTGACCACATGATCCTTGATACAGCAAATGAGTGATTCTAAATACCTAAGGTGTTTGTATTATGCATAGTCATGATCTAATTTCAGAAAAAGGGAGTCCCATGTAACTAAATGAACCTCCACTGACAGTTCACCTGATCCACCTTCCACATGGTCACCTCCGCTGGTTGCAAGGTCACAGTGCTTAGAGCATATTCCCGCAGAGGGAAGAGTGGCTGGCCATTAACCTTTCAACTTCATCTTTGAATAACCCGTAGCAACCAATAAACACAAGACCCAAACAGGAAAATCCATCCAAAACCACTCTTGAATCTAAAATTAAGGCTGTAGAAGCAGAGAAAGTACAAAGCGATCATGGCAAAAAAAAAGGTAGTACATGCTTTTTAAGTTAGAAAACTCATTTTCAGCTTTGTTCTGGGAAACGGATCCATGGGTGTCCCACTTCCCATTATTGGCCTGACAACGAAGCTGAGCTGTTAGCCCTGGTTTTTTATCAGGTCTATCTCCAACATACGGTAGCACTTTAAATAAAGGTAGGGTGGGATCCTTGATCACGCTAATAAAACAGGGCTGACTTTTCTCAGACTCTGTGGCACCACCTTTCTACAGCGTTTAAATCTTGTGACTGGGACAGGAACTTTTATTGGCGCCTACCAGAACAATCTGTGTTTGAATCAATTTCCTGGCTTGCATTATAAAGTTTGTGGATTTCTGCACAAGCAATTTGGGAAAAGCAAGCACTCATTAAATCACTTGACCCAAAAATTTCTGCAGGTTCAAAGGGAAGCAGTCCTTCTTCCATGAAAGTTTCCAAGTCTGTTGTGACCTCGCAGCCGAGAAGGGCTTCACGTTTGGTGCAAGAAGCAGTTAGTCGGTACCCGGGGAAACAAACACCTCAATAGGGTAAATGCTTCTGGAGTATTTTCCACACTGGGATTTCATCAAAAACATTCTGTATTGTGATTAGTATAGATATTTCGGGACAAAATAAAATACACTCAACCACTGTCTAAACAAACCTATTGATGTTTATATTCTCCTTCTACTCTAACATAAATGCAAGTAAAGTTTCAAAGCTGTACAGCATTACAGTAGACAGAAATATTTTATCTTACTAGCATGCAATTCTCGAAAGGCTATAAATACACTTCATCAGGTTACTAGACTTCAGTACAGAATATATAAGATTTTCCATTGCTTTTGTTTTGTTTAGACAATGCTAAATTAAGCTTTTGCTTCTTTGTATTAGGCTTTTAAGAAAAAAATTCCGGGCATAGGCTTGCAGAGGCAGAAGATCTGGATGTCTAGGAAACATGGAGGACTTTAATTTTTGTTTTCTGTCTTCCAAAATAGTGACCCAATTAAACTGCCATCAGAAACAGAAGTATACATGAATGTCACCACATCTGGCCAGTGTTTAAATATTCTCATGAGTAATCCATTTTTTGTAATTGATCTTGCCAAGTTTACAAAATTAAAAAATGAAAATTGACTAATTTGAAATTATTAGTGAGAATAAACACTTCCAAATAGCTTTTTTTTAACTCTATTTTTAAGTAATCTCTACACCCAACATGGTGCTTGAACTCACGACCCCAAGATTAAGAGTCGCATGCTCCACTGACCGAGCCAGCCAGGCGCCCCATCAGTTCCAAATAATTTAGAGTTGTTTAAAGTTCTGCCAATCTGTCTAATTATGCGTTCAAGTTTTTATACATTTCATAGGATCATTTAAATACAGTAACTGCTAGTATTCTATCTGCTATATTTGATGTAAATATTTATACTTGGTCCTGTTTTTATGCATTTCAGCCCATTTTTATCCTGGATCTTGAAGCAGGAAATACTCAAAACTGAACTCTAAAGGTTATATTTTTATGTTTTTGCAGCATATTTTTTAAGAGTAACAATCTTAAAGAAAAAGATCTTGCAAAATATTGAAAAAATTATCAATGTTTCCCAAACGTTCAGAGGTCAACAGGCTCTGCAAAGCCCAGCAGGGCAGCAGAGAAAGCTTTTTTTGCGGCTTTTCCCGGGGAGGGATTCTTGGTTTGGGCTTGTCATTGCCTGTGTGAGTTCATTCTCTGTGCCCGGTTCACTGGCTTCCATAATTCCGCGTGAATATAACTTTGAATCATTTGTTAGTCCAAAAAAAATCGCAGTTCCTTCAGATGTATAACAAACATGCTTTATTTTAACTAAAAAAAAAAAAAATCCCACTGCATAAATTGCTCACAAATAACTAGGAGTTCAAAGATTTGCCAGTGGGCAAACTGTTACAAGAGGCATAAATGCTGGAGAAAAAGAATCAAGGTCTTGTACAAATAATTCTTTTGATACAGAAAAGGAGCTTTCTATTCTAAATGGATACTTTTTAAAAATTTTATTTATTTATTTGAGAGAGAGAGAGAGAGAGCAAGCATGAGCAGGGGGAGAGGCAGAGGGAGAGGGGGAGAGAAGCTCCAGCGGAGTTCCACACGGGGCTCAATCCCACCACCCCGAAGTCAGAAGCTTAACAAGTCAGAAGCTTAAGGACTGAGCCACCCAGGCGCCCCTAAATGGATACTCTTTAAACACAGAGCTTGTATACTGTGGCTGGGCTCACACATCGTCCAAGCCTTTCCGAGGCAGCTTGGCGCTTGTGTCTGCAGGGAAGGGAGCTGTCATTTGATGTAACGGTCCTCCTGGTCCCAGTGAAGGAACCCGCGGCACCTGCAATGGGCTCGTCCAGATGTCTTCAGTGCCGCCAAGAAACCAGTGGTGGCAGGACCAGCCCCTTCCCTCAGTCCCTCCCCGGTCCATCCTGGTTCCATCCTTCTGTCCTCTGCATGGGAAGCTGAGGCGAGGACCCTGCAAGAACACCCCTGCTCTGCCCTCTGTCCCTGCAGGGGGCCTGGCCGCGAGGAGCGGGCTAGCTGCCTCTAGGGACTCTGCCCCGGCCACAGTGTCTCCGCAGTGCCTGTCCTGCAGAAGCCAGTCTTGAGTGTCTCCGGCCCCAGCGGCTGGTGCCCCTTTGCAGACCTCCGGGCTCCCGCGGAAGGCGTCTGCCAGCTCCTAAGCCGTAATACTTACAACCTCCCCCCTATGCCTCCGCATGCTGGGCAGAGTCCGTTTCCCACAGTGGTGCCCTCCAGACTTGGCCGGTGCCTTTCTGTGGCATTTCTGGTTGCCTACTCTGCAGCTGGGACCACTGGTAATACTTCATCCCTCTTTTCACATGACTGGTGTGGTTTCTGTTTTCTGATGGGAACTGAAACAGCCCTGATGACTGCCCTTCTGTTTTAATCTTTCGACAGCCTAGTTGGTATTTGACCTTGATCTTATATCAAATCTGATTTATCCTCCCCCTACTAGTTGGAGTGACGTGACTTGTGCCCGGAAGAACCCAGCACGGTGATAACGCATGGGGTCTAGACACGGAACGGCTCTCTGCAGGCTTATGTCCATAACGGGGGCGGGGGGGGGGGCGGTATGTGCTCTGACTATGATCGATAAACCAGCCTTATGCAAATATTGGCTCTGGTTTCATCACACAAGCTCCCTCTCATTAACAGCATCCAAAGTGACCCTTTAACAACCAAAAATACAGATCAAAAGAATGAATTGGGAATGATTCATGGCCTAGCTTAGCACAGTTGCTGAAAACCTCAGCTCATCTGTTGAGCCAACAATGTAGACACCGAGTACGGAGAGACTCGGAGAGGACGCGTGGACCGGCACGCAGCCTTAAATACAGCACGACCCTCTGCATAGTGTCCTGAAGTGCACACTCTGAAAGGGTGAATTTTATGGTGTGTGTGTATTAAATCCCAATAAAGCTGGTCTATAAAACAAGAGCTAAAAAAAAATAATCCATGTAATGCACTATGCTGCAGAATAAAGAAGTAGGAATCATATGATCATCTCAGTAGATGCAGAAAATAATTTTAATACAATTAAAAATAATGAAAGGCCTCTTTGTATAGAAAGATTTTCAACCTAGTGATAAAAAGCACTGTTCTTCAATCCAATTAAAAACCTGGCTACAAGGACAGTACCGTAAGTACCTGAGTCAACAGATGAAACACTGAAGAACGTACCTTGAAATTGAGAACAAGACAAAGATATCTTGGCATTCTTTCCATCCCTGTACTGCATGTCCCAGCCGACGCGATACGGGAAGGAAAGGGAATACAACATACAAGGGTTTAAGGGAAGAATTAAAACGATCATATTCTAAGATGGCATGATTTTATGTGTAAAACATGCAAAAGAACCAATAAATAAACCTTTTTACATTTATTACGTTAGGTGAGCGATGTCACTGGATACACAAGAAATAATAAAATACGATCAATTATTTCTTATATGCTAGTGACAAAAAATAGAAGATTTTGTGCTGATGGTGGTCACACCAGGTCTCTCCTTTGGGGGATTAATGGCTGGGACGGAACATGTAGGAGGTCTCTGTGGGATATAAGGTGAGGGGGGTGTTTGCTTTATAAAAAAAAAAATGCTTGGGCTCTACAGTAATTAATGGTTCACTTTTATAGGTATTTTATCCTGAATAAAACATTTATAAATGCAAATAAATTTCATGCCTGGATATTATCTTCATGGACTTGGAGGCTTTTTCTGAATCCAGAACTTTACCCCCTCTGCATTTGCCCCTTTTAGGCTGCTGATCCAGTCATAAAACACAAGGCCTGGCTTTGGATCAACTCGTGTATCTTTCAAAGCAAGTCCAACAAAAGAAGTAAAAACTATGTTTTTAACAGAGAATTATAAAGGTTCATCTTACTTCTTTCCATTATAAGTTCCTGTAGGTTGACTTGCTGGCTAATTACCTGCCTATCAAAAAGGAAATGTTATGTATTATCTCAATGCCTTTTGTAAAAAAACGAGATGCTGGTGTGATACGCCAGTCAGTTGCGACAAGCGTTAACCCCGACCACGATGCTGATGTGAAATCATATAACTGCTGTTTTAGTTTTTTTTCCTGTTTCATTTTGTCTGAAAAGTCTAAGATTGTATGTGACATGTAGAAATTAAAAAAAAAAAAAAGATGATCTGAGTCATTCAGCGTTTACTGAGTACCTGTCTACTGCGCACAGTACATGTCAGTACTGTGCTGGAGTTCTAGATACTAAACACAGGTGGGGAGGTCAGAGGACCTACTACAAGAGAGGAAATCATGCTCAGAGATGTTGAACAGGCTGCCTGGGGGCACACAGCAGCTGACAACTGAGCCACATCTGCTGGGTCCCAGAAGTTTCCTCTACCCCTTATTTCTGGGACCTCTTCCACCTCATCCTTCCAAATGCAGAGCCAACCCCACCAGGCATAACAAAGGAAGGCAGCCACCTCTGGGCTTGCAGCCTCCTGGGGGAGCCAGGGCGGCCTGAGCCATGGTTAGAGCTGAACTCCCCAGATGCAGTCATCAGGTCAGACCTGGTTCCCACGAGCTCCGGTTTTTTCTCTCTCAGCCCCAGTCCGAAGGAGCCTGGGCATCTGGTCGGTGTGGGGGGCGGCACAGGGCACTGGAAGTCTAGAGGGGGCTCTACTGGGGAGCAGGGACTCGGCCCAGGTCTTGGCATGCGAGCTGCCCACACAACTGCTGGGGGTATAGATGGAATAAAGGAACAAACCAGTGGCCAGGTGAGAGGCCGAGAAGAAATCTGTTCATCCAGCATCCGCTGCAGAGGGAGGGCAGCTTATCCCCAGCTGCACGAGGGCCAAGCCAGCAAAGGGGCGCATGGCGTTTGCCTGGAGGTCAGCCTGTCAGCCTGAACAGAAGCCTGGGAAGGGTGGTAACTAATGGGACTCCTGGGTGGTGGTGTCTGAAAAGAGAGCACCCCCGCTCGATCTACAGTGACTTGGAGCCTGGGGATGAGCATTCAGCTCCCTCAGTTCTACTCCAGCCCCCAGGGAGGCTTGGGCTCTCTGTCGTGGGCAACGGTTTGGGGTCAGGGCAGCCCATGGCTGCGGCATTTGGGCATGGGGGAGGGGGAGTTTTAGAGGGGACAGAGGCTGACAGGTCTGTCTCCATCCCCCAGGATGAGGCTTGGGTTTAGGGCTCCAGGACCAGAGGTGCTGGCACCGGCACCGGGATTGGGTCTCAGATGAGTTCCGAGTCCAGCCCCTGGAAGTGAGATTCCTGGTCGGTGTCCTCCCTGTGCCCAGGCTGCCTTGGTACCCCATGGAGCGAAGGCCCCGGTTCCAGTCCCTCACGTCTGCTGCTGGGCAGGGGTGGGGAAGGAGGGCTCGGGGGCCTTCCGCGGAACGGATTCCAGCGCCATGTTTCATCAGCCCACACGCCATGCTTCTGTGGTGGCCCGTGTTGTGTTCACCGTTACTTGTCTGTGTGCCCAAGTCCCTGCTGGACGTGAAGCCCCGGGGGCCACAGCCAGGCCTGGTCCATCTTTTCTCCTCAAGGTCAACCACAAGGGCACATGACATACACTCAGTAAAGGCCAGTGATTAAAAGGAGGATATATTTTTTTAAATTCACAGATTGCTCTGGTTTCTCGTTGGCAGCAAAGAAGCGTGGATCATTGTCACATATTCAAAGTTCTATTTTTTCCTAAGTTCAGGGTGTGTTTGCATGTCTCTGTGCTTTGAGACAGAGCTGGTCCTGACTTATTGCTTTGTCTGAAGTGGCTAACATTGTGTGATCAAAATGTGCAGAATTATGAGTTATTTGCAAACCCAATGAGGTTCATTGTTCCTTTCTCTAGTTTTGTGTCTCCTTTATTTTGGCAGAGTTTTGGTACATGCTGTTTACCAGTTTTCAGGGGTTTTTTTTTTCTCTTTTTTTGTGGAAGATTAATATTTGGGGTGGTCCGTTCCCTTGCTTCTAGATATTCCTCTGGGATAGTATAGAGCAGAAATATGTAAAAACAACAGAACATTTGGATTAAGGGTTGTGAAATGTAGGAATCCTCAGAATAGTTGAAGTTTTAGAACATTCTGTATTCCTGAAATTAGGGTCAAGAAAGCTTTTGCCTCTACTACTGTAAAATTACTGAGCTCAATGAACTACTTGAGGGAGTAGAAAGATACACATTATCCAGATGAGATCCTTTAAGCCTTACGTTGGAACGAGGCTTGTTTTGATTGAAGGCTGAGGGGAGAGTAAAGGCAGATCTGTCACTTATCAGATGGACAACAGGAACAAAGTTCAGGTCATTTCTCTGAGCCTCAGTTCCTGTTTCCATCCCTCAAATGGAAATCACATCATTACAAAACTGGCCCCAGAATCACCAACGCCATATCGAAGGAACAGAACAAAGTTGGGAGAACCACACTGCCCGGCTGTAGGACCCGCTACAAAGCAACAGTGATCACAACATGTGGCATCGATGAAAGAGCAGACAATAGCCCCGTGGAACAGCACAGAGCCCAGAAACAGACCCCCACAAATACAGTCAGTCCATCTTTGACAAAGAGGCAATGGTGGTATCATGAGCAAAGATCATCTTTTCAACAAATGGTACTGGAACAACTGGACATTCACGAGCAAAACCTTAAGTCTAAATACAGACGTCAGGAGTGGGGAGGGGTGAACAGGTGGAGCACAGAGGCTGTTCAGGGCAGTGGAAATACTTCGTAAGATAGCACAGTGGTGGATACACAGTTGTATATACCTTGTACGACACCAAGAGTGAACCCTGTTGTGAAATTTGGGTGAGAAGTTTTAAGGTATGTTCATCCACCGTGACAGGTGTACCCCTTGGTGGGAGATGGTCATGGTGGGGGAGGCTGTGCATGTCTGGGGCGGGGGCCTCCGGGGAATCTCTGTCCTCCCTCAACTCAGTTGTGAACCTAAAACTGTTCTAAAAAATGAAGTCTATTTAAAAAGTAGGAAACTAAGAGGTTGTCCTAAACATTAAAGGAACAAGAGCCACTGTACACTGAGTATGTGAAGCCCGGAGTGAAGGGTGTGCTCATTCGGGTCACTACTGTGGCACAGCCACTGGGTCCGCCTTCCCCTCAGACCAGGTGACCTGGGCAAGCCGTGCTCCACTCACCATGTCACCATCTCCTCTCTACCGTGGGCATGGTACAAATGCACAGCTCACATTCGTAAATAAGCAAAACCCATGAAATCCACCCTGTGCAGTCATAAAACACCAGTAGATTTTTAGGAATCCCACTTTTATTATTAAATGTGTTGCTCTGAAGACAATTGGTACTTATAGTTACCGCTTGGAGTGTTTGTAAAAAAAATAATTAAAGACAAGTACTTTATAATCTAAAGTACTCTAGCCTAGATCAGAAAATAATGATTTCCTTGAGGGTTATAAGGAAGGTACATAAACTGCCTCTTAGATTTTTAGAAACAGTGTGAAAACTTCATTTTTGGGGGGAGCTGATTTTCCTTTTCCGCTGTGACATGTAAAACACTCATAGATAATACACAAAAATAACTGCACAAACTAGTAGATTATTAGCAAGCGAGCCCACCATCCTGACTGCTTCAGTGCCGCCTGCTTGAAGTGTAAACACAGGGTGCTTAGAGAACAGAACACACTGGGCGCCAAGGAGGGCCCCCTGGGTTCCAAGCAGGTGGTCCAATGAGGAAATGCCTCCCCTTGTAGCAGGTGGTCAGGGCGCGGCTGCCCGTGGGGAGTGGCTTGCGTGGGGGCGTGGCTGCACGTGGGGCGTGGCTCACCCATGGGTGCCCAGGTGCGCACGCAGCTCCTGGCGGGTTCTTCATTGGGATTTGCATTAGATCTGCAGATCACTGTGGGGCCAGTTGCCCTGTTCTCACCATTGGGTCTTTTAAACCATGTATCTGATACATGCCTCCATTCACGTACGTCTGTTCC
Source organism: Zalophus californianus (assembly GCF_009762305.2). NCBI lineage: Eukaryota > Metazoa > Chordata > Mammalia > Carnivora > Otariidae > Zalophus > Zalophus californianus. The sequence goes on along the minus strand of NC_045606.1, from coordinate 1,584,886 downwards.
AAACTTTTATGGCTGAATTATTTTCCTCTTTTTTTAAAAGATTTTATTTATTTATTTATTAGAGAGCGAGCGAGAGAGAAACAGCATGAGAGGGCAGAAGGTCAGAGGGAGAAGCAGACTCCCCGCTGAGCCTGGAGCCGGATGTGGGACTCGATCCCAGGACTCCAGGATCATGACCTGACCCGAAGGGCATCGCTTAACCAACTGAGCCACCCAGGCGCCCTATTTTCCTCTTTTTTGATGTACATCTTACACTTCTCATTACATTTATTCCTAGAGATTTGATATTCTGATGCTATGATGGAAATCCCAAATAAAGGAGTTTTGTCCAATCTTTTTTTTTCTCAAAAGAAAAACTTCTGATGACAAATGTTTGCATTTTTCAAAAGTTTTTAAAGAAAATTTAAAATTCATGTGAAGTGTTGCTGGGCTGGACTTTGGGGAGTTTTCCATGTCAGGTGGTTTTGAAGTGTGTCATTGACTTATACCACGCACCATCAGTCCTGGGCAGGAGTCTCTGACAACTTTTGGGGCAACAGTGAGGGAAGGGGTCCCGATGCAGATATTTTTCTGGAAACCCAAAGGACTTGAGGGGAGCAGAGGACATATTGGGGTGGAGAGGAGCCCTGCAGAGCGTGAGGTTTCCCCAGGAGCTTAGCATTTATCAGGAAGCATTTGGGGGAGCATCAGTGTGTTTCAGAACTCCCCAGTATTTGGTGTAAAGCTAGAGGTAATGCATCTACATAGGGATATTTTAGCTAATGTAGAACTGAGTCTATGTTTGTTTTTCAACGGAGCCATATGGAGGCTTGCATTTGGTGGTTTTCCTATGGGGACTCCTTACTGCAATGCTTGCTTTTATGTGTGTGGGAAGCACATAATGTGGCTGGGCCAGAGCAGACCACTGGGACAGCCTGTGTGCCCAAGCCCAACCCCGTGCAGTAGGGACTCGTTAGCAGGTCACCAAGAAAATCCACCACCATCACTTTCTGGGCCTCGGGGTGGGGTGGGGGGGATGCTGGAACCACAAATGGCTGAGGTTAGTGCCACACCCTCCTTATTCCAACCACCACCCCTTGACCCCAAAACTGTTATCAACATGAAGGAACAAACGTTACTCAGCGTTGGTCCATTACTTAGTTGCTCTGTGGTCTGATTCGCCCAGCGAACCAAGAATGCTCCAAGGGAAGGAACCATAAATTCAGCGAACTGAGTCCACAGCCCCTGGGGAGGGGGTGGGGCTCCCAGGTTGTTCGTGAAGGTCTGTTCAATGATGGACCACATCAGAGCAGCGGCACAGGATAAAAGCCATCATAATAAAGAGTGCTGTATTCCCGCCAACCTACAGTCTATTTTTAGAAAGCGTGTTTGTCCTATAAATAGAAATTGGCTTTTCGTGAAGAAGGGATGTTGAAATTGCTCTTTGGAAAGGTTTTGCATCCAATTCCTCACCCGTGTTCTCTGTGGACCAGGGAAAACTTGGAAGTGCAAGACTTCCTGAGGGTCCGACGTGGGCGGGTGTGGCCAGCACGAGTTCCATCAAGGGCGCTCTAAGGGGCTAAGAGCTGCCAGATGGTCAGGTCTGTGTGGATTTTGTGAGGCCAAATTTTCTGCCACCCCTTTTGGAAGTAGCATGGAAACCGGGTTTCTTTTGGAATTTTGGTATTTTTAGTTCTTTTTCAAGTGAAAATAGAACAACAGTTTTTGTGGAAAAAGTATTTTCTCTCCAGGTTTTCCTTACTTATAATATCCCCCGACCCCACCATCCACACGGAAAAATGGAAAGTTTAAATCAGGTTGAGTGTTTTAACATCTGAAGAAAGTTTCCATTCTAAAAGCTACAAGTGATTTGTAGATCTATCAGGTTACCCTAGAAAAATCACATGTGTGTTATTCTCATTATGTCCCCGGTAGATAGTTTTAACCCCTCTTTAAAAAGTATTTAAAAAGTAGCAAAAGTAATAAACACATAACCATTCTCAAGACAAAATAAGTGTTAGTAATCCCCAGCCCAACCGCTTTTTTTGGTGGATGAACACCGGGGGTTCAGACTGGTCATTGTCTCGCCCCCAACAGAGCCTCCCCGGAGCCAGGGTCCCACCTGGCAGTTCAGGGCTCCCCCTGTGTAAGGCAGGTGTGCAATATTTAGCTTCGTTCCTGGGCAAAATCTCTTACTAGATAGTGAAAAATTTGAAATATGATACAAACAAGTTTTTCTAAAATAGAAGGTAGGATTTGCATTTATGATCTGCCTTTTACTGGATTTATAAAAACTTAATTTAATTTGATTTTTCTTAAGTAAACTCTACCCCCAATGTAGGGCTCAAACTCACGAAACTGAGATCAAGAGTCGCATGTCTCACCAACTGAGCCCACCAGGTGCTCCTATGTTTTACTGGATTTAAATCCCACCCTGACTCTCGCTATGTGTGTTAGCTATTTCCCCATGTAAAGAGGTGGTAAAGGCAAGGATGTGTATGTTCAGCTGAATGCCTGAACCTAACAGGCGCCCCCCGTGTCCTGCCTCCCAGGAGGGAGACAGGCTTGGTGGTCACTGGGCTGCCAGCTCTCGGACAGAGTGGAGGCACTGTGTGTCACAGAACAGTGTTCTCATAGGAGACTCACCTGAGGTGTAGTTGACAACTAGGGAGAGCCATCTGGGTCACTGGTTTATAAAAGGGTGGATGAGGACCCTGTTGGAATAAGATATATGATATCTTAAGATATATGAAGACCCGCTCTGTTGGAGTCTTGTGCTCACCCAGAGTGAATTTTGTGAGCACCTGAACTAGCACACCTTGTCTTCACCCCTTTTCACCCAACCTGCTCTCCAATACATACCAGCCACCTGCCCACCACCCACCTGCTTCCTCCTCCCAAGAAATCCCTCTGGACCCTCCCATTCATAGCCTGCACATTTCTGTCCTGGATTGGCGATCATAATTCAAACACACAGAGCTTAGTGGATTCTCTCTCGTCTCAACTAATTTTCTACAGTACTTCATATATTGTCATATTCATGCCAACTTTGTACATATTTCCCAAGGGGGAGATTGTCGCTGATTCCAAACCTGTACTCATTTTTATACGATCCCGACCTGTGTTAACCTCACATTTACATAACCTTGTCTCTTATACTAATCCTTTAGAACTTTGGGGAAATTAATTGTGATTTGTTTGGCTCTATATAATCGATCCACAAAATCTTCAGCTTAGGGAATTTGCACAGTAATTGATGCTCTAAGTCTCAGTGTCCTGGTCTATAAAATGGCCATGGCAGAAATAACTACTTCATGACGTTATTGTAAGCACAATGCCTGGGACAACAACACGTGTTGGATAGGAGTGTTGTGTAAGGTAATGAGTGCATTTACAAGGTGTTTACTCTCAGTTGTTCTTCTATTGATAAGCTGCATGTACATGGAGAGCATAGCTTGGTTGCTTGCTTTGTCTTCCGTGGAATAATAGGGGGAAGAATAACAAAGATGGTTTTTCTGGAGGAAGGGCTTGTCCAGACATTAGTGCTGATGGCAGACAGATCTCGCCTCACCCTGTAGACGGTGCATCAGCGAGAGTCCGGACAAGAAAATAAACCCACACTAGTTATATTTTTAGCAGAAAGAATTTAATGCAGGGAGTTGGATAAAGAGTTCTCAGAGACTGAAGGAGCCCAGAGGGAATGTAAGTAGTGTTGTTCCTGAAGTTAGAAGGAATAGCTTCAGAAAGAAGCTACTACCCCAAGGTTGATCACAGACTTGTGTAAGAGCTAAAACTGTAGCACTTGCAGCAGAAAACATAGGGGAAAATATTTGCATAACAAGAACATAAATCATAAAAAGAAAGATGATTCATACATCTCAAAATTTTCAAAATATTGCATTTCAGAAGATATTGTCACAAAAATAAAATCTAAGCCACAGGATAAGTGAAAATATTTTCAGTACATATGTCTGACAAAAGATTGACACTCAGAATATATAAGGACGTCTTACAACAGGTAATAAGAAGACAGCCAACCCAATAATAAAGAGACAAAACATTTGAAAATACATTTCACCAAAGAGGATACAGGAACATCCCAAGAGCACATGAAAAAATGCCCAATGTCATCAGTTATCAGGGAAATGCATATCACAACTATGGAGTTATCTTAGTTGGAATGCATTGGAATGCATTGGAATCACTAAATTAAAGAGATTAATAGAACCAGTTATTGACAGGATATGGTGCACCTGGAATTCTCATATGCTGATGTTGGAAATGTAAAATGCTACCACTTTGAAAAACTGCTTGGTAGTTTCTCAAAAGTTTAAGCATATAGCTCATATACAACCCAACGCAACTACTTCTCTCCTACCTATTTACCCAAGAGGAATGAAAGCTTGTTCAGACAAAGATTTTTACACAAACATTCACAAAAGATCACAATGGCCAGAAAATGACAACAACCCAAATGTCATCCAGAAATGAATGGATAAACAAATCAGTGGTACATCCATAGAGTCTGAGCAACAAAATGGAACAAACTACTGATTCATACAACAGCACAGATAAATGTCAAAATCATCATGCTAGGTGAAAGTAACCAGATGCAAAAAGATTCTGTATGATTCCACCTATGGAAAATTCTATAAAAGGAAAACTAATTTGTAGCATAAAAACCAGAAGACCATTGGTTGCCTGGGCCTGGGTCAGAGGGAGGGATGCACTGGAAAAGGAATAGAGTCTTCTGGGCATCATGGAAATGTCTAGAAACGGACTGTGACAGTAGTTTCATGAGAACATGCATCTGCCCAAAGTCATCCAGTTGTCTATTTTAAATTAATGTATTAAAAAGAATACCTGAATTACATCTTATAAAAGATTGGGATCATTAGAATAACAGGAAAAGATAAATTGAGAAGTCTGAAGCATAATGGAAGTTAATTTCTTTCCCCTAGAAGCCTTTCCCAAGGTGACCAAAGCTGACATGATGTCTTCAGGGATCTGCACTCCCATCTTTCCACCATGATGCTTCTACCCCTGGTCACTTCTTTGTTCAAGTTGCAGACCATGACTGCAGTCACTACATCCATGTTCCAGGCTGGTGGCAGAAGGAGAAGAAGTCTAGAAAGGTTCTCTTTATGAGCAGCCTTCCTAGAAGTCCACACAATACTTTGTGTCTTACTGGCCTGATTTTAGTTGAATGGCAATGTCTACCTCCAAGAGAGATGTATTCTTGGTAACAATCTCAGAAAAAAAATAGAATTCTTTTTCAAAGGTAGGGGAGATTAAATACATGGACTAAAATAGCAGCCCTTGGCCATAGTTAAGTTGTGCAGTGAAGAATTTGCTGACTCTCTCACAGACGATGTTGGGAAAACTGGATGTCCACACGTACAAGAATGAAGTTGGGCCTTACCTCACATCGTATTCAAGGATTAACTCTCAGGGCACCTGGGTGGCTCAGTCGGTGAAGCATCTGCCTTCGGCTCAGGTCATGATCTCAGGGTCCTGGGATCCAGCCCCACATCGGGCTCCCTGCTCGGTTGGGAGTCTGCTTCTCCCTCTCCCTCTGCCTGCCACTCTACCTACTTGCGCTTGCTCTCTCTCTCTATCAAATAAATAAACAAAATCTTTAAAAAAAAAAAGAATTAACTCTCAATCAGAGACCTAAATGTGACATCTGAAACTACAAAACACCTAGAAGGAAAAGTAGGGAGAAAGCTTCATGATATTGGATTTGGTGATGATTTCTTGGATTTGGGGGAAGACAACAAAAAGACAGGAAACAAAAGTAAGGAAATAGATAAATTGAACATCATAATTAAAAACTTTGCATATCAAAGGACACAATCAAGAAAGTGGAAAAAAACAACAACCCAAGGAGTGGGGAAGAAACATTTGCAAATCATAAATCTGATGTGGGATTACTATCCAGAATACATAAAAAGCTCCTCTATTTCAACAACAAAAAACAAGCAACTTGATTAAAAGATGGGCAAAGGACTTGAACAGACATTTGTCCAAAGAAGATACACAAATGGCCAATAAATAAATGAGTAGAAGTGTGGAAGTGCAATAACACTAATCCTTAGGGAAATGCAAATCAAAACCACAATGAAATACCACTGCACACCCAGTGGTTATTATTAAAATGGCTATTATAAACAGACAACAAACAAACCAAAACAGAAAATGACCATGTTCGTGAGATATTGGTGCTCCTGACCACAGCGTGTCTATGCCTTGGAGCTCAGGTACCACACGTGAAGAGAATAGGAGTTTCGTATGCCTCCATCCCTCTGCCCTTGGATCCCCTGACTCATGAGTCTTCCTGACGCCCCACTGTCATGGGGTGGAGACAGCCATTCCTGCTCTGCTGGTACCTCCATTCCTAACCCACAAACCCATGCGTATGACCAGACGATTGTTGCATATGTGACCAAGTTTAGAGCATTTGTGGTGCAACTATTGTAACCAGAGGAAAAAGTCTGAAGTCTTTGAGGACTTCAGATTAATTCAGATTAATTGAGGACGCTGATTAATTTTGTTGCACCACACATATCCTGTGACCTTTGGTCCCTTTTTCATGTGGCACTTATTATATCTCAGAAAACTATTTTCTCAAACCCCGTTTAGGACAGTTTTTCCTTATCCTGCATGAAAGAAGTGATTCCAAAGTGCCAAGTAGCAATCTAAATTTTACATGTGAAGACACATGTTTGTATCCACGTGATACAAGCCAGCAACAGGCTTTGGTTACTCGAAACAACTCAATTCAGTGGAAGCTGGTCATCTGGGAGCCCAATACATCAATAGTTAAGAACTGTCCCTGGAGAATTATTTGGCTTACATTTTGATGTTTGTATTTTTCACTCCTACTTAAGGAAGATGGTTTGCCCTGTAGTTAGGAGCTACAATTCACTGTGCCTTAGTTTTCCCAGCTGTGAAATCAGGTTTAGTATAGGTTCTAACTTCCAGAACTATAGAATATAAAAAATCTAGAACTCCTGAATTATGAGAATTGAAGGAGCAGAGTGTATCCAAGTACTTGATACAATGCCTGGTCCATAAAGGTCACCGAGTACGTTACCACTCGTGATTCGAATAGAAAAATCACTCACAGGGAAACAGTCTTATGAGTGTCTACCTGTTGGAATAATGGTGTCGGCAGGTCACTTAAATTAAAATTTCCTGTGGAACACAAAGCAGAATAGAGAATAGAAAACGAATATATAAAAGGTTAAGACTAGACAAGAGAGATGCTGTGTCAGTAAACTAGAACACTCTCATCTCAACTTCTCATTGGGTGTATGCAGTACATTGAATGTGGCATCCACAATTTCAAAGTACGAGTATCACGTATGCAGTTGTGCTCTGCAGTTGTTTTGAGACTTACTTTCTCCATGAATGCAGACGCTATTGACATGCAGCTGCACTCACAGAGCTTCTAGAAAGGCCATTTTCTCTGCAGTATAAACCAAGACATCTATGTTTTTGCTTCTACCAAGTAAGACTCTGAATAAAAAGGAAGTTTATAATTTCCTTCAGGAGGTTATAAACTCCTAGAGATAAATACAGCAACCAACTGTGTCAGCTAATTGCAGGAGACCCCGGGGGCAGGCCTGGGAGACTGGGCTTGCGTGCTGTCTTCCTTGTGACACGGACTGTGGGAAAAGCTCTACATTGTTTGGCAAATGTTCACTAAACTTCAACTCGAAGTTCAATAAAGAGTCTTTAAAGATCATGGTAATTACAGGCAAATAGTGTCACATTTGGGGCACATCTGTTTTTTATCATCTTTCCCCTGGCCCGTATTGTGGAGGGTGCCAAATAGTCCCCGAGAGCTTCAACGTTTACTGCCTTGGACGGTTCTGTCCCCTGATGTGTTGGTGTCACAAACCCAGAACAGGGCTCAGCCATAGGCATCACTGCCCTTCTGGGTAAGGTTGTCAGAGTTACTAAATAAAAATACAGAATGCCTAGTGAAATTTGAATTTCAGATCAAGAATAGATAATTTTTAGTATAAGCGTGTCCCACGCAATATTTGGGGCATACTTGCACTAATATTATTGTTGTGGTGGTTCTTGTCTGAAATTCAAATTTCACTGGGTGTCCTGTGTTCTCTCTGGGAACCCTGCCGCTCACGAGCAGGACAGTGCAAACACCCAGATCGGAAACTGCCATTTCATATGTGGGGTGTGTGTGTGTGGGGATGCATATATTAGTGTATGTGTGTATGTTTTTGTAGTGTGCATGCATGTGTGTCTGTGTGGTGCACCTGTGCCTGTGTTCGTGTGTGTGCGTGTGTGTGTGTGTCTGTGTGGTGTGCATGTGTGCATGTGTGTGTCTCTGTATGGTGTGCGTGCATGTGTGTATGTGTCTGTGTGGTGTGCATGTGTGTGCGTGTGTCTGTGTGGTGTGCATGTGTCTGTGTGTGTCTGTGTGGTGTGCATGTGTGCACGTATGTGTCTGTATGATGTGCGTGCGTGTGTCTGTGTGGTGTGCATTAGTGTGTGTGTCTGTGTGGTGTGCGTGTGTGCATGTCTGTGTGTCTGGTGTGAATAAGCATGTGTGCATGTGTGTGTGGTGTGCATTAGTGTATGTGTGTGTCTGTATGGTGTGCATTAGTGTGTGTGTCTGTGTGGTGTGCATGCATGTGTGTCTGGTGTGTGTGCATGCATGTGTGTGTGTTTGTGTATGTATGCATGTGTGTGTGTCTGTGTATGTATGTGTGTCTGTATGGTGTGCCTGCGTGCATGTGTGTGTGTGTCTGTGTGGTATGCATGTGTGTGCATGTGTCTGTGTGATGTGCATATGTGTGTGTGTCTGTATGGTGTGCATGTGTGCATGTGTGTGTGTCTGTATGGTGTGCGTGCATGCATGTGTGTGTGTGTCTGTGTGGTGTGCATGTGTGTGCATGTGTCCGTGTGATGTGCATGTGTGTGTGTGTATGGTGTGCGTGCGTGCATGTGTGTGTGTGTGTCTGGTGTGAATAAGCATGTGTGCATACGTGTGTGTGTACACTCTCACATATATGGTGTTCTGGGGTGCACGGGGCAGTGTGAGGTGCAGCAAACAGAAAGAAGACAGCCGTGTGGGTGCCGAGGTCCCTCAGAGGTACCACTTCCCATTGGCTGGGACACAGAACAGGGCCCAGAGATTCTGGGACCGGGGCAGGGTGCTGAGGACAAAAGTGTGAGCTAGGGGATACTGAGTCCACTCTCCAGGCTCACAAGCACATATGCTGTTTGCGACGTGCCCTCGATATAAACATCTGTGTTTCCACGACAGCATGGATAATGTAGGGAATCTGATGAGTTTCCGTTTCTCCCTCCAGAGGAGGCTGGGGGCCACGTGGCTAGGGGACTGTCCTTCTCTGGCAGCAGACCCTGTTTTACTGGAGATTTTGCGGGCCACCTGAACCCTAGGCAGCTCATGGTCCATGATGGTGTAGCACGAATCTCATGATCCAGTCTTTGTCTGTGCACTTGGTGAAAGGTAAGATGCTCAGTGTTCGGTGCCATAAGGTGGTGTTTGGTGCTGGGTTCCCGCTCTGCACGTCCAGGCTGGGCACACCTGGTTTATGGGGTTGTCATGAGGATGAAGTCACGTAACACTTAGATCGGGACCAAGGCCTGATGCACAGGGCAGCTTTTTTTTGAAGGCACTGTGCCGTCCACTGGGCAGGACCCAGGCTGCTTTCCTGGCCAGGCCAGAGCTGGGGGAGACCATTGCTGCCTTGTGTTCCCCTCTGACGGGTACTCCGTGCCCTCTACCTTTCTGTGGTCCTCAGAGCGCTCCCAGAGCACACCAGCGAATTCGATGACGTGGGGCCCCAGGCCCTGCAGGTTAATTCTAGTCCAAGGCAAGAAACACGCGTCTAGAAAACTCTCTGGTTTGGGAACAGAAGCTACTCCCTTGATGGGAAGATGGAGTTGACGCTCCCACCCTTGATCCGCACGCGCATGGACGCCCCCGCCACAAGCCCACCTGTTCTCCACCTGCCACGGCACGGGGCCCCTGAACCACTACGGCAGACCCAAGGCAACCAATCTCAGAGAGGTGGCTGGGGGCAGAGGGAGCCCGGGCTCTCCCTGGGATGAGGTCAAGTGCAGGGACCGGCACGCTCTCAGCAGGACCTATCCACGGAGACAGCCGTGCGTACCTGCCCACGCTCTGCATGGGGAATCCGCGCGCCCCGGAGAGACACTAGGATGGACCCGGGCTTCAGCAGCGGCCGCGGACAGACAAACGATCGCTTGTAAACATTCTCCTTGCACACTTTGTAGCCAACACAAGTCATATGTTGTAAATGCTTTAGAGAGACCCATCTAAGCAGTTGCAACAGAAGCCATGTTAACTAGACAAACACAAAACCCGAGTTTATTATGGTTTACAGAAAGAACTCTTAAAAACAATTACATTTATCACACTTGGTTATTCTTAGGCCAATCCCACCAAGCCGGTATTCAGATGGTCCATTTAAAGTCATCTGTTTACAGCTGTGATGTGTGCCGTGCGTGGTCTCCGGTGCCTGGACGAGGGGTGGGGAAGAGGGGGAGAGGGTGTCCGGGGTGGGGGGGCTTTCCAGAATGGCGCCAGGACCCTGCGCTCTGTCCTCCGAGAGGCACGAACACGGCTGAGCTGCCCGGGGAGCATCGGGTCCTTCCTGTCTTAGTTCAGGGCAAGGTAACACCAGGTGGACCCTGACTGGTCTCAGCCTCCGGAGGGCGACAGAATCCTCCGGCGAGATGCTCGGGCCCAGCCTGGACAAGGGATTCCGATTCCCAGGCAGGGCCAGTGACCCCCAGATGCGAAGAGAGGCCTGGAGCAGACCCTCCCCCGGGCGACACGCCCACCCGTTCCCGGGAGAAGCTGAGTCAGGCCTCGGGACCTTGGCTGCCTCAGGGTCAGCCTCCCTCCCTTCTAGTCGGGTGCAAGGCCATGGTCTGTTTCCGGGATCATTCTGCACACGTGTGAAAATCGCTCTGGAACCTGCTATAAAACGAACGCTCTTGTCGAAGGCCACTTGTGGTAAGTTTTCCTTAGGATGAAATACTAGATGTGATTTCCTCTTAGGGAATCTCTGCCGTTCCTTTTGTCGGATGGTGGCAGGGGATGGCCGGGTGGCAGGGACAGCCCACAGCTCTCCCCAGCCCCCTGGTTAGGAAGACCACGGTCAAGCTTCCTCCCCAAGGAAGGGTTGCATCTCCCCTTGCCTTTGGGGGAAAGCCTCGAGGTCACCATGCGATTTGTCCAAAATACCCCAAGTAGCGTACGTGGGCAGGATGAATGGTGGCTTGTTCGTCCCCAGAGGTACTCAGACAATTCAGCGAGCTTCTGCTTTTCTGTCCCGTGTGCATCCCCATCACTTCATTACACGAACCACGCATGCTACGAGTCTCACAGCGATTGTTCCAAATGCATCTTCTTCTGATAACACGCTTCACCAGCAGCTCTGGGGGCTGGTAATTACGGTACTTAATTATTTGTAAACGACATATGGTGAGTAGCTGACTCAGGATCTGCTCCGTTTCTTCTTTCTTTCAGGAGAAAAATGCACATGGTTTACACTGATTTTCACCAGCCAGCGCCGTGTGGTCTGGGGACACGGGGACTCTGGTGGAGAGATGTGTGTGCAGGTATGCGGAAAGCCTATGGGGGATTGGAGGGGGGCAGGAAAGGCACGCGTCTTGCTTATTGGCCACTTTGGGGCATGTTTCCTTTCCCTGTGTGCCTTGCTGGGTGCAGCTCTGTGCCCCCGAGGGTCGAGTTGTGTGCATACTAATCGCTGAGTTATTGAGACTTTACTTTGAGAAAGCCTCTTTCAGATTTTGTTTCTGTAGCTAGTCTCCCAGTAATTCGCCAGAGTGCAAAGAACATGAATTTTGGAACGATTAGGGTGAGACCCAGCTCGGTCAGTGCACAGCTGACCTCAGGCAATGACTTCCCACCTTGATTTCAGTTTCTCGTTCCCGCAGCAATGAGATAACATGCCCTGTGTGCTGCCTGCCACGCCCTCCATCCCTTTCTTCTTCCCCTCCAGGGGACAAGCAGGGCCACCTGCTTGACAGGGACGAGGCATGGGCCCCTCTTCAGGTGGAACTTCCAGAAGGAAATCCGTGTTCTCTCTTTGGTTTGTGCTGTGAGTGGTGTGCAGGCTCCCCCGTCCTCTCTGGGCTTAGCCATAGTGATGACCCACCTTCCAGCCCCAGTTCCCTGGGGACCCTGCACTCTCCCCGCCCCATGTCTGCTGGGGACCCCGAGGTGGCCTGCATGCCGTGGTCATCCAGAAGTGGTTGGCTGCCCATTCTAGTTTTTCACCCCCTGCCTGTAGACACCATGCATTCCATGGCACAGTGCTGACTCTGTGTGCCTCAGTCATCATAGTCTTCTGTGGGGGGAAGGTGCAGGATTGTCCTGGGAGGGACCACACTGCTGAGCTGAATCCCTAGGCTCGTTGTCTCTTGCACTGACCATCTGGACACACAGGAGTACCAGGGACACGTTAGTGATAAAATCGCGCTCGGTTGCTCTCGCTACACCGGGCAGACGATGCGAGCCTCAGAGCCAGGGGACTTGGCTGGAATTCCCCCCACCCCCACCAGTTCACAAGCTGCTTGCTTTGGGGGAAGATGAGTACCTCTCTTGGCATCAGTTCCTGCATCTGTGCGATGGGGGAACGCAGCACAGTATGTGTGGGGTTCCCGCGAGCAGGGGCAGCCCCGTGGTGGACACTCAGACATTGCAGGTGGTCACTCAGCGCTGAGGACTCTTCGATGGGGTGAAGTTGGCTTTGGGTTGACAGTGTAACCTTGGCTGCTAAAACCCCAAACCCACCCCCTGTGTTTGCAACCTTGTTGCTCCTAAAATAAAAGGTCGGTTCTCAGTGATTGCTTTCTAAGCTCTGCATTATAAGGTCAGATCACTAATGTGACAGAAAATCTGGATTATTATCTAAGGTCTTTCAAGAGCTTTGGAGCAAACTTGCAAAGTTGCTTTTTCTTTCTTGGAGAACATTTCTCAGACAGTAGGTTGGAAGGTGGAGGCGTGGAGACAGGTAGATCACAAGATATTCCTTGATATTGTTCTTCAAAGGATTTAAAAAAAAAACCTTTTTTTGATGAAAAACTTCTAGTCAAAGTAGTGATATAACAAATCCCCATCTGCTCACCCTGTATGGTCAGAAACCATCAATAATTTGCCATATTTTATGGATTCCTCTTCTCCCCTTTCTAACTGGAGTATAACTCAGTTTTGCGTACAGAACTTCAATGTGCATTTGTAAACCCACAAAACATTCACCATTCCTCACACATTTCACATAATTTCTTAATGTCGTCACACGAACCGTCTATACTCCTGTGTCTCCGAGTCTGTCTGTTTACAATCAGGTAGTTCGAGTCAAAATCCCTCCCTGCTTCCTCCGCATCTGGCCATGAGCTTTGGCAGAATCCCTCCCAGCTGCTGTGGGAGGGTCTGCGTTCCTGCCTGGCCACCAGCGTGCTGGGGTGTCACTGTCCCTCGCCCCTTTATTTTCCCTTCCCTGACGCCGGATCATTCCCTGGAGCAGTGATTTCTGTTGGGCTGCAAAGTGGTGATTCTCTAATTGGGTATTGTTGAGAATTCGGTCTTGCTCTAGTGAGGAAGCCCCCTCATCCCGAGAGAGCTGAGGACGTCCTTCGCCACAGGGGACACCGGTCTGCTGGGGACGTCCTGGGCAGACCAGGGGGACATGGCTGATAGCGTCCGACATGCTGACTAGTAGTTTTTCTTTTTCCCTTCTTTTAAACAAGTATTATTAAGGAATGCCATCTTCTGAAAATGTCCCATAGGCTTTAAAAACTTTTATGTTACCTGAGAATGAATCTTAATAACTATCTGTTGGGTCTACTTTATTGATTATGTTTTTTTAAAGATTTTTATTTATTTATTGAGAGAGAGAGAGAATGGTAGAGAGAGAGCATGAGAAGGAGGAAGGTCAGAGGGAGAAGCAGACTCCCCGCTGAGCAGGGAGCCCGATGCGGGGCTCGATCCCGGGACTCCAGGATCATGACCCGAGCCGAAGGCAGTCGCTTAACCAACTGAGCCACCCAGGCGCCCTATTGATTATGTTTTTATGTCTTTTCTCTATCACCATCAAAACGTATTTTCTTTATCCATTTCCTCTCTCTGGGGCTGTGAGGATTGTGTGAAAATCTATTACCAGCGTGCGTGTGTGTGTGTGTGTGTGTGTGTGTGTGTATCCCTGCGTGCGTCACCTGAGAGCCGTATGCTTGCTGTTTATCAGGTGGGCTGGAGACAGTCCTGGGGGGGACCTCAGGGGGTCGCCTTAATCACTTACATCTTCACTGTGAATTATTCTTTTCAGAAGGACTAGCTTTAGTCACTCTTCCTCTGCTCTGAACTTTTCACGCGGCAATAATTACGGACTCACAGGAGGCTGCAAAGATCGTACAGAGACCCCACATACCCTGCAAAGACGCCCCCCCACAGTCATTGCAGCACGGAGATGGCACAGGAATCCCACATTGTGTGGGGGTGTGCACGGTCCTAGGTCAGCGCATCACAGTGTAGATTCACACAACCAGCAGGACAATGAGGCATGCACCTCTCCCGTCACTGCAGGGATCTGCCACCTGCCATGCCCGTGGAGTCACCCCCACCATGGCCGTCCCTCACCCCCGGCCACCACGGAGCCCCACCCCTCTGATTGTGCACAGCGTGGGTGTGTGGTCTTTCGGGATGCGCTTCTTGCATTCCCCATAACGCCCCGGAGGCAACGCCCCGGGAGATCTGTACAAATTGTTGTGTTCACTTCTCTGTCTCGCTGAGGGAGTCGAGAATTTGTATCCATGCAGCTTGTTTACCTATTCAGCTCTTGAGAAACACTTTACATTTTTCCAGTCCCAGTTGTTACAAATAAGGCCATAATTAACAATCACAGGCAGGTTTTTACCAGGCCTTTTCTCTTCTCTGGGTTAAAGGCCCAGGAGCACTCCTGCTGTGTTACCTTTCAAGGGTGCATGTAGCTGTGTATGAAAATGCCAGACTCTTCCCCAGGATGGCCACGTCTCCTCCCAGAGAGGCAGAGACCCAGTTTCTACGCATCTTGCTACCTTCGGGTAGTGCTGGCATTTTTAATTTATCTGTTCTAACAGCTGACTACTGGTTTCCCAGGGTGATCTTAGCTGCTTTTCCCCCCGGGGAAGCTCCTGACCTCGAATATCTTCTCCTGAGCTTATTTAATCCTAATTCCTGTATTCGGCAGGTTTTCTGATCACATTGTTTGCTTTTTTTACTGCTGAGATTTGTGCTTCTTTATGTATTCGAGGTGAGAGGGGCCAAGTATTTTCTCCTTGTCTAGAGCTTGTCTTGTTTTTAAAAAAGTAAACTTCGGTTTTAAGAAGAGCTGTAGATCTGCAGGTAAGTCATGAAGACAGAGTTTAAAGTTGCTACGCACCCACCCTGCTTTCCCTGTTGTTAACTTCCGTTAGAACGGCACATTTGCCACGATTAACACACTGATGTTGACACATTTTTATGAAGTAAAGTCTATACTCTATTCAGCTTTCCTTAGGTTTTTATCAAGTGTCCTTTTTCTATTGCAGGATTCTTTCTGTGACCCTCAGGCTCCTCTTGGCTGTGACAATTCTGACCTTCCTATTTTTAATGACCTTGACAGTTTTGAGGGGTGCTGCCCCGGCGTTTTGTGGAATGTTTTTCTGTGGGGATTTGCCCTATTTTTAATTTTTTTAATTTAAAAAAAAATTTTTAAGATTTTATTTATTTATTTGACAGAGAGACACAGCGAGGGCAGGAACACAAGCAGGGGGAGTGGGAGAAGGAGAAGCAGACTCCCCGCCAAGCAGGGAGCCCGATGCGGGACTTGATCCCAGGACCCCGGGATCATGACCTGAGCCTAAGGCAGACGTTTAATGACTGAGCCACCCAGGTGTCCCATGGGTTTGTCCTATTTTTTTTATCATGGTTAGACTGGGGCTATGGGTCTTTGGAAGGAAGGCATGGAGGTCACATGCTGTTTCTATTACATCATCTCAAGGGAAGTTCAATGCCACTGGGACTCTGACTGAGCCCTGGGTTAGGGCACAGTCTTCCACAAGACCCTCAGTGCAGTCACCATCTCAGGCTCAGGAGTCCCCAGGTCACCCTCCCTTCTGACCAGATGGTTATAATTTGAGGATTCGCACTAACTCCTCTAGTTGCAGAATTTCCTAGAATGATGCACAAACACAGAAAAGTTTTGTGGTACATTACTGTAACAGTTTTGTTACAAAGGCATCAATCCAAGACCAGTGGAAAGAAGAGACATAAACGTCGCCCTCTTGCAGCGTCCCACACGGGCAGCTTCCATGTCCTTAGGACACATCCCCGTCCGGGCACGCTGACAAGTTCACCAGCCGG
Source organism: Zalophus californianus (assembly GCF_009762305.2). Classification (NCBI taxonomy): domain Eukaryota; kingdom Metazoa; phylum Chordata; class Mammalia; order Carnivora; family Otariidae; genus Zalophus; species Zalophus californianus. Next base: position 1,568,475 of record NC_045606.1, on the reverse strand, counting down.
GAAGCCCACCTGAGCCAGGGGTCCGGGGCTTCTGCGGAGGTTTCATGACAAAGGCACGACTGATTGAATCATTAGCCCCGAGACTGAACTCCATCCCCACCTCCTCCTCTTCCTGTAGGTTGGGGTGACATCCCACGGACCAAAGCTCCGACCCTCCAGTCACACAGTTGGGGTTTCTAACATGAGCAGCCCCCATCCCCTGAAATTTTCTAGGAGCTCACTGTGAGTCACTTCACTAGCATTAACTCAGGTGTGGCCCCAGAAGCCCACCATGAATAACAAGACACTTTGTGTCACTTGGGAAATCCAAGGGTTGGGAGGACCCCTTCTAGGGCCCATGGGCAAGGACCAGCCAGACTATTACACATCAGCGCATGGGGACAGGGCTCATCCCTGTGGATGTTGACAGTGATCACCTGGCTCAGGTGTGTGTCAGGTCTCCCCTCTTGGGAGTCACTTCCTTTTCCCCTTTCCTACATGCTGTCTTTGGAGGAAGTCACCGTGGGCAGCTGGGGGAGAGGGACAGTCCGACAACCTATAGAGCATCCACAGAAATTATCTGCAACTCTTCCACATGGGACATTCATCTCTTCTAAATTTATTTATTTATTCAATCATGTATTTATATCCGTATGAACTCATGGATATTTATTTTATACTTCGGGTTATCATCCAAAACCACTTGATTTATATTTTGTGGTCAAATTGTTTCAGTCTTGGCCATCGGGAGCTCCTTCTGTTGGCTCCTGTGTCTGTTTGACAATCCCCTTATCAGTGTGTGTGTGTGTGTGTGTGTGTGTGTGTGTACTTCCTTTTCTAGAAACACGAGATGCTCCAGGCTCATCTTGTACATGTCCTGTCCTGACTGAGGATTGGCCACTCTTCCAAGGAACTCTGATGCCTCTTTTTCTAAAGAGTGGGATTAGAAACCGAGCCCCTGGTGTCCAGAGTGCTCGCTGCTGCTGGGGTGTCCGTGACGCTGGACCCTCTTGGCTGATGGAGCGAGGAAGCATGGTGTGTGTGCGAACTCGTGTGTCCACGTCTGCGTCTAAATGTTCCTGTGCGTGGCCTCCTGTGTCTGTATTGGGCTAAACATGAGTTCACAGTGACGTTTCCAACTCTGATCCATCAGCCCGGAGATCTTTCTAGCCTCTTCCCCCCGCAAACCCTGGGAACCACTGATCGCTCTCCGTGGCTCCTCACAGACTGTCTTAGTGTGGGAATGAGATGGTACGTAGACCTTCAGACTGGCTCTTCTCAAGTAGTGGAGTAAGAAGTCCATCCGTGGTTTGTCTTGGCTTGAGAGCTTGCTGTGTTTTGTTTGGTTTGGTTTGGTTTTCCATCCCAGTGACAGTGCATGGCACACAGGACACGATGTCTTTACTCGTCACCTACTGAAGCATGCGTCAGTTGTGTCTGGTGTTGGTGATCATGGCTGGGCTTTGCCCGTTCTGTCCGCCGGCACATGGGGCCACACCGGCGTTCCCAGAGAAGCTGCTAGACCCTCTGCTGCGGGTCTTCCGAGTGTGGGAATGCTGACAACAACTGGCTCTGTCCCTGGCTCTCCAAATCGCTCCCGTTTGCCCCGGGACCTCTCTCGGGGAGACAGGTTCTAGGTCCTTTGGAGGCTGACACACACGCCCTAGGAAACTGCCCCCCCACCCCAGGCCTGGATGGGGGAGGCTTGGCTTTGCCTCCTGTGAATCTGTCAGAGATAAAGACGAAAATAGTCCTTCCATTTCCTGACCCTCAGGTGGGGCCACAAGATGCAGGTAGAGCTTAGCTTTCTGTGAGGTGCTTGCAAGCCCTCTGAATGCAGGGGGACCCTGTGATCTCACTACAACCCCCTTCTGCGTGTCCCTTGTCCCGTTGCTCTCTAAAGCCTGTGGACTTAGGTTTGGGTTTTGGGGAGAATCACTACGCAGTTGCTCGTCCTCCGCCTGATCCCTCGTGAGAGGTTTCCCCTGAATGCAACTCCGTGTGAACTGTATGGAGGCTCTTCCTTCGTTTTCTGGTCTCAAAGTGCCTTCTCTGTTTGGGGGACACTTCACCATCCCCCCACCCTCTAGCACTGAGCCTCCCGCCTGGCTGACTTGGAGCATCATTTACAGGTGGCTTCTTCCTTAAATCTTTTTAACAGCAGAATGTTGGCACAGGGTAGATGCTCACAGACCTTTAAGGGATATCTGACACACTGTATCGAGATCATCCATCTGCTTTCTTGATGGCTCCTCTCTGGTGAGAGCAGTGTGCGGACGGGCATGGTGGCGCCATCGTTCCTGGCACTCAAGAGTGATCACTGTGTGCTGTATGGGAAGAGAACGAGTGTGTACTGTCTTTAACTGACTCTACAGTGAACATTTTGCTTGCATTTTAACGCATCCGTGTAGAGAGCAATATGGGTCACTCGCTTCAAACGTCACCAGCAACCACGAGACACGGCCCCCGCCCCGCCCCAGCCCATGACACCCCCAGAACTGAGGACCAGCAGAGCCCGAGGAGGTCAGCAGGGACTGCGACCGATTACACCCCTTTACCAAGGGAGGATTTTTGCAGCAAACCCTCAGACTCTCCAGACACTGACCCCTCTCTGACCACTCCAAAAGGGCAGCTGCCGACGAAGGCTCTGCCCAGTGGATCTCTGAGCAGAACAGATCCTTCCCTACTCGAAGAAGCAGTAAGTGCCGAGAGCTGACCCAGGACGGAGGCCTCGCTCAGCTCTACGTCCACAGACTGACTTCGCGTTTGCCTGGTCAACTCCCTACCCCCGCGTTACCTCGTCTGTTGCGCGGCTTGTCTTGGGTTCTGCTCTGCGTGCTGCGTAAGGAGCCAGGTTCATCACGTGTGAAATGTCACTGAGTTTGGAATCCTGAACCCGCGTTATAATTATGTTACCCTTGCTTTAGGACTGAATAGAGCCAGCGTTGTGGGGAGACACGACTCCTGGGTATGCCTTAATAACGTGCTCATGACAATCTGATATCATGGGGTGGCTTTAGGATTGATGTGTATCTTTAATGTAATTATTTTCCTTTTGAACAGCTATTAATACAACCAATGACACCTTAAAATCAGATTACTACCATCATGTCTGCGTAAAGAGTGGAAATGTGCGTGTCTTCTGTAGCATGAAAATGTCCCAGATAGGGGCGCCTGGGTGGCTCGGTTGGTTGGGCGACTGCCTTCGGCTCAGGTCATGATCCTGGAGTCCCGGGATCGAGTCCCGCATCGGGCTCCCTGCTCAGCAGTGAGTCTGCTTCTCCCTCTGACCCTCTTCCCTCTCGTGCTCTCTATCTCTCATTCTCTCTCTCTCTCAAATAAATAAATAAAATCTTAAAAAAAAAAAGGAAATGTCCCAGATAATTTACACACCTTTGAATGCATAATAAAATTATGTTCAAGACATTGGAATCAATACCTCTTCTGACACTTTAGAAAAATATCAGGACTCACTTTCACCTAGGGCAAAATTCTACGATAATTTACCATGTATCTGAGAAAGTCACGTTTTACTAACATACATAATGGACTGAAGAACAGTACTGATGGCCCATCGCTGGGTTGTTACTGCTTAACTGAGTAAAGGGGACTCTGATTCTTCTCAGACTGGTGCATACAGTGAATGGCCCCAGACCCCAGGGTTTATGATGCCAAGCGCCCAAGGTGGGCATCTCAGGGGCTGCTGGGTTTGGCATGTGGTGAAAAGGATGAGGAAATTGGCATTAACGAGCGCCTGTGAACGGGGAGGCAGTGTTCTGCACTCGGAAGAGAGACAGACCAAATGCGGGAGCGCTCTGCAGAACAGCCGGGGGAGCTCTCCGGGGACGGAGGAACCATGGGCCAGGCCGGGCGAGGCTGCAAGAGGCGGGAACGCAGCGCAGGGAAAGCCTGGGAGCAGGAGGGAGATGGTTAAATAGTAACCACAGCAGGGAGCTGGGCGTGACTCCCAGGACTCACTGGGAGAGAAAGAAGACGGAACCCAGTCGCCCTGGGGGGCACGGGGACACAAAGTTGCACAGTGGGGATCCTGTTCAGCAGACGCCCCAGGATACAGAGCAGGAGGGTGCACAGAAATTCACAACTGGAGAAAAACAAAACTAGGTGATCCCTGAGGGGTGTTACCCACAAAGAGCGGACATCGCCACCTGGGCTTTGCCTGGACACACACCCAGGGGAGAGTGGGTCCAGGAGGAGGTTACATAAGGAAGGACGGGGACCAGCCACCGGCACATTGGCCTCAGGGCTCATGCCACGCCGCCTCCCTGGAGGGTTAGTGAGAGAATCTGATCATCTAATGCTCGGAGGTCCCTGCGAAGCTCTCCTATGCTTAGTAAACCAACAAGGACAAATCCACGAAAACCCAGGTGTACCCAGAAAATGTGACTTTGTTTACACTAGAAGTCTTGGTGTTTCTTTGGGGGACTTTCTGGTGACCAAGAGAATAAAATAAACGTCTGATCCATTCGACTCCAGGTGCTTCTGAGGTCATTTTCTTAGCCACAAGGGCCCCATCACTGTGTCCACATCACTCACCCACTCAGCAAATAGTCACTGAGGGCCTTCTGCATACCTGCCATGCTGCACGGGGACAGAGCACAGCTGGAGAAGGCTCGGTTCCAGACCTTGCTGAGCATCACCCTCCTTTCTCTGCTGCCCCGACCATGCCTGCAGAAAGGGTCCCTACACCACTACCGCATCTCCCTCCCCATCCCCCTCCCCATCCCACCTCTTCCTGGGCCTGCAGGGCTGGCAGAAAGTGGGCTTTTCCATTTCTCCATTATGCTCTATTCTCTATCCCAAGGTGTCATAGGCTGAAGGGGCACGCTCCCCACAATTTGGAGATTTAGAGAGAGCCATGCTTAATATCCCAAAATAAAAGAGGAGAGAAATGAATTTCAAGAATTCTCTAACAAAAAGCAGTTGATATGCAAGGTTATAGGGCTTCCGCATAGGCTCACTTTCACCTTTACTGTAGGAGGCACCTACCTGTCCAATGTTCCAGACAAAATAAGAGACACTTGCCTCCTTTACTATGTGCCATGGATCCCAACACACAATTTCTTGCCACTAATATGAAAAAAATGAAACGAGGGCGCCTGGGTGGCTCAGTCGGTTAAGTGTCTGCCTTTGGCTCAGGTCGTGATCCCAGGGTCCTGGGGTCGAGTCCCGCGTTGGGCTCCCTGATCCGTGGGAAGCCTGCTTCTCCCTCTCCCACTCCCCTTGCTTGTGTTGCCTCTCTTGCTGTGTCTCTCTCTGTCAAATAAATAAATAAAATCTTAAAAAAAATTGTTTCCCAAAGAAGGAAAATAAAATCACCTTATCAATTGACAGAGGAAAGCATTTGACAAAAGTCAACTGCCATTCATTATAAAAAAAAATCAGCAAACTAGGAAAAGAGGGGAATGTCCTCGACCTAAAAAAGAACATGTCCAAGAGAACCACAGCTAACATCCTGCATAATGGTAAAAAACTGGATGTTTTCCTCTTCACATCTACAAGGAAGCGTTCATGTCCCTTCCCACAATTCTTACTCAATGTCTACAGGAAGTCCTAGGTAGCGAAACAAGGAAAGGAAATAAAATATATACAGATTAGGCATGATTGTTTATATAAAACATCCCAGATAATCAACAAAAATGCTCCTGGAGCTAATAAACCATTATAGCTAAGCTGCAGGTTCCGAGCTTAACGCAGGAAGTTGATTGTTTTCCTGTGTGCCCACAATGAACAACTTGAGTTAAAAATTAGAAACTGAACAGCATTTACATTAGTGCCAAAGAAATGACTACTTGGCCATGAATCTAAGAAAATATCTACAGTATCTATATGGAGAAAACCATGTGACTCGAAGAAATCAAGAAAGATCTAAGAGCCATGTTCTATGTTCATGGAGGTCCAATGCTATTAACACATCAGTTGTCTCCCACTTGATTAATAGGCTCAAGACATTTCCTATCAAAATCACAACAAGTCTTTTGTGGATATCGACATGCTCACCCCAAATGTATATGGAGGGACAGAGGACACTGAAGAGCCAACAAAGTGGTGAAGGAGAAGGAAGGCAGAGGGCTGAGGCCACCTGGCATCAGGATTTGTTGTAAAGCTGCAGCAATCCAAAGCCATGTGGTGGTGGGGGAGCGACAATAGGTCAATGGAACAGAATAAATGATTGAGAAGTAGACCTGCCCTTGACAAGGGCGCAGAGGCACTTCAGTGGACAACAGGCAGTCCTTCCAAAAGATGGTGCTGAAAACACTGGACTGTGTCTGCTAAAAATAAAAAATAAATAAATAAAAATAAAATAAACCTAAACACATACTTTACAACTCTCACAAAAATTATCTCAAAATGGATCATAGACCCGAATGTAAAATGCAAAGTAAAAGAGAAAATTCTAGAAGCAAACATAGGACAGTATCTTGGTGACTTGGGTTTGGTGATGAGGTTTTAGGTCAACCTGAAAAACATGATCCACATCTAGAAGAAGAAGGAGAAGAAGAAGAAGAACAAGAACAAGAGGAATTAAAACTTCTGCTCTGCAAAGGAAACTGGTCAGAGACTGGGAAGGGAAGCTACAGTTCAGAAGGAAATCTTTGCAAGATACTTACCTGGACCAGAACGAGGAAGGGGATGGTGGCAGCAGGTGAGGCAGGCTCTTCTCTGCGGAGCAGGCAGGGTACAGGTGTGTCAGGGCGGGAGGCCAGGCAGGTCCGGCTGGTGATGGGTCAAAATTGCTGACATCAGCGTGAACTCACCTTTACCTTAATCTAGATACAGAGTTTTGCATGTAAAAATCTGAAGAGACATGAGTATTCGCGGAGGCTGGCATACTCACACCCACTTTCTCATTCTCTCAGCTTGGAGAATGTGAGAGGCACACCCCAGGGAGCATGGAGCTTGCTTCCAAACAAGGAGCTGGGGCCACCTGCAGAAATGGCAGATTCTAGCACTGGGCGAGGGAGTCTACACGATGACCCCGGAGTGCCTTGTGGTGTAAGAAAATAGGGAAATAAGAAAGGGCTCCAAAAGATAGAACTGTCTCCATGATGGCAGAGGACACAGGAGCCAACTTGAAGACCTGTCCTCTGCCAAAGCTGGAACAGTTTGAACAAGAAGGCAGAGTAGTATTGAATTCTAACCCAAAGGATAAGCTAAAGACCCACGTGTCCATATTGATGAAAAACAAATGATTGATAAATACATGGAGGAGAGGCCAACCTCTCAAGCAGAAGGTGTCCAAAGGGTTTACATAGATGCCCCACCTACAGGAGAGACACCCTCCACACTCTCCATGTGGAGGCTGTGCATAGGGGACTGCCTCCCCCACTTGGCAGAGGAGGAAACTGCCCCACGCTTCCTCAGCTAGACCAACGAGGTCAGTGTCCATATGGTGTAAGTCATGCTTATGATCTATGCCACTCCCATGTGGTGGAAAGGGCACTTTGTCTCTGCTGTGTATCCCTCAAGAAGCGCATAATCCAAATAGCGAAGGGGGACCCTGCAGAGAACTCCCAACTGAGGCATGGTCTACGAGGTCCCTGACAAGCCCTCCTCGAAACTGTGAAGTTCATCAAAAACAAGGAAAATCTGAGAACCTGGCATAGCTAAGAACAGCTTGAGGAAATGCGGTTTTCTGGGTGGAATTCTGGTACCAAAAAAAAAAAAAAAAATGCTATTAGGTAAAAACTAAGGAAACCTGAATATAGACTTCCGTTTATAATAATCTATCAATGTCAGTTCACAATTTTAGCAGATGTAACATACTCGTGTGAGTGTTAACAACGCAGAATTCTGGCTGTGGGATGTGAGAATCTTCTGTACTATTTTTCTGTAAATCTAAAACTGGTCTAAAAATTATTTTAAAAAATAACATCTGTTTAAAAAATATAGTACATACTGGGAAAAAAATGTCAAAGTAAGTCATTTCCAGATAAATGAAAATGTAGAGAATGTGTTACTAGCAAACCCAACTTGTATAAATACTGAAGGAGGTTCTTCAGGCTGAAAAAAAGTGGCTCAGAATTCAAATCCACATTAATAAAGATCACCAGAAAAGGGAATTCTAAATGACAGTTTAATTGCATATTTTCTCTCCTTTCTGCTTTAACTGGATTTAAAGCGACTGCATAAAATATTATACATATAATTATCATATAGTTATATTACTTGACCCCAAATACCTACAAATATAGTGCTCTTGAAATATCAGTGCACAGAAGGTGGGTAGGAACAAAGCCTCATTAGAACAAGGAAATGACACTACATGGTAATTCTGTTTCACCGGCAGAGATGAAGCAGACCCCAAATGATAGGTGGAAATGTTAATATAACAAACTCACTCCTTAAATATATACTTCCCCTGAAAAGAAGAAGCCTGTGTTTCATTTTTTTTAAGATTTTATTTATTTAATTGACAGAGAGAGAGCGAGAGAAGCAGAACAAGCAGGGGGAGGGTCAGAGGGAGAAGCAGGCTTCCCACTGAGCAGGGAGCCCGATGCAGGGCTCGATCCCAGGACCTTGAGATCATGACCTGAGCTGAAGGCAGTTGCTTAACCAACTGAGCCACCCAGGTGCCCTGCCTGTGTTTCATTTATAGGGTGAAGTTTCTATATCACACTGGGTTAAGATAAAGAGGGGAATACATTCGGATAATTTAATGTGTACGCTGTAAATCCTACAGGAGCCGCTAAGAACATTGTTTTAAACATATAATTCCATGTATATAATATTAGAGAAAAGACAAAAGTAATGTATTATAACAGAAGGCAGAGCTGAGGTTTCCTGGGGCCCAGGGCTGGGCAGTCAGCGTTTGGCAGCAAAGGGCATGAACAGGCTTTTTGGGGTGATGGAGATGCTCTGCATCTCAACAGGAGGGGAGCTTGTAAGAGGGTGTACGCTCATCAGCACTCACCACACTGTATAATTAGATGAGTGCATTCTACTGTATGTACATTATACTTTATGAAGTTGACTTCAAAAAATCATCCGATGGCATTTCCCAAGGATGGATGGAGTCAAATATGTTCCCTGCCTGGAGTTCCTTCTTGCACACATCGCTGCCACGAAATCCCAGAATCTTGTGGTTGTCACCTCAGGCACCATAACAGGACCCCCAGGCTGCATGTCTTGAGTAGGAGGCATCCATTTCTCACACAGCTCTGGAGGCTGGAAGTCCCAGATCCAGGACCCAGCAGGCCAGTCCCGGTGACGACTCATCTTGGCTTGAGATGGCCACCTTCTTCCTGTGTCCTCACAGGGCGGAGAGAGTGAGGCCTTTCTCTTCTTATCAGGACGGTAATCCCATCTCGGGCCCGCCCTCAGGGCCTCATGGAACCCTAAGCCCCTGCCAGGGGCCCCATCTCCTGGTGTCATCCCCCTGGGGTCAGGGTTTCAGCGTGAGAACTTTGAGAGGTCACAAACATTCAGCCTGTAACAGTAGGTGTAGAACTGGAGTCAGGATTTTGAGATTCACAAGCCTCATGACTAAATATCCAAGTCACCTAGAGATGTAAATAACGCCGAGCCTAGCAGACATGGGGCCAAGAACCAGCAGCACGGGACCCTTCTGGGCCCAGGTCCTACAGGGTCCCTGAAGCCAGGGGAGGCTTCAAATGTGGGGCTTTGCTCCTTCTCCTCCCTTCCCCTCCTGCTCCCTTCTCTTCTCCCCTCCCCTGTGTTTCCTTCCTTCCCCTGCCTCTTACACCCCCTCCGACCTCAGGGGGGCCCGTGGCCATGCGGAGACTACGGATTTCTCCCAAGGGTAAGAGTTTTTGAAGAATTAGAAGGGGGGTGGTATGACCTGGGTTGTGTTTCTGAAACATCATGCTGGTTGGGGACATGGAAGGGTAGGATGTGGACGTGGAAGACATAGTGGAAACAGAGTGATTAGCGATGGTGGGCCATTTGTCTGGATGCTGTTGGAGGAGGCCATGCAGAAAGATCAGATCCTGGAGATGCGCACTGAGCAGAGCCAAGCAGACTTGCCGGCACTGGAGGTGGGAGATGAGATCGAGAGAAGTCAGAGTTTTTCTAGTTGTTTTTTTTTTTTTTTCTGGGCTAGAACAACAAGACAACTGTGATACTTCACCACCAAGATAGAATGACTAGTAGAATAGCAATTTTAGACCTTGCGTGGATGCCTATTTCATCCTCATGGAACTCTACTACCCAACTCTGGACCACCTCATGTGTGTTGACACCCTTGGCATCTAAACTCCCATGCCAGGCTTCCCCTGTATGTGCACACTCTCCAGACCCCACTAGGATTCTCACTTGGACCTGTTTTGGAAATGCATGGTGCACCTGGATGGACACATCCATACCCTGCTTGGGTCTGATAGCCCAAACCAGACGGGACACTGTCCTCACTCCCCTGGACACGAGATGCCGCTTCCATGGCACTAGTGCCTTTCTCCTCTCTCTTGGGATCTAGCATCTCACACCCGACTGTATCTCCATGTGAGCATTGCCCTCACCCTGCTGGGGCTCTGGCATCCCATGTCCACTCTGATTCATGGATGCCATCTTCATCTTTCTGGGGCTCTGAGATGCTGCGCCAAGGTACTGACCACAAATGTAGACACTGTCCATATCCTGCTTAGGTTCCAACAACACCTGCCAGACAGGTCCTCTGCTGGGATGCCCCCCTCCCCTCTCTAGGACAGTGACTTCCTGTGCTAGGTTGCACCCTCCTCCCCCCATGGTATGGAGAGCCTTCTCACCTTTCCTAGGATCTGATGCATAGGTCGGGCCACACCGTGCAAGGACGCCTCCATTAATGACCTCACCATCGCTCACCCCCACCTTGGTTCTGACATCCCTCACCTCAGAAGCCCTCCTATATGGACACTCTCCTAAATCTGTTCAAAGTCTAACAACTTCTCTCAAGCATCCCAGCCACGTTTTCTGCCCAGACAGCCAAGGTAACTTCTGCTTCTTGGAACCAGTAAGCTTGCCTGGTCCAGATGGTATTTAAATGTGTAGGACTAAATAGGATACCAAGGGAGGGGAGAGAGGCAGAAAGGGCTGTTAGTTGCCAGTTGAGGAGGAGACTATATTTTTCGTCAGTAGATCTGGCAAGTGTTTCTACATTCCAGGCTGATCAGATCATGGATCAGATCAATTTCCTCCCCTCCCTCCAGGCATTTCACAAATCCTCTGTAGCCTTCAAGAAGTGCCAGATACACTAGACCTTAATTTCCAGCTGTCATTTCTCATGATGCCCCTTTCCTAGTTACACTATTTTTTTTGTACCTCCCCAAACTTTGTGGTCTCCATACCTTCAACCATGCTCTTTCCTCAACACACCCGAACCAGGAGACATTTTTTTAGAGGGGGGAGGGGCAGAGGGAGAGAAAGAACCCCAAGCAGACTGGGCGCAGAGCGCAGAGCCTGATGTGGGGCTTGATCTCATGACCCTGAGATCATGACCTGAGCCAAAACCAAGAGTCAGACACTTAACCAAATGAGCCCCCCAGAGCCCCCCACCAAGCAACATTTTCATTGACAATTCTATTTTCTCCCTGTCTAGGGTTAAACATTCTCTCCTATAGTCTTTCATGGAGCATTGTGTATGGGCAAAGTGTTCCCACGTTCCTTTCATGAGTCCCTCGAGGCACCCCGTTGTCTGTACTGTTGTCTCCTTGAGACATCTAACAGAATTGATGGAGCTCCGGGAATCCTCCATCAATGCTCGCTGCATTGAATGGACAGAGGGAAACAATGGGAAAAGTTGTCCTCCATTGGAGAAAGAAGACGTGCATTCATAAAAAATCAAAGGCAATAGGAGTCAGCAAACGTGACTGACTCATGTGGTGATAATCATGTACCCAAAACATATGGCATAGATTACATGTGTTTTGTACCATGAGAGAGGGGGAAACTCAGTTAATGAACATTTACTAGCAATTTATTCAGTACCAGACGTCATGCCGGGAATCAATCAGGCGTGATCTCCGCCTCCCTGAAATGTGGTGGGAGAGGTTAATCAATCACTCGCCTCATTCGGTAACTGCTCTTGAGCACTGAGCAGTGAGGAGATTGCATGGATACCACATCTCCCCTCGTGGAATTTATGGTCTTAGGGTTTCAACACTCATTACTGGCAAGTGCTCCATGCGGAGGCAAGATTTATGATGACCTTGATGTGCTTTGAAGAGTTGTAGGAGAACTTTTGTTATTTTATTATTATGAAGGTTCAGAGTGAACCGGTCAGGGCCTAGGATGGGTTTGAGAGTGAAAAGAAAGAGGACCCCCACCCCCGCTGCCCTGGGGGCTTGGGAAGTCAGACCAACACAGCTGCCTTCTGTGGTTGTGGATGGCGTGGGTCATCGGCACTGTTGCAGGTCCTGGTTCCAGGTGAGCCATGATAAAACCGTGCGTTCCCGGCATTAACCGTCTGTTTCATGGCGAGGGCTTCAATGTGTGCAGTTGTGGATGACATAGCGCGCCACACGATCTTGTTTGAAATATCTGAAATAACAGCCCTCGCAAAGAACATCTTGCCGCGTGGCAGGCATGGCTGTGAACCCCCAGTGGGACAACCCTGGCTGACCACGGGGTCCCAGAGGCAGGAGCCCCAGCAGCCCAGGGGGGTCAACACCTGCCTCGGGACCAAGTCAGACTCCTTCGCATGTCAGAGAGGGTCCCGTGACCAGTGCCCCGCCTGTCCCTGCAGCCTGGTCACCCACAGCAACAGAGACCAGGGTCCCAGCTTTGACCATGTCTGATTATTTCAGTTCCCAAGATCACCACCTTAATTCCCCCCAGAGGCTCTGGCCACACCTGTCCTGAGGTCACCTTGCTGTGTCACAACTGTGAGACTCATACTGTGCAGTTAAACTAAGTTTTGGGGTAACACTCTCTCTAAAGTATTTTCTGACAGTCTGGGGAAGAATTGATTTTGACCCTGTACTGAATTATATCGCTCACTTTGTGATACTTGATTGCAACTGTTTGCTTACACGTGCTTTCGGCTTGGGACCATAACGCTGATGACACATCATATGTATTTTTATGGTCCCAACCAGGAGCGCAATGCCTGACAGCATTGATAACAGAAATCTCTCTGTTACTTTCTATTGTATAAATGAATAATGGGCCACGGCTTGGATTCTTGTCATATTTTTGGTTGGACCGTATGCGGAATTCCTACGAGAGGTTGTTTGTGGACCTTTTGACCTTGACAGAGTTCCGGTCCTTTGAGGGAGCTCCCTGATCCTTCAGGGAAGAGAACGGGGCATGCAGTCGCTCTTTCACACCTTGTAGAGAATTACCTCAATTGAGATGGACAAACAGCATCACTACATTGATGTCGCTCGATTACTTTTATTTCTGGAATCCCCCCCTGACTCACCACATTAAAAAGAATGGCCTCTGGGAGAATTTATGGGTAAGTGGATAACTCGAGGGAAGAATAGGGTACCCTGTTCTCCGAGGAGGATTACCGCAACAGCGCCGAGGACACAGCACTGAGGGAAAACTCACAGTGACGCTGCTTCTCACTTTCCCATAAGCAACGCAGTTTGAACAATGCCCATTATTTTGCTTATGGAAAATACAAGCTATCCCATGGCAGGGCTGGAGGCTGATGCAGGCAGGCGATCAGCACGTGGGAAACAAGTTGTTCTATTGGCTTCAAGTACTTTCTCGTTTAAGTGAATAAAGCAAAAAAAAAAAAAAAAATCAAAGAAGCACAGAGGGTATAAGCAGAGACCAGCAGCTTGGCGGCCTCCAGGGCCAGAGATGGAACAGGGAAGCACCCACGGTGCAAATTAGCATGTCCCACGGATGCCAGACCGCAGATCTTTCAGAGGTGGTTGGGAGGGTTGCATGGTGTGAAAGCCAGACATTCACAAGTTACTGTCACATGCAAAGTTGTCATACAGAATTACCAAACAGTGCCTATTATGAGATCCTTGGAGAAAGGGTCTCTGTGCAAGAGGAAATGTGCCCACAGGGTGAATTTCACACCCCACAGAGCCTTCCTGGTCTCAGACCAGACCCGTGTGCAGACCATGGACCTGAGCTGGCCCGCTGCCCCTGCCCATCTGTGAGCCCCCGTCCCTCCTCCCTGGGCAGCCTGGACAGCAGTGGGGGTGCAGGGAGCGGGGCAGGGCTGCTGGGGATGCAGCCATCTCTTGTTTACATGACCTGACAGCTTATTCCAGAGCTGGAATAATAATGTAAACTGGTGTTTATAAATATTTTATTGATTTATTGGTTTTAGGCAAAATCAAAATGTCTGCTCCAAAGTGTCCAGGAGACATCGGCAGCGTCCCAGTTGCACCTGAAGTCGCTCTCCCTGGACGCCACCTCGGCTCCTTCTGCTTTGGACCCCTGCCCTGCCCTCCACACACCAGAGTTTGGACCCTCCTGTGTCCACCGTTCTCTGACGGTGCAGGGCCCCAGCTCTGAAGTGGGCACACAGCTCACAATCTTGACGGACATCCCAAATCATCTGAAGAAGAAATCAAATATAGAGATGATAACAAACTATGGAGACTTTTCTCCGCTATTTGTATTTTTAAGATGAGTGATGGTTTTCCCACTCGCGCGTGAAAGCGTCACTTCAGTAAGTCAGTTTTACCACGTGGTGTAATTCCGGACACCACATTCCCATTTATTTATTGGCCTCATGTTCGTGTTACTGTAGACACGATGTGAAACTCAAGCTTATAAATGAATATCAGAGTGTCCACATCACAGTTTGTGGAAACCAATCTCCTTTCTCTTCTTTCTGCGTAAGCAGGGCTATATAGTGGGGAACGTCTCCCTTGTTTCGAGTACATTCTCTCGCAACGTGCCGAGCTGCGGGACCCACACATGCTGTGCCAAGATTCTGCATTCTGCCTTCCTTAATGCTGTGACTACAATATACTACGTTCCCTGCGACGTGTTTAACCAGTTTCCTTAAAAACAACGACAAAACTCTGTTTGTTGCGAAGTGAGATCCACAGACTGACAAGTAAAATGATGAGACCAACGGAAAATAACCCTGAAGGTGCCAGTCAACAGACAGTCCCAGAGACACGCTCACTCCACCGTCCACAGCTATGCGGTCCTAGCTGCCCGCCTCCTGAGTTCTTCCGCTGGTGTGTGGCTCTGCTTATCTTCAAACTCTGTTTCACTTGAGCAACACAGGATGCATTCTTCTATGTCTGGTTCCTTTCAGTTAATTTTCTGCATCTGAATCTCATCTGAATTACCCCATGTGGAAGTGACTTTGATTTTCATGTATGTGTACCACCTATCCATCTTACAAATGTCTACAGACATTGGGGTTGATTCAGGACTGGGCTCTTAGGAATACCCTTCAATTACCATTGATTACATGTTTTCTGATGCAAGTGTGCCTGCCTTTCTTTTGGGCATGTCCTTCTAGAAGGAGAATTGCTGGGCTACAGGAAACCTGCCTGTTCATATTTTACTAAACAGGTTCATACTCAACCATTGTCCAAAGATGCTGCATTCATTCACGTTCTACCCCACGTCCCCTTGTTTTCCTACTAAACACTGAGTTTTCTTTGCCTCATGCCTCTTCACCACTTATAATGTATAACTGGGGAATGTTAATGACAGAAGCATGCATGTTAAAATTACAAATGCGTTTGAAAACCATGTAGCTGTGACCTTTTGTCTTGTATGTCTAGAAATTGAAATTCAAAGAAGGAAATCGAAGCACTGTATCTTTTGATTGAACAGGTTTTATCTTCCCAGTTAGATTCCATAATTCTTGTATTTCTTCACAATTCTAATGTGTGAAATGGTAATTGAGCATTTTCCCTGTGTGAGTTTGTTCACTGTGATCTTACAAGGTCTCCTGATTTAGAGACTGTGTAAGATACAAACATACTTTTATGAGCACATCCCTCAGACAACATCCTGACATGGTCTCACCTTCAGTCTTATCCATACGACACAGTTTGGGTTGCTTTATGCATGATTTTACTGGGTTTTTCAGTGGCTTTATTACTGACAGCATTTTTTTTCCCTCAGCGACCTATTGTCTTTTCCAATGTGAAACACCCAAATGGTGGGAAAAGCAATTCTAACTCTTTTTCTCAGATTTCTTTCTTCCCTGTACATGTTTCTTTTTTGGTGCTGTTGTTGTTGCTGTTGTTACATTGACCATGGAAAAATAATCAATTTTTTAAAAATGGTTTTAGGACTTATTCAATGAAAAGCAGTTGGAATGTGGTTTCTGTGCTGGGAACATGGAGAACTACAAGGGCGATTTCATTCCACTTAAACACAGGCAAACTGTGCATTTCATTTTCATGTTAGAATTAGATATTTTAGGAATATCTAATTTTAGAAACTATTGAGAAAGATGATTTTTATTGTTTTCTTTTCATGGCATGTTTACCTTGGCTTCTAATTGATTAGAACGCTTCGTCTCTCTGGTGTTAAGACAACAATCACTAAGCCACAAATGGAGAATGATGATTCAGGGCAAACTGGTTAATGAAGCTCTTTGTTACAGCACCATGTCCTGTGAGGGTGAGTGGGAAACCAAGTGTCCCCAAGTTCCTCACGGGGCTTCAGTTCTTGCACACAAAGAGCTTAGAAATCCCCACCCTCAGCCCTACACGAGCAGAAGCTGAGCAGACCACAAATCAATGACTTTGTTGAACCAGCCAGAGAATTTGGACCACACAGAGAATCCATCCCAAAATCTGGAAAGACTGGTGAGCACAGAGGGCTGCACCCAAACTTGCTTACCTGGATACCAGACCCACACACTGACACATAGATGGTAATTTTGACAAACTGCCAGAGTCTGAATGTGAACTCTTGATGATGGTGAGAGAGCATTTTTGGGGGTCCCTGTGTTTTCATGAATGTCCCTTCCTAGAGCCACACCAGGTTCTCATGGTGAAGAGCCAAGAAAAATATTCTCCTGGATCTGGCAGGAGGAGGTGTAAAGTAACTATGATGAAATATGCCCAGAGTGTGCTGTAACC
Source organism: Zalophus californianus (assembly GCF_009762305.2). Lineage (NCBI taxonomy): Eukaryota > Metazoa > Chordata > Mammalia > Carnivora > Otariidae > Zalophus > Zalophus californianus. The sequence continues at coordinate 1,551,511 of NC_045606.1, read as the reverse complement.
AAGGACTATCCTCCAGGGGAAAAGATTCACCAGAGACTGTCTCCTACTCACGCCTCCTTCCCCCTCTAGCCTTCCTGTCTCATCTGATGGGTGGTGGTCACAGCCCAAGGATGGGGACACACCAAAGACTGAGATTTATCATAAGATTGCAGAACACTTTCTCTCCACTCAGGACACGGAAGATGATCAGAGCTAAAGAGAGCACCACACAATGACAAAAGGAAATATTCTCCAAGAAGATGCACAATCTTTGACACACTGAGTGTTGGAAAGGTGGCACAAAAACTCAGAATAATAACATATGATGGATGTTTCTAGACTACTCCATCCAACAAGAGTAGAATGCATATTTTTCTCAAGCTTACATGGTACATTCACCTGGGCAGACCACATCTGAGTCATAAAACACACCTCAATACAGGTAAGATGTAGAAATACAGCAAAATATACTCTCAGACTACAATGGAATGAAACTAGAAATCAGTAACAGAAAGATAACTGGAAAATATCTGAATATTTAGAAATTAAATGATGCACTTCTAATTACATAGGTCAACAAAGTAGTCTCAAGACCAATACATTTTCTTTTCCTTTTTTTTTTCCTTACCTAAATGACAGTGAAAATGCAACTTAGCAGATTTGATGGGATGCAGTGAAAGCAGTGTTTACAGGGAAATTTATAGCTTTAAGTGTATATATTTGAAATGAAGAAATATTTACAATCAATGATCTAAGTTTCCACTTTAGGAAACTAGAGAAAAAATAGCAACTTCAACCTCAAAGAAAGCAGGTTAAGAGAAAAAAGAGGAGAAATCAGTGAGATTGTAAACAAAACACCATTTGAGAATATCAGAAAATCATAGTTCTTTGGAAGATCAGTGACATTCATAAACCTCTAGGCATACCAGCCAAGAAAACATGAGAGAAAGCGCAAATTGTTAATATCAGAAATGGAAGAGGGTTGTCACTGTTAATTCCATAGACATTAGAAGTGTATCAAAGAGATATTATGGGCAACTCTATGCTCACAGTTGATACCTTAGATGAAATGAGCTGATTCTTTGAAAAGCAAAAATACCAAAATTTGGAAAAGGAAATATAGATAATCTGAAAAGGGCTATATCTACTAAAAAAAATTGAATCCATAATTAGTAACCTTAAGAAAAGCAACAATCCAGATGTTTTCACTGGTGAATTCTACCAGTCACTTAAGGAAGAAAAAGCAATACTCTACAGTCTCTTCTAGGAAAGAGAAGCAGGAAGAATACTTCCAAACTCACACTGTGAGCCCATCACGACCCTCATAACAAAACCAGATAAAGACATTAGAAGAAAAGAAAATTACAGATCGATATCTTTTTTTGCACAAATGTGAGCAAATTGAATACAGAAAGGTATAAAAAGAATTATACACCATGACCAAATGGCACATATTCCAGATTTACAATGCTGATTCAATATTCAAAAACCAGTTGCTGTAATCCACTGTATCAACAAGATAAAAAAAAATCGTATGGTCATATTAATCGATGCATAAAAAGCATTTGATGTAATCCAACAACCACTTATAATATTTGCATAGCAACTCTCAGCAAACTCAAAATAGTGGACTTGCTCAACTTGATAATGGACATCTACAAAAATCCTATAGCTAATACTGTACTTCATTGTGAGAAACAGATCACTCAACCCTTAAGATCGAAAGAAAGACAAGGATGTCCCATTGCTACACTCTCTTGCAATATCATACTAGAGGTATTAGATAGAGCAATAAGATAAGAAAAATAATCAAAAACTCACAGATTGAAAAGAAATATTCTTTTTTTCACAGATGACATGACTATCAGTGCAGAAAATACAAAAGAATTGACAAAATATTCTGGAGTTAATAAGCAAGTGTGGCATGTATTCAGAAAACAATGTTAACATACAAAACACAATTGCTTTTCTAAATACTAGAATTGAATTAAAAACAGAATACCACTTACAATAGCACCAAATAATGAAATGCTTAAGTGTGAGTCTAACAGAATATGTACAGAAATTATATGCAGCAAAGCAAAACCTGATGAAAACAGTCAGAGAAGACATAAATAAGTGAGGGATGCTCTATGTTCATGGGTGGAAGAGTTGATGCTGTTAAGATGCCAGTTCCTCCACAGTAATCTATAGATTCAGTGTAATCTCAATGGAAATTTCATAAATTTGTTTTATAGATATTGACAGAGTGATTTTAAACTTTGTATGAATAGGCACAGACCCAGAATATCCAATACCATTCTGAAGAAAAAGAATGCAGTTTTACAACTCATATGACACTATTTTAAGACATTATAAGGCTATATTATTAAAACAATAATTAGTATAAGCCTATACTAATTGAGACAATAAGTAGTATAAGGCCATACTAATTAAGACAACATGGTGCTGGTGAAAGAATTAATATACGGATTAACACAACAAAACAAAGAGCTCAAAAATAGCTCCACGCAAACACAGTAAATTGATATTTGAAAGAAGGACAAAGGCAATTCAGGAGGAAGTACAGTCTTTTAAGTAAGTGTTGCTGGAACAGCTGGAAATCTGTATGAAAATAAAAAGCAAATCTAGGCACAAACCTTATAAGTTTTGCAAAATTAACTCAGAATGGATCACTGACTTAGAGGTCAAATGAAAACCTCTAAGAGTCCATGAAGAAAATCTGGGTGGCATCTGAGTTTGGCAGTGAGATTTAGACAAAGCACTGATAGTACAACCCATGAAAGTAAAAGTTACAAAGTTGAACTTTATTAAAATTAAAGCCTTTGGCTCTGAAATAGACACTGTCAAGAGAATAAAAGCAAGTGACAGAGTTAGAAAAAAAATTACAATACATACACCAGATGAAAGAATTGTATCCAAAATATACCTCATTTCTTAAAACGCAGCAATAAGAACACACAAAAAAGAATATTTAAAAAAATGAGTGAAAGTCCGCACTGACTTCTCACCTGTGAAGATACACAGATGGGAAGCAAGCTGGTAAGAAGACTTGCAGTGCTGTCTGTTATTGGGAGTTGCATCACTAAGCAATAATGAGACACCACTACAAAACTATTAGAAGGGCTAAAATAAAAATAAATAAACACACAACCCCCCCAAAAAAAAACAGATCTTATTGATTGCTGATGAGGCTGCTGAGCAACAACAATCATCTATCCATGGCTCAGGGGGAGATGCAAAATGGCACAGACACTTGGAAGGCAGCTTGGTCATTTAATCAAAGCTCAACGTCATTCTTACCATCCGATCCAGCAATCACACTCCCCGAGATTTACCCAAATGAGTTGTAAACTTCTGTCCACACAGAAAGTTGTACCCTCATGTTTATAGCTGCTTTTGTTCATAAAGCCCATGCGTTAGAAGCCACTGAGATGTTCTTCAAGAACTGGATGAGTCCCCAGAACATCGTACAAGAGAACACTGGTCAGCAGTAGAAAGAAATGAGCTATCATGCCATGAAAAGACACAGATAAACCTTAGATATATATTAGTAAGTGAAAGAAGTCCATGTGAAAAGGCCACATACCATGGCCTGACATGACACTCTGGAAAAGCAAGCCTGTAGGGACAGTGAGAAGATCAGTGGTTGGCAGGGGTTCAGGGAGTGGGTTTTGAATGGACGAAGCACAGGGGATTTTTAGGGCAGTGAAACTGTTCTGTGTGATATGGTAATGCTCAATCCTGACATCGCAGACTTGTCAAAACCCAGAACTTCATAGCAGAGTGAACATTAACACACACACATTAAAAAAAGAGAGAGAGAGAGGAAGGAAGGAAAGAAGGAGAAGGAAGAAGGAAGGAAGGATGGAAAGAAGGAAGGAAAGGAGGGAGGAAGTAAGGAAGGAGTAAGGAAGGAGGAAGGAAGGAAGGAAGGAGAAGGAAGAAGGAAGGAAGGAAAGAAGGAAGGAAGAAGAAGGAAGAAGGAAGGAAGGAGAAGGAAGAAGGAAGGAAGGATGGAAAGAAGGAAGGAAAGGAGGGAGGAAGTAAGGAAGGGAGGAAGGAAGGAAGGAAGGAAGGAAGGAAGGAAGGAAGGAAGGAAGGAAGGAAGGAAGGAAGGAAGGAAAAGTTGGAAGTCAGGAGATTCCATGAAAAAACATGACTGTGACAAGAAAATCGAACCCGACACAAATGTGTAAAGGGCATGAAATCACATTGGTGAAGCTGGCCTGTGTGTGGACGGGGCAGGATGGGAAGATGCTGACCCAAGCAGCTTTGGAAGCGAGTGGGTCCAACACCAATGGCCACATAAATGGTAAGCAGGGCAGTACTCCTACTGGTAACTACATTAGCTGCGGGAGTGCAGGTGAGCAATGCTGAAAGCACAAGGGTGTGACAAGTCGGGTAAGTGGAGAGGGGGTGTAGACGGAGAGGCCATGTTCTCAGTGCTGGCATGGGCATTTACAGGCAAGCAGGCAGAGGCGGCTGGAATGATCCATGTGGTCATAAATCTGAGTTAAAGACATCAGCCTAAACTCACGTGTAGTCTACTCTAGGTAGGGATATCTCCATATGGAAGTATCTATAGATATGTGCGCCTACACATACTAGACTCGCATATATTGCCTCCGTGTATCAGACACGAAGGGCGAGAAGCAGTGACATCCAGCAGCAACAAGCACCAAGATCTCAATTTTATTTAAGGCAAATAATAAAAATACAGTGAAACTAGCTTTTAGAAAAATATTAGTATTTCAAGCTTGCTTCAAACGACTTGGTTGATCTGGGGTGACATGTGCTCACCAGGATGGTCTCCCGTCCGCCGTGGGGTGTGCTCTGGGATCAAGCTCCTGCATTTTGATCCCCATCCTTTTCTTTGTCGTTGTCTGACTTTGAAGCATGTGCCCAGCCTCGTAAGGCTCACAGAGACCACAGTGTGTGGTGCTGTGGGACCATGCGTGCCTGTGCCGGGGCCCGATATCCCTGTCACACACCATCACTGGGTGGGTGCCATGTCCAGCCTCATGGACGGGCTGGACTGCCATGTTCAGAAAAACAGAGGACTCCTGCTCTGAAGGTCATGTAAGCACTTCATAAAATTAAGTTTACTAATAGCAAGTGCTACAGTTGGAATGTGCATGTCCCCCCACCTTCCCAAATTTATATGTTGAAATCCTGATGCCCAGTGTGGCGGTGTGAGGTGCTGCAGTCATGAGGGTGGAGACTTTATGAATGACATTAGGCCCTTCCTGGATGACCCCAGAGAGCTGCCACGTCCCTTCCACCGAGTGAGGACACATCTCAAAGGAGGCATTGGCCGCCCTCACCAGAACCTGAGGGTGCTGTCAGCCTGAGCGAAGATGCCCAGCCTTTGGAACCGTGAGAAACCAGTGTTTGCTCTTGTAGCATCCAAATGGACAAAGACATTAGGTTCTACAAATTTACTACATTCATTTGTGCAACAGCAAACATGACCCTTGGACCTAGTTATTGAAGCAGTCCTTAACTGAGCCTTAGCAACACAGCTTGACAATGAGCAGAATATAAATACATAAATGAAATGGTCCTCAGAAAGCCCAAAGCTTGCTGAGAAAACAAAATATGAACTAAGTAGGGGCTTGAGGGTGTGAACATTTAGGGTATTTGAGCAGCAAGGAATTGGAGGTCCAAATCAAGCTGGATTAATAGGGATGAGTGTTGTTGTTTTGGGCAAGCTGGTGCATCCCCCGGGCGAGGGTGGAGTCCTTGGTTCCCTTGCTGTCCCTCTGCTAGACTGCAGGCTGTGCCTCCCCTCTGCTGGCTTCACTCGGAGGCTAGGAGTTAAATAGTCATAGCAGCGTTAGAGCTCATGTCTGTGCAACACCACTTCCAGAAGAAGAGAGGCTATCTTTCGCTCATTCCTTCCGAGTAGGAGACGTTTTCCCAGATCTCTAGAAACTGGGATTTTTCAGCATCTCCTTTCCTGCATGAGTCCCATCTCCGGGTGATGCCCAAGCAGAGCATGCCTTCAGCTGGCTAATCCCGGGCAGTGCGTGGAGCATCTGGTATCTGGACCTCACGCCTGCAGAGGGTGGGCAACCCACCTCTTAGGATAACCACATACGCAGCCTCCTTGAAGACATGCTCTTTCTGCTGGTTTCACATTAGCAGTGTCCGTCTCCCCACGCACACACTCACTTTCTGGCCTGATGGGGGTCCTAGAGTCTCACTGGGGTTTGGAGGCCAGGAGAAACCTCTCTGTCTTGCTCCTGCTAGAGCTTCATTTAAGTTGCCCGCCACGAGGAACCCAACAGTGCTGGTGGCGGAAGGACTCAGTAGCAGCAGAAAACGGCCCTCTAATTTCCTGGGACAGGCCACCTGGCCCAGTTGCGTTCTGGCGAGGGGTCCCATGCTGCTCCTGGATTCCACTGAGCAGCCCACGGTTGCTGGTCAGTGCACGGGGCAGACAGTGAAGCAGGGCTGGGCTCGATTTAGGGGCCACACCACAAGGCTTGAGTCACACTGGCGATGAGTCACCTCTAAGTGATTAGTAATCACTTCTAGTCAACGAGGTACCCTGTCATTCTCAAACGAGAGTAGGACAGGCTATGGCAAGATAGACAGCCCCAGTTGCTGTGTCTCACAAAGACTCAAGGACAGGCAGGGGATGGGGAGAGCTTTGCGGAGCAGAGAAGGGGACACTTGGGGGCCTGGGGGAGGCGGCAGGTCTGAGGAAGCTGGGGTGTTACCAGAAGTGGGGAGCATTTTGTCTTCCTCTGATTGGTCCTAAATTGGAAGCCAGGACAAATTTTAGAAGCTGTGAGCTACTCATCAAGTCCTGGTCGTTTGGGTTGATTATTACAGGGGTAACAAGTATTGTTTAGATCCCTGAACTGTCACTCCAGACAGATCTCCTGAAAGTCTGGCTTAGAGATGGCCAGGTGGCTTCCTGGGCTGGTGAGCCTGGCGACGGGGTGGGCCCCGGGCTGGTTGCTGCAGACTGTGGGTCAGAGGTGGATTTTTATATATGTCTCTCCGTTGTCTGTACATCCAGTCTTCTATCTGCATGACTGCGTGTGGAGAAAGAGAGAGGAAGCGGAGAGAGAGAAAGGAAGGGAAGGGAGAGGAAGAACAGGAAGAGGGGGAAAGGGTGGGGAGGGGGAGGGAGGGGAGGGAAGAGGGAGGAAGGAGCAGGAGGGAAGGGGAGGGGAGGGAGGGGAGGGGGGAGGGAAGGAGGCGAAGACGGAGGGAAGGGAAGGGGAGGGGAGGGAGGAGGGAGGAAGGAGCAGGAGGGAAGGGGAGGGGAGGGAGCTGGAGGGAAGGGGAGGGGAGGGAGGGGAGGGGGGAGGGAAGGAGGAGAAGACGGAGGAGCGGAAGGGATGGCAGGAGGGCCTCAGTGGGTCGGCAGGCTCTTCCCCAAGCTTTCTGGTCGGATGACGGATGACGTGTCTTCAGGGTCACGGGCCTGAGGGTCCCCGAAGCCGCGGATGTGCTCCCTGAGCACACAGGCTACGTACTTAACACAAGAAAGGTCCTGTCAGAAGACAGAAGAAAAACCACCCCAGCATTTTTTCTTTCGAGACACGTCTTTTCCTTGTCCTTGTGAAATAATTCAACTCTAGAATCCGTCTCCGCCGCCGGGAGCATTTTAAGTGGGAAAAGGTGGCCTGTCCCGTCCACGTTAGCGGAGGCCTCTGCGCTGTCCCACATGGAAGCATTTGAACCCCCAAATACAGGCGCCGTCAGCATGTGCACATGGGCGGCCGTGGGGCTCTGGTGCCCGCAGATTTCTCACGGAGCAGTCGTGTTGCCTCAGGCTTCTGAAGTTCATCCACATTTATTTTGTTGTTGCAAATTTGGTGGGAAAAAAAACTCTGTAAATCATCAAATCTCTTGCAAAATGTCTCGGTGTATTCAAGATTCAGTTGTTAAATGTTTCCTTCTTTGTGCTAAAAATATGATCAAAGACACTTCTACCATGAACAGACTTACTGTGGTGATATTTATACGTTTTCTGTAAAAGTATTTTGATCATGACGAGTATCATCTCATTCGCTTGTATATTTACTAGCTAATGACCAACATCCACAATGAAAAGATAGTTTTCTTTTTAACAACTATTCTAAAATAAAAGGAAAAAAATATCCTTGACAGGGGTTGGGAAATCATTTCAAATCCGCATGCGGATTACAAATCAGAGATAAATAAGAATGCTTTTGTGGCTGTATTTCGGAGAGTGATTCCTATTGGAAGCGGGACAAGACAGCACGTGGCGGGCATGTTTAAGCTCTGAATACGAATGGACAACTATTTCCAAGCTTAATGTTACTTAGCGACCATAATATGTTCGTCTCCCCCACCCACTCCAAGAAGCGTGCACTCATGATGTGCACAGATGGAACAGGAACATAAATGCAGAGTCCCTGCTCTTGGCTCAGGTGTCCAGCTGCCCCCCGATGCACACAGGCTTCAGCGGGCTTTCCCAGGAACGAGGATTAATTTCCCGCCACTGGCCACGCTCTCTGTCCAGGATCCTCCAAGGCGTCTTCCTTGCTCCCTCTATGGCACCTAAAAAGACCGACGGATGCCTCCGTCTTGAATACAGACCCACACACTGTTTCCGGAATTCCTTTCAAACCTGTGATCTCGCAGAAGCACTGGGTTAAATATTTCTGGATCATCCGTAGTTTGCCGGGGGCTGTTGTGGCTGAATGGGTTTTCAAGACAAGGAATGGGTTTTCAAGTCTGCGGGGACTCACAGGCCAGTGGGGCGGGTCTCGGTGCCGGTGGTGGGTGCTGAATAGAGGGTCTGGAGGCTGCCCCCCACTCCCGAGTGGTGGGAGTCACGGGGGTTTTAGTTCTGAGAGAAGACAGGATGCGTTGAGCAGCCAAGCGTGGAGAAAAATGTAGGCCTATGTGTTTTAATTCATTATCTCCTTTATTTCACGTTCATCTGCTGAATGCTCATTCTGAGCTGGACTTTGTTCCAGGCCTTGGCGACACATCAGTGGATAAAATAGGTTACCTGCTTTCTTAAGAAGTGAATTCTAAGCAGGAAGAGAATACGTAAATAAAAAGTCATATGAAAATGTCTTCAGACTTGTCGCTGTCTTCATCTGGTGGAGATTAAGAATTAAGAGAAAAGCATTAATGCTCATCATATGCTTGTTATGTGCCCAGCATCCCGGGGGTATACACTTTTGTTCAGTTTACGGTAGAAATGGCAGGTGCAGATGCGTTGTCCTGACTTGCTGTAGAGAAACGACATGAAGTGTAGTTCAGTAGGGGTGTTAATCTAGAAACCACTGAAGGAGGAAGCAGGCTTGTCAGGGTCACTGGAAACGGGAAAAAATGTGGGAGCAGGAGAGGCACCACTTACCAGGGGTGAACCCAAGACTCAAGGTAATGAAGTGTTTGCAAAAACACCATAGAGAAAATTCACAAACTGTTATTGGAGCAATTATAGAATAAGTCCGCATTCAACCACAGGGAGAGTCAAAGTCACAAACCTGTCCCTGAGCCCTACATCAGTCTAGGATCCAAAACATTTCCAAACGAGCGATAGGAATTAGAACACATGTATTTGGGATCACACTCAGAACAGAGAGACTCAGAGAAGGAACCAGAAGTTTATGACAAAGACGAACAGGGAAGACGGACTTATATGTCAAGATTCTTTCGAAGCTCTAGTAAGATTCATCTGGAGATTGACACGTATCAACGAAACACAGAGAACCGAGGCAAAGATTGTGCGTATGTGTAAATAAATATAACATGCAAAGAGACGTATTAATATATTTACTTACACTGACATTCTCGTAGAATGTATAGAAATATACTTTATGATCTCTTGAAAAAGAAAGGCTATCTTAGACAATAATAAGAAAAACACAACTCATAAAGAAAGAGAAAGAAAAATCAGTCCAAATCAAATCTGAATACTCCTGTTTGAGGAATACGCTGTAAAGAAAGTTGAAAGATGAGTAGCAGGTAGCAGTTTGGGAAAAGATATTTGCATCATATACGATAAAGGGATCAGTATCCAAAATGCTGAGGTAAGGTCAGGAAATTAACTGGAAAACAAATAACCCCATAGATACATTGTCAAAATATGAACAAGAATTTTGCACGCAAGAATTCTGAATGACTCGCTAACATGGGAGAGATTCTGAGGAGCAGGGAAGCATGGCCAACGCTGAGAACCGTACACACACAGAGCAGATTGGAGGAAGTATAGCCACGTGGTGATCCCAATCCCAATGGGCAGCCATCCTGCTGGCTCCAGGGCCCCTGCATGCAGTGGAGAGAGCAATGTAGAAATAGCTAGTAAGTTTGGAAGAGCTCGGACCCTGCACTGGGCCCTTCCTCTTGCAAACACACCCCGAGTGAGTCTAGCACACGGTAGCCCTGACGTTGGGTGACATCTGTAAGAGGGGAACCTTGGGAACAATCCAAACACCCATCGCTGGACAACAGTTCCGTGTCTGATATTAGGAGGCCGTGGGATCGTTGACGCCCCTGTGCTTACCCATCATGTGGCATTGTCTCCTTGTGACCAGGGCCATGTCACTCGAGGAAGGCACAGCTCCCGGGGACTGCACGTGGGGAGGCTTGCGAGGACCCTGTGCTCCGGAGGGGACACAGCTCCTTCCAGGCGGGGGCTCTGTCCATGGTGTGGCTGCCTCCCTGATGGTTTTGCACTGGGGTAAGCAGGTGGCGGGTGGGCTAGGGATGCTCAAGAGAAGGTGATGAATTCCCAGTTTCCCAAGAGCTACTCTTCAGGGACCCATGCATCTCATGGAGATTTGGCACTTGGATGTGTGGTCTGGAGCTCAGCAGAAAGGCTGGAGACACACAGGTTAAGTGCGGGATACTGTAGCATACGGGAGTGTATAGATGGTGGTTGGAGGTCCTGGTTTGAACCAATTGCAAGGTATATTAGCTTTCATGTCTACGTCCTGGGGAGAGACCGCACCATCTTGAAGGGTCTCCCAGCTTTGCCTTTTGGGCACAGGCTACTAAGACTTGATCTCCTTCCTTCCTACCTCCCTCCTCCCACACCCTTTGCCGGTGGCTGGCCACATGAAGGCCAAGCACCCCGCCGTGCCCAGACTGCACAAAATGTGAACATCAGAGCTTTGAAAGAGGAGCCACAGAAACACAAGCCTCCCCACACCCCTCAGACTCAGTTCCAGAGGAAGGAGTGTGGGGCCTTGAGAAACCAAAGGAAAGGGAAACCAAGCTGGTTAGGAATGAATTTGAAGTTAGCTTCTAAGCTGTAGGTAACCAGTTACCGGGGGAAAGAAAACAATATTTTGAGCATGAAGTTTTATACTAAAAAAAAAAAAATCCATGGAGAGTCAAGTTTTTTAACTTCTGAAAATGAAGGAAAAGGCAAAAGGTATGAATGTGATCCGCTGCACGCTGGAGGTCTGCGTGGGAATGCATGAGCGGCCGACAGTAAGCCTCCCAGGAGTGAGTGTGTCAGCTCTGTGTGTGTGTGTGTGTGTGTGTGTGTGTACGTGGAGGGATGTGTTTTCATCCTGTGTGGTGCTGGAAGCAATCAACAATAAGGTTAGTGAATCACAATCAACAATAAGGAGAGTAACAGACCTGTCATTTTGCAACTTTAGTTTTCAGATGAGATGCGGAATGCACACATGATGTCTTTACAAATCCTGAATCTCTCCCACCAAATTCTGCCACACTGTTGCTGAAATAGTCACGTAATACTACAGAGAGTATATGAGAATGTCAAGTGTTTTTCTATTCATTGTCACATCCTCATCAAAATATGAAAAGGTGCGTAGAATTACTTTTATGTTTTTCTGATTTTAGAAACACTGCCAGGTTTTAGAAACACGTGCCAGGGGTCATGTCCTTGGCCAAGGTGTGCAGACAGGACTAGAGCCCACCTCTGTGCCTTCCGACCGCCCAGAAGCCCCCGACATCCTCAGAGTGTCGCCTTCCGGCAGTTTCCACGGGGCGGGATGTGTGGACAATCTTCCTGTCAAAATACATCAACATACATCATGCATATGGATTATTGTTAGATGAAGTTACAAACGACCCTCAAATGATGAGCCAGCTGTCTCCAAAACTTCATTTATTTATCAGTTGCTTAGGTCTCGAAAATCAGTTTTCTAGAAGAAAAAAATATCTCCTATAATACATGTTGACGGAGGCCAGTACAACAGCTTGTTATTTTGAAGAAGAGAAGTGTTTCATTAGGGGTGAAAATAAGCCACTTCAAACACTCCCAGGTTGAGCCCTGCATGCAGACGCGACCGATGTAACCCTGGGAGATTTCCCTCCCACACGGTAAGGGCTTTCCCTGCAGGGTGTCTTGGGAGGACCCGGGTCTGGGAATCAGGAGATCCAGCCCCACCTGGCCAGGCACCCGTGCCCTGAGCTTGTTGTTAGTCTATAAGATTCATAGATCAAGAGTTCAAGTTATATGCATTTCAAGAACTGGATCTTCATGTGCACCTGCCTGCCTTCCTTCTTTCCAGTAAATAGTGACGCGCCTCCCATGGGGACGGGAACTCAGCTCAGCCGTGGGCTAGGCAACAGTCATGGTGTTTCTTTATATTCTTTCTCTCTCTCCCTCCCCGCTGTGTTTTGGGGACTTAAGCATCATGTACAGAGCGGGTGCTCAACCCACAATGCTCTCTTGGGTAATCTGGGCTTCCAGAAGGCGGCCCTCAGACAGCTGCCAAACGTCTGATCCCAGATGTCTGACTCTACCGAGGATCACAAACCGAAACAGACCCAGGGTCGGACCTCTCCCTTCCTGTCATCGCAGGCGCACGGAATAAGGGGACATTGTCATTGAGGCTAACTGTCCTAAATTAAGTGCTTTTGAGTTGTTGAAGTTGTATTCCGTTAAAACAGGGTCACGAAATTAGGGCATTCTGAGGGGAAGCCACATGAGCACAGACTCTGATTAACCGTGGTTACGGCACGTATGCGGCAGCCATGGATCTGCTCTCCAACTCCTCATGTCCTTACATACATGACACGTGACATCCACACATGTGGATTTTCATGACAAGGACCTGGGCGGAGGGCACTTTGGTGACTGGTGAACAATACAGGTATGTTGGTAGAGCAGGGCAAATATATATAGCATGCATTAAATGTATGAAATATGCATTTTTATTTCTTAATGCTTAAGTGCTTGTTGGTAAGTTTTCTTATTAAAATTGTCCCTAATTTTACTTTGTATTTTTTTAAAAAGATTTTATTTGTTTATTTATTTATTTATTTGAGAGAGAGAACACAAGCAGGGGGAGTGGGAGAGGGAGAAGCAGACTCCCCACTGAGCAGGGAGCCTGACTCGGAACTCCATCCTAGGACCCCGGGATCATGACCCGAGCCAAAGGCAGATGCATAACCGACTGAGCCACCCAGGCGCCCCTTACTTTGTATTTAAACAGAACTGCATCCAAATAAAAATATCATTTTTGTATGAGAATGCCCCATGTTGTGTTGGGCAGGTGCTTACACTGCAGCGCGAGCCCCAAACTTGGCGGGGACTCTGACACTTCGGGGACTTGAACTTGGGACCACGGCGTGAGCTCCTCTCCTTCACGCCACCTGACGCCTTTCAGTGCCTGATTCCACCTCCTGTTCTTCTCTGCTCTCCAGCCGCCTCCCTCTCACCAGGAAAAAAACCAGCGCAAGTCAGAAATCTAGGTGGTCTTCAGAGAACGCGTTCTTTGTGCCTCGCTGGGCGGAGCCCCTGGCCGTCAGTCCTCTGCCTCTGACACTGGAAACTGCCCATGGGGCTTCATCCCAGTTTTCTGCCGCATTGTCTATGAGCTCACTATCTCTTACATTCAAAGTTAATTCCAGATGTCCTTTCTTTTTCCCTAAGCTATGAAATCATATTATGTTTTTCCATTAGCCTTTGATGATTACATCAAAACCAATAGATTTTCTGAAGACGAGAAATTCCTCACAAGGGTGGGTCGGCCCCTGGCCTCACCAGGGTTTGCGGGCTGCAAACATTCGTGCTGGGAGGGAGGGAGGGTCGGTGCGGCCCCCGAGGGGAGTCTTGGACACCAGTTTCCTGGAGCCTCGTGCTGGGAATTGTGAATCCTTTTATAAAAATATGTACTGTAAGGTTGTTTAACTAAATAAAGACTTCTCAGGGCCCATCTCTTTCTTTTCAGCTATTTGCCTCCCATGGCCCACGGTAGACCAGACGCTTCTGGGGATTTTGCTTTGCGGAGGATGCGGTGGCTTTGACAGAGGTGTTTTACTGGGGTATATCGCACGACCTTGTGGCCGTGCACAGAATCGACCCCCTGGCCCAGAACATGTTGAAGCTCCAACCCCCCAGCGAGACTGTATTTGGGGAGGGGCCTTAGGGGTGAGTAAGTCTAAGTGAGGTCATAAGGTGGGGTCCCGTCCACCAGGACTGGTGTCCATATAAGCAGAGTCAGCAGCAAGCTCTCTCTCGCTCTCTCCCCAGCACGGGAGGACAGTGTTGGGCAAGGAGCGCTCACCAGGAACCAGACTGGTCGGCACCTCGATCTGGGCTTCCCTAGCCTTCAGGAGACTCCCGCCACCTGGGCCACAATCTGGTGGTATGCTGCGGGGAGCTGAGCAGACTCACAGCCCTGTCCTGTCCACTGGCAGCCCTCACTCCTAGGAAAAGTGGGTTCTCGGTGTTTTAGCCTATTCAAGGCTCTATCCTGGCCCGACGGTCTCATCCTCGGGCTGAGTCTCTGTTTAAAGACCAAATAGGTCTACTTCCTTATTCATTTTATTTATCCATTTCTTCTTTCGTTCCTTCTTTCCTGCAAGAGATGTTTATTGAGCTCTACTTACTATTAGGCACTGCGCTTCCTTACGGCTTATACTACATTAAGGAATAGAGTCTGTCACTTGTGAAGTGCTACGAAAGCCATATTCTGAGGTCTGTGTTTCACACACGTATTTAATTAATCCTTCCCAATAACCCAGAAAGACATAGGCATCATCATTTCTTTTTATTGGTGATAAAACTGAGGTCCATTGTCTCAAAAATGGCATTTATTGGAGCCAGAATGAGAACGTGATGTGAATGACTCAAAGTTCTCCCACGGGGTAGACTAGCACCCAGACATAAAGCAAGGCACCCACAAAAGGAGGGGACAGAGGCAAAGTGCGGAAAGAGAAAGGTTTTTGTAATTCCCTTTGATCTTTCCGTGAGATCCGCCCTGACCAGCGCAGGAAGGCTGGAGAAAGAAGAGAGGAGCATTCCTGTCCTCCCCCGCTGGCCACCATGCTCCCTGCACGGGTCCCCCTGGGGGGAGACTCGGGAGGACCCCACGGCGCCACAGCCACCAAGCCAGGCGCTGCTGCGCGTGCCCTCCTCAGGCGCCTCTTCTTTTCTCCACTGCCCAGATTCTCTCCATCTACTGGACCTGATCTCTGTTTCCCATTTCATCTGTCAGTGCAAGTCTTTCTCCTTCCTTCCTTGCTCCCTGCAGTGACCCATCACCTGGGGTCTTCCAAATCCCCTTCTCATGTGAACTGGGGAGATGGAGATGTAACACAGACATCGGGGGTGGGGGCGGCCCAGCGTGGAAGGGCGGGTGGGTGCAGGAGGCTGGAGTCTGTCTGTGCCTGTGGACACCTCCACATCCACTCCTCACACGCTCCCCTAGACCCCGACATCTGGTCAACCCTCCTGTCTCGGCCCCTTCTGGTCACTCTGGGGCTCACTGTGGACCCTGTCTTTTCCTCTGCCATTGGACAGTTCTTGTCCCCTTGGCACAGTCTCTGATACCACCCTTGATGAGAGGAAAAGTGCATAATCTCAGTGATGTCATATTTTACATTAAAAGAACGTCAAATGCCAGATACAGTCTCTCTCTTTTGTTAAGATTTTATTTCTTTACTTGATAGAGCGAGAGAGAGAGAGAGGGAACACAAGCAGGGGGAGTGGGAGAGGGAGAAACAGGCTTCCTGTTGAGCAGGGAGCCCGAGGCGGGGCTCGATCCCAGGACCCTGGGATCATCACCTGAGCCGAAGGCAGACGCTTAACGACTGAGCCACCCAGGCGCCCCCAGGTACAGTCTCTTGAGGTAAGTTTTTGTATGACCTGCGTCTTGCCCTCACACGGTCCTTTCCATATTTGTGCTGCTTTGGCATATTACATCTTTCCACGTACTGTGCAATTGGTATTATAATCATACCCATTTCTCAGATGAAGAAACTGGGGCATAAAGAAAATGCATTATTTTTTTTTGTTTGTCTCTTTTTTTCTTTGTTCATTGTTTTGTTTCTTAATTCCACATGAGTGAAATCATATGGTATTTGTCTTTCTCTGACTGACTTAATTCATTCAGCATAATACAGTCTAGTTCCACCCATGTAACATTGCAAATGGCAAGATTTCACTCTTTTTGATGGCTGAGTAATATTCCATTGTATGTATCTGTGTGTGTGTGTGTGTGTGTGTGTGTGTGTGTGTGTGTGTGTGTATGCATGCCACATCCTCTTCATCCATTCATCAGTCAGTGGACACTTGGGCTGCTTCCATAACTGGTGGTCACCAGAGGGGAGCTGGGTGGGGGGGTGGGGGAAACAGGCGCGATGGGGCTCAAGAGCACACCTGTTGTGATGAGCACTGAGTAACATATAGAACCGTTGAATCGCTATATTGTACACCTGAAACTGATATAACAGTGCATGTTAATTATACTGGAATAAAAACATAATTGACAAGATGACTATGGGAAAAATAAAATACAATAAAAATGGAAAGAATGTGAGTCATGCAACAGAACCAGGTTTTGAACCCAGGCTGTCTGAGTTCAGAATCTTGTATCCAAACTATAACAAAGCGTGCTTATTTGGTCTTGTTCCCTGTCCAAGGAACAAGAAACTTGTCCAAGAAACCTCTAAGTTGGAAATGTTTGTAAGAAACCATAGTAGCGTCTTCCACCCTCCTCTGCACAAAGATGTTTTCCCGCTGCTGGTGTGTGAGCCAATGGGAGGCTCCTCTTCCCCCTTTGTTAGGTTGGGTTAGGAGCACAGATCCCGTGGGGTTACTCTGAGTTAGAGTTTCATCCATAGGTGAAAGGGCCTCCATAACCCCCAGAGCTAGCCAGCCACACAGACAGAAACGCTGGCTCTCTCTTCATTCAAACATTGTATGGATTTGAGGGAAAAAAAACAGTGATCCCATCGTGTTCAATCACCATCAGCCTTGATGGGATCGTAGATGAAAGGGGGGGGGGAAGCTTTCAAAGTGTAGGAAGTATGCATTTCCTCTTTGTGGCCATTAATCTGTCTGCTCCCCCCCCCGCCCCCGCAGACGCCCCCACTAGTCAGTGGGATCTGTGAATTGTGTGTCACTCCTGGGTTCTCGAGGAGACGTGGGCATGCCTCGCGGCCTATCCACCCTGCTCGCCTGTTCCCCGGCTCTCACCGACTTTCAGAGGCCGTGTCTACATGCAGGAGGAGACAGAACCAGAACACTAAAGTGTTGCCGGCTTATCCCTGGCGCCAGGCCTCCAGCTGCAAAACCTGGGAGTTATTAGGACATTTCAGCACATTTTAAAAACACAAAATCCTGAGTTACTCCGTTCTGAATCTAGGAACAGCAATATCCTGGGGAATTTACGAGATTCTAATGTGCATCTTTCTGTTTACTTTTCTTAGTCCCAA
Source organism: Zalophus californianus (assembly GCF_009762305.2). NCBI lineage: Eukaryota > Metazoa > Chordata > Mammalia > Carnivora > Otariidae > Zalophus > Zalophus californianus. The sequence continues at coordinate 1,533,886 of NC_045606.1, read as the reverse complement.
ATACATGCAGTTAAAAATGTTATCATTGTCGTCATCACTTATAAGAATACGGGATGAGCTGCCTTAGATCAAGTGAGTTTTCAGAGCTGGACATCTCCAAAGAGAATGAGGGATGCCTGGTTTAGGATGCGGTTCTGCAGATGCACCGGTGGTTACATTGTTAACTGAGCCAGGTGCCAAGCAGCCTGCACACCCACAGGGGAGCCGTCAGCCCCCACTGCGGTGGACCTCATTCGAGCCTTAGCTGCCAATCGCTTGTTTTCTCTCCACGCTCCCCACATCCCAACCTGCTCCCCATCATTGTGGCTAATGATCTCAGAATTTATGAGGACCTCCTTACATTTCACATCGCAGCAGGGAACTCCCACCCCCCACCCCCCGTTGTTTCTGTTGAGTGACCTCAGGCTTGAGCCACTGATTCTTGCTACAGAGTCCACTGCAGGCACTGCCCCTCGGCCCACGTGGATCTCTCTCCCCTGGGTGACCAGGGCCCCAAACCTGGACCCACGCTGACTTTGGGGCCCATAATTCTAAACTCAGCTGCATGATTAACTCTTGTGCTTCCATGTACGTGAGGGAGACCTTCCCCTCTGAAGGACCGCGCAGGCCCAAGGGGAAGAGCTGCACGTCTACTCTTCACCCGGGGGCCAAGGGACATCGGGGACTTCTGTGATGTTTCTGGCCCATGATTTTCTCATCCGCAGAATACCATCACACCTACAACCTAAGGTGTGCAGGACGATACGGAGCAGAAGCAGAGATCCATGGAGATGAGGAGTCCAGCATTTTTCCCCACGTATGTTCATGCATCTCCGAGTGGCCGGGGGGTCGCAGAGAGCACGGCCCCGCCTGACGCCTTTTGGGATCCCAGCAACCAATGCAAAGGTCAGGAGAGATGTTACTGTCATTACTCAGAACGTGCTGTCGAACAAAAGAACGAGTGAGCTGGCTACCAGGTCTCTGCTTTGCATGAACAAGAGATCTGCTTCCTCTTTGCCCTGAGCGTTCTGCACACTGGCCCCGGATTCCTTCCAGAAGACCTGGATGCTGGGCCAGGTCTCCCTGGGTTGCCCTGCCTGACAGCAGGAGCTCAGGGGTCTGCAGTCTCCTGGCCTCTGTAGACAGCCTGCTGCCCCGGAAACCCGCAGGTGGGACAGGGCCCATGGCTTCAGCCGCTCCTGCCCCCACGCTCGGTGACTGACTTTGCCAGCAAGAGTCTATTTTTGCTTCTATGTACCTCACACCCTTTCTTTGGGCAACTCTGATTATTGTTCTGGAGAATGGGACACGCTGGAGGTGATAGAAGCGATTCCCTCCCAAAAAGGGCCCCACGGAGACCAGAGAGCCTCACCAGGGGCTCCGCTGGACAGAAGTCCTGCTCGGGGGTCAGGGTCACTATTTCCAACAGGAGCCATGTGCCTCCCCATCCAGGACTGGCCCGAATCCTGCCTTCACTCTGCAGACCTACTTCCTCCCTCCTCTGTCCCGTCTTTGGCTAAAATGAGGCTGGTAGCACTTTGTGGGGCCTTCCGTTTCCTCCTCCGCCCCAGAGGTCACTGTTCTCTGTCCTGGGTGACTTCCATGACATCGCAAGTGTGGCTGACACAGCTTTCTCCTGAAAAAGGCCCTGTGCTCCTCAATGGCAGAAATGTCCCTCACTCCTTCATTATCCCCAGGGCCCCAGACAGGGCCGGCCCCTGTACCGACTCAGACGGTGCTAACCTCAGACCCCCCCCCCCCGCCGCTCCCCACATCTCCCCACCCAGGGACAAGCAGCCTGCGAGGTTTTCACCTGTTGAGGGCCGGCTCTCCAAAATAGCACCACCACATCCGTGGGTGAGACAAAGCTGAGTTTATTTTTTATCGTGGGAAGGGAAACCCACCTCACGTGAGTCTTGCAGGCACCCTCATCCAAGCTCTAGTGGGGCATTGGCACTCCTTCACGGCTTGCTGGGTGGGCCGTGCCGCCTCTCCTGTCCTCCCCAAAGGGACTCTGCGTCTCTGTGCCTGCAGGTGGCAGGATGCAATGGGCCACCTCTGCTTTCTTGTCTTCTGTCCCTCCTGTGGGGGTCTGTTTCAGCTGGGTCCTCACCATCTCCATGGTGGGTGGCTCCCTCCCTCTGCCATGCGCCCCATGTTTGTGCATACGGTCACCAGCATCATCAGGGAGTAACTGCGGGACGGTTGGGTATCTCCTCAGGCATGGCAGGGTGAGCTCACTCATTCAGGAGTCCCGGGTCGAAAGGAGATGATGTCTATTCTGGATCTCGAAGCGCAAGCATCACAGTAAAAGGGTGGAGGATGTACTTTTGACCTAGATCCCTCGGTGTGTGCAGAGGAATGAGCATGGGCCCTTTGGGAAATGCGGGTTGCTTCCAGAGCCTTGAATATGTGAGAAGAGTCCCTGATTTTGTAAGACCCTGGAATGACATGCTGAGACCGTAATGCTTCTCCTGTAAGAAAGCAGAATGACAGCCCCTGGAAAGTGTTTTCCCTCTTGCTGGGTTAAGCACCCTGAAGCGGCTTATTCCACACCACTACCAGAAGACCAGCAACACCCTGACTCAGGCCCGTGTACGTCTGATGGATGAAGTCACGCTGGATCACAGGGTCATTCCCAGAATTTCTTGCCCCGTCTTCTGACATTCACGATCATCACAAGAAGAACGTTAGCCCCTGTCCCTGGGTCCCTCGTTTGTGTTGGGTATCTTGGCAGGTAATGATGCCCTGGGGTGAAAAATGCAGGGTCCCTGGCTGTGGTGTCTAAAAAGTGCTTTGTGGTCATGGAAATAAGCCACATGGGGACACACGCCAGAGCTCTGTCAGTCCAGTGTGGAGGACGCAGAGCCAGGGGCCCCCGTGCCATGCACTTGCCTGGACCCCGAGGCCCAGGGGTTGAGGAAGTTTATGTAGGGGAAAGAAATCTTTCTGGGCAGGAAGTACAGTAACAAAGTACAGTAACAAAGTACAGTTACATACTAGTAACAAAGTACAGTTACATTAAGAAGTCTAGGCTTTCCCCCGTAGATTCTTCAGTTGCCCTCGTTGACCCATGCTGAGTCATGAGAAGTTAGCGGGACATGACAAAATTCAAGATCAGAGAGGATGCAAGAGAATACAATGCAGTGGAAGAGAATTTGTCTCAGGGCTTTGCAAGGGGTAAGCTTGCAAGCATTGCTTTGTCAGCATCTTGTTTTGGTTCGCATATCTGCAGTTTTGCACGGCTGCGTGTCTCAGCTTCCACGTCTGTGCGTTCCCACGTCTGCCCGCCTTTCGTGTGTGGCGTGCAGGTCCTGGCGAAGATACTTCAAAGCCACTTGGGAAGGAAACAGAAGCCCACAGGAGGGTTTCCTGCCGTGCAGAAAGAGCTAAGACAGGACTTGCATTTTTGGAAGATCACTTTCCCGTCTCCGTAGACAGGGCAGAGATTTTGAAGATCACGTAATGTATTGTTGGTTGAAGACAGATGTGTGATCCAGATGAAGCCTTCTTGTAACCCAACTAGAGAGGGAGCCCTTTCTTAGCAGTTGATGGAAGGTGACGGGTCCTACCTTGACCACTTCCTTAGGCCACAAAAGCACTGCAGTCAACCACCGGACAGTAACTTAACAGGGTAAGAAAACCTACTGAAACACTGATTTCCAGTGGGATGGTAATGAAGAGTTGGTTTTAGAGTATCTGTTTCCCAAATGATGACTCCGCTGGGTTTGTCCCACACTGCCCACCCAGTGTAATGCTTTGTCTGACACAGGCACAGTTCGTGGTCAAGGAGGGGAACACAACCATCACTGCCTTCAAAGATGTCAGATTCCTTCTTGTGGTGAATTCACGTTATCCAGCAGCCTGATGCCACTCTTAAACTTTTAGCATGCATGGGAGTTACAGTCGCAGTCTGGACCAGAGGAACTGTGGCTCTTGGGGTCCAGAAGGCTTGGGACGCTCATTGAGTCATTGGGGAGATGTTCACTGAATGCCTACAAGGCGCCCCGAGCTACTCTTGTAGCAGCAACAAACAGAGAGGCAGAAAAGACAATTTTGAAATGGAGACACCTATATTTTTTGGGGGTGGTGGAGAAAGGCTCGAGGGAAGAGGGAAAAAAAAGCAGGTTTCAGTGGCTGGGAAGGGCTGGGTCTGGGGTGGGGTGGCTGCTCTATGCACTGAGGTCAGAGCTGTCCTTATTTCTAAGTGGACTTTGGAGCAGACATCCGAGAAGAGGAGGTAAGCTTTCTGGGGCCGAAGAGATGTGAGTAGGAAGACCCAGAGCAGGGCCCTCTTTGGGAAGGTGGCACAGAGACAGGTCTCTGGGGAGAGGAAGCTGCAGGGAAGACCCCGCAGTGAGGCGGGGTCTCAGCGGTCCAGCGCCGAGAATGTGGCACCTGTAGGAGACCATGCATTTCCTTCTAGGTCTGAAATCCTGGCAGGCTCTATTCTCATTCATGCATCATAGAAAATCAACGTGGTAAATCGGAATGCACCAATTCTTTGTGGGTTATCTAGGTCCCCAGGTCCAGTGCAGTTGTGAAAAATCAAAGCTGTCTGTAATAAGCAACAATGTCACACAGGCATACGTTGTCCACATGATTCAAGAGGGCAGATTCAACATACCAGCCTTAAAACCACAATAATCCTGTATAGTCCTATTCACTTTTTCCATGGAAACCTTACAAAACCGTGCACAAATACCCTTCGTCCAAATCAACGTTCTCCATAATAAACTCTGCTTCGGGAATCAAGGCAGATCAAGCAGTATTTACAAGAAAAAGATAAGAAGGGTGTGGGTTGCTGGTTTACTTGAGACCTTCCTGCAACTGTTTACTTGCTCCCTTGGTCTGTGCGTTAATGATGTCATTCAGAAGGTTTTGGGAGCCGTTCCTTTAAAATGATAGGTGCTTAGAGATGGTAGGATTCCAGAAAGCCACAGAGGTACCACTAAATCACCTTGACCTCGACCCAACCAGGAAAGCACAAAACAGCCTGGTGTAGAGCGGAGAATTCACAGGCCCCCACATCTCCAGGGGGAGGCGTGTCTAGGAATCTATGTGGTTGTGGTCAGTGTCCAAGTGGGCTAGAGGTTCCCTCACTGGCCACAGAGTGGACACACAGGCTTCTTATTCCTTCACTTGGAGGGAGAACCTTCTGGGAAAACCCATTTTTAGAATGGCCTTTCTGAGGAGCCAGGATGAAGTTGAGAGGAGCTATGATGGCTCAGGTGGTTGGCCTGGCTCCCCAGGGACCAGCCCCATCGCCTCTATCAGGTTACTGAGCACACAGCTCTCCTGAGAGCCACAGGGGAGACATGCATTACCACCCCCACACACCACAATGCACACTTCTATGCACATACACGCACACACCCATGCACACTTGTGCACACACACAACGCACACTTCTCTACGCATATGCATACACACTCATGCGCACATGTATGCAGACATCACGCTTGTACACACACACATCACAATGCACACGCCTGTACACACATGCACACACACTCGTGTACACTTGTGCGCGCACACTTCACAATGCACACTTGTGCACACACATACACACATCACATACACACATATGCACATGCCATATGAAAATCCATACGTGTGCATTCACACATACGCACATGCACACATATCACTCCGCACACACTTAGAACCATACATTACACTCAAACACGCGCACACACACAATCACACGACACACATAGAAACATCAATTGTACTAGTTCCGTGTTGTGTGCAGTGTGTACTCGACAAGGAGCTCACATGCCAGGATGGTGCCTTCACCCTCATGGGTTCTGGGGGGGAGGCCGGGAGGGGACACGGGAGTCGGTGGCGGCTGTGTTGGGTGCGGCCCTCGGGGTCAGAAACCCCATGGAGACTCTGAGCCTGGTCTAACCTGGTCATACGTCACTGCTGTGTTTATGAGCTGGGAAGCAAGACAGTTAATTCCACCGCAGAAGAGTCCCCGAGCTGTGAGCTCCCACAGCTGACAATACACTGAACGTGAAATCGGTTCCCAGTCTCTCCAACCTCCTGCTGATGGGCAGAGTCTGCGTGGCTTCCCTGCTCACCCTGTTATCTGTGTAACTATGTAACCCTTCGACCTTGTGGCTGAAATGGTGCTTGGCCACAGTGGTAAACAAGACAGATGTCTCCTGTGACCTCCCGGGTCACAGTGGCGGACGTCCTCTGTGTCTGACAGTGGGGTCTCCTTGTGTTTCAATGGTGCACCCCTTCCTATCACCTCCCCTCCTGGGTGAGGGGTTATTACCGCCTTAGGGAGGCTGGTGGGTGAGAGTCAAGCCAGTTCACACAGGCATGGTTGGTGAGGCTGGATTACATTTCCAAATTCAGATATGCCCCATCCTAAACATTGTCCTAGGAGTACCCAAGGGCAGAGAGTCTCATTTCTCCCTATGGGATTTTAATTCGAGGAGGTGCCTCATTGAGGGCACGGAGAGCTCGATGCTGTACCATGCAGGTGCTCTGGATGTGGAGAAGCTCCTGGGTCAGTGAGCAGCCAGAGGGAGCCGGGGAGAGCACAGACCAGAGTCTATACTGGGGTTTCCTAGGAAAAGCAAGGCAGGCAGAATAAACAATTTGGGATTGGCTAGTTTGGATAATTCCAGTGCACTTTGAGCCGTAGGGGCGGTCTCTTGGTTGTCTGGTACTGGCCCTGGGGGGACTTAGGGCAGGGGGTACTGGCTTGGTGTGTGAGGGTCAGATCAGGAGGCGGGTGGGGGCTCGGCCTTGGATCGGGCAGCCTGCACAGGAAACACGAGTCCCAGGCAAGCTGACTGCAGGAGACAGGTGAATACTCTGGCCCTGTGATAACGGATGCCCAGTAGTCATTAGAAAAAAACAAAATCTAAGAAAACACAGAACAGAGAGGAACGAATTTGGAGAAGAAGATGCTTCTGTTTGGAGCCACAGGTGCCCAGAAGGCCTCTGGAAGTGCGGGTCTGGCGTCTAGCCGGGCGGAGATGTGGTGGGGAATCCCTGTGCGCTCGCGCCCCACTCGGTGGACGGGCTCTAGAACACACGTGTGCGGAAAGAGCTGCCGCTTTAAGTACGAAACTGCCCCGCGGGGCTTCATGACCCTCAGTTGTGACCACGGCTCTTCTGAGAAAGGCCTGGAATGTCGGCAGGGTCTCCGTTGGGTTTACTGTCCTTGTCCTGCATAATCACACCAAATGGACGGCCCTTAGGGAACTCAGAAAAAATTAGCGGAGGGCAGAGTTCCCTGAAAATGCGCATTCCTCAGTTTGGACACACTGGGCACGTGTTGCCTTCACGTTCATTTCGGTCTAACCTTCGGTAGATGATGGATTGCTTCTGCTGCTGACGAAGTGTCAGGCAGGGAAACTGAGGCCCAGCGCCTCGGGAGACAGGCGCACGCAGCTGGGAGGGGCAGGAGAGGGGCGCTCGCGGGTGCTGGCTCCGGTTCTGCCCTCTGGGTCCCTGGAGGTGCCGCAGGGCCTGACCCCGCTGTGTGGACAGCACTGGGTGCACTCTGCTTCTTTCTCGTCCCACTGCTCCTGCGGGACACCGGGCTGGCTCTCCCCGCACACTGCACACACTTCCCGAACCTGAGGGCCAGCTCCGCCCGACATGAGGAACCAGGCTTGCTGCCCCTGCTTCAGAACAGAAGGTACAGCAACCCTCATGGGCGCTGTGGCTTCCACACGATTTTCAGATGCCTTGCTTCCTGTTTGTCTTTCCACCTATTTCCATGTCCCCCCAGGCAGGCCGTTCAATGCTACGGATCTTCTCCCTCATGTATGCAGTGGTGATGCCTCTGTATTTGGTGACCCACCAGGACATTCTTTCAAGACCAAATGACCACTCTTCGCTCTATTTCCACCTGCTAACCCCTGCCTGGGGTCCATCCTTCCCTTTCCCTCAGAATGGTGATTATAACACAGCTCCCAGGTCTTACTGGGGTGGGCACACAATTTTCCCTGTGAATTGCTCATTTTACCCAACAAGTGATGATGTCTTTATGATTTTGAATGTTAAGAAGATACTTTTTTAAATGTATACCCTTCTAATTTCTTCGTATCTCTCAGCCAAACATGTAATCGGCCCCTATAGACTGACCTCAAGTGCTATTTTTCAGTACCAAAAATTATTCTGAAAGAACCTCAGTAAAGACTCTGAGATTGTGGGTTTCGGCGATGCCGTCGCCAACACAAGTCAGGTGTTAGAATGAGCTGACAGAGGTTTTAAAGCAACTTTCAAAAATGCCTGCCAATCTATCAGAGAGACTCTTGAAACAAATACAAAAAACAAACAAATAAAAAATTTAAAAAATCAGCGAAGAAATAAAAATAATTTAAAAGATTCTAATGAAATTATAAGACTTAAACAAGCAATAACTGAAATAAAAGAAAAGCCTCCCTTGACGGGTCCATAGCAGAGTGGAGACAAGAGGGGCAGAATCGGTGAACTTAGGGCAGAACGTTAGCATCGAAGCCGACTCAGCCGCAGACTGGAATCTGAAGGGAACCTCAGGGACGGGAGGGAAATAACATTATCCGTACCAGAAGGACAGGAAGTGGAGCAGGCCCAGGACACTATTGCATGGAACAGTGACTGAAAACCTCCCAAATTTTGCAGATGACACAACCTTCTAAAACCTGAAAGCTGAGCAAATCTCAAACTGAAAACATCTAAAGACACGTACACCAAGGTAATTCATAATCAAAGTGCTAAAAGCTTGAAAGCAACCAAAGAGGACCAGCCTGTGACCTGGAGGGAACAGTGGTTGGAAGGGCGTCGGATTTCTCATCGAGACCATGGAGGGGAGGAGGAAAGAGGCACATAGCCTCTGTTATAGGTGCTGGAGGGAAACAAGTATCAGCTGCGGTTCTATGTCCCGTAACCGTTCTTCAGGAATGAACGGGAAAGGACGGCAGTCTCAGGTGGAGGGAACTGAAGCAACCATCAGCCGTATCTTCCAGGATGGCTAACGGGTGTTCCTCCTACAGAGAGGACATGGTCCTGGACGGCCCGGGGAGCTTCAGGAAGCAGCAGGGCATGGTGGAGAGAGTGCAATACGGGGGTGCGTCCTACAGACTCTCCCAGGCGCTCACTCAACCACAGCGATGATTTAGGCACGACCTGATACCCATGACAGTGATATTTTAAATGGGGGAGGTAAAGGGACCTAAAGAGAGGTGAGTCGTCCACACTTTCCTTGAAGTGGTACAATTTTTATATCAGCAGAATATTATAAGATATGTGCATATCTTACAATTCCCAGAGCAACCACTGTGACCACTATGTGGAGAGTTACGCTCAAAAGCATTATAAATAAACCAAGAGGGAATCCTGCAAGTATTAAGTGACTCGCTGGAGACCAAGGAAAGATAAAGTGAGAAATGATAATGAGAGAAAATAGATAATAAAATGCGAGACCTAAGCACTATCATATCCAAACTTAACTGAAATGTAAATGGTCTAAATACACCAGCTAAAGGGCAAAGTAGATTAAATCATACCAGAAAACAACAAGAACAAAAACATTACAACAACTCATCTACAGGCTCCTTAAACTCACTTCTAACTCAGCAACACAGGTCATTGGAAAGTAATGCGACAAAAACATAGACCCTGCAAACGTTAATCTGAGAAAAGCAGGGGTGACTATGTGTAGACCTGACAGAGAAGAAAGTGACTGAGACAAAGCAGACATCACATATGTTCTAAGAATTTAATCTACCAGGGAGACAGTGGTTGGGACGTGTACACAACAAGCACCAGAGCCTCACACGCGGGGAACAAAGCTGACAGAAGTAACAGCAGAAATAGACGAATCCACAGCTGGGGCATCGAACATCTTCCTCTCAGCAACTGACAGAGTCACCAGCAAGAGGGTAGGGGAGTTGAACACAGAATCAGGACTTAATTGACCTACAGAACGCTCCACACAACAACAGCGAGGCAGACTTCCCCCTCCACTCCAGGGATTATCAAGATAGACAATATCGTGAGTCATTGAACAAATCTCAACCCACTTAAATTATCCTACATAATGTGTTTTCTGACCAAACTAGAAATCAATAACAAACAAAAAACAAAAAGACAAGAAAATCTCTAAAGATGGGGTAATTAATGAGAGACGATGGACTCTGAGAAACAAACCGAGGGTTCTAGAGGGGAGGGGGTGGGGGGATGGGTGAGCCTGGTGACGGGTATTAAAGAGGGCACCTTCTGCGTGGAGCCCTGGGTGTTATGCACAAACAATGAATCATGGAACACTGCATCAAAAACTAATGATGTAATGTGTGGCGATTAACATAACATAATAAAAAAAAGATGTGGAAATTAAACAGCACTCTTTTAAACTATCCATGGGTCACAGAAATATGAAAAGTAATTAAAAATACATAGAGTTGAGGGGCACCTGGGTGGCTCAGTCAGTTAAGCATCTGACTTTTGATTTCGGCTCAGGTCATGATCTCAAGGTTGTGAGGTCAAGCCCCTAGTTGGGCTCTGCACTCAGCAGGAAATCTGCTTGGAATTCTCTCTCTCCCACTCTCTCTGTCCCTCCCGTTCATGCTCTCTCTCTTTCTTAAATAAATAAATAAATAAATAAATAAATAAATAAATAAATGGTTGAATGCAAATGAAACCACACATATCAAAATTTGTGGGATGCAAGGAAGTATTGACATAAATTTATAGCATTAAATGCTTACATAAGAAGTGAGGAAAGTCTCAGATTAATAAACAAAGTTCTTACCTCAAGAAACCAGGAAAAGAAGAACAAAATAAACCAAAAGCAAGCAGAAGGAAGGAAATAATAAAAATGAGAGCAGAGATTAGTAAATTTTAAAACAGAAACATGATAGAGAATAATCAATGAAGCAAAGAGCTGGTTCTTTAATAATGTCAACAAAGTGGACAAATCTCTAGATAAAGAGATTTTATAGTTGATAAAGGAGGAAGAGAGAAGACATGAATTGCAGAAATCAGAATGAAAGAGGGCTATCGTAAGAGACCTTGTAGACATAATGAAGGAACACTGTGGTGAGCACCATACTTCAAGTATAATTGAAGACACAAGCTCTTAGGACACACAGAGATGAATAAATGGAAAATGCCTACGTCTGTTAAAATTAAATAAATAATTAATACGTTTTTAAAATGCACTAGCATCAAATCATTTCACTCGAGAATCCTCCCAAAGATTCAAGGAAGAAATGATACGAATTCTGCACAGTTGCTTCCAGAAAGTAAAAGTAGACAAAACACTGTCTCATTCTATGAGGACAGCCTTATCCTAATCCCAACACAATATAAAGACATTACAAAAATATAAAACTGCAGACCAAAGTTTCTCATAAACATAGATTAAAAAAATCAAAACATTAGCAAATCAAATGCAACAATGTATAAAAAGAATTACAGACCATGACCAAGTGGGATTTATTCCAAGCCTGTAAGGCTGGTTCAGCATTAGAAACGGTTACTGTAATCCTACAGGTCAATGAAAGAAACAAAAATCACATGATCCTATCAGTTGATGCAGAAAGAGTATTTGACAAAATCTAAAACCCATTCATAGTGAAAACTGTCAGCAAGTAAGGTCTAAGGGGGTGGGGGGGAGATTTCCTCAACCTGATAAAGAGTGCTTTACAAAATGCTACAGTAAACATCACACTTAATATGAAAGACTGAAGCCTTCTTAAGACTGGAAACGAACCGACAATGTCTACTCTCATCACCCTTACTCGGTATAGTACTGGAAATTCTCCTCACTGCAATAAGGTGAGAAAGACATATTTTTATTTGCAGATGGCATGATTGTCTAAGTAGAAAAACTCCAGAAAAATACTTGTAGAACTAATGAGTGAATTCAGCAAATTTGCAGGATACCAGATAGACTAAGAAAACCCGTGGCATTTCTATACACTAGCAACGAACCCATGGTGCCAAGATAAAAAAAATATATATAACCACATTTCTTATCACACAAAAAAGAGAGGAATACTTAGATGTAAATATAACAAAACATGCTGACTTTTATGCTGAAAACCACAAAATAGTAAGGAAAGAAATCAAAGAACATCTAAAGAATATACTTATTGTCCAGAGGAGTCAACATAATGAAGATGTAAATTCCTCCCCAAAATGATCTATAGACAACTCTATTCCTATAAAAATCCCAGTAAGGGCTTTTGTAGACAGAGATAAGCAATCTTTTTTATACTGAAAGCCACAGGCAAGCCTGACAGGGAAGACATAAGCGGGAGATTCACTCTACTCAGTATTAAGCCTATCTACCTGTAAGACTTCAGGCAGTGTGATGTTGGGGAGCAATGGTGAGGAAGGGGGCACAAAGGAGACAGTGTTCGAGTAGAGAGATCAGAGGGGTTACAGGGATAGGTGTGGCAGATCCAGGTGTGACCAAGTGTGGAGTGTAGCTGATGTAGTTAAGATGAAGGGGTCCTGTGAGAGTAGCACCAAAGATCAGACCAGAAGAAAAAAAACGTACCATTGGGGGAAACTCGAAAAAGTGTAATATAAAGGCTCTTCCTGCATTATCTCTTAAAACTGCCTGTGAATCTACAATCTTCTCTATAAAAACTTTAATTAAACGATTACCACTCGATCCTAATGTGCAGGCACTGGCTCGATCCTGAAGTTGAAATGACCTAACATGATTTTCTGCATTTATCAGATGACTCTGACCTTCCTTGTCGCTCTGCCTCTTGCCACTCAGTGTCCCAATTCCCAGCCCAGATGTGGGCATCATACACTTGTGGATCTGCAGGTGCACACGCTTTCTCTCCACCTCTGCTTCTACTTGGAGATTCATTCCTCACTGGTGAGTCTGCAAGCCCTTCAAAGAGCCACCCCAGATAGTGTCTCCTCTGTATGCCCTCATTTTGAATGCCTTAGAAGGTATTCAGTGCTCTCATTCAATTAATGGAAACTATTTGGTGAGTGTCTCTTATTGTATTTGATGCTGTTCTTGTATTGTAGACAACACCAAAGTCCAGTCTTCAAAGAACACCCTGTCTGATGGACAGGCGCTCAACTAAGCTGGTGATTTAGATGTGGAGAATAAGTAACACAGGAAGATAAGCTCGGAAGACCAAGGAAGCCACACAACTTTCTTTCCATTGGTACAGAGGCTTGGGGAAGGCTGATGAGAATATTCCAGACCCTAATGCAATGGGGTCCAAGTATTTATTCATGTGACTTCCCCTCCATCTTTCCTGGAGAGTCCCTCAAAAATATGGCTCTTCATTTCTTCATCTAAGACAACTAATGCTTCGAATCTTTCCTGGAACCTGGTAGGATTCCTGGAGGACTCAAGCATATTTGTTGAGGCAACATGGAACCATCGGTAATTGGACATTTCAGAATAAAGACCTGATGGTTGAAGTCAACATCTGGTGCCTTTGCCATTGGGTGTTCTGGAAAGTTTTAGCTTCTGATTCTCCAGTACCTGCCTGAATCCCAGGATCCTGAAGAGAAGCACCTCCAGTGTTGCTGTCTCTACCGTGGGGGACTTCTTACTCATACTCTCCTCCCATAAAATCCTAGAAGACCTTCTAGGAGGTTCTGGGTTTTCTGTCTGGGGCTAGACAACTCCAGCCTAGCCTTCTTTGATATAACAGCCTTTAAACTATTTTAAGAAAACTGTTTGGATCTTCCTCCTGACCAGGCTGGTGCTGTATTCCCATAATCATTGTTTATAGGGACAAAAAGGAAAAAAAAAAAAAAACAAAAATAAAAGCATCAAGCCTTTATTTTTTGACATATGTCCAAAATACAAAATACATTGGAACTGCTTATTGTTATGGGTCCATTTCCAGGGAATTCCTGCTAAGTTGCAGGAATGTCACCCTACAATGACATTTTTGGTGGCCAAGTAATTAAACCGTCTTGCACAAAGCCAAGGCAGTTTTATATTATCTTATTTTCTCCTTCTATCACGTGACCCTAGGTCTCAGAGCTGAACTAGGGCAGCGTTCCTTATTCTTGTGCTGGTCGTGCTGGGAAAAACCTCCAAAGATAACAGGACTCATTCTCTCATTTTACAAATGAGGAATATAAATTCCAGGACGCTTAAGTGTCTTGAGGTAACTGTAAGGAAGGCCCTGCTAATAATTTATAATACTGAATAACATGCTCATTATCTTCTCCACAAAAAGGAGTTCATCCTGATTCTACATACATAACAGAAAACAATTAAATGGCATTGGAAATGGTCCTCAAAATGCTATTTTCTCAATTATCTTTGATATGTTGAGGTAGGGAATTTTCAGGTTTATGCTATGAGATCTTAGGATGGAAAAAGCAATGTTGAAAGCTATATAAACTTTCCGACTGGGGCAATTTGCAAGGCTGCTGGGCTGCACACTATTTTGCTGCTGCTTTTCATGTAAAATATTGCTGTTTCAGTCAAGCCAGATGGATTCCCGTTATCTGTTCATACTGAAGCGAAGCACTTTTGGGGCCATGACTATTACTTGCCTTTTGGTTGGTCTGTTTTGTTTTATTTTTAGCTTATTTCCTTCGGTAAGAATCAGAGAGTCTGTATCTACCTTGAAAACTCAAACAAGGGTTGCGTTTTCATGATATAATTTGTACCTAACTGAAATATATTGAAGCTGAGATTCATACTGACTAATAAAGCAAAAACAATTAAAAAGTTGTTTGGAAATGTTACTATGGAAACAGAGAAAAACGAATTTCTCCCAAATGCCCAGTCTGCTGGGTTCATCTTTTCTCCAGGGTCCAGATGATACCTCTTGCTCGTGGGATGTCCTGCGCCCACCACATTATTTCCCAGGGTCCCTGCCCAGTCAGGTGTTTACATTCTCCTGGAGGACCTGTGCCTTCCAGCTCCGCAGGCCATCTCTAGTTACCCGGCCATCTCTAGTTACCTCCGAGTGAGGACATGACCTCAGTCTGTCCATGTTCCGTGGGCTTTTGCTAATTCAAAGTTGTTCAGTATGAAAATATGGGAATAGCACAGACATCACTTAAAATGAAATTAAATTAAAGTGACCATTATAATCTTGAAGTCAGACATCACAGTGGCTACATTTCTCAGCCATACTCTCCGTAGGGAGGCCATTTCAACTGTGTTGGTCTCTCTCCCTGTCTGCTCAGGCTCACTCGCTACCGATTACCCATGGAGAGGGCTCTCCCTACATTTCTTCTTCACTCATTCTCAAGTATTCTTAAATCTCCTCTCTGACTGACTTATTTCACTTAGCATTATACTCTCTAGCTCCATCCATGATGTTGCAAATGGTAAGACCTCTTTCCATGTGATGGCTAAGTAATATTCCATTGCATATATGGGTCACATCTTCTTTATCCATTCATCTGTCGATGGACGTCTGGGCTCTTTCCATAATTTGGCTCTTGTTGATAATGCTGCAGACAATGCAGGGGTACATATATCTTTTCAAATTAAGTGTTTTTGTATTTTGGGGGTAAATACCCAGTAGTGCAACTACTGGATTGTAGAGTAATTCTATTTTAAACTGTTTGAGGAGCCTCCACACTGTTGTCCAGAGTGGAGGCACCAGTTTGCATTCCCACCAACAGGGCACGAGGGGTCCCCTTTCTCCGCATCCTCGACAACATCTTTTGTTTCTTGTGTTGTTGATTTTAGCCATTCTGACAGCTGTGAGGCGATATCTCATTGTGATTTCGATCTATATTTCCCTGATGATGAGTGATTTTGAGTATCTTTTCATGTGTCTGTTGGCCGTCTGGATGTCTTCTTTGGAAAAATATCTGCTCATGTCTTCCACCCATTTTTAAACTGGATTATTTGGTTTTGGGCTGTTGACTTGTATAAGTTCTTTATAGATTCTGGATACTAACCCTTTATCAGATATGTCGGTTGCAAATATCTTCTCCCATTCAGTAGGTTGCCTTTTAGTTTTGTTGATTGTTTCCTTCACCGTGCAGAAGTTTTTTATTTTGATGAAGTCCCAATAGTTTATTTTTGCTTTTGTTTTCCTTGCCTCAGGAGACATATCTAGAAAAATGTTGCTATGGCTGATGTTGGAGAGATTATTGCCTGTGCTCTCTTCTAGGATTTTTATGGTTTCAGGCCTCACATTTAGATCTTCAATCCATTTTGAGTTTATTTCACCCATATGTGGAATTTAAGAAACAAACAAACAACAATAACAAAAAAAAAGAAAAAAAAAAACCAAAGAAAAAGAGAGAGACCAAGCAAGAAACCGACTCTTCATTATAGAGAACACACTGTTGGTCACCAGAGGGGAGATGGGTGGGGATGGAGGACACAGGTGATGGAGATGAAGGAGAGCACCTGTCGTGATGAGGACTGCATGTTGTAAGGAAGTGTTGAATCGCTACACTGTACACCTGAAACTAATAAAACGCTGTATGTTAACTATACTGGAATTAAAATAACAGTGACTAAAGATCACATATGATTCCGTTTTTATATAGGATGTCCAGAAGAAGATGATCTATAGAAACAGAAATAGACAAGCGGTTGCCTAGGGCTTCAAGGGGGTGGGTGGTGTGGAGAAGGGGAATGGCAGCTAGTGGGTACAGGGTATCTTTTTGGGGTGATGAAAATGTTCTCAAATTGATTGTGGCCATGGCTGCCCAGCTCCAGATATACTACCGTTTGTGCCACCGTGTCACCGCTGAATTGTACATGGTATGGGTGAAGTGTACCAGATGTGGGTTATATCTCAGAAAGTTGTTGTAAAAACCGTTAAGGCTCCAAATCTTGGAATGCAGTAATGGTTGCTAGAGACGGAGGCTTCATGGCTGGCATTCATCTCTGATGCTCGGAACCGTATAATGGAATGTATCATCTCCTCAATTGTAAAGAAAAATGGCTCATGTGTGGTCATCAGGAAGACGGGATGGTAGCACATTTGTGTGTCTGTCTGTCTGTCTGTTTGTTTGCTTCTGCACCAAAGCAACCCTCTGGGAACCTGAGTCTCACCAACAGAGGAGAGGAGAGGAGCCTCTGCAGCGGGTGGAAGGTTCTGGACCAGGACTGAGCACCAGCATCCAGCTCTACCTCTTACCTGACAGCATGACGCTGAGCAAGGGAGAAAACCTCATCAGGGCTCTGATTCTATGCCTAGAAGCGTCCATGCTTCCCACTGTTAACATCGTGGGCGTGGTACCTACTAAGTTCTGAGAATCCACGTCCCACTTTCCACCCCGCGGACATTCTGGTATTCATTTAGCCCAAATGCACTGTGGTTAGAGAGCTGAACACTGCCATGTGAATCACATGCTTAATCCTTCATTCGAGTTCACTCTGTTAAAAAAAAAAAATGCTGGCTTCCTGTCCACTTCCTTTTCCATGACCAAAATTCCTTCCACGTAAAAGATGACAGACAAGAGAGCGTCTGAGCATCCTGACTTGCCCTCTGATAGCAAATACGTAAAAGATAACCAGCTGTTCATTGACAGGCATGGTGTTGGCAAGAGAGCTCTCCACCCCACGCTCGTCCAGTGGGCCCTCCTATATGGAAATTTGGATAAATGTTCTCTGGTTTGAACATACAAGGGTGACAACTTGCTTGGCTCATGGCTCAGCTAAAAGATCTGGGGAAAACGGCTTCCCCGGACCACAATGGCACCTACGGCACGGACAGAGACATGCATCAGAGCACCCCTAAATCCTGTTACATGGGCTTCGTGACAGATGGGAGCAGGACTCAGAGGGGGAAGAGTCCCAGGAGGTAGTTTTAGCAAAGGGACAAATGCTTTTTGCAATTAACAATTTTGCAAATGATACTTGACAGTAACGGAAAGCATCTCTGTCCTTGATCTGAAATTGCTTACTATTACTCATAGAGATCTCAGCAACACATCAGTTTCATATTGCAATTCTCAGAAAGCAGGAACCATAGTCTCCTGAAACTTGGAAGGTCCATTCAAATTATATCTACTTAGATATATAAGGAATTACACACCCTTCTTTCCCCTTTGAGAGGAGTTTATTTTAACTTGTCTTTCCTGTATTTCTAATAATTAAACCAAAAAGAAAGCAAAATATTCTTGTTTAAAAAGTAGCCTCAAGCTTTTCTTCTGATGTCAACTGTTCCATTTCTAAAGGTGAGTAGGTCATGCTTGGCTTCCTCCAGCTGCTGGGGTCCAGGGTGCTTAGACTCGAAGGTCTACTCAGTAGAGACTGGGGTTCCTCCCAAACCGCAGGTGCTTCGCCGGCCCTGTCTGCTCACACTGGCCCCAGGTCCCTGTCCCGTGTGGAAGCCTGGCTCTGGGTCCCACAGAGGAGCCGTGTGAATACATCCGATGGGGCCTGGAGCCCACATGAGCCCCCAGGCAACGCCCACGGTTGGCATGGGATGGCACGCATTGGTTTGAATGGACACGGAATCACACACGTGGATGAGACTCAGAATTACCTGGTTGATGAATCCCCCTGGCTCTCTGGAAACCTTTTCAAAACTCTTAACATACACAGATAAATATCAGTGCCTTTCTTTAGTTCGTTTACCTACTCTCGTGCCTTAGGCATGGGCCTGGGCCTTGACCATGGCCTTCGAGCTCACTCGAGCTCATTTTGGGTTTTTTCTCGTGTTTCATGAGCAGAACGTGGGGTTTTGCTTTGAGAGCTTGTGGTGGTCCCTATGTGCTCTGTGCCCCTGTTGACCTGACAGAGGGGCTGGTTCTCACCAAACACACTTTCCCTGACCCCGTGCCATCGCTCACTGCCCAGTGCCAGCCCTGTCATTGCTCTGATTGTCACTGTTTTAGTTTTACGTGCTATAATGGTGACTTGTAAGACCTGCACGTGTTTCTCCCGGGTCTTTTCCAACAGTCTGATCTATCCAGTCCCTCCCCCAGTGCAGAGCGGCTTGCTGGGATTAGCAAAGGCAGAATAAGGGCATTTGCTCCCCATTCCCTCCCCCTCCCCCTCCTGTCTCCCAAACCTCACTCCGCTTTGCCCTCTTGAGGTGACCTCACGTATTAGTCTCAGGTGACAAACACACACTCCCCCTTACGAAATAAAGCAGGAGTCGTGTTACTTCTTCCTTCTCAGACACGCTCCCAAGCTTTAATTAGACGGCTCATTTCTCCATGTGCACGTCTGTTGGCACGTCGCTTCTGTCCGTCAACCACAATTCCCACATTCCCGCTGCAGTTGAATAAACCTTGTGCTCGCTTTCCCATCTTTGTTGTGGCTTCTGCCTTCCTTGCTTGGGTGGCTGAAGCTGATCCTCTTGGGTTTTCTTTCAGGAAGGCCTCAGGAGTTCTGGGATGCAGAAGTGCAGAATGCTTGTGGAGTCTCTGTTGCCCGTCGCCCAAACGTGAAGGTATCTGGGGAGAGCCGTGGCCCCTGTTGCTGTCTTCATAGATGACATCATCTTTCTGGATGGTCACATTAATTCTTCATGTCTGTTCAGGGATTTTAGGATAACTGTCCCTGTTGGCTCATGGAAGAGACGAGGTCTGAGAAGTGGCAGGAGGTCAGTCAGATCATGTCAGTGACCACAGAGCATTCTGGAATAATGTTTTTTTTGTTTTGTTTTGTTTTGTTTTTTTGTTTTGTTTTGTTTTGTTTTTACTAAGAAATCTTGGGAAGCCCCTGGAAGGTTTGGAGCGGAGTGTGACATCATCAAGCTGTGGAATCTGACACAGGTTCAACGTCCCAAGGGCAGAATCACTTTAGTCTTGATTCACATCCAGCTCAAACCTGAGGGTTCTTATCTGCATTCAGGACAGTAGGAGCTTAAGTCATGTTTGTCTTAGGGACACACTCAGCATGCACAGTGGACAGTGGTGGCGGTCTGCATACGACTGCATTCGCCGTTCCTGCTGAGGGACATCAGGCTGTCTCTGCTCTGAGCTGCAGTGAATCCAGCTGCTGTGAACATTGTGCGTGTCCCTTTGTGTGATCCTGAGTTCTGGGATAAAGGCTCAAGGTTACGGTCGCTGGGCTGCACGGTGACCGCACCTGCGGTTTTATAAGAAACTGGCAAACTGTTTCCCAGATGTTCCTTTGTTCGCGGTCTTCGAGGAATTGGTCCGTTGCTTTAGAAAGTGTAGTTGGTGGGTCTGCGGCTATGCAGGGTCTGCGGTGAGGTTCCCAGGCCCTTCTGCTCTGGGGGATGCCTGTGTCTTCTCTCTTCCTCTTATTTGCCATCTTGCTACAGATGTAGCAATTTTGTTGATTTTTTTTTTTTTTTGGACGGCGGGGAAGAATCGGCTTTTTCTTCATGGATTCTCTCTATGGTTTCCCAGTTTTCAGTGTTTTTGGTTTCTCCTCCTTGTTTCCTCCTTCTGCTCAGTGAGTGTGTCTGCTCCTCTCTCGTTTAACACAGAAACTTCGCTTATTGGCTTAGAGCGTTTGCTCATTTTTAGTAAGCATGAATGAAATTCATTTGCCTTTCACTACTGCTTTAACTGTGTGTTGCAAAGGTTTTCTTTTTTTAATTATTTATTTTAGAGAGAGAGAGAGCACGAGCAGGGAGAGGGGCAGAGGGAGAGGGAGAAGCAGGCTCCCTGCTGAGCAGGGATCCCAATGCGGGACTCGATCCCAGGACCCTGAGATCACGACCGGAGTCAAAATCAAGAGTCAGACACTCAACTAACTGAGCCACCCAGGTGCCCCACACGTGTTTTCTGTATCCTATTTTCATTTTTAAAACTTCCTTTTGACATTTCCCCCATGATCCGTAGGTTATTCAGACGCACGTTGTTTAGTTTACAGGGTTTGGGGGATTTCCTTGGCATCTTCCCGTTGATTCTAGTTTGGATCCACTGTGGTCAGAGGATGGACCTGTATTATTCCAATGATTTTAAGTGTGGTGAAGCTTGTTGTACGACCACAGATATGGGCTATCGCAGGGGGTGTTCCCGGGGTTCCCGGGGAGGGGGGAAGGGGGGGAAGGGAAGGGAGAGCACATCCTGCGGTTGCTGGGAGTCCGTCAGATGCTGTCAGTCACTTGCTTTCCCGCGTGTGCCATCGTGTTTGTCCACTTCGTTCTTCAAGGACAGTTCCGCCAGTTCTCTTCTTTCAGCACCTACAAACATTCTGCCTCTTGGGTCAGATGAGACACCTCTGTCTCCTCACCCCTGCACGGGTCATTTGCTGCTTCACTGGGATTGCTTGTAAGATTTCTCTACTTTCAGCTTCCAGAATGTTAATTATGAGGTACCTCTGCATGATTTTCTTTTGTTATTTCCCATTTAGGGTCTGTTCAGCTTCTTGGATATGTAGGTTCATGTCTTTTGTCAAACTGAGACGTTGTCAGATGTTATTCTGTCTTTGTGGGACACCCCAAAGTGCAAATGTTCTGTCTTTGGCTATTGTCCCAAGTTCTCTGAGTTTCTGTTCACTCATTTTTGGCCTCTTTCCTCCCTGGGTTCAGACTGGGAGAATTCTGTTGTTTCATCCTCAAGGACGAATCCTCTGTCATTGGTCTATCCTCTGTCACTGCTGCTCTCCTACTGAGCCTACCCAGCAAATCTTACTTTTTTATCATTGTACTTTTCCGTTCTACAATTTCATTTGGGTTCTTTTTATGAGTTTCTGTGAGTTCTATTTCTCCACCGAGATTGCCTTTTTTACATATTTTCCCATGATAATTCGTAATTTTCAGGTAATTCCAGCATCTGATTTGTCTTGGCCTCAACTGAGTGTCTTTTTTCATTCAAGGTGTGATTTCTTTGGTCCTTGGGATGATGGGTGACTTTCTGCTGCATCCTAGTCATTTGGCCTACAAGGTTAGGAAGCTCCAGGTTCTACAGAGCCTTTCATCTTGCAGGAAGTCCCCTTTCTTAGATTAAGGGGAGGGGGGTACTTGGTCTGCATTTGTGGGATCCGGTTCCATTGGAAGTTTGCTTTTCAGAGTTCCTGTGTCATTTCGGCTTGGTACGTTAATCAGGTGGCCCCGCAGCTCCCACTCTCCCCTGCTGTTGTTACCTGTGGAAGCACAAAGGGTTTCCCCAGGCTGAGTGTCCGATGTCTTTCAGATGGGGAGGGCTGGGAGGTGTCTTTGAGTGGGACTGGGTGTGTAAGGACATTGGAAAGAGGTTTCTCAGGCTGTCTGCTTTTTGCGGCTGTGGGCCTTTTCCTGGGTCCACCTGCTTGACTGGGTGTTCTGGTCAGGGAGAGGGACCCCAGGCCTGTGGAGACAAAGAGGCTTCCAGGATGGGGTACTTGCTCTAAGTAGGTCCTACCAGCCCACCTCAGTATGTCTTGGCCCAGAAATGTCAGGCCCAGTGGGGAAGGGGAGTACCTTCTCTGGCCACTTATTTCTGGTGGGGCTCCCAATCGACCCCTCCCCATGGTGTCAGACTGTCCTCATGGGGTATGAGGGGTGTGGATTCCATCCACAAGGAACAATGTTCCAGGGCAGTCCTTTGTTGTGGTGGGAGGGGGCAGAAAATGCCAAGTTATTCTTGGTCTTCCTGGTCTGGGTAAAGAGACACAGACCATCTACTGTCGGGTTTGTCCTCCAGTCCTGGGCCCCAAACCAGCTGTTGTCTTTCTTATGACCTTGCAGAGTTCCCCTTTGTTTGTAATTGTGCCTTTCGTAGGGTTTCTAGTCCTGCAGAGCTGGACGTGCAGGGGAAATAGGTCTACGCTGTCCTGTCTGGACTGGCATCCCCTCATCCCACAAGTCTTGCTGTGTTTTATTCATTTACACTCAGTTCTACATATTTTTTAATTTCCTTTGAGACTTCCTTTGGACCCAAGGGCTGTAATTTATACACAAGAAGTGTATAATTTATTTTCCAAGTTGTTTGGATATTTTGCTGTTGACTTCCAGAGTTTGGTTCCACCGTGGTGAGGAAGCACGCCCTGTGTGGTCTCAGTTCTTTTAAATTTATTGTTGTTGTCGTCTTTCATGACCAGGATTTGGTCTGTGTTGGCCAATTTGCCATGCGGGCTTGAAAAGAGTGGTATCCTGCTGATTCTGAGTAGAGTGTTCTCTGCACGTCCATCCAATCCTGCTGGCTCATGGCGGCCATCAGTTCTATATCTTGGCTAATTTTTTGTCTCTTCATTGTACCAATGGCTGAGAGTGGAGTGTTAAAATCCCCAAACATCATTTTGATTTTGTTTCTCTCTATTCTTAGCTGTATCCACTTTTGCTTCATATACTTTGAAGGACTTGAGCAGAGGTCTTTCATGGGAGGATGGAGAGAGTCAGTCACAGTGGGCGTGATGAAAGATCCTCCCAGAAAACTGTCAGCCAGAGGAGGCAGGGGATTCTGAAATTTCAAAGCAAGGGTCCTATACATTTACTGCCTCATTCTTGTTCATGAATATAAAAATGCATTTGATGAAAATCATTACCAGAATCAATACCACATATTAGTAATTAAATTTAACTCTACACAAATGAAAAACTGACTTAGGAGTAAATGGGGGGAAGATGTGAATACACATGGAACTCTATTTTAGGGTTTATATTTAATTCTTAAATTTTAATACAAATTCATCAGAAGCTAATGAATTGAATATTTTAATTTTCCTCTCCAACAGAGTAAGTCTGTCGGATGTCTCAGCTGGAGGCTTGATGCTCGTTAGTAGCGTAGGCTCCTTCTGTCCTTAACGGTGGCTTTTCTGACGGACCTCCTCGCCCACCTGATGGTCTAACATAGACACTCACAGCATCATTTGCACTTTGCAGGCTGAGAGAAGGAGGAACACTGGCCAAGAGGGGGAAAAAAGTGTTCTAAGCATGTTATCCACATGGAACAAAAAAAAGTGAATTCCTGCCAAAAAATAATAACATACAAATTTAGTTGGACTCAAATGATTTAAGTGCAAAATGCAAAACTCTGAAACACATTTTTTTTTAACCCTGAAACATTTAGAAAGATATATGGGAGGATATCTTTATGGACCATAAATCAAGGAAGGATTTATAAAATAATACACAAAAATTGTTAAGAATAAAAAGATTGATTCAGCTATATTCAAATTAAGAACATTTGTTCATCAGAAAACACTGAGAGGCAAGTAAAAAGAGAATAAAAGAAAAAGAACACCAAAATTTCACATACAAAATATATTAAAAGACAAAAACAGAAACCAGAACTCCTAATTAGCAAGAAAGGAAGAAGAACACAAATAACCTTGTTTTTAAAATTTGCAAAATATAGGAATAAAGATTTTCCACAAGGAATATAAACGGGACAGAAACATATGAAAAGAAATTCAGATTTTTAAAAATAGTTAAATAGTATGGAGTTTCCTCAAAAAGTTGAAAAGAGAGCTACCATATGATCCAGCAATTGCACTACTAGGTATTTACCCCAAAGATACAAATGTAGGGATCTGAAAGGGTACATGCACCCTGGTGTTTATAGCAGCAATGTCCACAATAGCCAAACTGTGGAAACAGCCAAGATGTCCATCAACAGATGAATGGATAAAGAAGCGGTGGTATATATACACCATGGAATATTATGCAGCCATCAAAAGGAATGAGATCTTGCCATTTGCAATGACGTGGATGGAACTGGAGGGTGTTGTGCTGAGCAAAATAAGTCAATCAGAGAAAGACATGTATCATATGACCTCACTGATATGAGGAATTCTTCATCTCAGGAAACAAACTGAGGGTTGCTGGAGTGGTGGGGGGTGGGAGGGATGGGGTGGCTGGGTGATAGACATTGGGGAGGGTATGTGCTGTGGTGAGCGCTGTGAATTGTGCAAGACTGTTGAATCACAGATCTGTACTTCTGAAACAAATAATGCAACATATGTTAAGAAAAAAAAAAGAAGAAGAAGATAGCAGGAGGGGAAGAATGAAGGGGGGAATCGGAGAGGGAGACGAACCATGAGAGACGATGGACTCTGAAAAACAAACTGAGGGTTCTAGAGGGGAGGGGGGTGGGGGATGGGTTAGCCTGGTGATGGGTATTAAAGAGGGCACATTCTGCGTGGAGCGCTGGGTGTTATGCACAAACAATGAATCATGGAACACTACATCAAAAACCAATGATGTAATGTATGGTGATTAACATAACATAATAATAAGGAAAATAGTTAAATAATACCAGGTGTTGGGGTGCACAAGGATCTAAGGAATTTCTGTGTCACTGGAGACAACTGGCGTCATTGCTTCCAGCCAGAGGCTTCGGACTCAGCGATTCTGTTCTTAAATCTGGCCGGTGGAGGAATAAAGATCGTGTCTACCAGCGTCTTGTAAGCAAATTCAAAGTAGTAGTTTTCAATTCTATTTTTTCCAAATTGCCAATTTTAAAGTTTTTAAATGGCCCAGAAACACGCAGAATAGCACACCACCACCCACATATGCTTCGGCCAGATTCAACTGTCCTCCACATCGGGCCACCTGCATTTCATCTAACTCATTTTCCTCCTTTTTATTTTTATTTATGTATGTATTTATTTATTTATTTTTCGCTGGTCTTTTAAGTCCATGCCAGGTGTCATGCGATTAAAAGCATAATTTCTTCATAACTGAAGTAATGGAAACAACTCAAATAGCCATCCATGGAAAACTGCTGAATTAAACTGAGATCTTACACCAAACAAAATATTATAAGCATTGAAAATGAATGAACTGGAGCCATCCTCAGTGCTAACACAGCTTGTGATTGAAACATGAAACATGAACAAGAAAGTCATGGTGTATAACATATAATATGATGCCATTTTCTAATACTTTACAAATAGTAAAATTTTCTCGTTTTAATAATGTTCGGTTGGATTTTTGGCAATTGTGTCTGTGAACCCTCTTTTTGCAGAGTGATCTTCTATTACCTAACAGTATCAGATAGGGTTCTTTGTAAGATACACAAGTTCTGGCTGTTTTAAACAGGAAAAAAAGAATTATTGGAAAGATAGACTTGAAGGACACAACCTGAACAGCAGCTCTCAGGAAAGACAGGAACCGGGGTAATGTTGCTAGAGATGCATCTTTGTGGAGCTCAGCCATATGAATTGAGCGTTTCTTATCTCCTGCCACCTCTCCAGTGATTCACATTACTGTGTAGGGAAGTCTGACTGGACATATCTACCTCTGGATACAAGAGATAGATTGGGTACGGGATGGTTCTTTAAAAGATGGCCTGCTGATCAAAAATAAGGACATTTGGAACAGAAACCATCTAAAAGTGTCTTGATTTTTGGAGAACTGGACAAATAAGATTTTCTTTTTAACATATCTGAGGCTGATTACTTAAGGACGTAAAGGTAATGTTTATGGCTGATAATAGCTGATATTTATCGAACACTTACATATGATAGTTACTGTTACAACTGGGAGGAATGGCTGCAAGACGCGCAAAAATCACAACCGTCGTTGTTCCCGTGGGGGAGCCAGGGCACAGGGCCGAGATGCTCTTGGTTCCGAAGGTGGGGGGCAGCTTTATAGGCCTTTAGGGTCCTGCTATAAAATCTACATCCAAGTTGCTGTTACATAGGGGAGGATATGAGCTCCATTATAGTAAGGACAAATGTTGGGTCCATTAGGATACGAGTGTAGGAAAACAACACAAAAAAGGCCATGTGCATAAATGATGACAAACTGTAATTTTTTTCATTAGAAATATTTTAACACTCCCCAAATTGTCCATATATAACCACAATGGAATTCTGATGGATTGTATAATTACGTAACATGATGATAACATTCGTCTGGTGGAAAGAATCTAAAAGCATCCCTGAAAACATTTTTAAAAATCAATGGTGATGGGGTATCTGGGTGCCTCGGTCAGTTAAGCGTCTGCCTTCAGCTCAGGTTATGATCCTGGGATCCTGGAACCAAGCCCCAGGTCGGGCTCCCTGCTCAGTGGGGAGCCTGCTTCTCCCTCTGCTGCTGTTCCTCAACCCCACTCCTGTTCTCTCTCTCTCTCTCAAATAAAAAAAAAAAAATCTTTAATAAAAAAGTCAGTGGTGAGCTTACCATTTTAGATGGTAAGATGCATTATAAAATTAAAACTAAAAGACGACCACAGACAGCACAACAGAGAGGCAGATAAATGGAAAAAAGAAGTGATTTTGAGGAAACAGACTAACTCTTGTTTAACAAGGTTACTATAAGATTAAGGCATTGTTACAAACATAGAAGGAAAGGATAGAAAACTGGCGAGCTAATTGTCATACTCATAACTGAAACAATGCGTTTGTTTATGATTAAAATTTAACAGGAAAACATCCAAACAGAAACATTTTTTTAAGAACACAGAGTCATTTTTATTTTTTTATTTTATTTTATTTTAAAGATTTTATTTATTTATTTGAGAGACAGAATGAGATAGAGAGAGAGCATGAAGAGGGGGGAGGGCCAGAGGGAGAAGCAGACTCCCCGCTGAGCCGGGAGCCCGATGCGGGACTCGATCCCGGGACTCCAGGATCATGACCTGAGCCGAAGGCAGTCACCCAGCCAACTGAGCCACCCAGGCGCCCATAGAGTCATTTTTAAGGCAGAAGACCTGCCTGAGAAAGACTACACATGTTAGAATAATGTGAAATAAGAAACAGTATCATTTTAAAAAGCAATTAAAATGTAAATGATGTAAAAATATTGATACTCTTAAAGAAACCGCTCTTCGATGCTCGTGATTGAAAAATGTTCTCAGAGGCAATTGAACAAATATTATAAATGGGCAAAGCATTGAAGGAGAAGAAATGAGCCACAGTAACAACCCAAAACAACAGCAAAAGAAAAGAGAAAGAAAAGAAAAAGGAAAAAAAAAATCAAATTCCCAGTAATAAAAGAAGCACGAGGTAAATAAACCAGTGGACACTTGTTGATGTCATACCCGACGAGTTGCATGTGAGTGTGTCTCTGGTGGATCTGCACTGTTTTCCTGGGAGCAGAGTTGCTCGTTCGCTAGGCTAAGTGGCAGGAGTGGAAATGGATACAAACTTTCTGGACAACAATTTAGCTACATGTTGTAAAAACCTGAGGAGTTCACATTCTGACCTGGAGGCCTGCCTGGAGGAGGCGCACCGACAGCCTCTCCGGTTGTGCTGGTTATTACCATCCTGAGCACCAGTGCTCACTCTGCTCCCTAACATGGGTGCCATTCCCACGGCCTGCAAGTGGGGTCATCGCTAGAGCAAGGACTGCAGCTGGCCCGGCCTGGGGGAAACGGGAAGAGGGAGGGAGGGGAGCACTACGCAGCGGGTTGTAAACATCTGCCCAACCTGTGTTTAGGGGCACAGAACGTTATTTGTGCTACGGTTTTGAATAAAAGCATCGTTTTACTAAAGAAAATAATCCCAAGTTTGAAAGGTTAGATACCGAAATAGTAATGGTGATGTCAAAAATCCAGAAATAGCAAAATTAACACCCCCAAATCGATAACTAGTATTTTGCAAGAGTTTAGCGTGTGTGGAAGAACAGCCAAATGGGAGGGAGCTTCCAGATTGAACCGACGGGGAGCTCGGGGCACAGGGGGGCTGGGGGGGGGCCTGCAAGGCGCCGATGAGCAGGTTCACCCTCGACAGTCGTTGGTTATAATGCTGGGCATCTCCAGACGGCGGGGGGATTGGCTAAAAGTGATTGTCCTACACCATTTTCAGGAAGGCGACTTGAATTTCTTTCACAATCCTCAGAGGCGTTTACAAGAAATCAGGTAAGTCCGGTTTCGTTCATGATCGTGAAACACCGGGTTTGGTTTTGTTGACGTGGCTTCAAGGGTCGTCCGCTCCGGGAACGCTCAAGTCCGGTTTCCCTGTCACGTGTAACTTTACCAGTGGCGCCTTTGGGTGGTAGTGTGGTGGGGGGTTTGCTTTCTTCACTGGCATCTCGGAATTTTCCAAATTTCGCCCAGTAGATTCGCTCCATTTGTCTAAGTAAGTCAGCACATTCATGGAGACCCATCTGTGCTTGGACCCTCGCACTGGCCCGACATGACTGATTGCCATTCATCGGCCAATTGGGTCTAGGATGGCAAAGCGAGTCTGGAATCAACCGTGCGAACCCCCGTGGCGGGCCCACTGAGGCAGGCACGCTCAGCCCACGCTCCCTATCGACACCTGCCCGCCGTGACTTGGAACATTTGACGGATTTTTATGCAGCCTCCTAGTCGCCTGCATATTCACAGTCACCCCAATGCATTACTGACTCATTCAGTAAATGTCTGTGGGGCCCCTGGGCCAGGTACTGTGCACAAGAGACAGATACCGCCTCGCTCTCTGTCATGAGGTCTGTGCTGCCCAGTGAAGGCCACGGGCGCACAGTGAGTTTCCATAAGTGCAGCTGGGAAGAACTCTCTGCGTGACCCGTGAGTGTGTTCTGTGTTCCCACCACACGCACAGCACTGCTCCTGAGTTCAGCATACGCTCACACCTAAACCCAGCTTCCTCGCCTTCCACCCTGGGGCCCCGTACGCATGCTCGTGGCTCCGGGCCTCCGTGCTCTCACGGAGATGCTCCCTCGGTCCTGACCCCTCTGTGCTCATCGTCCAGGAATACCTGTAGTTGGAGCCTGTGGGCAAATTGCTCTGGTGGGGATCTCAGGCCCCCCTTCCAGGTGAAGGACAGGAACTCCAACTGGACTTTTGTGGTGCTGAGCTCGTTCTGTTCCCCGAATCCATCAGCTCCCATGTCGATGGCTACGTCGGTCCTTCGGAAAGCCTCCCACCATCTCTTCTTGGCGAGTTTGCAATTGTCCCCTAAGAAAGCCACCCAGAGATTGTGCTGTGATATGATGTGACCCTCCGGGCCACACACCACCCATACAGTGCCAACTGTGTTTGCCACCCCGTGTCCCCCATCAGCGTGGTCTTCCAAAGCTCAAGGCACGGACCATGTCAAGTGGTAGGTGGCTAGCACGGTTTCGTACATTTAGAAGGCACTTGATAATTGTTTCCTGGCTTTGAATTTGTACATTTCCAGACAGCGAAAAAGGGTTATTTAATCATTGGTCTCAGGGGAAACTGCTTGCCATTTGAAAAGAAAAAGGGGGATATCATGTTATCATGTTGACCCCCTCCAACAAAACTAAGCATCAGATACTTTAAAACTTATGCATAAAAAATTTTTTTAATGTAAGAACAAAGAAAAACTTGGCTGACTTGTTTGTTTTCAGCGTTCGTTTGAGTGAGTGGGGCGCATCCTGGTCACACGGTGTTGCGGGGAACGTGAATTCAGTCTGTTTGGAGGGTAATTCAGCTATCCGGACTGGAATTTTAAATGTCAATGCTGTCTGATCCAACTTGACAACTTTAACCTCCGGATACATGTGCATAAGTGTACATGGATATTGACTCCAGATTTCTTTTCACAATAGTAAAAACTGAGAACAACCTACATGCCCACTGATCGAGAGCCAGTTACTTCTCATGAGGCATCCGAACATTTGGATATTATGCAGTTGTTAAATATAGAAGGAGAAACTGTTTATACTATTGTGGAGAGATGCCCAGGGTATATCGTTAGCAAAGAGAAAACTGAATAGTAATACCAATTTTGTGTAAAAATGTGCGTAACCTATCCATGAACCTACGCTTGCCGATGCATCACAAATGTCTGAGATTCGCAAGAAACTTAATAGTGGTTACAGTGGGCTTTTGCTTTTGACCACACACCCCTTCTCTGCCCTTTGATTGTTAATTTTTGGATGTTTTTCCTAACTCAGTGCAAAGAGGGGAAGATGCATTCCCAGCCCCTGCCCAGAGGGAAACCCGTAGGTGCTTGGATCTTGCACCTGTCTGCATTCCCCACCCCATCTTCTCTGGAATACCGACTTCCCTGTCTCCTCTCCTCGATGAGTCCCACATTATTCAAGACATTTATACAAACAGTTGGGTGAAATGAACCAAGTCACCAGGAATTTCCCTCACATTGACTGTAAGCTCAGCGGTATGCTTAATCCAGGTCAGGTTCTCTGCCCCTTGGTTCTGGTAGTGCACAGAAGTGATTTAGGATGACAAAGTGGTGACAAAATCACCTTAGGAAGTGGTTGACAGAGGCACACACGTCTTTCTAGTAAATTTGGTCCCCGAATGTAGAGGTAGCTGGATCTTTTTAGTTTTGCTCCTGCGAGCATGTTACACCTGTGACTTATATATGTAAGTCTTAGAAAACCTTTCCGAGAGCTTTTATATGTCGTGCTAGACGATGACCCCTCAAGGTCCAAAGGCACAGTACATTCCTTTTGGAATTTAATGCTGGGAATAGTTTATCCGCTATAGACGTGACTTCAGTTTTCTTCTTTATTTTTAAAGTTTTTATTTATTTACTTGAGACAAAGAGAGTTCACAATTGGGGAGCGACAGGCAGAGGGAGAGGGTAAAGCAGACTCCCCTCTGAGCAGGGAGCCTGATGCAGGACTCAGTCCCAGGACCCTGAGATCATGACCTGAGCTGAAGGCAGACGTTTAACAGACTGAGCCACCCAGTCACTCCTTCATTTTCTTTCTTAATAAGATAATGACAGGTGTTTGGGGCACCTGGGTGGCTCAGTCATTGGGCGTCTGCCTTCGGCCCAGGTCATGATCCCAGGGTCCTGGGATCGAGCCCCACATCGGGCTCCCGGCTCCGTGGGAAGCCTGCTTCTCCCTCTGCCACTCCCCCTGCTTGTGTTCCCTCTCTCATGGTCTCTCTCTCTCTCTGTCAAATGAATAAATAAAATATTTAAAAAAAAAAAAAAAAAAAAAAAAAAAAAAAAAGATAATGACAGGTGTTTGAGTGACAGTGTCTTCCCTTTCTCCTTGGCTGTGAAGGTGTCCGGGAGGGGTCAGCTTGCTGTCTGATGATCATGGCAACACTTCTGGGGAACCGACGTGTTTATGTCTCTCCCCATCCAAGGTTTTCCTTGTTTTAACCATATTGCATGCATATCCTTGGAGTCTCTACAAGTTATTTACGGTAGAGAAAGGAAGATGGGATCATGGGCACTAAGGAGGGTTACTTCAATCTTTCATTTCTGGGGTTTTGGATTGCATCTGGGGAGCAGAAGGGAGGAGGCCAATGTCATTCTACTGTGGCTTCTTTGTATTTGAAGTGCAGACATCAGGAAAATCACTCTTTTGCTATCTTGGCATGTCTGCCTCACACTCTGGCCCGAACCAAGAGGAACAAGGAGTATTAAAAACACAAAGAGAACAGTTACGTAAACATTTTCCGAAGATCACAAAAAGGTACAGATTAGGCTCAAGTAACGTATTCCTTTCCAGATGATTTACTTATTCCTTGTTTAACACAGATCCTATTAAATATTTCTCAGCTCAAATGTTTTATCCTAGTTACAGGGATCTAAAAAAAGCCAAAAAAAAATAAAAAAAACACAGAGAAAAAGGAACCTAGGACTTGGTAAGGAATTGACCTCAATATAATATTCTCGTGGGTGGCATCCGAAGACCTCAGTCCAAAGCGAAGCTTCCCGGGAGCGCCTTGCAGTGTTCACACACGCACACGGAGCGGAGTGGGAGAGACGCAGCAAGCTCATGGGTTCAGTTTGCCGTGGGAGGGACACGGAGGACCGGGGGTTCGAGTCAGCCCAGGACAGCCCGTCTCCAGTGTCAGAGGCTCTGACCACAGCCACGTACTTCATGGAGCACAACTAAGTGGTTGGGTGGAAAGCTAGAGAAAAATGCGTAACTTCACAAAGCCCAAAGCTGGTAATCACTACGCTACTGGAAACGTGAACACGCTTGCCTCTGGGCTGTCACAGGAGTCTGCGCGCTGACCGAGGAAAGCCCACTCCCACGGAGCCGTCTGGAGAAGAAAGCACAGGGAGGGACACATTCATGGACCGCATGGCCCACAGGGTCCAGAAGGTCCTCCCGTTCTGGGATTCGGTTGGCAGGTAACCCCCGGAGCACCTCACGGCCTGGCACCACCCCCAGTTGCCTCCTTGCATGAAGTCAGCATGGGGCATGAGACTAAGGTTCAGAGCGGTGGATTATTTGCTCCCCAACAACTGCCTAGTGGCAGAAAGAAGATGACCAGTTGGCAGAGCCCTGTTCTGCGAGCGCTACATGCGTCGCTGCAAAGAGCATTTCAGAGATGGGCCCACGGGGGCTCTGACAACAGTCTTGCGGACACGGTCACTGCTGTTCTAGGTGATGAGGCCAACGCCCGGGGAGTAAGGAGTTGAGGCAGATTGAAACCTGGGGAGGCTGGCTTACCCTCTGTGGCAGGACATCTGCCCAATAACACCCCCAAGGTGGCTCCTTTCCCTACACCTGCCTCCGTGGATGTTCTCCGATCGTTTCTGGTGATCTGTGTGCCCGACGCACGCTTCCATGAGCAACCTGCTCTCCGCCGTGCTTCTACCATCGAGGAGAAACAGCAAACTCCACCTCAATACGGATTCCGTTGGAGATTCCAGCCTTCACTCATTTGCATTATGCTTGACTCCATGGTACGAGTCAATCACTTCTGAAAGCGAATATTTAATAATTTATGGAATCAAAAAGTTTCGCCTTCTAAAAAACACTTGGAATCCTCCAAATTCGAAGAAAGACAAGAAAGAGGGTGGGAAGGAGGAGGGGGAGAAGGAGGGAAGGAAGGAAGGACAGACAGACATCCAGTGACTTGTTTAGATCATCCGTGATCATTTCCAAGGGAAGTTGAGTTTTCAAGAGACAAGTGCTTGACAAAATTAGGTAGCAAAGCTAAAAGTGTCCTTTCAAAATGATGTCATTCAATAGTTTCCAAGTTCTTGTTTGATTGCTTTTGATTTAAATGATGAAAGGTTTTTCCTCAAGAAAATCTAATGAGAAGCGCCCGAATGTTGGGGCTGAGCCTGGAGGCATGCAGGGGAGGCTCCTGCAGCATCTCTGGATAAATCTTATTCTGCAGACCTCATTCCAAGGAGTGGGGATCTGACATCATTACCGACTGGACAGGAATGAAGGAATTCCATTCTAAGGAATGGACAGGAAGGCCCGCTGGACGTAAGCACCTGCTGGACCCACCTGTCCAGGTATGAGCCAGGCTCCATGGGGGACGCACGCTGACCGAGGTGAGGAGAAAGTCCTAAAGTCCCCTGTGCCTCCAGCAGTACCTTCACCGAGGAGGGAGACGGGTCACCTCGAGATCCTCACGTGGTGTCGGCGGCTCTGTAACTGACCCCACAGGAGTCCCGGGATGGGCAGGGACTCTCCCTTTATTCTCAGCCCTCAGCCTCTTAGTTGTGTCTCCATCTTCCTTGGAGGAAGGTCATCGGGGGTGAGAAGAACAGGTGGCCTCCAGCCCCACCCGCAGGGGTCATGGCAAGAGCTCTCCAGGGACGCAGACCCAGTTCTCAGGCCGCCTGCGTCCTTCCTGTTTCCTCCTGTCGGCAAGCCAGTGGCTCTTACAGCAGTAAAACGGTGGCGCAGGAAAGTCTCCTGGCCTGTGTCCAGCACAGTAACAATGGGGTGCCGTGGGGAGAGTTCAAGTCGGCATCACCTGGAAGGCTGGAGACCCTGCACCACAGGTCGGTCGGGAAACTCCAGAAACGGAGGACGGAGGGTGCCTTGGGGGTGGAGGAAGCGGATCGCCAGGACAGCCCGAGCGCTGCTGAGTTGGGGGAAAGCAGCCGCCGCCCTGAGCCCCGAGCGGCCCGAGAGCCCTGGTGTCCACCAGCTTGGACTGGCCTGTCTGGACTTCGGGCTTGGAGGCTACTGACGGTGGTGATAAGAAATGCAAGGCAGCCCGTCTTTGCTGTGTGTGCAGGTGCTTGGGCTCGCCCTGCTGCTCCCTCTGAGCCTCTTCTGTCTTTGCCAAGGGCAGCCCTGAGCCGGCCGCCAGCCCCTCGTCGGCGAGCCTGCGCCTCGTCACGAGGCTGGAGTTTTGTCCCAAATACTTGAACTGACATATGGTAAAGCTCCAGTTATGTGTGTCTGAACATAATGGAACCCATTCAAGGTGCCTGATGCTCTGGCTGCTCCTTTCCATCATACGCCGCACGCACCCCCTCTGCTGCGCTGGACGCAGACTCTCCCGTCCCCCCAGGTCCTCCCGCCCCGCCTGTCCGGGACTCAGTCTCTCTCTCTCTCCCTCCCTCCCCCACCCTCCCCCTCTCCTTCTCTCCTTTTTTGGATCAGGATCGGAAATTCAGGTGATTGTGTCTAAATTTCCGTTTAGACACACGGTCTTGTTTCCTGCTAACTGGATGCAGGTTAATGCATCAGGTGAGGCCAACACGTTGACCACGCCTCTCATTACTATAACTCACATTTGAAGACACAGAGGCCACCAAAGTCATCTATTTCTCTAATAAGTCACTTACTAAAGTGTCCTCCCTGTTGGCGTTTAAGACAATCAGAGGCAGGGAGCCAGGTCCCTCATGAGAGTGTGGGCAGAGGGCAGGGTCGGTGGGACCCCCGCCTGCTTGCCTGGACTGAAGCAGTCATCGAGCCCCAGGTTTTGTAAGGAAAGGCACCCATCACCGTGCACGGCGGTCCCTTGCACAGCATCCTTTGGAGCAGGTCATGTCCATCTTGACAGGAAACTCTCCACGGGTAGGAAATAGTCTCCAGAAGCAGACAGCTATGTCTTCCAGCAACTCGTCTTCCAGAGAGCAAACTACCCCAACCTTGTAGGGGAAGGACCAGATTTGACCATCCACCTCCCCCACGCATGGGGTGCATGGTTCGAGGCAGATTCACTCAGCATCTCTGGGGCTCCAGCCAATCAGCTCTGAGGTGAAACCCCAAGCAAGGCCCGCCGTGGCTGCCGGGAGGATGGGCTGACACAGCGGACATGTGCGAGAGATGGAGGACCAACCCCTGGAAGGGAGTGGTGATCCCGGAGATGCGCGGTGGGCAATCCTCACTGCATCCCTTCCACGGCCAACTCTTCGCTGAGAAGTCTAGCACGGCAAGTAGGCTTAGCGTCACGGGCCACCTAGGACAGTGGTCTGGGAGTCCCTTCATCCACATGGGCGAGAAAACTGCTAGAATTAATGCAAGCGTTTGGGCAGAGGGTGGACGATTTTCTATTAGGATGGTTATGTAACATCTCCTGGTTGATTTCCAGCTCCCGGAGCCTTGGTTCTCAGAACGTCGGAGGGGGTCTGCCCCTGAGACGGTCCCTAAGCGGAGACACACGGTCTCCCCGCCGATGTCGCTAGGCTAGCTGGTTCCCCAGCTGAGGCTTCCAACCAGACTGCAGGGAACCCGGCACACGTTTGCCGGTGCCGGCGGCGCTCGCCCTCACGGAGGGCTGCATGCTGTTGCAGACATTTCATTGACGCCCCCGCGTGCAGACCTGAACCCTGTATCCTCCACGTCCTCCAGCGTCACCAGTGTCTGCTGGTTGCCTGTTGTCTCACTGAGTGATCGGTAAACAAGATAAAGTTCACAGAGTTTAATCTTACTCAAGTGCGCTCTAAACAGACCCGGTCCTTGGCAACCAAGGGGGAACCTGGCCGGGGCCCAGCGTGGCGTGTCTGAAAGTGGCTGGGAAACACAACTATCTGAAACCGTCAGGAGGGAGCTGTGTTCTCTTTGATGTTTGACTGTAGCGGCAGGAACGCTGAGTCACACATGCTTGAGAAGCGCTTCGGAGCCATGATCGTGGGCCTGACCGGACCCGATCTTGCCATTTTCCCAAACAGACCTTTCCATTTAGACGCACCATCTTGTTTCCTGTTTCCGCTGAGTTGCTCCATGACAAATCCACCGTCCTCGCCATTTCTCCACATTGCACAACGAGCTTCCTTCTGTGCAGGGGAGCCTGTATTTCCAGAGGGATCCAGCGTCAGGGGAAACCGTCTTCCTGTCTCTCCGAGTGCCGTTCGCGAAGGGGGATTGGACCAGCTGGAGCCCCGGCCGCACTGCATCCTCCCGCTCGCTCCATGACACACTCTCATGCAGACCCCTTCTCCCACGTGACTCTTTAAGATCCATGCCAAGGAAGCCTTTGAAACTAAACATGCACATTATAAAGCTTTGAGCATCCTGACAGACCAGCCCCCAAATGAAAAATATATGTGGTATGTTGTTCATGATGTTTAGTTAGATTTTTCAGGAGACTGACCTTCCCTTGGTAGAGAACACGTGTATCAGCAGCGTTTATAGAAAATGCAGAACTGCTTTGCATGCACGCACCTGCCATTAGCCCATGATTGGGCGTTGAGCGGAAGGATAAATGGGGATCAAAAAGGCCATCCTTTGGGCTGCTGGGCTGTGGGGGCTCCATTGCTCTGTCTGGACCCAGGGTGATGGTTTGAAGCAGAAAAGTGAAATGAGAAGCAGTCAGCATCCAGGGTATGAGTTCAGTTAAATACAGCCTGCCCAACCCAGACCCACAAGATCATTTTTTAGCAGAAAGACTGTTTTCTTTAAAAGCTAATATATCTAATCGGTTGCTTATGGTGTTTGAGCCACCTGCCAGTCACTAACACGGGATGAGAGAGAGGGTATGTGCATGCATTTGTGTGCAGCTGTGGCCGGAGACTGTGCGGGGAGCCCTGTGTCCGCCCGTCATTGTAACTGAAGCTCGATGCCGTCCACACATCATGTGACCTGTTCAAACTTCATTCTACTGAAGCGACATCAGCACGGCAGAGCCTGAGGAGAAAGACAGGTGTGAACCAAGTTGCCTAGGTGCTGGTCTCACCTCGGGCAGGACCTGGGTCTCGGTGCCCAGCACCCAGGTTCAGAGGACATCTCTGGAGACACGTGTGGTCTGTGGGACTGCAGTGGCCAGGGAGAACATCTGGGAGTTCCGCATCTGGTGAGCACTCTCGGAGATGCCGATGGACCTGCAGGATAAATGAGCCGCAAGGGCCCCCTGGAAGGACGGTATTCTTCCATCCCTGCAAAATCCCAGAATCGCATCTGCAGCGTGGAGGGTCTGAGAGCGCCGGGGGACAGGTGGAGGGGGCAGATAGGCAACCCGCGGGTCCTACCCTGCAAGATGTCCCGCTTCTTACGACCGGGGTCCGGGATGGGAGCGTCCGAGAGTCTCGACTTGGCACCTGGTCCAGCTTGACTGGTGCTTACGGATGCACTAATGAGACACAGTTGAGGAAATGAATCAGCTTCCTCTCTGATAGGCTCAGTGATTTATCTCCAGAATGTTCTCTCCCCGTATCTCTCCCTGGTAATCTACTTACTGTCTGAAATCTAGCTAACAGCGTGGTTCTGTGTAATATCTCTTCTTTAAACATCCCCATCCTCCCTCAGAACATGCTGTGTTTTCCTTCAGAGTCCTGATCCCTTTCCAAAAGCACCCTGCACTCGATTTGGGGGCTTTTAATTCTCTCCTCCCCCTTCCAGTGCCCACCTCCCCTGCAATCCCCCGAGGCAGGGTGGGAGCCTGAGGGAAAGTGACCAACTCAGGTTACCCCCGAGGGCCACGGTCCTGGGGCGGCGTGCAGAAATGCACTTTGCTTAAGATACGAGCGTCGAGAATCAGAAGAAGCAG
This sequence comes from Zalophus californianus, assembly GCF_009762305.2. NCBI lineage: Eukaryota > Metazoa > Chordata > Mammalia > Carnivora > Otariidae > Zalophus > Zalophus californianus. The sequence goes on along the minus strand of NC_045606.1, from coordinate 1,495,585 downwards.
GCACGGATCACAGCTGTGCGGTCCAGTCCCCAGAGAGGAATACCACTATTGGCCTTCGCATGTAGACAGAGGGTGGATAGTATTTTCAAATGGTAACCAGGATACCTTGCTCATGGTGTATTTCTTCTGCGTATCATCCTTCCCCGGTGGTTTGGGGAGCAGCCCGAGGCTTCATCCACCATCACAAGGAGAGGTCTGGAAATAGCAGGACAGTGGGCCAAATGCCTCTCTCTTGTTCCCAGAGTCACCTCTTAAACCGTGGCTTTCTGCAGCAGAGAGTTGGACTTTTTGAGAGAGAGAACATTTGATTAGCCTCCATTTGTCCTAAAAGTTAAGGGCTTGAGACTTCGCCCAAAGAAGTTATACTGTGAACGAGAGAAAGAAAATAGTAAGGTACAGGTGATTTTTTTTTCCCCCTCCACAAGCTGTTTTATGATTATCTGCAACTTTTGCGACCTGCATAAGCTGAAAATTGTAATAATAGGGCGAACGCAAGTGGACCCATCACCAAACCGGAGAGCTAGTGCATCACGGGTGAGTTGGCTTTGCATGGGGGCCCCTCCCACACTGATCCACACCAGGTAAAAGCTCAGGGTGGTGGAGGTGGTGCAAGACTAACTGTTCAGCCCCCTGTACCTGCTGGGAACCTGTGCTTTTCAGCTGGTATTTGGCAGGAACCAGACAGGTGTTGCCAGAAAGGTATTTTGTGGTTCGGCGGGGCTGTTGTCCCAGAACTGCCCAGCCTGGGTGAGTCAAACAGCAGATACTTACGTCTCACACTCCTGGAGGCTGGGAGTTCAAGACCCAGGTGCCGGTGGATTTGGTGTCCGCCGAGGGGCTCTCTTCCCAGCTTGCAGACGGCTGCCCTCCCCGAGTCCTCGAGTGGGGAGAAAGGCTCGTCTCTCTCCCATCTTTCTTAGGAGAACATGAGCCCCGTTTCCGAGGACTCCACTTGCGTGACCTACTCGCCCCCCAAAAGCCCCACCTGCTAATACCATGATTCGGCCTCCAACAGAGGAATCTGGGGAAGGACAAACATTCAGACCACAGCAACCACGCCTCTCCCGATCCTTAGCCAAAGCAAACGACGTTTTATTTATTTTTACTTTTTTTTTTTTAAGATTTTATTTATTTGACAGAGACACAGCGAGAGAGGGAACACAAGCAGGGGGAGTGGGTGAGGGAGAAGCAGGCTCCCCGCTGAGCAGGGAGCCTGATGCGGGGCTCGCTCCCAGGACCCCGGGATCATGACCTGAGCCGAAGGCAGACGCTCAATGACTGAGCCGCCCAGGCGTCCCCAAACGGACATTTTAAGGAGCTATATATTTTTTTTTTTTTGGTCTGTGTCCATTGGTAGTTCTAGATGGAAGGCCCCTGCTGTTCCCCACCTAGGACGTATGAGAGGCAAGAAGAACCTGCCATTGTTCTGTTGTCATGTTTTGTTGAAAACTGGACACACTAGCTGATAGAGTGCCCTTAGGCCGGACACCGAGAACACCCCACCCAAGGTTTGTTGGTGTTTCTTGTTGGCTGACTTGGCCCGGTGCGGCCAGTGTCTGTCCCCATGGCGCTGAGGGGTAGCCTTCTGCCTGAGCCCAAACCGTGGCGATGATGTGGACTCTGACTCCCTGATGCGGTGGCTTCCGCTGGTCCCCGGCTCCCCGCTGAGCGTCTGGCTGGCCTCTGCCTCTGTTGTCCCTCTCGCGGCTCTGAGCCTCCCCGCGTTGCTAGCCGATCCTACAGTGCTTTCCACAGCACTTTTCACAGCCTGATCCAATTACCGTTGGGTTTTTTGGCAGGGCCAGGATGCTCCCTGGTTTTGAGACTGGTTTCAACCCCTGCAGGGCAGTTCTTTTTCTGGATCTCTTTGTTAGATTTGTAGCTGGCCGACCACTTCCCTGGGTGCTGCTGGCCCCCAGCGCCGGCCTGTCAGCTGCTCACCCTTCAGATCTCTGTGGTTTTGGATAATACCATGGGCACCACCTTCCCCACACTCCATCCCAAACAAAGTCAGTCCCCGCGGGGATGTTCTTGCAGCCTGCTTTTCCCCAGTGGGCCTCTGCGCCGGTGAAAGGGGGCCAGGCAAGAACGTGCTCACTGATCCTGGAGCTGAGGCCCCTGATCTTTTGGGGTTTCCCCTCCCAACACGGAGCCTCACCCCGTGAGCCAGATGGGCTGGGTACCGTCAGCCTGCTGCCCCTGGGGAGAGCCCCAGCCCTACAAGTGGGGTGCAGGATAAAGGGAGCTCCAGTCCCCTGGGCCACGCCTGCCAGGGAGAAAGTCCACACAGCACAGAAGAGCGGGTTAATGACGGTTCCAGGACCCCCCTCTACCTCAACACACAGCTGGGGGAGCAGGAGCCTGTCCCCAGAGTGGTGCTTGCGCGGCTCCGAGCGGGAGGCTGGGGATGGCTCCTGGCTCAAAAGCCACAGGTCCTCACTGCTCTTACCAAGATGCAATAGCTTTTCGCGCATGAAAGTTCCTCCTTTCGCTGTGCACCTTTAGAACCGCTTCCAAGTGCTTTAAAAGGTTGGGCTTAAAAAAGTAATTTTTACCGGCTAAGCACTGTTCCCCCGAGGAGGGCGTGTGAGAGGCCCCCACGGCCCTCTGGAAGTCCTGCCTCTAAAATGTGTTGGATAAATCTGGTGGCTCACAGCAAAGGAAATGTATTCCGTCCCAGCTCTGGAAGCCAGAGGCTCGACACCACTGTCTCTGGGGCAAAACCGAGGTGTGGGCTCGAGGGGACAGTCTGTTCCGAGTCGCTCCAGCTCTGGGGTCTGACACTTCGTGGCTTGTGGTCTGGTCCCTCCCACCTCTGCCTCCTTGGTCCCATTGGCTCCTCTGCTCTGTGTCATAATCTGGCTCTCTGTCCTGTAAGGACATTTGTGATTGAGTTCAGGACCCCCCAGGGCAATCCGGGATACGGTCAAGTTCTTTTATGACATCTGCGAGGACCTGCTTCCCTGTGAAGTAGTCGCCTCAGGTTCCAGGGCCCGAACCCGGTAGCTTTGAGAGCCTGTTATTCAATCTATTACGCCCAACGTGCCTTCTTCCATCCTTTGACTTTCAAACGACTGGTGTCCTCGCATCCAAAGTCTGTGTCTTGGAAATAGCACAGAGTCCGATCTTTCATTTTTTTTTTTTTTGCTTTCTTTTGGGTTACATAAGTTATTTTCTTTTTTAAAGATTTATTTATTTATTTGAGAGAGAGAGAGAGAGCCCGCAGGGGGAGGGGCGGACGGAGAAGGAGAGAGAATCTCAAGCAGACTCCACGCTAAGCACGGAGCTGGACACGGGACTCGATCCCACGACCCTGAGACCATGACCTGAGCCAAAATCAAAAGTCAGACGCTCGACTGACTGCACCACCCAGACGCCCCTTGGGTTACGCAATTTCTTAGTATGCCATTTTAATTCCTCTTTTTTTAAAACTATGTTTCTGGAATTGTTTTCTTAGAGATTGCTCTGGGGATCGCAGTATGATTCCTAACTCCTCACAAGTGACTTCAAAATAATGCTAACTTACTTCTGGTAAAATACAGAAACTTTAGTACAGTTCCATTCTCTCTCTCTCTCCTTGTGGTATTATCAACAAGCGTATTTGTGGCGGAAGGAGGACATATCTGGGGGCCCCTGGTTCCTGGCACAGAGCTCCAAAAGCCCATGGGATCTCTTGGATGCTAGCACTATCTTTCTTATGCTAATTAAACTGATCTTTGTGCACCCCGAGAATAGGGTGGGGATTGGGGGCCCCCTGGTTGGGGGACACGCTGTCCCAGGAGGGACCGTGCTAGACCCCAGGAGAGTGGAGAGAAGACAAGGGTGCAGAACCTCCTCCCCAGCCCCATGACCCGTTACCTCGCCCTCTGCTGCTCTTCCTGGGTGCTGTGATCCTTCTAGCAATGTATGGAATCTGGGGAATCGCTTACCAGAAATTCCAAAACCCTTTTATCAGAAGGAATTTTTGTGGTTACCATAAATTCAAAATTTGTTTATGTTTTGGTTGATTTCCAAGATGCTGAAAGGTTTTTTTGTTTTGTTTGTTTTGCTTTTCAATCCTGTCCAGATTTGTAGTGGGTTTTGGGGAGAGGATCCTTGTTTCTCACTTGGCCATAATCAGTAGTCCTTCCTCTTGACTTTCAGAACTGTCATTCTTTCTATCTGCTGTCTGGTAAGTCCTTTGATATCCAAGAGTTTATTTATTCTTGTACTCCTCATATTTTCTGACATGATTTTCTATTCCCCCCGCCCAAAATCTTTGTGTGCTGTTGTATCTTCTTGCAAATCTTTTAGTCCAGTTTTATGACCTCGAATCTTTTGGACCTTGAAATACACTTTTATCCCTTTTCCCTGTTTCTCAGGTGGGTTTTGTGGGCATGTCCTCCGGTGCACCTTCCCAGTGTGGGCCATTGCTCTGCTCTTGGACCTCCTCTTTCTCACAGGGGCCGCTAACACACTCCGTTGCACGGCTCCCATGAGCCAGGTTCATCTCCAGACCCTTTGCTGTTTATTATCAAGTCTTTCAGTGGCATCTGTAGGCCCTGCCCTTGTGTTCTGCTTCAAAACTTCCCTCCAAGACATATTTGCTGCTTCTTTCCTTCCTTCATGGATAGTCCTCCCAAGGCTCTTTACTCAGACACCATACCTGTTGGCCCCTTTAATTAGCAACCCCCCATCACTTTACCTCCACACGTGCCTCTCCCCTGCCCCATCTGCCAACATTATCAACACCAGCACAACTGAAGGATAACTGAGGTATAAATTTACTCATAGACGTGTAAATTAATACGTCATGAAATCCCAGTGAGATCAGGATGGTTTTGCACACGACTCTCCCAACGGCACCAAGGAAAGCGTTTTCCTTCGAGGAGATTTTTTCCGAAAGACTGACGAAGTGAAGAAACACATTCTCCTTTACATGTGCAGCACAGGCTTTATTTGTTCAAAACTATTTGTTCAAGTGTCCAGCCTCCATTTATAACATATGTGGGATGTTCACACCGTGCATTCAGAAGTCTGTCCTAAAGCTCACAGAGAATTACTCAGCTATATAGAAAAGGAGATTAAGACAATCCTGGGCAGCCACCTCCCAGAGCGATGGGGAGGGGTGTGCTAAGTTCCTAGACCCTGGAAAAGCATGAGTTTTGCAGTCCGCTTGTGAACAGGTGTGCCCTTAGTTTCATCCCAGGGACAGGGGATTTGTCCAGCAAGGTGGGCGGTGATGCCCGATCTGAGATCAGACGTCAGAGTTGAGGCAGAAGCGAGGTCCATCTGGGACACACCTTACTTCTCCAACAGTGTGCTGTAAAGACTGTGGCCCCGCCCCCGGCAGTGCCCAGTCTGAACCCTGGACCCCGCCCCCTCCCCCAGCAGTGCAGGGTCTGCAGCCCCCAGACCCCGCCCCCAGCTCTGCCCGGTCTGCATAAATCTCAGTAGCCCCCAGACCCCGCCCCCAGCTCTGCCCGGTCTGCATAAATCTCAGTAACGGTGCAGGTACTCCGAGAGCATTGGGCGCACCCATCCCTAAAACCCAAGACCTGAGGCGGTCCTGCGGGCCAACACTGGCTGGCGAGCTTATTCCCTCCGTGGGTCTGCTCTCAGTTCCCGTAACCATTCTCAGTGCAACGTGCAAGCCATGAGCTGAGAACCCACATGTGCAGGCTGCTTGTGTGAAGCTTTTCTGGGAGTAGCTTTGAATGGAAATCAGAAGTGGCCCGAGGTAAATCCAAAGAAATGGGACAGCCGAGTTCAAATGAACCTTTATTTATAGCTACGATTTCTTGCAGCATTTATTTTTTCCCACAGCTTTAAAGGAAATTTAAAACTAAATACTATTAGTTCACTCAAAATTGGTATTTCCATACAAATTATTGTTAGTTTTTCTTCTTTTACTCTTTCATCTTTCCCGGCCGCTGATTTACTGTTGGGTATGAGCCGTGTCTCCAAGTCCCCTGGAACCGACCCCAGTGCTTGATGAGCCCAAAATAAGTTCCTAAACTCACAAAGAGGAAACATGCTTTACATGAAGCACTGTTCTGAAATATTGCAGACTATTTTTGCAGTGATTGCGATATGAAATATTTGAGTTTAAATGCTTGCCTAACTATGTGAGCTTAATTGTCAAGGCAGAAAATAACCGTGGTCCGCCCTTGGTGGCTGGGCCAGGAAGCGAGTTGCCAGGGGCCGACTTGTCTGTGGTGGGAAGGTGCTGCTGTTACATAAACCCACTCTGGACAACAGGTTTGCACATAAAGACACAGTTTCAATCAATGCTTTATTTAGACTTAGCGATCTATTCAGAAATGAATGAACTCATGGGTTCTTTCAACTCAGGACGAGATTTCCTTCCGGTCCTCTTCTAGCTCCCTCCACAATGATGTTGACCTTGCTCAGTCCTTTCTTTAAAAAAAATTATTTCTTTTGCACGTAATCTTGAATGATGACTTAGTTCAATGACCAGCTGCTTTTTCTCACTTTGACACCGGCTGGCCTTCTGTTGCCTTCTTCAATCGATCTCTGCTTGAAGCCAAGGCCACTGCCGGCCTAACACTCTTTTTGGGGAGAGGGGAGGTGATCTGCCTTTTCTCTATTTTACGTTTTGAGTTTCTGCTCTGGTGGTGATGTTCTGCAGTCTGTGCAGTCTGTGCAAAATGCACACACATGCCCGTGGTACACATAGGTCACACATGCATGTATAGAGGCGCACCCGCATTCACTTATGTTTATATTTTTTTTTCTTTTAAAGATTTTATTTATTTATTTGAGAGTGAGAATGAGAGATAGAGAGCACGAGAGGGAAGAGGGTCAGAGGGAGAAGCAGACACCCTGCTGAGCAGGGAGCCCGATGTGGGACTCGATCCCGGGACTCCGGAATCATGAGCCGAGCCAAAGGCAGTCGCTTAACCAACTGAGCCACCCAGGCGCCCTATATTTCTGTTTTTAAGATTTTATGTATTTATTGGACAGAGAGAGAGAAAGAGAGCATGAGCAGTGGGGAAGGGCAGAGGGAGAGGGAGAAGCGGGCTCCCCGCGGAGCAGGGAGCCCGATGCGGGGCTCAGCCCCAGGACCCCGGGATCATGACCTGAGCCGAAGGCAGACGTTGAACCGACTGAGCCCCCCAGGCGCCCCTGTATTTCTTACTATGTGTTCCGATCACGACTCACTGATTCACTCAGCGCTTCTTTGAGTGTCTAACACGTGCCAGATTCTTTCCTAGTCACAGACATGTTTATTCATTTGAAAACAGGCGAGTTTCTTCAAATAAGGAAAATTCCCAAGAACTGCCTTGAGTTTTTTCTCTATACCATTCTTTCTCATATACCCTACTTTTATCCTTTATGTAAACCTTAACTTTTTTCCTTAAGAGTAACAACTACTGGTTCTTGAACACCGACTGTACACTTTGCCATTGAGGTATCTTATGATAAACATGGTGTTTGTTTGGAAAGCTCTAGCAAGTAGTTCCTGGGCGGCTCCGTCAGTTCGGCGCCCCACACTCCTGATTTCAGCTCAGGTCATGGTCTCAGCGTCGTGAGACCAAGCCCTGGGTCAGGCTCCGTACTGGTCGTGGAGCCTGCTTAGGATTCTCTCCCCCCTCGGCCCCTCCCTCTCACTCCCTCTCTTAGATTACAAAATATATATATATATATGTGCTATAAATTAATTTCTGTTCTAATTTAGGAAGCTTTTTTATGTGCCTTAGTGAAAGAGCCTCAGCTTCATTAGCCCGGCCCCCATAGTATTCCAGATTCTCAGATACAGACACCTTGCCCATTTGTCATTTCCAAATGCAGGAGTTTTTTTTTTTTTTTAATATCAAACAGTGGATATTATTACACAGTGGATATTAATGCCATCATAATTTTTCTTGCATTTGCTGTTTCATTTTATTTAAAAAATAAATGTATACTTGGGGCATCGGAGTGGCTCAGTTGGTTAACCCTCCAACTCCTGACTTCTGCTCAGGTCATGATCTTGGGGTCCTGGGAGGGAGCTCTGCATTGGGTTCCGCACTCAGCACAGAGTCTGCTTGTCCCCCTCCCTCTGTTCCTACCCACCCCCACCACGCACATGCTCTCTCTCTCTCTCTCTAAAATAAATAAATACATTTAAAAAAATTAATGAACTGATACTGATAGGTCATCGTTCACTGAAGTCCATAATTCACATCACAGTTCATTCTGTGGCTTGAATAGTTCTACAAGTTCTGACTAATGCAGGATGTCATGCGTCCACCCTTATATCATACAGAGTAATTTCACTGCCTAAAACTCCTGCACTCCGCCTGTTCATCCCTCCCGCCGCCCCCCCCCCCCCGAGTCCCTGGCAATCTCCCGTCTTTCCACTGTCTCCATAGTTTTATTGCTTTAGAATGTCATATAGTTAGACTCAAACAGAAGGCAGCCTTTTCAGATTGGCTCTTTCACTTAGTAACATGCACGTAAGTGTTCTCCATGGCTTTCCGTGGCTTGACAGCTCACTTCTTTGTATCATGGAGCAATAATCCATTGTATGGATTTTGCTTATCCACTCACCTCCTGAAGGGCATCTTGGTTGCTTCCAACTTTGGGCAATTATGAATAAAGTTGCTATAAACATCTGTATGGAGATTTTTGTGTGGATGCAGGTTTTCAACTCATTTGGGTAAATATCACGGAGCTCAACCTCTGGATGGAATGGTAACATTATGTTTAGTTCTGTAAGAAACTGCTAACCTGTCTTCCAAAAGGCCTGCCCCAGGTTGCGTTCCCACCAGCAATGGATGAGCACTCCTGTTGCTCCATATCCACACCAGCATTTGGTGCTGGCAGTCTTTTGCATTTTTGCCATTCTACTAGATGTGGACTGCTTTCACATTATAGCTTGAATCCGCAATTTCTTAATGACCTATAATATGGAACATCTTTTCATCTGTTGGATCGCCATTAGCAAATCCTTTGGTGAAGTGTCTTGTCAATTGAGTTTTTGAAACATTGGATACTTTTGGTACAATTATCAGATATACGTGTTGCAAATATTTTCTCCTTGTGGGCAGCTTGTCTTCTCAGTCTCTTGATGGGGTCTTTCACTGAGTGGAGGGTTTTACATTTAGTGAAGTCAAACTTACAAATATTTTTGCCATGGATTAGGATGTTGGTGTTTTATCTAAAAAGTCATCACCAAAACTAAAGTCACCTAGATTTGTTTTTCCTCTGTTATCTTCTAGAAGTTGTATAATTTTGAATTTTACATATAGGTCTATGATACATTATGAGTGAATTTTGTAAAAAGTATAAAGTCTTCATCTGACTTCATTTTTTTGCATGTGGATGTCCCCTTTTCCCAGCACCATTGGCCGGAAAGACTCTTCTTTCTCCATGGAGTTGCTGTTCTCTTTTGTCAAAGATCAACTGAGTATATTTGTGTGGGTCTGTTTGGGGGCTCTGTATTCTGTGCCATTGATCTATTTGTCTATTTTTTTCACCAATACCACACTGTTTTGATTAACTTAGTTTTTTCTATTAAGTTCTGAAGTTGGGGAGTGTCAGGCTTCCGAATTTGTACTTTAGCGTTATATTGAGTATTCTAAATATTTTGCCTTTCCATATGAACTTCAGAATCTGTTTGCTGATATCCAAAAAAAAATTTTTTTTGGATTTTGGTTGGAACTGCATTCAATCTATAGATCAAGTTGAAAAGAAAGGACATTTTGACAATTTGAATTCCATATCTATGATCATGATGGATAAATATCTCTCCATTTATTTAAATATTCTTTGATTACTTTTATCCAAGTTTTGTAATTTTCTGAGTATAACTGTTATAGATATTTGGTTAGATTTATACCTGAATATTTCATGGTTTTGGTACTAATGTAAATCATATTGTGCTTTTAGTTTTAAGTTCTAGTTGTCATTTCTGCTTTAGTTGATAGCAATTGACTTTTGTATATTAACCTTGTATTTGACAACTTCAGTGTTATTTATTAGTCACAGGGTTTTTAGTTGCGGTTTCTTTGGGATTTTCTACATAAACAATCATGTCACCTGCAAACAACGAGAGTATTATTTCTTCCTTCCCATTCTGTATATGTTTTATTAACTGTTCTTGTCTTACTGCACTAAGTAGGATTTCCGGAACGATATTGAGTAAGAGCAGTAAGAAGAGACATCCATGCCTTGTTCCTGATCTCAGCATTTAGTGTCTCCCCATCTTGATGATGAAGTGTTAAGGGAAATGTATAAAATAATTTAATTTTAATTGTCAAGTGAAAATATAATTTGAGAAGCAGCTCTGGAAAATTTTTTTATATATTTCTTGCAACATTACCAATGCGGAAATATGGGTTGATGCTTGGAATTTCATGGAAACCACAGCAAAGTTTGTGAAGTTTGGGAAAGCGTCATTCCCTACTTGTATCTAAAAGTCCTCTCCTCTTACTGCTGTGTCATCTTTCCTCACCCACCCTTTGCTGGTGGCTACCTGTCCATCTTCAACTTTCTCTATCTGTCGCTTGTGTGGAAGTTAATGGGCATTCAAACAATTATAAATTCCTAGTGCTAAGCTAAGTTTTTTTTTAATATTGCCAAATGTCCACAAACTGTTATTAGGTGCATTAATTTCTCTCTAAATATCTTCTTTCCTCTTAAAACTTGCATCGTGTCGTCATACTTTGAGGTCTCATTACCGGGACAGAAAATTGTCTCAATGAGTTTGCTCAAGATACTGACTTTAACCCATCTCCCTGACTTCCCATTCTGTGTGACTGCCATGCTTCCAGGCTGTGCTCGCTGTTACCCAGGGATCACCTGGAACATTCATGGGTGCAGAGCATAGACCCAGTTGCTTCGATGCGAGCAACGTCTCTAAGGTTCCACCTCAGAACTTTGCATTATCAGCTGTATGCTAAAGGTGAGTGTGGCAGTGATGAAGTCTAACAGAAAGAGTGGCCATTGGCTTTGATGATCTGATTTCAAATTTTCTTACTGTGTATACTTGGGCAAATTTCTTAAGCTTTTAGATTCAATTTCCTTATGTATAAATTGATTTGATTTTCATGTTTGGTCAGAATTACAGAAAACCCTGTCCGCCTGGAAATGAATCATTAGTTGCGTTTAACACCCAATGCTCACCACAACACATGCCCATCACCAGTTACCCCGCCCCCCCACCCCCTCCATTCTGTAACCCCCCAGTTTGTTTCCCAGAGTCCAGAGTCTCTCATGGTTTATCTCCCTCTCTGATTTATTCAAGAATGGGCATTGTTAATCAAACTTTCTTCTCTAAAGGATTGGATGGACAATTTTACATTTTGTCAAATTCCAAATTTTGTATAAGAAAGGTAAATGAATCATGGGGATCCAAGTTCAGCAGAAACATATTAAAATGTAAATTATAAAGGTTTTAATTATATCACCTTATAATGATGCATAAGAGGAAAACACTTCTTGTTCATTTAGAATGATCCGTAACATTCTCTGGAAAACTTTTGACAGACTTAAATTAGTTCTGCTTCTAAATACATAGCTGGTATGAATGGGTCCAGGCCAATACTTGGCTTTTGAGCTTCTTATAGAAGTTTAGACTTAGAGCCTGTAACTTGAAAGAACCCACTTTTTAGTTTGTTATGTGTCTAACCTTTGTTGAGCTGCTTCACTTTTGATGACTTGTATTCTTCAGCCTTGTGAAGACAAATTGTTGCTCTATTTACTAGAGAGAAGGGCTTTGGAGAAACCAAAGGATAAAGCAAGCTGTGGGTCTTCTGTCTTCAGACTCTGCTGGGAGGTCCAGAGCAGAGTCATGAGGCTGCATTAATTTTCTCAAGGGGTGGGGAAAGCGTCCTAAAGAGCAAGTAACAGAAGGGTGGCCGGAGCCCAGAAGAACCAACAAACTTTCCTGCCACCCCTCATTCTGGATTATTTTAGTGATTTCACTGATTCTTCTGACAACTCACATCTCCTGTCGAACCCTTCTAGCAGTTTTGATTTCAACTACTGCGCTTTTCACTTCCAGAATTTCTGTTTGGCTCCTTTTGTTTGTTTGTTTTTGTTATTGTTGCTATTGTTAGCAAGGTCCACGCTGTGTGGAGCCCAACATGGGGCTCGAACTCACGACCCTAAGAACACGACCTGAGCTGAGATCAGAGTCAGATGCTCAATCAACTGAGCCACCCAGGCGCCCCTTGGTCCCCTTTTATAACACCTCTTTATCAATGTCCCCAGCTTGTTCACGCATCACTCCCCTGGTTTCCTTTCATTCTTCACCAGCGGCTGCCTCGGCTCTGTGAACACGTTAACACGGATGCCTGAAAGTGCAATGTCTGCACCTCCTTGGGGACAGTTCCGTCCACTTCTTTTTTCCTGTGGATGGGCCATACTTTCCAGTCTCTTTGTAGGCCATGTAACTTTTGGTGGCAGTTGGGTGTGGTAAATATTGTAGTGTGGTAACTCTGGGGACCAGTCCTCCCCCGCACCGGGATTTGCTGCTTGTTGACTGTTGGCTGCTTGTCAACTGTTGACTGCTGGTTGTAGTCGTCTGTTTGTGGAGTGACTTTTCCAAACTGTTTTTTACAAAGCTTCCATTCCTGCTGTGCATGGTCACTGAGCTCCCTATTCTGCTATCTCAGTGGTCTATGGTGACTTGGGGAGCTGATGTCACATCTGGGGTGCAAAAGACAGAATCTCCCAGTGCTTGCAGATTGGCTCTGAGTAGGGCATCCCTTCAGCACTGCGCCAAGCCACGTAGAACCCTGCCTTGGCTTCCCGTCCTGCGAGCACAAAGGCAGGGTCCCCTCGGTTCTGTTACGAGCATGTGTTTAGCCCTGGGCCCACGTGTCATGCTTCAGACTTCCCAGAACAATCAGCCTCCTGCCTCCTGGGCTTCTGGTGGTTTCTTCTGCTTGTTCCATCTGCCACCCTCTGTCCCAGACATCCACGGTACTACACATTGTGAAGGATTTCGCTCGATGCCATCTGGAAGGTCACTCCTGCCCACAACCCTGGGGCATGTGGGTGGCTAAGCAGGTGACCACAAACACCACAGCATGTTCCAACAACCTCCGAAGGCTCTTCCCTCACTAATCACCCCCTTTTGTTGCTGTGAAGTTTCCATGAGGTCTCAGGGTTCTTCTGTACAAATTGCTTCTCTCGGTTTCTGGCTGCTGCATCGTCCCTGCAGTGGATGGACGGGGTCTCGGAGCTCCCCACCCCACCGCTTCTGTGACTTCACTGGGCACTCATGTTCTGTGACTAGTTGACGCCTGGGGAATCTGCTTCTATAATAAATCTGATGACACAACACTTACCGTGATTTCCCACACACAATTTGTACCCATTTCATACCTTTCTGTCAGGTGGACCCAAATGTGTAAAGCTGTAATCTACGCATTCATGAATATTTTGAGCTGGACAGAACTTGCGAATCCACGTTGTTGAAATCAGACGGTTTTCCAGATGAAGAAATGCTGAGCTGATTGGAAAGTAAAGCTTCTACTTGGTGGGGATGTGAGCAGGGGGTACCCTTTTCTCCTCTCCTGTGACTTCAGCTTCCTGCCAACGTCACATGCAGTGTATGCCATGGACCATGAGAAAAATACATGGTGGCCATGGGCCTCCCTGAGGAGGCGGGGGACACCAGGGACAATGATGACAAGCAGGTGGAAGACAGGTCCTGGGTGCGCTCCGGCCGCGAGGCCCCAGGCGAAGAGACAGAAGCTTGTACAGGGATTAGAATGCTGTTCATCTCCGTTTTCCCGAATGGCAAAATGTCACCGTTGGAGAAAATCTCTTCTGTTTCTCATCTTTGAAGCATGGATGTATGGCTTTTACAGTGTCTGAGGTGGCAAGAAATCATCATCTTAAAACAATGATTTCGAATTAATAAATTCATCTGATCACTAAGAAATGGCTACAACATCGCAGAAAAGACGCAGTTACGCACAAGACAGAAGTCGCTTCTCTGCGGATCAGACGCGGCACAACCGAGGATCATCCGCACGTCTCTGAAGACGAGCGTTTCTGTTTGTAAACGGCGGGTCCGGCCCCCAGAGCCGCCTCCACGTGGACTCCTGAGTGTCTGCCGACAACAATACGGAGAGACATTCCTGCAGATTTGCCCGTGAAGCCGCGGGGCCCCAGCGGAGGGATTGTGACCAAGTAGCAAAGATGACACGCAGAGCCGCTGATGGAAGCTAGGCGTCTTCTGACACTCGTGTTTCTGAGTTTGGTCCATTCGTTCCTGCATGTGCTCACTCCTTTGTTAAATACTTGCTGCGCGCTTGCTGGGAGTTTCCAGTTCAAACGGATGTGAGAGGCCGTCTGCACAAGGCCCACACAGAGTCGGTGGGTAAACATGCCTCACCAGTGGCACGACGTCCGTGGGGAGGACAGGAGCTGCGGGGCCCCCTATGCCCTTCCAATCCCCCCCAGGGATTCACGTTTGGCCCCACCAGTGGGAGGCACTCCCCCAGGGGTGAACGGAAAGGTTCTTCTCCAGGGGCCACTGTGCGGGAGACCGTGTGCCGCACTGCATCAGTCTGGGCGAGGCCGTGGGGCGCCCGCGCTGTGCGGTCCCTCGGTTCCCACGGCTTCCAGTTGAGCTGTCCCCGACATCACTCCCCTGGCTCCCCGACTTTCTCCGGGGCCCAAACCTCTTGTCTGAATGAACACGGATGTGCGTGTCTCTTTACAGATTAGCCCTTACTTAAGGAGGTGGTTCATGTAATAAAACAGTTATTCATGCTTGGTCTCCCAAGAGAAGAACCCACACATGTGACGTTCGGTCTGGAGTTTACAGGTTCAGGGAAGAGAAGCGATGTGGTCAGCAGCTCCGGGGGTGGAGACCCCATGGAAAGCGCGAGGCCAGGTGGCAAGAGGGAGCCTTGTGGGTGACGGAGGGCGGGCATGGGACGTCCTGGAGAAGGCAGGCACCTCGGATGCCAGGACAAGCTGTTGAGGTCTTTCTCGGGCAACGAGGAGTCATTGGAAAGCATTTTGTCAAGCTTTGCAGCAGTCCCTGTGAGATGCACTGACCGTGAGAATCAGCAGAATTAAAACACGGTGTGTCCAGTTAGATTTGCATTTCAGTTAAAAAATAATTTTTTTTTATGACAACTATACCTCATGCACCATCTATTACATATTTACACTGAAAATTGTTTGCTGTTCTCCGGAATTCAGATATCACTGGACCCTCCTGGCAACTCTTGACAAAATCGGGGCTTTTATGTGACCTGGATTCTCCAGTCCCACGGCTGACACTCTTCATTTACCAGCTAAGGTTACGTACCATGTTCTTCAGTCATCTTTTGCCTTTAAATTGTTTTTCTGTGAACCTCAAGGTAAGGGAGAAAAGAGATGGGTTTGCAGGATGTCTTGGTCTGTTCGGGCAGCTATAAGATATCGCCAGGGGCCGGGTGGTTTAGGAACAACTGATATTCATTCACCACCATTCTGGGGTCTGAGATCGAGACGCCAGCACATCGGCTGTCTGGTGGGAGCCCTTCTCCCACATCATACCATGCTTTCCTACTGGGTCCTCACAAGGGGAAGGGTCATGGGGGCTCTGGGGGCGCTCTTCTATGGGAGTGCACTGACCCCATTTCCTGGGGGGGCTCTACCCTCATGACCTCATCACCTCCTGCAGACCCCAGCTCCTAACACCATCACCATGGGCTTAGGCTTCCGCATGTGGATTTGGGGGACCCGCATGGCAGGCCCGTGGCTCAGGCTTGCGTGGGAAGCGCTGGCTAGCACTGAAGCTCTCTGCAGTAGGCGGATCATCGGGGGATCACTGGTCAGGCTGCCTTCCACCACCGAACCCTCAGCAGCTCCGCAAGCTCTGGGTTGCTTTGCCCACAGATTGCTTATTAATCCGTCATCAGGTGAATAAACTGCTGTGACGAATCTGTCGTTTAAAAGAATGTGAACACAAACCCCCAGAGCTTTGTGATTCTAGGCAAGTTACCAGTGCCAGATACAGTTTCATAATGCATACACTGGGCCATTATTTTTGGCCATTATTTGTTGTTTTATATGAACCACACCTATTCCCCATCTTTTTTGGTAACGTCAGCAAGGTTTTGCTCTAGAGGAACCACCAATCAATATCTTCTTCTAGAATTTATGGTTTGGTTGAGCAGGTCCTCATTCCCGGCACTAAGGTGAGCCTTAATTGGGTGAAGTCAGCCACTTTGGGAGTCCCATGCTTTTTGCCATGAGGAGGGTTCTGGGATGGGCACAGTGCCCCGGTAGGACCAACTAGGGGGTAAGTAGGGGCTTACTGCGTTTCTGGAAGGAAGGGGTCCCTAACCCACCTGCCTGTGAACCTGGGATGCTGTGATCCCAGCAGCTGCCAGCAGCCACGTTATGACCATGAGGACAGGGCTTGTCTGAGGCTGTAGCCAGTCCTGAAGAAAGGGACAGAAACGTTGAACGGGAGAAGGACAACTTGGATCCCACTCACCTTTTGTGAGTTCTAGGTCAAGGCTCAGGTGAAGCCCTTGGCTGTCTTGTTCTCTGAGCTACTGATTTTCCAGTTTTGTTGAGTGGCTTTGAATGTGTCCCTTGAAATTGAGACATCCTAACCTCTAGATGTGTGGGAAGGATCCTATTTGCCTTGCTTTTCTTTAGTTGTTAGAAACAAAGGAGATGTGATCCCCTTAAAGAATCATTCTTTTATTTTTAATATATAAATTTAAGTTAAAAAAAAGTAGAGCACAAAGTCTATTGTGATTTCCAAAGACACTTACACGTCAAATGAGTCATTTCTCCTGTTTACAAAAGGATTAAACAGGATAAATGAACATACTGAGGGGCACTCTACATTTTAGAATGTGGGAATGAATAATACTACCTATTCATTTTACAAATGGTCAGTAACCATGCTGTGGGCAAGGCCATGTGCTGGGCACTCCCATTACCGGGCTGAGTGATGCAGCTTTGAAACCTTGCCTGATACCCGGTGTCAAAGTGACAAAGGACGGATTATAGAAGCAGATGCAACAAGACATCAGCAGTGAATGGACTTTTGCAAATCTGATTGAGGTGCAGAGGGTCAGGCCTCTCGGGAAGCTTTAGGTCACGACGGGGGTCCGGAGACGGGCCTTCCCTAACGCACATCTGGATGTGTGTGCACAGAGCACGGAACTCCCAGAGGCACCCAGCTGGGTAGAGACAGAGCCACGGCTGGTCTTGGCCCCGGGATTCAACCTGAGTTACTCAGATGGTCTGCACATCAGCCCCCGGGTTAGAACATCCTCCCTCCTGCTTTACCTGAATCTGGGTTTCCTCTCTTTAATGTGGCCTTGTCGGGGGGGGGGGGGTTGTTACAAGCAACACAGTCCCCAAACATGGGGACTGCAGACAGCTGGCATAGAAGGAGGGTAGAAAAAAATGTATGTTTGAATTAAAAAAAAAATACAGCACCAAGTCTGTTATGATGTTTTGTTTGTTTCCTATAATAAGCTGAAAAAACATAACCCCAAGGGGATTATTTGACCACCTCTCAGCCTGGCCCACAGCGCGTACACGAGTCTGTCCCCTTGTTCTCTCAAACGACCCTGCCAAAAATTAAAAAGGGGAAGAGAAAGAAGACGAGCATAAGATTGTCCCATTCTAAAGCACAGCCACAAAGACAGACACCCATTCTTCCTGGGATGCCGAGGGTGCAGGCAGAGCAAAGCCCAGAACATTCTACCCCGACCCGGAGCCAGGCAGCCCGAAGGTGATGTTCACAGGAGACTTGCAGGACCTCAGAGGGACCAGGTGAGTCCGAGCTCCAGCGCAGGGCAGCTGACTGATGGCAGCAACTGGCCGCTGATCCATGTCGGGGAGCACGGGGCACGTGTCCCGGGGCATCTCTGGACACGGAGAGCGCGGTTAGAGGCACGACTGAGCTCACGGTGAGCTTGGCTGCTTCGGCGGATACGGGATGTGCGGCCATGTCTGCGACACTTGAAATGAGTGAGCTGTGTCTGAAGGGTCCCCTCCGCCCCAGCCGGCCAGATCGCGCAGTCCATGATCCTGGACACACGACGCAAACTGGCATCGGGGGGCTGGGCGTCCTGAGACAGTTAGGTCATGTTTAGGTGCAGAGGAAGCAGGTAGTAAAACTTCACACTCACGCCAGGAAGCCAGATTCGGTTGTTGGGGGATGACTGCGCAGGGGTCGCCCGTGTCATGAGCCTGAGAGCTTTGGGTGCAGACTCTTTCTCAGCGGGTGGAGAGCGCGAACAGCCTGGAGGACAGGGACAGAGTTTCCTGGACACGAAGGGCAGGTTCGCTTCCTGTCCCGAGTCTTAGATACGAGGTTTCCCTCGGGACGAAGGGCAGTTGGTGTCTAGCTCATCATAGGGTTTGGGGTTCCCTGGGCTTGGGGCCTCTCTGCTTCACGCAAGTAGGCCAGAAGGGCCGTGTGCACCTGGACTGTTGGCCTCCACCCCCTGGGATGTGGAGAGAGAACAGAGGCACCCAAATCATCACAGGGAGAATATTCCACGTCCACTCACAGCTCCCAGAGGCCGCGGGCTGTTAGGACGTCTGTTCCGGGGTGTCCAGGCATAGTCATGGCCATGGGGAGGCATGACCTGGCATCTGGCATCGTGGGGACGGGACTTTCCAGATGAATGGGACTCCTAGGTGTCCCTCTGGGGGGAGTCCATTCTCCTCACTTGGCTTCTGTTTCCATCTGAGAGTATTTATTAGGTGTGTGGTTTGGAAAATTTTGTTGTTGTTTGCAGAATTATTTGCTCCCGTAGGCGTGGGTGTGGCCACAGCCGGGCGGTGGGGGCGGAGGGGCCGACGGGCCCGGCAGGTGCAGTCCTGGCTCCCCCAGTCCTACCCATGCTCGGTCTTGACGCTTCCTGAGGACTCTGGGGTGAGTGGCCGGGCAGCAGCCTGTGGCAGCACGCAGGGCACGGACTGAAAGGGCCAGCTATACTCAGAGAACCTGTCAGCTCTGACCTCCAGATGCACGGGCCTCACGAGGACATTAGTGCCAGGCGGTTCATCTGGGGGAACGTCGCTGGAAGCAGGACTGACACCCACGAGGCTGGAAAATCCCGGAGTCGTCCGTGGGGATGGAGTTCTCAGTCGGATCCAGGCGACTAATATCTTCATGCTTCCAACGCGTGCTGTTTAAAGGGTTCCTTTCTGCGCCTCCTTGGAGTTTCTTTCCTTGGACCGCGGGGCCCTTCCCCTAAGTGGGCAAGAGGGTCATTTCCTGAAGGGGGAAGTCATCTGGACAGCACACGCTGCAAGTGTGCGGTTTGTCCTGGCGTCTGGACCCATGTCGGATTTCGAAGGACATAAGACAGCTTATTTTCCCCTTCTTCAAATAAATGAAGGTCTCACGGGCTGGGGAAGGAGAGGGGCTGAGGCCCCGGCAGGGACCGCTCGTGACTATCAACGGCACTGTCCGTCTGTGTCCACCTTCCAAGCACGAGCCACAGTCCTTACGTGGCCCAGGAGCCAGTGTCCCTGCTCTGGGCGCGAGGAAAGGTAAGTGTGGAGCCCCAGACACGGGCAGAGCCTTGTGAGGACAGAGGGGCAGCCACCACCTAGCCGCCCTCCGCCATCCGGGCTGCAGAGGCCCGTCCCTCCCACCTCCCCCTGCTCCCGCCGCTGTCCGCGCCGGGCGTTCGTGGAGGTGACAGGTGCGTGTTTCTGAGCCGGCACCAACCCTCTTGCAGAGCAGGTGCCGGGATGCAGGCGCCGGGGAAGGTCCTGGGGAGCCCAGCACGGGGTTGGCCACAGCACATCTCCAGCTGTCTGAGACGCTGCGTGTGCGGCCTCCGAAATCCCACCCTGACGGCTCAGCCGTGCCTCTCCGGGGGAACCTCCATCTTCAGGAGGAAGGAAGGGCTCCCTTCACTGCCGTGCGGTTTGCTCAGGAACACTCCCTGAGCCCTCTCGGAGCCAGGCGAGGACTGGCCGGAGCTGGGGGGCAGGGGAGAGGGGGCCCCTCGCCGGGGCTGCAGACCTCCCGTTGCATGCACACGAGTCTCCTTAGCGTGGGCATTCCCCTCATTTTTACCATGTGCTTTTCTGTGTGGCAGGTGCAGAAAGGACTAGAGTGCAGGAGCCCCGTTCCTAAAGGTTGGAGGAAGGCATTTCGGGCCTGCGTGTGAGGCAGAGCCCCCGTCCACTATTTTCCTGATGTTTTGTTGGAACAAAGGAGCACGTGCAAGAGGACACGTAACCTGTGGGCACGGGGAGGAGGGCGGCGAGCTCCCTTCCCCAGGACGGCACCGGGCAGCCCCTGGGGGCGCCGCTGCCCCCAACAGGGAGCCACTCCCTTGGATTTTGTGATGAGTCTTCCGTGCTTTTAAAAATATCTCCATGCCACACGCACGCATGTTTAAACCACGGAGCACTCAGTGTTGTCTGGCTTTCCCGTGACATAAATGGTGTCTTGTGTGTTCTTTGGGGCCAGCATCTACACTTCCACATTGTTTTAGATTCCACCGCAGTGACACGGGTGGCCGGTGGTCATTGCATTTCTGATACTAGACTCTCCAGTTCCGTGTGTGCGCGGATGTCCTTCGCTCCGCACCGTCGTCCACAGACATGGGGTTGGCTCCCCACTGTGCTAACACGGACGCACGGCTGTGTGGACACGCGGGGTCCCGGGGAGTGCCCGCCTCACACCCTCCGCCCCCAGCCTCCTTCCCCGCAATGCTGATCCGTGGTGCGCCGGGGGCAGGCCAAAACTGGACGCTCACTGCCTGCTCCCCTCTGACCACTGTCACTGCCTCCTGCACGAGCCTGTCCGCGTGCCTGGTCCCTGTTCTCCGCCCCTGCTGGCCCTGTTTCAAACCCACCGTCTCTGAAGGGCACCTTTGGGTCTGGCTCCTCCTCAGGGCCCTGCCCTGGGGGCTCGCCTGCTGCAGAAGAGAGAACAAGGGCCTCTCCCTGCGGCTCTGACCTTCGGCCTGGGGAGCAGCGGACTCGCTGGCCATCACTGGTGCCCGTCGACGGCATGTCCCCTCTGGAGCATTTCCACTGTCCGCTATCAGAACCCAGGGTCTATGCTGAGGGGGACCAGACTGGGGCTTCTTCACGGGAGCGGACAGAACTGAAAGAAATCCTCCCCGCGACACGTCAGCCTTAAGATATCTTCCGAATCATGGAGTAAATCGAAGGCAGATTCGGAGGAAACCACACGACCCGTGCAAAAACAAACCCCATGCACCTCTCCCCTCTGGGATGGTCTGGGATTTTCCCCGGGCAGGAGCCAACCACTTGTGAAATGGCCGGACTTTGAAGTTCAAGGATGGATGGGCTCCCAGGCCGAGGTGATGAGCTCTGGGAGAGGAGAATGGGCGGTTTCCCCCAAGAACTGGAAGGTTTCCACGGTGCTTGCCCCTCCGCTTGTTCTTCTGTAGGTGTTTGGATCCCACTCAGCAGGGGGGTGAGCACAGGCGCCCTGGGAGGGCCCCGGCAGAGAGAGAGATGCACGGCGAAGCCTCTCCCAGAGGCTGGCTGGTGGGACACCTGTGGGTGGGTGGGAAGCAGGACTCAGGGGACTTTTCCAGCTAAGGTGGAGCTCCCTCAAGCTCCGGGCTCCCGGCTGCTCCCTGGGCCCTGCCTCTGGTGCCCTGTTCTCCATCTGCGCCTCAGGGTGGCCCCCATCCCTTCCGCCAGTCTTGGCTGTGGGCTGCGGGCTGCCTTGCTCATGGTCACGGAGGGAATGCGAAGGGAGGGCTCAACATGCTTGGGGGGGGGTCTTCGTAGCTGGATGCATGATAGGACAGCTTGGCCTGGGGTCCCTTCCATGTCCGGGGGGAGGGGGCCTCTTGTAGGCACGACTGCTCCCTATTTGGACACCAGCATCCAGAAGCTTCCAGAAGACTCTCAGTAACTACATTTCTAAATAACAGAAATTGACACTGGCATCGGAGAGGCTGATCCCGGTGTGGAGGCCCACTCTGGAAGCTCGGGGTGGTGCAGGAGCGATTTCGGGGACAGTTGGAACTTACTGCAGCTTTAGACCGTTCCTGATCGTAGAGGAAGGCGAGAGGCCTGTCACTAATGCTGCCCACTGATTCAGGAGAGCCACTGCCCCAGGAAGACCATCAGCAAAGCAGGAACGAAAGGTCTCCTTGGGAAAGTGAGTAAACATTCGACTTGTTTTCTCAACTCGATCAGAGAAATGGCTTGGAATTGCCCATCTAATGGGTTTTCTGGCAAGCGTTTCAGAGGATCTTTGTTCAGGGCAGGCCAAATAAGGGGATGGCTTGTTTTGCTTTCTCTGCAATTACTACTACAGTGGACATGTTTTCTGGCCCGAACATCAGACCGCGTTGTCTGAAAAGGACGTGTTTGCTCCGGGCGACAACGAAGCCCCGTGATGGAGCGGAATGCCGGAGGGCAGGGCTCCGAGGAGAGGACACTGCAGGGAGGCCACGCTCTACTGCGACCGTGGTCCTGGCCTGACCCCACGCCCGCCCAGCATGCCTCAGCTCAGTCTGTGAAGAAGGAGGAGTCCCTTCGTACTCAGTCTTTTTGTTTCATTTAGGCCTTCAACTGCTCGGATGAGGCCCACCACACTGGGGAGAGCGGTCAGCTTTGCTCTGTTTACTAATTCAAATGTTAACCTCATCCAGAAACACCCTCACGGACACACCCCCCAAATGTGGAGACGCCCTGTGATGCAAGCAAGTTGACACATAACATTAACATCAGGGTGCCCAGACCACTCAGTGGCCCCCTGTGTGAGCACAGGGAAACCCCGTTCCCTCTGGTGATTTCAGTTTTCTAGAGACAGGTGGGCAGTGTTGGGCAGTCCCCATTTCTAGGTGGGGAAATTGTGTTGTTTGGTGCAATAGCCTCTAGCACCTTCATCCTGAACTCCTTCCCGGCGCCCCGTCAGGGCCCAGGCTTGGGACGGACGCAGATTCTCAGCCGCCTTACTGCTCGACCCTGATCACATGCTCCTGGGAATGGCCCATCTCCTGCCTTCCATCAAATGGACTCGCACCCCTTCCTCGAAGGCTAGCCACCGTCAGGGAAGTGACGAATTGCGGGCCATCTGTCCCCTGTCTCCAGTGACATTGCATCTTTAGAAACACCTACTGTGGGTGCAAAAGTGCGTTTCATAAGCAGCAAGTCTACAGCGTTTTCACACGTATATCGTAAAAAGCCAAGACTGACACGCGACGTCTCCTTCAAGCGTGGAAAGGGTGAAACCCCGACCTTAACTCAGCGATGTGGCACAGGTGGAGGAGGTCCGAGGACGCTCAGCGGACAAGCAGGGGAGTCGCGTGCCTGCTAGGGTTCCAAGAGACCTGGGGCTCCTGGTCCTGAGCAGCTGAGACTTGGGGACAAGGTGCATCGTTAGGGAGCTGGGGCAGGAGGAGGGGGTCTGCCTCGACTCGGTGTGATGGGAGGAGAGCGTGAGTTCATGCAGAGGCGGATGGGGGCCTCCTTCTCACTCCCTTCATGTAGATGAATCACTGCTGGGCTGGACGTGAAGTCATGCACTGCGGCCAATGGACCGCGCTGGGACTTCCTGGGACAATTGTAGCCTGAGACAAAGGGACAGCTGCTGAGACAGGGGTGTCCGTGTTGGAAGGCAATATCACCGGCTCTGATCACTCGGAATGAGGAGAGCCGTGTGGCTCCGGGGATGGTCCTGGGAGGGCTGATGGATGAGCTAAAAGCCTGTGATCATATGGTTTGCATATTAAAAGGGAAAGCATTTTAGGTTTGTGCCCTGGTAGATGACACGAAGATGTTGCTTTCCGTAATTTATACAGAAAGATCTGTATGTTATGAAGTATCATGAGTGACGAGGGATCCGCTCGATACCAGTTAGCAGTTAGCGAGCATCGACCATGGGCAGGGACTCACAGGAACGTGCCGAACCCCACCATGACCCTATGAAGTGGGGACCACCTCACTGTGTTAGTTACAGAAATAAGGCTGGGAGAAGCGGCCTCCCCGGAGCGGACAAGTGCGCCCTCGGGCTCACACATTAGCGCTTCTTCTGCTACGAAGCTGAACAACGCCTCTTGCCTGGGCACGTGGGGCACGATGCCATGTCATTTTCTCTGATGACCTACTTTGCAACTGGACGTGCGCCGTGCACACACACGGCGGTATTGTGCAGTTCTCTATCGGCAACCAGAACACATAACTGAAAAAAAAAATCCATTTCCTCTGATAAGAGCAAGTAGTTCTCACAGGCAGGCAAAGTTTTCAGGATTGAGTTGTTAAATATCAGGAGAGTTTGCAGAGCGATCCTCAGGCCATGCCTGAGGCATTGGAAGGTGAGCTATGCTCGAGGTGTTCTTCAGAGTCTGATATACTCGGTAAGCCGAAGACACAGTTACCCTTTCACAGATGAGGAAATTGTGCACGCACAGATTGGTCCTTATCCGCCCAGGCTCCCGTAACCAGGACGTGGTAGAAAAAAGAATCAACAGCAGGACATTGGACTGCAAATCCAGACCCCTCAGACCCCAGTGCTGGGCACAAAGTCTAGATCTCTCTACACGGCATCCGGCTCCATCCTGAGGATGAGTTCCATCATCTTTAAACGGTCATAGTGTTAGCGACACCTGCCGCGCGGGTCTGGAAGGGTCCCCGTGAAACCAGATGGTGGTCCCCTAGTGAGCGGGGCAGCACAGGAAAAGCCGGGGTGCGGGGGCCTCTGCCACGGCCCAGAGAACTGCTCCTGCATCCACCATCTGGGCCGTAGCTTTTATCCACCCCTCCCCCGGGATCTTCTGTGTCCTTATTTTCTGGAGTTGTTTAGAAATCTTGAAATTCCTAGGTTGCTTTGACCTCCGTAGAACACACTGAAGCAAACAAAGCAAGCCGGCAGCCTGCATGTTGTTGGTTATCTCCGACCTGTTTCATAACGTTGACTTCCTAGTGTGAGCGTTTTCCCTGACCATAAATTTCCCTTGGTTTTGTAGGAATCGTGGTGTCCCAGCAATGGCGCGCTCGATTCCTATATACAGCCTATTCCCAGGAAGACCTCCATGTCTGTGTAAGTAAAAGCTGCAGCTCCATAATGGCTAAACGTGCCATTGTTCTGGAATGTGTGCTAAGTCTGACATCCGTGTCTGTAATGGCATTTCCTGCCAAGGTAAATTTCTGGGCTTCTCGCTCGTAAACTTGGAAGAACAAAAGCTCTGGAGAAGCCTCGCTTTTGTTTTGGTTGTTGATGTCAATGGCAAAATCTTCCAGGAAGAATGCAATATAAAAACATCCAGTTAAAGAGAGGCACCTGGGGAGGCTGGCCGTTGGGGGGCTGATGGATGTCTGGCAGCCACAGGGTCACTGTCAAAACCACTCGCCTCCGCTGCTCCCGCAGGAAACAGCCCCAGACGGGAAACGAAGGACGACATCACCGTGAATCTATAAAATTTCATTTACAGAAGCCGCCCTGTTCAGCTGCCTTTTCCGCTAGCTCCCCTGGGGGATGGCACATCAGAGCCCTGGGGCTGGTGGGGTACAGGGCTTCCACGCGGAGGTCCCGCCCAAAACTCCCAAAACTCTGACGGTAGTTGTCTGAATCCTCCTGGAACAGAGGCACGGTCAGCCACGTGGCTGAGGCTCCCCGCACCCCCCACCCCACCCCCAGCCCCCATGTCACCACCCTCCGAGGTCAAGGACCACCTGTTCTAAGCAGAAAGAGCCTGTCCTGGGGGATAAATCCCAGGTAAGGGCTGGAGGTTCCCCCAGCTCACAGCTTTCTAGCCTGAAATATTTTTTGTAGCTGTTATCCTCAAAGAAATCCCGAATTCTACTCTTATATCGCGTGTGCTCAAAAACACACCTATTTAAAATATGCCGCTTATGGGGATGGGATGTCCAGCTCAGCGACCACAGTTAACAATGCTGCATATTCGAAAGTTGCTAAGAGAGGGCATCTTTTTTTTTTTTAATTATTTCTTTCTTTCTTTGACAGAGAGAGACACAGCGAGAGAGGGAACACAAGCAGGGGGAGCGGGGGAGGGAGAAGCAGGCCTCCCGCCGAGCAGGGAGCCCGATGCGGGGCTCGATCCCAGGACCCTGAGATCATGACCCGAGCCGAAGGCAGACGCCCAACGACTGAGCCACCCAGGCACCCCTAAGAGAGGGCATCTTAAAAGTCCATGTCCCAGGGAAAAACAATGGTCTATTGTGGTAATTATTTCATAATATATACAAATATCAGATCATTGCATTTTGTACACTGAAACTACTCTAATGGTGTATGTCAACTAAACCTCAGTTTTAAAATGCTATTTTCAAAACTAAGCTATTTTCCTGAAATTTTTGGTAGAAGTCTGAACTTCATATGAGTAACAAAATTTCCAACAGCATAAATTACTATGCCGATGGAAAGTTAGAACAAAAAGGGCCTTAAAGTCATTCACTGTCTTTTTCTTACTTAAATATAATACAGGACCTATTGAAATTAGGAAAATATGGAAAAACAGATAGACTATAATAAAATAATAATCTATCTCTCTGTGATTAATTTTAATATTTTTTATTGATTCTCCCTGGTTTTTTAACTGCCTAAGTATAATTTTATTTTGTTTTTTCTATACATTTATCAAGAACATACCTATTGCCTTTATTACTGAAAGCATAGAGAATTTTTGTAAGGTACCTACTTGGCCTTCTTTTTGCATTCACAAAGAGAAGAGTTTATTCAAAAACAAATAATCAGACTTAGGATACTTTCTTGTTTATATCCTTATAATTTGTTTTCCTTTGATTTTTTACATAAATGCTTTTGACCTATTGAGGTCCGACGTTTCTCTTATCAACTTCCATGAGTTTAAATAATAAAGATATCATGCTTGTGTCCCATTTGTGGCAAATGTTTTTGCAAAATCTGCTTTTAGTTTATCATAGCTACCTACATTTTTTTAAAGATTTTTATTTATTTATTTATTTGAGAGAGAGAATGAGATAGAGAGAGAGCCTGAGAGGGGGGAGGGTCAGAGGGAGAAGCAGACTCTCTATCTCTCATTCTCTCTCTCTCAAATAAATAAATAAAATCTTTAAAAAAAAAGCTCTTTTTAATTTGCATGCAGCTAAAATTCAACTTTTTCTTCAAGAATTGTTAATTGGATATCTGTACAGAACAAAAACTGCTCCCCACTGCCCTCGGCCATAGGGACGGGCACCTGCCTGCAAGGGGTCTGGCTGTCTCTCTGCCCTCTGGTGCCAGCCCCTTGCACACCTCACTTCCCCCTTCCCTAACTCACCTGGGCACCTTCTCCCCGACCTCTGAGCCACGGCTCAGACACCACCTCCAGGAACGGTGTCAAGTTGCTGCTCACCAGACCGGACACATTGATTAGAGGTTTGCCACACTGACCAGTTTGCCTAGATGGCAGAATTCTTGAATTCAGAGCATGCTCACCATTTGCCACTCTAACATGGAAATACATGTTTTATGAGTAAATGAATATGGGTGTTTCTGAAGTGTATTTTTTATCATTTTGAAATCATTCAGATTTGCAGCAAAGTTACAAAAGTAGTCCAAAGAACACGTGTAAGTCTTCACGGATAATTCCCACATTTGTTTAATTACTAATTCACTCTGTAACCACATATTAATGTATACATACCTATTAACATCTTGTAACTTTTTATTTTGATATAATTGCAAACTGACGCAAAAATCGCAGGAATCGTACAAAGTTCTCTTGCATGGCCTTCACACACATCCACCAGCCAGCTACCTTTCGCCCCATTTACTATATCTCCCCTACCCCCCCAACCCCGTTCGTACACATTTATACATTTGTGCGTGTGTATGTGTGTGTCGTTTTTGTCTGAATTTTGTGACAGTGGCCGAGAGTCGTGCTATTGGCCAGTAACACTTCAGTGAGAATTTGATACACACAGGAAATTCTCTTAAAGAACCGCCGTACAAGATCATGATCAGGAAATTTAATGTCGATGGACAGCATTGTTAGTTGTCAGTTTTGATGCAAATCTTGACAATTGTCATAATAATTATATTTAGAGCTGCTTCCCCTGGTCCAGGATCGAATCAAGAGCCGAAGTTCTGTGAGTCTGGTCTCCCTTATTCCAGAATGTACTGCAGTCTGTCTTCATCCCTGGGGACATTACACTTGGGAATAGGGCCGCTCACTTACTTCACAGAATGTCTGTCAGTTTGGGTCTGCGTGTGGCTTCGTCCTGGTAGATTTCCCGTGCCCTTTGTCAGCGAGGCCTCAGGAGGGATGCCATGCCCTTCCCGGGGCACCTCAAGCGGCAGCAGGCCTCGGCTTTGCTCTGTGATGGGGGTGTTCACTGGTCACTTACACGGGATGCTCTCCGCCAAGTGGCCGCACTGTGAATGTTTACAGCGGGGGTCAGTAAGTCCCTGGGGAAGAGGTGCTTTGAGACGGTGCGACACTCCCGTTCACCAGCCCACATTCTTCTGCTGGTGTTTACGTCGGTGGATGCTTCCTGCCTGACTCAGCTACCATGTCATGGGTGCCAAGTGGCGATTCTCTGCGAGCTGGCTTCTGCCATAAGGCGAGGCCGCCTCGCCTTCCTTTTGGCTTTGTGCATGCACGTACATATTTGGAGATGTGAAGTATGTACAGCCCCTCTTCCTGGGGCGGTGACCGCCCGGTTCTGGGGCTGAAGTCTGCGCTGGTTGCTTTACTTGCATCAGCACTTTGAATACTCTCAGGAAGTGACACACGATGTTATTGTTCTCGCGGTACAGATAAGGAGACTGACACCGCTTTTAAGAAAACTGCTTTTAGACGAGCAATTTTATGAATGGCAGAGCCAGGATTCAAACCCGGAGCACCTAAGCCCAGAGCCCAGGTCTGTCAGTTCTCTAGCAGGTGGACTTCTGTGGGTTGTAAGGGACAGAAATCCACCTGGAACCAGCCTGCGCAGAAAAGAGGATTCATCAGAGGGACGTGAGGGGGTCCCCTCCATTCAGGGGAGTGATGACAGTATCAGGTCAGGTGAAAAACTCCTCCTACTCCTCCTGGAAACATGGTCAGATGTGGAAAGACGTTTTCTGGATTATAGGACAAAAGCTTGATTTCTGTCCAGACGAGGATGGCGGTCTACAAAGAAGTCAGGATCAGCCCCCTTTGTGCACGGAACGGCAAAGGCTGTGCTGAGTGTCCTTACGTGTGGGGTGTTTGCAAAGCAGCTGATCCCAAGTTGGGGAGTTCATGTGTGTGGATACTTGTGTAGCTTTACACACCACCAATGAGTCATGAAGAAAAAACCCAGCTATACAAAGAAAGAGAACCCATTCCAATCGTATCAAATGCTGCATGTTATGGGCTGCTGCTTTTATTCATTCTTTCAATTATTCCACAGCCTTTAACATTATTGATTAAGTCAAATAACTAAATCAACCCAAAATGGCATCATTTTTCTGGAGTTTTATGATAACATTTCACTTAAGAATTTTGACCACTAGATCGTTTATAAGGTTGCCACATGTGGAAATGTGTTTTGACTGCTTGTCAGATGAAACTAGTTACGTTTGTAAGTAGCAAAGTGGAAAACCACACGGCAGTTGGGTGTATTTAAATGTACTTTGAAAGCTCTCAGGCACCTGTCAGACATTATTTGGAAATGAGGAGAGCTAATTTTTTCTGCAGAGTTACCATGTTTTTTGAATCAGCATATGGGCAAAATTGTCTACTTAAATGTTTTTCTCTACTTTTTAACCAAAAGGCATACATTTTAAAATTTTGTATGTGTCATACATTTTGCTGATCCCCCCCCCAAAAAAAGACTGAAGTACCACCTTAAAGAAAAATAGAAATCCTGGTACCTGAGTTTAGACATTTGGGGAGTATGTTAATAATATTAACGAACACGGGCAGGTAGACGATGGTGCAGAGCCAGGAGTAATCCCTGGGAGGTGAGGTTTTGAATCGTTTCTGGTCTTCCCTGCATCCCTGCTCCGTCTTGGGCTGGGAGGCTGGAATACCCATCTAGTCTGGATGGACTAGACACGCTGGAGCTTCGAGGCCGGAGAGCGGAAGCCCCAGGGCCCGCCTTCATCTGGGCTGGGTGGGGACCCAGTCTCGCAGCCCTGTCCCGCCCCGGGCCGCCCCGTGCCACCCGAGGACCAGCATGACTGGACGGCTGGAGCTGAACGATCGGCCATGGGCCTGTGCCCTTCCATTCTTGCTCAGTGTGGCCCGAGTTTGCAGACACGTGACCACGACAGCGAGGAATCCACAAACCCCATCCGCCCGTGAAACAGGGGCACGTGTCTACGGGGGCCCCACCGCGTGGATGACAGAAGCAGCCTGTGGATATCAGCATCACCCCCAGTTCTGAAAATGTCACAGTCATCTTCACAAATATTCCTCCCCCCTTTCCTCTAATATCCCAGGTAATCGTCACTGGGACTTTCCTCTCGCCCTGGGCCTGGCATCAAGCTGGGGGCGGCAGCAGCCGGGGGCGCGGGTGAGGCAGCACAGAGGGTGGCCCGCGCTCTGTCTCTGGCGTGTCTCACTCACGCCCTTCCTCATGAATCCCTCTGCCACTGGGCTGTCCACACACGGAGAGCCCTCCCCAAGGCCGCAGGGCCGTGCCCACCTCCCCGGGTCTACCATCCTCAGAGGCGCACGGGGCACGGGTGCCGGCGTCGCCTACTGCTTAGGAAACCTGAGCGCCCATCTCACTGAATTTGAATGATAGCGCACTACTGCAGGATCGCTCGCGGAGAGCCTCGGGGTGGTGCGGCAATGCTAGCGAACGTGGACGGCCAAAGTCAGGGCTACTGGGTGTGGAGGTAACACACAAACTGATGAGGACACAGACATGATAGAGAGACGGATGGCTGGGTAATGGATGTGGTGGATGATTGATGATTGATGGATGACAGATGATGATAGATGATGTGTTGATGATTGATGGATGACAGATGATGATAGATGATGTGTTGATGATTGATGGATGACAGATAATGATAGATGATAATGAGGATAGATAGATAGATATAGGTGATGGATGGAAATACTTCGTCCCTGCCTCCCCCTGAGAGAACTGCACCTGCCATCCGCTCTGGTTGTTTCCTGGGATGTTGGCAGATGGGACAGGCTTTCTGTCCCCAAGCAATCCTCTGACTTCCATGCCATCATCCTCTCCAGATTTCCTTCTCTTCTTTTCTACCTTCTGGTTCTTTCCTCATTCTGCTCAGCGTTCCACTTGCTTATCCTATCTCCAGTTCCCAGGAGCTGGGATTAGACGTTCGCAGCACCCGCCGGAGCCGGAGGCTGTCGCTGAGCCGGGGGAGTGTCTGGTGGGTCCGGGAGGAAGCACAGGCGGACGTCCTCTAGGTGAGGGAGGTCTTGCTTTCAGACAACGCCCAATCTCCTGCCAGGGGACAGTTATATGGAGCAATCCTACGGTGCCACAGAGCCAGGATGGGGCCCCACAAACATCCCCATGAGATCGCTCTGTGACTGATGAGAGCTGTCCCCAGGTGGGACAGGGGTGTGATGTGGCATCGGGTGAGGAAGAGGATCTTGTCAGTCAGTGAGGTTTCCTGGGCTCTGCTGCCCACAGCCCAGAGCCACACCTCACACACACACACCTCACCCACACCTCACACACACACCCCTCACACACACCCCTCACACACACACCCCTCGCGCACACCTCACACACACACACCCCCACACACACCTCACACACACACACACCCACACACACCTCGCACACACACACCTCACACACACCCCTCACACACACACCCCTCGCGCACACACACCTCACACAACTCACACACACACCTCACACACACACACCTCACACACACACCTCACACACACACCTCACACACCTCACACACACCTCACACACACACCTCACACACACACCCCTCACACACACACCTCAGACACACACCTCACACACACACATCTCACACACACACATCTCACACACACATCCTTCACACACACCCCTCACACACACACCCCTCACACATACCCCTCACACACACACCTCACACACACACCCCTCACACACACATCCTTCACACACACCCCTCACACACACACCCCTCACACACACACCTCACACACACACACCTCACACACACACCCCTCACACACACACCTCACACACACACCACTGCCCCCATGATGCGTCTGCACCCTGTGACCTCATCACTCCCACACCAGCTACATGAGCCCGAAGGAAAATCCTACCACACACCGAGCCCTGAGGAGCTGATGCACGTGGGATTCTCCTCAGGTCCACATTGCAGGCAGCCAGTCTGACCACGTTTAACGTGTGATATGCACACATAGCCAGCCTGCGAGCTCAGTGCACAGACACGGAGGGGCCATGGCGGAGTGACCTCCAAAGGCGCTCTCCGGGTTTCAGAAAGAACCGACCACTGACGGGGCACAGCTGTGATGGGACAATCTCTGTAATCATCAGGGATAACCACGTCTGCCTCAGCACGTCCTCAGAACGGCTGGTTCCCACTCCGGGCCTCTCTGGCATAGGGTGTCCACGTGCACTTTCCAGAGCTCTGGAAGCAGAGTGTGGGCATGGTCCTGGCAGGGCTGGGAGGCGGTCTGGTCAGACAGTGAGGGCAGCACAGGAGTTACTTGTCATGCTCTCACTGTCCCACATCGGGTCAGAGGCGACACTTCTCAGATCACAAGTGCATGGCGTCCCATGCGGTTTTGGGGGTGCATGTGGGACATGACAGGTCTGGGCTGAGTGCGTGTGCCCATGGAGGCCCATGCAGGCCGTGGGCTTATTTTGCTGTCCTAGGGATACCTCCCATTCCCATCCTCCCGCCTGCGAGCCCCGTGACCCCAGAACGGCTGCTGTCGGCTGCCATCACTGCCAGATCCCCCTCCTCTGGGTGCACTCAGCCCTTGGCGGTAGCAACACCCTTCTGTCTGGTGGAACCTTCTGGCGGAACTGCGGGTCTTTCCCTCCCTCCCCCTCCCCCCACCCACCATGAGGCACAGCTCACACCTCACCCCCAGCCACTGCACACATCCTTGTATTCTGGGCCCCAAGAACCCACGGGTTGTTTCACAGAATTCCCTGGTGTGAGTAAGAGAGCCAGCACTTGTTTCTGAGACGACCGGTCACATCCTGTCTGGCTGTGGAGAGGTCAGTGTCAGGGGAGTGCAGGGGCTTGCTGGCTTTACTGGTTCCTGAGTCTGTAAACTGGGCTTGTCTAGGGCATGCTGACCGTCTGGGAGACCTCTGTCCCTACATCCGCGAGCTGTCCCGCGTGCAAGACCCGCGAGCTGTGACCACAGCCACAGGCCCGGGTTGGGGTGGGATCACATGGACCAAGCAGGGAAACGCAGCACCTGCCCCCATGGATGCGGAACGACGGTGGACACCTGCTCCGGGCGGGGGCCCAGGCACCCCTGCCTCCACCCTGGTCGCACTTTCCAGGTCAGTGGGCCCCGGGGCCGGGGGCTGCCAGGGGAGAAGGCCGCTCTCTCCCCCACAGTGGCCTGTGGGAGAAGGACAGCGGCCCTGGGCCTCACTTCTGGGCACAGCTTGTCTGCAAACCAGAGCAAACCGACCTCCCAGACATCATCTTCCTCACTTACAGGCCTGATGTGCGGGAGTTGGGTCCGGAAGCCGTCAGGACGTTGGAAACGTCGAACATTTCCATGGCCATACACTCGGCTATCTGTCTTCTTTTAGAAAGATGTGCCTTGAAAGCGCGAGGCCTTCCGAACATGAGGCTGAGGGAGGCTGGGCGGAGTCTCCGCTCCTCTGCTCTGAGGAGGTTGCGGGCTCTGGACTTTCATTTACCTGTATTCACTTTTTTACGCTTGGGCGGCACCTGGTACGTTTAATTACAGGGAAGCTCACAGAACAGAGGTAGAAGCTCGCCTTCGAAACAGGGATCTTCCAGAAACTGAGGGGAGGGGGCTCTCTGAGGACGGTGTGCCAGGCAGGGTCTCTGAGGTCCATGGAGGTCAGTCCCTTCCCAGGGGGTCCAGGCCTGCCTCCACCTTCTCTCAGTGCCCAGGGGACTGAGTGGCCGAGTGCAGCTCTGGGTGGAGGAGGAAGCCCCCAGATGGACCTTCATTGTGCACGTGCGACGGAATCCCACCTCCAAGCGGGTCCTGCACACTGTGAGCTGATCGCTGACCGTGACCAGGAGGACCAGCAGGGTCCCACTCAAGCCCGGGGGCAGGGCCCCTCTCTCCACTCGTACACTGTGGGGTCGAGGCTTGGGGAGGACACGTAGCTTCTCCAAACAAGGAGAGAGCTGGACAAGGGGCTGGACTCCAATCCCCACAGCCAGACTCCAAAGTGACGGCCGCTCTGGGCTGCACAGGTGGGAAATTACACACCAAGAAAACGTCAGGGCACTGATGCTGCAGGCTTCCTCCCACGAGTGTGAGCGTCAGAGCAGACGTAGGCTGAAGAATAGGAAAAGGGTGCACTGCAGGGACCGCGGGGCTCAGACACCCCACGGGTTGGGCGAACAGGCCTGCGGTCATGTGCTCTGTGCCTGGCAGGACCCACGGAGGGGGCATGACAGAGATGCACGGGGTGAGGTGCATTGTGCATCCACGTGGCTGGCCCATGGTGCCCAGCTGTTTGCTCCAACACTGATTCAGATGCTGCTGTGGAGGTGATTTGCAGATGAGGTTAACATTTACGATCAGTAGACTGTAAGTAAGGCAGAGGACCTGAGGGAATGTGGGTGGGCCTTGTCCAATCAGTTGAAGGCCTTCGGAACAAAGACTGTTTCCAGGAGAGGGAATTCTGTCTCAAGCGTGAGCTTCCAACCTGCCCTGCATGGTCCAGATTTGCTCATCTGCACAATCACACGAGCTCCGGGGGACCCTGCGTGCTACCCATGGCACTGCGTCTATGGCAGGAACGCACACTGAGAAATGAGACAGGTAAGTAAAGAGTGCATATCATCGCAAGAGTTATCAAGGACAGAAAACAGGAGCTCCGGTTGCATGGAGAATGACAGGAGGCACCCCAGTGTGGACAGGACCGTCTGCACGGTCCTGAGATGGGTCGGAGGTGCTCCCGGATTGGGAGGCGTGACAGCAGAGGGCCAGCCGGTGCTGGGCCAGGAGATGAGCTCACCCTCCCGCAGGGGGTCCCGTCTGGGAGGGACTCGAGGGAAGAATGTTCTTTGGGAGCCCGCCTGGCTTCAGGCACTGGGGTACGTGCTGCACACAGAAGTAGATGTTCAACGTAAGTCTTGCAGCCTCTGGAGGGTTTTGTGTTGACACCCACCTTTCCAGGTGGGGAGATTTGCCCCAAGTCTCACAGCCAGGACGGGCCCAGCTTTTATTCAAAATCAAGCCTGTCTCCTCCTCCCAGGAAGCTTTTCTTGCTCTGCTCCCCCAACGAGGGAGACAGCTCCATGCACCTCCGCACCTGGGATGTGTGCTCAGTGGGTCCGCAAGACAGAAAGTCTTTGCAGGAACCCCTTAAAAGCACAAAGTTGAACAAAAATCAAACTGGCGGCATGAATGCTTCAGCGAAGCTTGATTTCAAAGCGACCTTTTTCCTCTCTTCTGCAAACCTCCCCTCCTCCCTTCTTAATCTTTTGTTGCAGGAACCTGGTATCACCCTAAGGACAGAGGAAGGAGGCTGGCAGCTCACACACAGAAACCGGCTAGATCCTGCATTTCCCTATAACCCGCCAGCCCTGGCCTGGGGGTGCTTGCAGGTTTGGAAGGCCGGAGCCTGCTGCAGCCTCCCCTGCCCCGCAAAGCAGTGAAGCTATAGTTTCTCTTTATCCCAAACTCTGTCTTCACCTGATATTTTAGTTCTGAAGCTTGGAGGTCTGGTTTTCAACATCAGAGGGAGAGGGGAAAGGCCAAGTGATTAGAAGGAAAAAATAAGTCTTCACTGAGAATTTGTAAGACGAAGCCTATCCTCAGTCGTGTTTGGGGCAAGAATTCACACTGTCTGGCTTTCACCAGAAAGCAAACTAACTAGTAAACACCCAAGCTGGGAATTTACATCGTCCTGAGCTGCCCCTCGGAAGCCCAGGCACAGGCTCTCCAGAGGATACATGTAAGGGAGCCCCAGGCCACCAAAATGTTTCAACGCAAATGAATTCACAAATTAAAAAAAAATGTTTCCAGGCATATCAGGTAACAAGGAACAATGAGTGAGAATCAGCAGGAAAAAAACAAAAAGACAGAAAAAGAAAAGCAGGATCAGACTCTCAGACTTCAGGCAGCGAAATACCAAATAAAAATATAAAACAAATTAATAATTTAAAAGAACTAACAGTGAGTATTGAAAATCTGGACTCTCAGAAAAGAAAACATGCAAAGTTGTCATCCAGCCATTTGAAACGGAAAAGTAAAATTTTTAGGAAGAGAAACTTCATTGAAATGAGAAGTCGAGAGTTGAAAGCAACAGATTTAAACAGATCAGGAATTAACACACTTGAAGGCATAGCTGAAGAAATTAAGCAGAATGCAGTGAAAAAACAAAGAAACTATGTCCTAAAAAGATTGAAATGTGGAAACTGGCTGAGATGGTGAATATCTATACGTGTGTATAAATAAGAAGAAATTAAATGATCCCAGAAGCAATAGTTAGGGTACAAGAAAGACTGAGGGGCAGGAGTGGGGGGGGGGGCCGGTTGCAAGCTTGCAGGTAAATCTAAATAAATAAGCTCTGTATAAAATATTACTTATGATAATTTCTAACAGGTAGGGTGAGGAGACCCAATGAAACTAAAATACTAGGCAAGCGCAGACCGTAAATCAAGAGAAGGATAATTGTAATTATGTGTCAGAGGCCCTCTTATCATTCTGGAAAGAAAGAAAAAGTGTCGTCCGACCAGAATTTGTTAGGTTAGTCATGCATGTTAAAATGTTTAGTGTATGCAAACAGGATAAAAAAGCGGATAACTTTCCAAATTAGTACGTAGAAAACAAAGAAAATTTAAAAATGTCAAAGATTGTATACAAGGAAGAAAAAATAATTGTTAAAAAGCAGCCAGAGAATCAAACTAACAAGGCAAATGTGAATTTAAGTTTAAACAGGACGTGTTCCCAGTAACGTAAATGATCCGGACTTTAAGTTTGAAGACAACCATGGTCAGACTGGATTTTCAAAGGCTGGGGGAGGGGAGCAATACAGTTTAAAAGGCACTGTCTTAAGACATGAAAACAAAAAGTTCTAAAGTAAAATAATGAAAATATTGTAGCAAATAAATCCTTCGTCGTCTGTAAGTGACAGGATCACCCCATAATAAAATTCCTAATGTTCTGCAATTTTGCTCATATTATTGAGAACAGACCTCTTGCATACAGTGTGTAGTTCACATCCGTGGGCACATGCATTTCAAATAAAAATAGAATCAGATGCTCAGGCAGTGAGATCCATCCATTACTTTAGTGAATAAGGTAAAGGAATCCTGATAAAAGGAAGGGTGTGTGCTCTCACCAGGACTCGCGGCAGGAAGGCAGGTGCATCTCCACAGTGACTATGGATTCCAGGAAGTCCAGTCAAATTTCCAAGAAGATATAGTGTGGAGTCCATTGAAGGGATTCTAATTATTTTATGGACTCCCCAAATGAAGTAACAGGTGACAAGTCATCTTCTCTAATACAAAGGCTTATGTTAAAGGCATGAAGATGGACTAACGGCCCCACTGGACAGAACAGAGTCTGCAAATAG
Organism: Zalophus californianus; assembly: GCF_009762305.2. Classification (NCBI taxonomy): domain Eukaryota; kingdom Metazoa; phylum Chordata; class Mammalia; order Carnivora; family Otariidae; genus Zalophus; species Zalophus californianus. The sequence goes on along the minus strand of NC_045606.1, from coordinate 1,457,980 downwards.
ACCCCAGCATGTCCTGAAAATAAGCACATGCCGCAGCGACCCGCACACTCCGGGGGAATTGATGCTGGAAATTGGAATGAGAAAATCAGCACACAGGAGAATTTTCTCTACTGGTTCAAACAAAATGACTTCCTACTGGATTAAATCTTTAAATGGGGGAAGGTAAAGCTTTCAAACATTCGGAATAAAACATAGGGGACCCAATGGGGGAATTTTTCATGGGACTAAGATGCTGAACATAGAAGTAATTATTTTAAACGTCAACATAAAACTTATAGAAAACCCAATGACACGGCAGAAGTCAGAAGTAAAAAAAGTCAGTGGGATGTGAGAAAGCCGTTCAGTTTTGTTGGCAAAATCGAGAAGCTATAACCCATCCCACTTTGGGACCTTAAAAGTGATGTAGCACGTAGGTGTGCGGCTGTGGACCAACCCTCAGACCCTGATGGGAGACATGTAGGTTGGAATAAGCACTTTGGGCAGAGTGTCAGGGTCCCCGTAACAGGGGTGCCCACACCCACAGACCCAGGAGACACAGCCCTGGGGAGCCCATTCTCCCCAGGGTACAAAGCCAACATCGTTCCTAACATCAGAATACTGGATGTAGCAGAGACGTCCATCTTCGGCTAACTGGATAAATTCATTATGATAGTCTCACGCGGTAGAATGCCCTATGACGATGAAAGTGAACGAAACAAAGCTGAACACATCAGACATGGCAAACAAAATAGTGTGGGGGAAATGCCCATTACAGAGTATCTGCAGTCTGATCCAATGGATGAAAAGCCCAGAAAATAAGGCCAAACTAAAAAACAGTTATTTGGAAATGCAGTTTTACATCAAAGAGAAACATTAGATTGATGGCAGCTACCTCTTGGGTGGGAGGGAAAAAAAGGTGTGGGTTTAGCGAGGGGCACAGAGAAGCCCTCAGGAGGATGGAGAGATTCTTGTTCTTTGTTCTGCTCACCCGGTGATGTACTGGTGTCTGTTTCATCGGTATTTAAACTGGGGTATGCAATTTATATGTTATATACGGTTTATATGTGGCTTATCCATTACATAAGCTATATATTATATGTATTGTTTTGTGTGTGTACTTTTGTGTTTTTTTTATTTAATTTCATTTTATTATGTTATGTTAGTCACCATATAATACATCATTAGTTTTTGATTTGGTTTTTTTTAAGATCTTATTTATTTATTTGACAGAGAGCATTCACAAGCAGGGAGATGGGCAAGCAGAGGGAGAGGGAGAAACGGGCTCCCCGCGGAGCAGGGAGCCCGACGCGGGGCTCGATCCCAGGACCCTGAGATCATGACCTGAGCCGAAGGCAGATGCTTAAGAGACTGAGCCACCCAGGCGCCCCTGTATTTCATAATAAAGTAAAACAAAACAGAAGGAACAGTAGATGTGAACCAGAGAACACGTACAGAACAGAAAGGACACTGAACACACAGTGTCCTCCAAACCAGTCACCAAGCTCAACCAAGGGCAAACCTATAGTCCAACCACATCTGCTTTGTGGATTATCTGATAAGTGGTATACCCATGGTATCATTAGTAGTAGGGGAGGATTTTCTCACCAAACAAAGAACAGGGCTGAGCTGTTCCAGGGGTGCTGGGAAGCTGGGGTTTAGGTGACGCTGGAAGGACATGAGTTGTTGGCGGGCTCTTTGTCAAGTGCTCAGCATCAGGCGTGCACAACAAAGACAGACGCGGCATGTGGCAGTCGGAGGCCCTTACCTACGGCTCTGCGCCCGGCTGGGGACTGATGCACGCTCCAGACAAGGAGGGCCTGTTCCTTTCCAGGGACAGATTTTCCAACAGCCGGACTTCTGTGATTGCAGAAAACCACATTCCTCAGTGAGTGGGAGAGGAAGGGGTCTTTCGGACACTAACACGGACTTCGGAGAAATACTGCTGCCCGCTAACCTCCTGCTGGATCTTCCTGCGGGTTTTAGTCCAGCCTGACGGAGGGCTGCACGGATTTGCTCGGCTCAGCGAACACTTTCACGGTGGATAGAGCGAGAGTACCGTGTGTGGTAACAGGAAAGGCAGGTGGAGAAGGAGGGAACTGAGGGTGCACGCATTCAAGGAGAATTACATGGAAGATCAAGTTCCTCCCATTCAGAGATCTCAGAGAATCAAAGATGAAAATTTGGTATCAGTAAAGGATAAAGTTTCTCAAATGGAAAGAGTCCTAGATCACACAAAATCATGCCCACATCGGGACATGCTGGAGAGGGACCCCGCGCCATCAAAAACAACGAGAAACCCCCCAGGTCTGCTGGTGGGGGGCGGGGGGCAAGGGGGAAGCTTGCTGGCAAAGCGATGGCGTCACGAGGACATCAGACTTCTCATCCGCAGAAGCAAGTGCCACACTTGGGGAATACGTGTTCACAGCGCTCAGGGAAAGGGACTCCCAGCTTGTCACTGAGCAGTAACCCAGGCGCGGTGAGGAAGGGCATCGCCTGCCGTCCAGGAAGGAACATGCAGCGTCCCTCCAGAAGGAGGCCAAGGGAACCCGTAGGAGCGAAACCCAAGGGGGATGACCTCCCCCGGTGTGTTTACAGGACTCCCTGCCCAAGTCTGTGAAGCTGCTGCTCAGGGAAGAGAAACCCAGACAGGCAAAAGCAAAGAAGAAAATAAATTGGTATTTGTGACTGCAGAACATCGTACTTAGTGACCTGTTTTATTTTGAGGGACTTACAAGGCGTGTGAGATGTGGATTAATGAAAGCAGGCATTCTGTATATTTAAAGTTAAAACAACCATAATAACACTAAACCGGATATCAGAAATTCATCTCCTTTTCACAGAAAATGATTCCATAGTCATGACCCCTGTTTAATTCTCCTGCCCCATGTCTTCTTCCCTGTTTTTGTCGTCCTTCTGTCGACTCAACTATTTTTGTACATGCTTAGTCTAGCTTAACATCGGCTACTCCAAGAAGGAGGAAAATTAGCTAGACTTGGTGCTCCTCGTGAGTCTTGCACCTGCCTATGCAAGTGAATACTTCTGCTGTGTAACCTTTAAAAAGACAACCTCATGCCCTCAAATCCCAAAGAGCAAATTATTATCATGGCACATGTCACGAGCCTAGTCGCGTGCTCCTACCGAGCACTTACGTGCTAGGTATCGACTAACACTTAACATAGGCCATTTGATTTAATCCCCATAACCATGCACTGTGAGCCCTTATGGCTCTCATGTTAGAAATGAGGAAAAGAGTAGCAGCTTTTTTTTTATTTTGTTATGTTAGTCACCATACAATACATCATTAGTTTTTGATGTGGTGATCCAGGATCCATTGTTTGCGTATAACACCCAGGGCTCCATGCAGAACGTGCCGTGCCCTCTTTAGTACCCATCGCCAGGCTAACCCATCCCCCCTCCCCTCTAGAACCCCCAGTTTGTTTCTCAGAGTCCATCGTCTCTCATGGTTCGTCTCCCCCTCCGATTCCCCCTCTTCATTTTTGCCTTCCTTTTCCTAATGTCCTCCATGTTATTAGAGAAACCATATGATAATTGTCTTTCTCTGTTGCCTGATTTCAAGCTCCTTTACAAAGCTGTGATCACCAAGACAGTATGGTACTGGCACAAAAACAGACACATAGATCAATGGGACAGAATAGAGAGCCCAGAAATGGACCTTCAGCTCTATGGTCAACTACTCTTCGACAAAGCAGGAAAGAATGCCCAATGGAAAAAAGACAGTCTCTTCAACAAAGGGTGTTGGGAAAATTGGACAGCCACATGCAGAAGAATGAAACTGGACCATTCTCTAACACCGTACACAAAGATAAACTCTAAATGGATGAAAGACCTCAATGTGAGACAAGAACTCATCAAAATCCTAGAGGAGGACATAGGCAGTAACCTCTTCGACATCAGCCACAGCAATTTCTTTCAAGACACATCTCCAAAGGCAAGGGAAACAAAAGCAAAAATGAACTATTGGGACTTCCTCAAGATAAAAAGCTTCTGCACAGCAAAGGAAACAAGTCAACGAAACATAGAGGCAACCCACGGAATGGGAGAAGATATTTGCAAATGACACTACAGATAAAGGGCTGGTATCCAAGATCTATAAAGACCCTCTCAAACTCGACACCCACAGAACAAATAATCAAGAGTAGCAGCTTTTAAAAAATAATAGAACCAGTGGCTGCGTCTGGATTTGAACCTAGGACCCATTTGCTCCAGGGCATATGACCCTCACCATGGGGCTCTAGGACAGCACTTTCCAGTTAATTCAGGGCAAGCTCTCAGTTTCTAGAAAGAAAGCTCAGGGACAAGATAACAGGTTAAAAAGAGACGTCCCCACAACTGTGTTCCTTGTGCCTTGTTCTGAGTCCTATGCCCCAGGCGCACACTTCCAGACCTAGACCCCTAGAGCTGGGGGCTGTGCTAACTCGGTTTCCCCGGCGTGAGGGGGGTCTTCCCCAGCCCCACGCCCCTCTCTCCAAGTTGTTCCAATAAGTGTTTCTACCCTGTCCCACCAACAGAGAGAAGGCAGAGCGAGTTTCCAAGACCCTGATATACTTGGCCCCCCTCCCCGGCCCGCCCCTCCACCTGCTGCCCCTCCCACCAGCGGTCAGGGCGCAGGACCCACACTCTGGGCCATGTGTGGGAAACCGGCTGCGACACGTGTGTAGAATTTCCTGTTGTGACCACCTTCGTAGTTTTAGTCTCAGAAGGCTTTTCTTGCTTTTTTTAAAAAAAAAATATGTTTATATTGCAAGTTATCATAGACAAAGATCAATATAAGTATACTATGATTACTACTTGGCTGCCAAGGAAACCATCTTTTCTCATTATCAGAGGGCTAGTTAGGAGTCCGTACTCCTCCAAAAGCCACAGAGGAGAATCCATCATCAGAAAAAAGATATCCAGCCCAGTATTTTATACCTTTTACATTATGTCAGAAATAAGTTTATTTTTCTTGTTTCAGGGTGTGGAGAAGTTGGAACACTCGTGCACTGTTGGTGGGACTATAAATGGTACAGCCACCATGGGAAACGGTACAGAAGCTCCTCAAGAAATTAAAACCGTAACTACCATATGATCCATATGCTCAGATATGCACACACACATCCAAACACATCCCCAGACACACACAGAGCAGTTTTCCCAGTAATTGAGATAATGCTTTTTTATAATCTTGCATATTTAAAAACAAATCAAAGTCATTTTCACACATACTGGATAATGTGTGATGTACAGTATTTGCTTAACATTTTTTCAGAGATTGTTGGATAGAAACAGAGGCAGCAATCTTCCTCTTTCCCCTGAAATGCCTCCCCCGGCTACTCATTATTAGAAGATTGGGGCATGGAATGCCCCCTGCTTTGGGAGGAGCTGGTTGCATTCTCTAAATATTGTGCACGTCTACACTTTGCTAATTTACATGCCTCCGAACATTTCAGAACATGAATGGAAGGTCACATTTTTCCAAACTTGGGACCTTGTTTCAAAGAACAGCAAAGCTTCCTGGTACACAAGATGAAAGGCTTTAAAAAAAAAAATCCTTTGACGGAGACTCTTTGGACATTAAGTAGCTCATTAAACACTGCTTTGATGAATTACAGTAAGTGTAAATAAATAAGAAACATATGGATTGGATTTCCTTTGAAACATAAATGGATTTGAATTTACAAGAAAAAGAACTGTTCGGTTTTTAGCACAACAAACAAACAAACAAAACCCTAGAAATACAACATACGGTCTTGCTGCTCCAAGAATTTCCCAACCTAAATAAAGCTTAATTATTAGGACATAGGAAAAGGGCAGTGATTTGGGGTATTCGTTGGTTATGATTCAAAATAGCCGTCGGTGCTAAGCACGTTGGCATGTTTTTAAGACATCACATGTTGCTGTGTGTACTCCATGGATAGAATTTTCATGTACGAAGTATACTTCATTTGCACTTCCTTCTGAAGGATTATATCATGATTTCACAACTTTATTTTTAAGAAAGTACTACAGTTGGGCTTATTTGAAATCAAGGTATTTTTCCTGTGGAATTAAGCAGCTCTTTCTGTTTCCACACGAGAAACGCATGGAGCCGGTGAAGAGGCAGGAACGTGGCTTATAAATCACCATGCAATGAGCAGGAGGCGGATGGCCTGGGCTTTGGGAGCTCTTACTGCAGAGTGAGTGCGTTCTATCTGCTTTCCATTCCTATTTCCCACGGGCAAAAATCCATTTCATGCAGAGCTGCTAGTAGAAGAAGAGAAAACGGGGTCTGGGTCTCCCAGAAAGCAGTAGCAGTAACGTTAACAGTAATGATAGTGGTGATGACAGAGAGTAACACCAAGTCCCTCTATTTAGTGGCGTCTACCTCCTGCTGCCCACCGTGGCCATCGCTTCCTTCTTCCTGCCTTATTTCGCCTTCCCAGGGAACCTATAAGCTAGACAACCCTGTGTCCATTTTGCAGTTGAGGAAACAGTTTCATCCAGAGCTCCCGCCGCCCTGAAATAAAAGCTACTCATCTAACTCTAGCTTGGAAGCATCACCATAAATGGGCATCTGAGAAACCTCCCTGCCAGGGTGGCAACCGTAATTTTCCTTGTTTTTTCCCCTGGTGTGAATGATCTGTAACAGGCATTCTGGCCAACACACTCATGCCAGGGATTGCAGAATTAGAGGGGGACCAGTGGGGTAGCAGGGCAGGAAAATCTTTTTTCAAAGTTGCAAGTTCTAAGCATCATTACTTTAGTGTGAAAAACAAAACAGGACTCCTGGTTATCATCAGTCTTGGTACCTGCGCAGCCCTCCACCTGCTGGGGTTGGTCCACGAGAAGGAGCCCGGGCCTTCCGCCAGCCCCCCCCCTTTTTTTTAATTTGAGATAGAGAGAGAACACAGAGGCAGAGGGAGAGGGAGAAGCAGACCCCCCCGCCGAGCAGGGAGCCCGATGCGGGGCTCGATCCCAGGACCCTGAGATCATGACCCGAGCCGAAGGCAGACACATCACCAACTGAGCCACCCAGGCGCCCTCGACGACACCTTTTGAACTCCTGGAAGATTTAAGTGAATTATTATGCCAGGCTCAGTATGGGTTTCATTAGGGAAAGGGAGGTATGGACGCATATGTCACCCTCAAGGGATGCCAGGTAGGATTACAGTTAGCCGACACCACTTGTTCTTGGAAAGAGTTTCTCTCGAAAGGGCATGGCTCCCCAAGGACGGGCTCTTGCTGGCCTCCTGGGAAGGCTGGGTGGGGTGGCCTGGCGTGGGTGCATGAGTTTATCCTCTAGGGTTAGCTCACAGCTCCAGCAGAGAGTGGGACCAAATCTTTCCTGTGCATGATTTCGGAATGTTTCAGGGTTGTTTTGGAAAGGCTGTGTGGTTTTCCCATGAAAAGAAACAAACACATAAAAAGCTTTTTTATTTGAAAAGAAAGGTCACATTGACAATTTAAAAATATTAAGTCTGTTCTCAGAGAATGTCCCCATCCCTTGTTGGAAACCCAAAGTCATCATTCCCTGATATTTTTAAATGGCACTCTACAGTTTATAAATACCTTATACGCACCCTATTCTTTTCACCACCTGACCATATAGCCACATCTAGCTTGTAATCCCCCTGGGTGGCTTGTGATATAGCTCTACGGTTTCTGGCTCGTAGGGAGTGTCTCCAGCCCAAGAGCTATCTCTCAGAGCCCACCCCAAGGACTCCTGATGGAGCAGGGCTCCGACCCTAGGGTGAGTCACCCTGCGGATTCCTCTTGGAAACGCAGAGAAGACTTGAGTGTACTCAGTTAGCTTCGATGTGTCAGCATTTGCCAGTTACATAAAAATCAGCAACCCATCTCTTCTGAGGCTCTGTTTTCTCACTGGGAAAGTGAAGATATTAATGCCTTAGCTCAGGATGGCTGAGAGGCAGAGAGGGATGAACGCTGGTGAAACGCCCTTGAAAACTGGGCTGGGGGTCGTCAGAGTGCTCTGATGTTGCCATTTTGGGCCTGGTGCCTGGCCACTCACGGTACGTTCAGGCTGAACCAAGGGCCACTCACGTGATGGGTGTCGTTGCCATGATGATGGAGATCTGTGACCCTCCAGCCACCATCATGGATGTATCTGTCTCTGAATTATTAAATGGCCAGTCTTAAGTGCCCAAAGGAACTTCTTGGTATTACCCCTCCCTGGATAAACCCCCTATTCCTTGGAAAATGGCACTGCTATTTTTCAAGCTGGAAGTTGGGGAGACATCTTGGAAGTGCTTTTCTTTAACCCTTAGACCTGAATCATCTAGAATCTTGTCAAACTTACCTTCAAAATCTACTTGTTAAAATTTTATTTATTTATTTGACAGAGAGAAACACAGCGAGAGAGGGAACACAAGCAGGGGGAGTGGGGGAGGGAGAAGCAGGCCTCCCGCAGAGCGGGGAGCCTGACGCGGGGCTCGAGCCCAGGACCCCGGGATCATGACCCGAGCCGAAGGCAGATGCTCAACGACTGAGCCACCCAGGCACCCCTCTACTAACCTTTTTTCTACTGCCTTGGCCATAGGAATGTGACCCCGAGAAGCCTGGGTCTTGCGCAGTGGTTTCCTGCTGTGCCCCCAAACCTTAGAACAGGGCCTGACATTTGGAAGGCAACTCTATCATTATTTGCTTAAAGAAAGAATAAATTGGTCATAATCCGCTCTTCTATGAATTGTCCAAAAAACAGAGGCTTATTTATCTAACTTATCCAATGTTTAGGTCATTAGACCGGGCAATGCGAACAAACAAATGTCCCATTTTTATTATCTTGCTGAGCACAAAACTCTAACATTCCCTTCCGCGCACTGATCCTTTTCTGTGATTTCTAAGAGGAATTTTAACCTCAGCCAATTCCGTGAATGTTTAATAAACCCTCACCCGCTCAGGTAGTTCCCGGGCAGGTGTGAGTGACACCGTTTCCTGGGGGAGAAGTGTCCACCTGGACACCTGGTCCGATGGGGGCCTGCGCTGGCGCTGTCCCGCACTGCGATGGGGAAGGGGCTCTGTCCTCCGCCGGCAGCCCCAGCCATCCATTGTCAGCATGGAACAGCACGTGCCGACATTGGCATGTTTCCTCTCAACTTGCTTATTTGGAATAATTATAGGCTCGCAGGGATCTGTAGAAGAGATGTACAGGGCTCCCCCATACTCTGCACTGGTCCTCCTCATCACACAGATCTCGAGTGAAGTGTGAACACCATGACAATGGCGCTGGGAAAACCCATAGACCTACGGAGTTTCACCAGCGGCCTGTGCGCCCGTGTGTGCGTGTGCGTGTGTGCGCGTGTGTGTGCATTCTTGCTCGTGTGTGCATGTGTGTGTGTGTGCACGTGTGCACCGGTGTGTGTGTAGACCTACGGAGTTTCACCAGCGGCCTGTGCGCCCCTGTGTGCGTGTGCGTGTGTGCGCGTGCGTGCGCATTCTTGCTCGTGTGTGCATGTGTGTGTGTGTGCACGTGTGCACGTGTGTGTGTGTGTAGACCTACGGAGTTTCACCAGTGGCCTGTGAGCCCGTGTGTGCGTGTGTGTGTGTAGACCTACGGAGTTTCACCAGCAGCCTGTGTGCCCGTGTGTGTGCATGCGTGCATGTTCTTGCTTGTGCGTGCATGTGTGAGCGTGTGTGTGCACGTGTGCACCTGTGTGTGTGTGTGTGTGTTTCCATGCAGCTCTCTCACGGTGGTGGTTTGTGTAATTACCCCCAAAATCAAGATGCAGGCCGCTCTTCCTCACGGACATCCTCCGTCCCCCAGACTAGGGTCAGTGATGGGTGAGCTGTGATGTGTCTGAGCCAAGCCGGCTGTCAGCTCTGTGGCGATGATGGATGGTCGGGGACTGGGCAGGGTTGGGAAAGTGGACAGTCCGACCCATGTCCGGCTGCCGCTCAGCCTCGCTCCCAGAGGGGCTTCAACTCTGAGAATCTGTATGACCATCCACGTCTGGATGCGCTCTGTGCTGCGGACTGGGTTCGTACAGGTACCAGGACGGCCGACCCCGTCAGCGTTCTCACGAAGACCCCGTGCTGGCCGCTGGAGCGGATGGAGCGTGGGGGCAGCCCGGCCAGGCTGGAGGACTCTTCTGCTGACCACAGCCCCAGCTGGACATTTCTCCACAAGCCGTCCCAGCCCGATTGCCCGGGGACCCTCGGAGAGGAGCACCTGTGCTGATGGGCCCTGACCCATGCGCTTTCCAAATCTGGATAAAAGGGAGAAAGCTGCCTGAGCAAATGGACGCTTCTGGAATCAAATATGGGATGTGTCTCCCAGCTTCCTGGTCAGTACAGCAACATGCGGACAGAACACCATCCACGACTCTTGAGCTACCGGTGGGAACTCTGTCACTTGCTTAGGAGAGAAACACAACATCCTTAAAGCAATTTATCACAGGTATTTTTTTTTAAGTTAGAAACATGGAAAATATTACCTCCACAAATGTTTATGGGAGTTCTACCAGCGTTGTTTTTGAGCTAAAGGTTCAGAGAATATGACCCTTATTACTATTTTCAAGAGCACGTCCAGCAGCCTCGGTCGGGCCCGGCCCATGCTGGACGGTGAGCGACAGGGAAGGAGCAGGTACAGGAGGTCAGAGACAAATGTGTGATTTATCTCTAGGTCAGTATTTCTCAACTGCATTCCAACACCCTGGTGTGGTGCAGGTCCAGAGACGGGACTGGGGCGGGGCGAGCTTTGTGTGGGGCATCCCGTAAGACCACAGGCCTGCTGACCCCCGGAGTGAATGCATGCTGCTGACGGATGTGTACCCAGGTGTCTAGAGGATCCACCAGATGGGAAAACCAGCCACGGCCCTGTGGACTCACCAGCATCCTCCCACTCTGGATGAGATCTACATGGTGTCCCCAGAGATCGCGGGCACCTGGCGTGCGGGGGCCCTGGACCAGCAGCGTGGGCATCACTGGGAGCTGTGAGGATGTCGTCAGGCCAGCCCAGACCGGCAGAGTCCGTCCGAGGGGTAAGTCCTCCCTCCTTTTGTTGGAGAAGCTCTGCCTGTCGTAGGAAAATCACACGTGGTGCTGGACACCAGCCTGCCCAGGGACAGCTGCCTGGGGGACGATGGTACAGACCCTGCACCCCAGGTACCCTTCCCTTTGGGCAGGAGGCCTCAGCTGGGGAGCACCTAAGAACTTGCAGGGAAAGTCCTTCATGGATGAGATCCGGCTTCCTCCCTGCAGGTACTTCAGACCAGTTGGGATGTGCACAGGGCCCCTCTGGATAGAAGCCATAACCCTGGACCCGTTCCTTAACCTCCGGAAGCCTCACCTTTCTTTTCTGCACGGTGGTCACCATGATAGGACCTTCCTCTAGTGCCTTTATGAGAATAGAATGATCTCGCGCATAGCCAATACCTGGTGCGTGCTAAGGAGCAGTAAAAGTTAAACATTCTGCATTTTGCGCACCGGTGATCTTGCGGGCTGGACATGGCAGAGAGCCCTTGTCGCCAGCATCCCTCTTCGCCTGATTCTCGTGCCATGTTCTTATGGACAGAGAGAGCGCAGCTGGAGGGCAGGATGGACGGAAGCAGGACCATGGAGCCAGGGAAGCCAAGAGGCCTCTGGGCAGCATGCTGAGCCAGGAACAAACCAAGGGTTTTAGGCAGCAATGATGCTGGCCCTGGCTGGAGTGCGGGGGTGTGCGTGGCAGGGGCTCCTTCTCCAGGAACGAATCCTCTGTTCCACCCTCCGGGCTGGCTTCTGGGGCTGTTGGCCCAGCACATGGTGCAGACTAAGCTCTTGCGTGCACTTCATGGGAAAGGCAACCCACCCCTCCAGGTGACGCCAGGATGATGCTCCTGACCCACCGACGCTGTGTTCACACTGCTGGTGGGACAAGCCGCTAAATGCTGGCAGGATCAGCCCCCGAAAGCAGGAGTTCTTGTCCCAAATTTAACTGGGCACCATGTTTTGAGCATTAAAGAAATAAGTACTTCGGGGGCGCTTGGGTGGCTCAGTCGGCGAAGCGTCTGCCTTCAGCTCAGGTCATGATCCCGGGGTCCTGGGTTCGAGTCCTACATCGGGCTCCCTGCTCAGAGAAGAATCTGCTTCTCCTTCTGCCCCTGCTCTTTCTCTCTCTCATGATCTCTCTCGCAAACAATTACATAAAATCTTAAAAAAAAAAAGGAGTAAGTACTTCGTGTGTATGAGCTCCTAATAAACTCAAAACATGGCATTCGGTTGTGTTTTTTTTTTTTAAGATTTTATTTATTTATTTGACAGAGAGATACACAGCGAGAGAGGGAACACAAGCAGGGGGAGGGTCAGAGGGAGAGGCAGGCTTCCCGCGGAGCAGGGAGCCCGACGCGGGGCTCGATCCCAGGACCCTGGGATCACGACCTGAGCCGAAGGCAGACGCTTAACGTCGGTTGTGTTTTGCAAAACTTTCTGCATGGATCCAAATAGCATGTAGGGGTTTTCCTAAAATGATGCAGGGTTGGGAGGAGAGTGAGGAATGCCCCTCGAGAATCCTTTTTATATAAACATTTTTTGGCATAAAGATGAGAAAAACTTAGTTAGAATTTAGAGTTTTTAAGTAGAAAAAAATCAGTCCAGTTCTCTAGCTATTTATCTTAGCTATTTGTTGGTTGGTCCCATACATCATGGTTTCACGAACGCCACATATGCAGTAAGTAGTCCTAACAAATAACCACGTGGGCTCGAGTCGGTGGATGACGGGGTTCTGGATTCTGTTCTGTTTCCCCCTTAGTGTTCTAGTAAAATCCCTTTGAGAAATTGCAGGGCTTTCTGAGCTGAGTGTAGGGATTAGGGGCTTCCTTCCCTCAGTGGGGCAGATGGGGCGGCCACACACCCCTGCAGACCACACACCCCTGCAGACCAGGGCCCTGCTCATGGGGGCAGCTTTTCCCACGGGGGTTCCAACTGCTTCGGGGGGAGCCGTGGTACACCGTTGGTTTTTCTTGTCTGGAGTTTTCCAACTGCGCGCGGCACTGAAGAACGGAGTTTTGCGTCCACCATTTCCCATCCTTCCTGTGGGAATGTTTGAGGTTTGATGGGCAGAGCTCCTCATCCTCATTTCGCAGATGAAGACGAGATGCAGATTAGTTAAGGTCTCCGCCGTTCCCCCAGGTGCAGTGGCCCCAGCTTCCACCGTCCGGTGCAGAGTGCAGAGCACACTCCCCACCAGCCAGCCGCCGGCCACGCGCATCACCTCCCTGTGGGTGGCTGGCTTCTGCCCTTTGGTGTGGTCTCTGCAAAACCGTGCACAAGGTCTCTCCAAAGCCTGTGCTCTTAAAATGTTAAAAAAAAAAAAAAAAAAAGAGGAAGAAGAAGAAGTCTGTGGACTTCTTTGTATCTAAAGAAGATGCAAAGATTTTCCTTCCCCCTCCTCATGCCTTCCTCCTGAATTCAAAGAGCCTTAACCTCTGGAAGACTCACCTTTCTCCTCTGCACGGTGGTCGCCACGACAAGACCTTCCTCCAGCGCCTTTACGAGAAAAGAGTGACCTCGCGCACGGAGGGTTTTCTATGACTCCATTTCGTTTAGCTATTCAGCAACTGCTTATCAACACCGGCTTTGCCCCATGTCTTAGCAGTCCCTCAGCTCTCGCAGAGGGGTGCCGGAGTGCTCCCTGGCACCCCCGGAGCCCGTGGTCTTCCTGGAGATTTGCCTGGAGGAATGCGGGCGTGGCCCCGTGGGATGAGAGGACACCCAAGGAAATTCAAGCCCCTTGAACCTCAGAGCCCCCAGTGTCACCCCATGTGTCCCACCGTGCAAGACCGAGCTTGGGCCTTGGTCAGCACGGCATGTGAATTTCCGGTACTTTCTGGAGGAAATACAGACCAGTGCGTGGTGAGCCCTGAGGGGACCCTCATGCCCGTGGGTTGTGCTTCACTGAGATCACTCTTGGGTGGGTGGCCTTGCTGGCGTAGAAGTCCGAAATAGGACGAGCAGAGTATCCTTTAACATTTATGCTAGAATGTATTTGTAACCCCAAATCAACATTCACATGGGTTTGGTGGGCGTTTGCTGACATGCCTAGTGCAGTGAAAACATTGAGTTGCCCGAAGCACACATTCCCAGCCTCAGTCAACATGAAGAAATCCCCCAGAGTTCTTCTATCAGCTCACCCTGCAAACAGGTCTACTTGCATGCTTTTTGCTGGTGTTTTTCTGCTTAAACTGGCCCCCAAGTGGAGTGCAGAGGTGATACTTGGAGTTCCCAGGTGCAAGAAGGTGAGGATTTGTCTTAGGAGAAGATCTGTGTGTTAGAATAGCTTCATTCAGTCATAAGTCCTTGTCCCGCTGGCCATGGGCTCAATGTTCATGAATCTGCAACATGCATTTGAAAGGGAGTCTTGAGACAGAATCGCACATAAAGCAAGGTTATATAGTGGTCTGTGGATGACCAGAAGCTCACAGGAAGCCAGCCCTGTAGTTCCCCAGGGACCATGGCTCTGTCTTCACTAATTCAGTTTTTGTAGACTTACTTTATAGAACACGGCCATTGTGAATGATGAGAATCCATGGTATCTTCAGTCCCGTTATCAGAATATGGGATCTGGTATAGCTGGGGGTTCATCCAAATTAGCCTTTTCCCCCAACTCTGTCTGCATGAATGTTGAAACCCTTCTCATGTCAATATTTCATGTCCAAGATCACATTGGACATTCTTTCTGATAAGCCCAACCTATTTATACCCTCAAAACATGGAGATTCACTTTCGGTATCGCTTTTCTTTATTCTACGGACCACTTTCTTTCCATTTTCAGAACTCCAGCATCATGTGAATCAATCGGTTTTCCTTCAAGCCTTCCACTAAACCTCTCTCCTTTTCAAAACAGAAAAGCAAATTGGTGTCCTAGTCAGAATGGGCCAGATTTTGCTGCAGGAAAAAACAGCCCCCAAATCTCAGAGGTTTGGAACAAAGAGCACTTCTTTTTCTCTTATATGACATGTTTATCCCGGGGTGGATGGGGTTTTGCTCCACATCATACTCATCAGAGTTGTGAAGGCAGAAACCCTCCCCCTGGGTGTGTGGCTGTTGGTTGAGGCAGAGAACATGGCAAATCTCATACACCAGCTGCCCGATATTTCCTCCCTGGAGTGACATACACCATTGCTGTTCACGTTCCTTTCTCCAGGGCAAGACACGGGGCCAGAGCCCGTCTGACTCCAAGGAAGCTGGAGGCAGCAGCCTGCCTCTGGGTCCAGGAGAGAAATTTCGGCACCAGTGATTGCTGCAGTCTACAGTTCTGGCTTATTCTCTGTGCACACAAAACACACTCACCCTCTCCCCAAGTGAAAACCCATCTATCACAGCACACGGGGCCAAATGGCTGGGGAAGGGGTGGGAGATGTGAACACCGATGGGCCCTGACAACTCCTGTTGGGTGCATTATGATCGATTTTCCACGCCAAGAGTAGGCCCTATCGGCCCAAACCATTTCTGCCATGCTTAGATGGTCCAGGACCCAGAACAATCACCAGCCTGTTGTTGCTTCCAAAACACGTGACCCTTGGAGGTGACTACTTTGCTGGGGTCCTGGACCAACATTCTACCATTGACAGTTGCATGTTTACACACGTCCTCGGGGAGCAATCCGCTGCTCCGGAGGTCAGGCTGTCCGATTTCTGTCAGTTGTGGTAATGGTGCTGGAATCAGGCTGTTTGGGTCATACAGACCCAGCCCCATATGTAGCAGATGGCCGCCACGCCTCCCAACGCACACACCTCCCCATGTCCATGTTCTGGGGGTGGGGAAGGCTCTGCAACCTCGAGTTACGCATTGAGTACTGCACTACCTGTGTTAGTTATGTTAAGTTAGCACAAGTGACACAAAGAAGAACATTTAAAGCCCCTACTTAGATCAGTACAAAAGCAAGCTTCAACCATTACCATGTCTACCCAAAATTAGAAAAAACAAAAACCTCAGTATCTGTGCCAGGTCCTTGGAGTTTAACTTCTAGAATACTTTTGGCTTCAAAGGGCTAGCATGGATTTCTCTCATCTTCTGTCATCTCAGGAAAATGTAAAGGATCAAAAACTGGGATAAAAAAGTGTCCTTGAGGGGCGCCTGGGGGGGTTCAGTCAGTGAAGCGTCTGCCTATGGCTCAGGTCCTGATCGCAGGGTCCTGGGATTGAGCTTTGTGTCGGGCTCCGCGCTCAGTGGAGAGCCTGCTTCTCCCTTTGCCCCTCCCCTCGTTTGTGCTCTCTCTCTCTCTCTCTCAAATAAATGGGTAAAATCTTTTAGAAAAATTAAAAAGTGTCCTTGAAATACTTATATCCGCGGGTCTCTGATGGGCCAGGGGGCCGTGGAGATGGGGAGGGGTGAGGGGTGTGGGTCTAAATCACCTCACAAGCACACCTGCTGAAAGTGCCATCGGCCACAGATCGCGAGGTTGCCTGGTCAAACCCGATGTCGCCTCCAACCTCCCCTGCAGGCACTTGGCACCGGTCCTTCAGATTTGCCTGCATTGGTGGTGGTCACCTTTGGCATCACGCTGTCATACCCCGGCTTTCCACCCCTGAGACATTCGGAAACAATAGTAAAAATACCTACCTACATGGATAGGGAAGGGGTCCCCACAGCAGGGACTTGGGAAGTTTGGATCCCCTCTCAAGCCTGCGGGACAGACAGGGTGAACCACCGTTTATGGAGTGAATTGGCTTTCCTGAGACCACCCTGTCACTCAGTCCTGGCCAGAACAGAGTGTAGGCCGTCGAGTGCCGGCCTTGTGTGTAGGCTCCTGGCCAGGACTGGACCTTGTGTGCACCGTGGACACGCTCCTCCATGATTCCACCAGGAGATTCCAACCTCGGGATGAGGACTAACTGGTTTTGACACCATGTGTGTAATTTGTGCGGTGGTGCTAGACACCAGGTGATAGAAAGTGCATCTCGGTCAGTCCGGGCTCAGTACCCTCCTTGCCCTGGGCACCCGGACTGGCCATCTGACCACCCCATTTGCTATTTCTACCTGGAGGTGAGCAGACCCCTGCAAGTGAACACGTAAGACCAAGCTCACCATTTGCCCTGAACAGCTTCTCTCCAGCGCTGCTAATCTTGGTCAAGTAGCCACGTTTGACCACGCGGGTCAGGTCACCTGCAGATTTTGCCTCCTTTCCCCTCTCAGACGTCCCTACAGATTTCCATCCCCTACGCCGGTGCCAGCTTTGAACGTTGATTTCTCATTAGGATACGCCAACCATCCTTGAAAACCCTCTCTCCCTCGCATCTCACAGGGCGTTTCTAAAATCCAAGCTACAAATCTGCACGCCTTGAGCCCTCATCCCCGCGCTCCTCCCGACATCCCCACTGGCGCCCTGCGGTTCCTTAACTGGGTGGGTTTGCGGTTCTCACCGGGGCACTAGCTCTGGCTTCCTCGGCCAGCCTCCCTCCCGCTGGAAGCCTGTGCCTCCCGCTTGGACACACCCTGCTCAGCCACACACGTCCCCACGGCCCCTCAGTTTATGTCTTTGGCGTCTAAAACGGTGCACGGACGAAGAAGGACATTCACGCACATTTGTTGATGGAGAAGTGAGCGGAAGGAACCGGAGACGAGCAGGTGGATGGGGTCAGGGCAGGATCCCCCCCGGGGGATCATCATAGGCGAGAAAAAGATGTCAGCAAGTCACCATTCCACACGCGGGAGGCAGATCCCAGGGCACTTCGTACCCGGGGTGGGACAAGAAGAGCGGTCCTGGAGGGGCACGATGATGCAGACGTTGGGTCAGCTTACACAAGGCCTAGAACGTCACAGAGAAGGGTGTGGAGCTGGTTCCATCACCAAAGGGAGACATCAAATGTCTCTGCTTGGGGTATTATTTGAATCTTGAAAAAGTGTGGATTAAGATGTGTGAAGTGAGGTCCTGCTGAACTGAAGCGTTGAGCCGCCCTTCGGGCAGAGACTGTTTTGGAACCAGGACTAAATGGGCCCCATCTGCAAGATGCTCAGAGCTGAAAGAGCACCCCCACCATCTCTTCCCCTGTAAAACTCTGAGCGCGAGCTACGTTTCCCTACTTGAACCAGAGATGGCCCGTTTCCTGAAATCCGGGTGGAATGTTGGCCTCATGACCTCAGCCAGTGAGCTACAGGCTATGGAGGAAATTCAGCCCTCCCTGAAGCATAATTTATTCGCAGCATGATAAGAACATGCTTGACCTTGAAACCATACTCTGTAAGTCCCTCCTTTTGCAGCTATGGCTGGGAGGTTGGAGCAGACTCTATAAGGCAGCAGGAGGGGAAAGCGGAAGGAGGGTAGGCTGGGCAGGCCCGCCTCCCGTCAGGACACGATGGAGTCTGGGACACACGGGGCGTTGTGAGTGCATCTCTTTGGTGAGCCTCTGAATTTTGTCAGAGGAAGGGGCTGGTTTCTGCATCCAAGCACTCTGGCCATAGGGACGCCGCCGAGCCGCGGCCCCAGGGGCTCTCCTTCTTTACTGACCCAGCAGTTGCAGTAAGAAGGTCACAGCCTGACCCGCCTGACCAGGACAGGAAAGAATCCGGGGAATTGCGGTCAGTGGAGCCAGGCTGACGTCTGAGCACCAGGCCCGGCCTCCGTGCAATCACGCGGGCCCCTGCTTGCTTCCAGGCCTGCTGTCAGCCTCTTGAAGTTCTGATGCCTGAAGAACAGGGAGTCCCACACTTCCATTTTGCAGCAGGTCCCTCAACGAGGTAGCAACCCTGCCGACCCCTCGGTAAAAAGCAGCCGGATTGGAGGCTCTGTGTCCTCGCTGCTCAATGAGGGAGAAGGGCCCAGACGTCGTGGGCCCGCGGAGGGACACAGTAGATGTGCTTTTGTGAGAAACGACCAAGTTCTAGGCAACATCCCTCAGTTGGTCCTTTGTTCCCTCCTCCGGCAAGCGCGAGACTCGTGGCTGACCCGTGGCTTCAGGAGCCACGGCATTCTGCTGGGGCCTGGAGCCTCCTTCTCCATCCCGGTCAGAAGGGTCTTCGTGGTGGGCCGTTGGCTGGAGCCGGGCAGTCTGTGGTCCCATTTGCAAGAGATGCTGGCTGTTTTCCTGAAGAAAACATTTCACGCCGTTGTGACATAAGCTTTAAGTGGGTTGCAGGAGGAGTGAGAGCTTCCGGAGAGCCCGAGTGTCCCTTCCCGGTGGCTGCCGCCGCCACCCACCACGGCTGCTGCCCAGCTGCTCCCACAGCCGCTCCGCACACACCCAGGGCCCGGGTTTGGGGTAGGAATCCACACCATCTCCTGCCCGGCATGAAGCCCACCCCCACCATCGACCCTGCGAGCCCGGCCGCTCCCCTCCACCCACTGGGTCTCGCTGGGTCCTGCGGTTCTGGCTGCGCCTCGCAGGGTGCAGCCCATGGTCCCACGTGGCCCCCTCCACTGGCCCCACTGCCTTCTCTAAGCCCCAGGCCCCCCTCTCTGCCGCCGCCTCCCGGGCCTTCCCGAGCACCATCTGAACTCACGCTCCACTCCCACGTGCACCCCTGCACGCACTTGGTCATTGTCCCGAACAGAGAGCCAAGTGTGCACAAGTGCGTCTGTCTGGGCTTGTGCAGCTCATAGGCCGTCAGAGGCCCCAGCCAGACCGTCCACGCTGTTCCAGGTGGCAGACGCCAGGCCCTCTGTGGCACATGCGAGGGACACAGGGTCCCTCGGAGAGGCAGACAGAGCTCCTCAGGGAGGCTCAGGCAGCAGGGGGTGAGGGGCACTGGTGGAGGACCCCCCGCCAGCCCTCAGTGGCATATGCCAGGACCCCTCATGATGGGGGAAAGGGCCCCCAGCGGGGAAAGAGCCCTGTCCTGGGGCTCACACAGGGAAGGAGGACAGCCCCTCACCCAGCCCATGTGGCAGACGCCCCGGTGCTCAGGGCCCCAGGCCCCGTGGTCAGAGGCACTCTGCCTTAGTTGTGGGGAAATAGCGATCGGCTCTGGTCCAACCCCGAAAGGATAAGCTGACAAACAATTTCACCAGTGGAAGAAGGCTCAGGAACATCTGTGGAAATACAGAAACACCCAGTACAGAGTCGGGTGAATTAGTGTGGCCCCTAACCCTCGAGGGCAGGCACAGCAGGAGGGGACACTGTGCTCACCGAAGCCGCGTCAGGGGGCCCAAGCTGTTGGACTCAGCAGGACGGGTGTGGAGACAGCTAACACACCCGCATGTCATGTCCCAGAAGCAGAGGACAGATTGAAGGGACATGGGGGGCGAGGGGGTGTTACAAGAGTTCAGTCAACCTTCTAGACACGAAAATGCCCACGTCCCAGATGCAGAATGCACCGTGGGATCACAGACGCCACGTGCGGAGGGAAAGCCAGGGGATCCTGAAGTCACAGGGAAGGAGCCCCAAGACCAGGCACAGAGGAGACAGAAGAAAATCAAGCTTCCGCAACATTCTTCTAACTCCAGGGCACAGGTGGGCTAACATGAGCATCACGCACAAGCCCATCTCCTAGGGCTCAGACAGTGTTTCCTTCCAGGGGAGAAAGGGAACCAGAGCTGAGATGGTCCAGTGTTAACACTTCAGACGTTTATGTTCCGGTGATGGGTTACCAGACCCGGGGACTCTTCGTTCCTCTTCTTTGTCTTGGGAGATTGCTAAATGGACCGCCAGATGATGAAGCGGTGAGGATGAATGCACTCATCCTCATAAAATAAATAGTGATTTATTAAATAAGTGAAATCAGCGTGAGCCTGAGAAACGGGAGCCAGGGAGAGATCCTCGTCCCTCTGGGAGTGCCGGGCTCCGGGTGGCCTCCCGCCCTTCCTGACCTTGGCCTCTCTCCGGTCCGCCAGGACGAAGGGGCATGGGAAGTCCCGTGGGAATGCGTCTTCTCTCTGCATTCCCAGTCCGGCCTGCAGACCTGTGGACTTGTGAATGCGATGCCACCTGGCCCTCGTCACCAGTGTCTGCACCTGACGCTGGTCTGCAACAGAGCCTTGCTGAGTGAGGCGTCCCGGTCGGACCAGGAGACCCACCGTGCAGTGGCCACGGTGTGCGCAGCGATGACAAGTGGGAGCTCGTGGATTCCACCCCGCTCTGCCCAGCTCGGACGCGGCTGTATCCCGGGCATCGGGGCTACTCGGGGCTTCTCAGAGAATTTCACAGGTGAATCCCTTGCTTCGGAGGAAAGTAGACAAAAGATAAAGAGACAAAGGAGCTACAGGGGTGGGGCAGGCAGAGACCACGCACCTCTCTCCCAGTGTGGGGTCCCCAGAACGCTCCATGCCGGGATGGGGCCTGCGTGGGGCGAAGTCCCTGTCTCCAGGACCAAGCTCAAACTAACTGAAACCCTGCCAAGCTCTTAATTTGGGGGCGTCCCCCCCTAGAGCGCATTGCAGTGTGGCCACGCCCTGTCGCCCACACTGCTCCCATGGACAGCTCTGTCCCCATGTCACCGTCCATCTGTCCCACTCCACAGAAGTCGCTCGGCCACCAGGCAGGACGGCGTCGGTATACTTGGAACCTGCACCGTTTTCCTCTTCGGGATCTCACTCCCGAGCCCGGTGCTGGTTACATCATCCCTGCTGGCTCTGGTGCCCAGGTTCTAGGGAGGATCCATGTGGCACAGAATGAGGATGAAGCTCACATTTGGAGTCCTTGCTGCTCAGGGCTCATGGAAAGGCAAGGGAGGTGCACATGGAGTCTGGATAAACCTGCACACTCCACGCGAGCTGAGCGCAGGGTGACAGCCCTGCCCTCTGAGCACCAGGGCAGCCTTGCCCTCAGCCCTTCACCGTATGATCCCGACCCCGTGGGCATCTCGGAATGCCAGGTAAGGAGCCCGCATGCCTGTGGGGATGGTGGGAAATAACTGGCGAACTCCGAGGGAGGTGGCAGTGACCCAGCTGCCCCTCTGGACCTGCCGGCCCACCCGATGTGCAGGGTGGGGCCATGGCCTCACCTGCAGGGAGCGGCAGGAGGCCTGCTTGGCAGGACGTTGTAATAAACTCCTGGAACCTGGGTCAGGTGTGGGTGCTCCCAGCTCTGAGGATGTGCTTTGAGCTTGCACGCTCTGGCAGCTGGAGACCGGCCTGCGCCCACCTGCTGTCCAGGTGCACCCACCCCGCTCACCTCTCCGACAAGGACCCCCAAGCCCCTGCCCCTGGTGGGCATCCTCCAGCTCTGCTTGTCCTGCGAGGCCATCAGCAATCCCGTGTTCCTCTTCAACCCTCCCCGCCTACTTTCCCCAGAGTGTGGCTCAGTATATCCAGCTGCAAGAGTCACTACTTGGGCAGTGAGTTCAGTATCACCTGAGAAAAATCTACTCTATCCCTCATCAAAGTGATGCTAATGGGCCACAGTTTCCCGTGGTCTGGGGCTGGATTTGGAGGGGCATGTTGACTGGCGAGAACGCCCCACATGGACCCCCAGGCCGGGCAGGTAGCAGGGAAGGAAACAAAGGCTGCTGACCAGCTGGATCAGCCCATGGTGGGGGAGTAAGGCTGTTGCAGGGGACCCACAGCTCCGTATGCCCCCCGCCTCCTGTCGAGCCCTGCCTGCTGGCATGCTGGCCCCTCCCCTCGGCTTGCGGGAAACGCTGAGGGTGTGTGCACATGCTTCGCTTTCTAGGGAGAGGATCTAGGGTCTCATTAGGGACTCAGAGGGCTGTGTAATCTCCCCAAAGCCCAGCAAGGCTGCCTGCAAACCTGCTATAAATAATAGACTCGGAGCGGAATGCCTGCCAAAAGGGACAGAGGAGAGAGTGGTGGTCATGTCAGGACTCCTGTTCTCAGGAAAGCTGATTTAATGAGCAGCACGGACAGAGCGCACACAGAGGGGCAGCACGCTCGGGGTTCCGTTCTAAATCTGATGCTGACTACCCCTGTGCTCAGACACTCCCGTCTTCTTCCCCGAACGGGCTCCTTCATCGACAGACTGCTCAGCTGAGGCAGTCTGGCCATGAGGAATTGTTCTGTTTAGGAATGACAGTGATTAATTCAGATTTTCAGGTCAGGTTTATCGGCACACTATGTGCTCGCAGGTTAGGCGTGTGAAACGTCAGCCAACGATGCACCATTCCTTCCCCGAGGTGACATGCGGCCCGGGGTTGGTGTGGGGAGAGTCTGATGGGAACTCTGTCCAGACACAAAGTCTCCGTGTCTTTAAAGACTAGTACCCCCATTTCACCCTTGTGCATTTCTCGTTCATCTTTGCTTTTTACATGTGGAGGACCTTGCCGGCTGCTTGCATTTACCCAGAGGGTTTTAACCTGTGGACTCCATGTCTGCAGGTCCCAGCCTCCCGTCCACGCAGCAGAGCTCATGCTCATCCCGCGTCTGACTGTGAGGACAGCGCCAGTCCAGGAATGTGTTTACTCTCCCCTGTTGGCAGGCATCTCACTTTCAGATGGGTGTTCTTCAAATTCTAATAATGGAATAGATTAGAATATTTCCCAAGATGATAAAGTACACCCACATCTGATAGAGGCAGACATTAGTGACCTCATGCCTCGTTGGGGGAGAACACGCCTGAGGAGGGAGATGTGACTGCTCACGGGAGGCGTGCCAGGTCACGTGGGCGGTGGCCACCATCTGTGCTGTCACGTGCCTGGTGCACCACGCTAGACATGTCCCGTCTGGACTAGGCCAATTGGGGCCGAGGCTAAATCGTTAGCTGCTGATAAGCAAGTGCTTTGGAACTGGGAAGACGTATATAATGGCCCCAGGGTCATGTTCTGCATTCCTGCCACATTAGACACCCAACAAAATTGGGGTTTGGTTGCAAGACACTTGAGGGCTCTGTGTGCTCATTGCACCCAACCCACCACGTCCCAGCTGCAGCTTCCACACCCACGGCTCCCAGGCAGCCACTCTCTGCCACGCTCCAGAGCGTTCCACTCTCCATGGTTGAGCCCCCGTCTGTGTGACACGCTGGAGGCTGGGAACAGAAAAATAGAGTTATTCCCACTCTCCTTAAATTGCTTTCAACAGATAGGTCTGTCTATCATCTATCTACCAATCTGTCTACCATCTGTCAATCTATCCTCTATTGGTCTATGTATTGAGCTATCATCTATCAGTCTATTTATCAAGCTATCGTCAATCGGTCTATGTATTGATCTATCATCTATCAGTCTATCTGTTGATCTATCATCAACCGGTCTATCGATCTATCATCTATCACTCTGTCAATCTATCAATCGGTCTATGTATTGATCTATCATCTATCAGTCTATTTGTTGATCTATCATCAACCGGTCTATCGATCTATCATCTATCACTCTGTCAATCTATCAATCGGTCTATGTATTGATCTATCACCTCTCAGTCTATCATTGGTCCAGACCATCAGCTTGAGAGAAGAGCAGAGACAGTGGAACCTCAGAAGAGGGAAAAGGTGTGTATGGGTAGGGCGCGATGGAAGCATGCTTTAGACATGTTACTCTACAGTGGGATGGGGTTGCGTAGAGATGTGAGAACAGAGTGAAGCATTCTGGGGCAGGAAATACGCAGCTCTTCCTGAGGGAAGGGCGGGTTCTATGGTTCTAGGAGGACCCGTGGGAATCAAAGAGCAACATAGTTTGGGACAGGGACAGCGAGGCAATGACGGGATGTGCTTTTCTTTTTTTTACCTTTAATAGAAAAACCTTTTTCACAGAATATTCTAGACACCTGGCAGTGGATGGGGATCTGCAAGAGTGTGGAAGGAGGGAGAGGCGATCCTCGCTCTCCCGGTCGCCTGTCCTTGGTTCAGTCACACCGGCCCCCTCCCCCCACACTTCCTTACCCCCCAGCGGCGCAGACCGTCTACTCCCCAAGGAGGAAGAGGACCCGTAGGACCAGCAGTGATGACGCCACCCCTCCCGCTGCCCCCCTCCCGCACAGACTCTGTCAGACTCTCCCCGTGCCAACCCCAGGCCACATGTCACCTCGGGGAAGGAATGGTGCATCGTTGGCTGACGTTTCGCACGCCTAACCTGCGAGCACATAGTGTGCCGATAAACCTGACCAGAAAATCTGAATTAATCACTGTCATTCCTAAACAGAACAATTCCTCATGGCCAGAGTGCCTTCTGTCCACCCCGAGGGCCGTGGGTCCTCAATGCAAATGTCTGCGGTGTTGCCATGAGTTCCGTGCACTGACCTTTACTCCTTACGCCCCAGACTCTTGTGGGAACGGTCTGGATGAGAACAGTACTGACGTTCTTTCAGGCAAAGACCCACACACTGCAAACCAGTCCCTGAGAAGGGCGTCCTGTGGGCGAGCCAGGGGGTTGGCATGCTCTGAACAACCTGCTGACACGGGGGCGAGACACCGTGCCATAACCTGTCCGCGTCCATCAGAAGCGACCCGCGTGACGGGGTCCCCCCTTGAATACCATCAAAGGCGTCTTTCTCCTCAAGAGCACATGGAGTCGGCACGTGGCCTGTTTCTGACCAAACTGGAACATTTACGGGTGCAGGTGGTCCATCTTAAATCTTGCCCCCAGAAACTTACCAGACTTATGGAGAAGTGAAACCCAGGAACGTACATTCGGGATGGTACCTGCTGTATCTGCCATAACACAGCCACCTGCCAACATCACGAAGCTGTTGTGATCTCCCTTGCGTGGTTTGGGGATAGCCATTGGGAGAGGGTGTAGCTCCCGTCCGTCACGCTGTCAAGGGGAGGCCCTCCACATTTCCACAGCTCCCTACCAGCGAAGTGCTGGGGAAGGGACAGCGAGAAGCATGAAGAAATGGGGGAAGAGGCAATTCACGGGCTGGTGAGGCACGTGGATTTGGGGGCAAGAGTGTCAGGTTGGAATTCAAGCCTAACATTTATCTTTGGGGTGATCTTAGGCTTTATTCTCTCTGCATCTCTCTCAATTTCCATTTTTTAAGATTTTTTAAAAATTTATTTATTTTAGAGAGAGAGAGCATGCATAGAGGGGAAGGGAAAAGGGAGAGGAAGGGAGAATCCCAAGCAGACTCGGCGCTGAGTGCTTGGCCTGACGTGGGGCTCACTCTCACGACCCTGAGATCACGACCTGAGCCAAAACCAAAAGTCGGTCGCTCAACCAACTGAGGCACCCAGCACCCCTCCCTTTTTTCTTTAATGGACATAAGGAAAAACACCTAACTCATAGGGTTTCATGAGGATTAAATGAGCTAAAACACATGTTTAGAACACTGAGTCCCACCCAGGTATTAGTTACTATCATTATCAGTGGCCCTCTCCAAAAGATAACCAGGAAAGGGTGCCAAGGACAGTGTGGAGTTTACAGCAGACTTGTAGGAGCTCAACTAGAAGTCAAGTCTGGGTGTCTCCAGCCTTTGTGTTGGAAGGGACACCACGGCTGCAACTCTGTCCTCTGAACTGACAGCTCAGGGTCCCTTCTCAAGTTCAGACTGCCGTCATGGTGTCCAGCCCCTGTGTCCAGCCTCTCACTTATCCCTCCCCCTGGGCACCAGAGGGAAGCTCCAGAAACTGGGCCAGAGCTTGGCCATCCCCCTTCTGTGTTCACAGACACACCACACTGACTCAAGGAAGTTTGGCCCTCCAGTTCCAGCGAATGGCCTTTCCGTCTGCCCCCATCCCCAAGCCAGGAACCTGGGTTAGGTCGTACGACATCTCTGCTCACTTGTCACAAGCAACCGTGCCTGTCATTTCTGGGTCCGAGCTGCCACATGAGCTCCCTTCTGTCTCTTGCTATGTTTCCATCCCCAGCGGAAACTCAATGCTTCCTTAGGCTGACCTGCAGCCTCCGCTCCCAGATCTGTCCTGTACAAGCCAAGTACGTCCTCACTTTCCTGGCCAGCAGGGACAATGGAAAATGATCCCGGCTCGGTGGATCAGACACACCTGCCCGGTCGTCCCATCGAGAGAGCTCTACCATGGAGCACGAGTGTGCAAAAACACAGGGAAGAAGTTTTCAGCACAGACAAAAGATGGGCTCACCAGCTCACATGTGACAGTCACCCAGGCACATTCAGGGGACAGGGCAGTGCCCTGCGCCAGGACCGAGGCAGCTCCTGGGGTGGCAGTACTGCCCAAGACACGGCCAAAGGGCCGGTGGAGGCCACGCCACCCAGAGCCTGGGTGCTGTGCTTGGACGTGTCAATCACCTGCAGGAAACTTAAGTCACAGATAGCAGGCATCACCAAGATTTACCACTTCGTCTATAAACACTAAGAGATTTTTGCATGTAGAGTTTCCAAACTCACCCCATGCTGGGTCAGGTGAAACTCATAAAACTAATAAAAACCAGCTGCACGGGAGGGCTCTGTACTTCTGTGTTCGTGGTTGGCTCAGAGACGCAGGACAATGTCTGGGATGGTGAGCTGACACCTGGCTCCCACCAGGACCACGAATCCCGGGGACGAGAGCCCAAACCTCCCCAAGTTCAGGCACAGTTCACTTAGAGTTTACAGTGAGGACTCAGGACATTCATTATCTTATCTGAGCAAGTTTATCTGCTTCCTAAGAGTGATGAGCTCATTTTTATGATCTTGCTTTTGACTTACAGGCTTCCCATGAGAACTTAATGAAGAGCCCATAAATAAGTGTTTATCTCTGTCTCTACCGTGGTCCAAGTTTTATTGAGCTGGAAGTTACATTAAAAATTAATTTCTGTATGTCTGGGTAAACGAGAATATACTGCCATTCACGTAAGTAAAAAGACATTAAGAGAGACACGTCCCGTGCCTGGCTGATAAGTCTTGGGATGCACACCCACTCTCAGTAGACAACCTACTTGCTGTTGTGTGAGCGGAGCTTGAGAACATGCAATGTAAATCATGCTCTCTTCCCTTAAGATATCAATTAAAATCTGATGGTATTTGTAGTTCCTTGAATCTCTGGGCCTGTGGCACTCTCTCTTCAAGATTTTTATGCTTCTAATTTCACAGCAAAATGCAGAATGACAAAAATCATTCTGACTTTGCTCGTACCCTGATGCTGACTTTTGAGTTTTAAGCCACAACATTCATCAGAGATGGTATAATAAGGACCATCACAGCAGAAGCAGACCGTTAACTGCAGATTTTCTTTCTCTTGTAACATGACCGTTAGAGCTACACATTTCCTTCAGAACTGGTTGATGTGTATTCCACAACTTTTTCTCATTTTTACTCACTTAAAGAACATGTGTTGATTTTAATTGTGAGTTCCTTCTTGGACCAACATCGTTTATTTAATTTCTAATTGTGTGAGGATTTTCCAGATCTCTGGGACTTATTTCTAATTAATAAATTATCTCTAATTCTGCTGTGATCAACAAATATCCTCTGTCTGATTTAAATTCTTTTTTTAAAAGATTTTATTTATTTATTCGACAGAGACAGAGACAGCGAGAGCAGGAACACGAGCAGGGGGAGTGGGAGAGGGAGAAGCAGGCTTCCCACTGAACACGGAGCCCGATGTGGGACTTGATCCCAGGACCCTGGGATCATGACCTGAGCCAAAGGCAGATGCTTAACAACTGAGCCACCCAGGAGCCCTGATTTAAATTCTTTTAAATTTATTGTGATTTGTTGTAAAGACCCGAACGCTGTCTGTCTTGGGAAATGCTCCACAGGGACTTGAAAGGAATGCGTCTCCAGCTGTGGTCGAGTGAAATGTTCTATAAATGCCAATCAGGTCAAGTTCACGGATAGTGTGTTCAAGTCATATGTATCCGTTGCATTCACTTCCTATTCACCTGGTGGTGAAGGACGGATATCTGACCCTAAATAGTATGAGATGTCTGAGCTCGTGACACCCGATGCCAGATGGATGAGATGAGCCCCATTTGTTAGCCACATTTACTCACATCTGGGGAGGAGGACACCGTAGACCACACAAAGCCTCACAGGGGTCACACTGGGAAGAGAAAAACACCACCAGGGTCTGTGGGTTGCAGAGTTTGTAATGAAGGGAGGGCTGGTGGCCTAGCAGGAGAGCATGGTGGACTTGCTGGAATAGCTGGTGGGCTGCAGCCAGGAACACTGAAGACCAGCAGGTGTTGAGGCTGGACAAGGCTATTGGACAAGACAAAATAGCAAG
Organism: Zalophus californianus; assembly: GCF_009762305.2. Taxonomy (NCBI): domain Eukaryota; kingdom Metazoa; phylum Chordata; class Mammalia; order Carnivora; family Otariidae; genus Zalophus; species Zalophus californianus. Next base: position 1,429,085 of record NC_045606.1, on the reverse strand, counting down.
GATATCAGATATCTGACCAATGCAATCGATCAACAGCATGAAACTGATATTTATAGAACACTCCGCACATTGACAGAAAAGTCTATATTTTTCCTAGCACTGATGGGACATTTACCAAGATAGTCCATTTCATGGCCGATAAAAAAAATCTCTGTAAAATTTAGCAGAACCCAGATCATGAAGAGTATATTTTCTGACCCTAATGAAATCAAACTGAGTGTCAGTAACAGAAAACAATAAGAAAAACTGCAAACAATTAAAAATTCAGAGACTTCTAAATAACGCATGAATCAAACAAGATGTTTCAAAGGAAATTAAGAAAATATATAGAATTAAGTAAAATTTTTATTTAAAAAAATCATGATCTGGGGCACCTGGGTGGTTCAGTCAGTTGAGCATCCCACCCTTGATTTTGGCTCAGGTCATGATCTCAGGGTCATGAGATCAAGTCTGGCATCAGGCTTTGCACTGAGCGAGGAGTCTGCTTGAGATTCTCTTTCTCCCTCTCCCTCTGTCCCTCCCCACCTCTGTTCTTCGCACTCTCTCTCTCTCTCTCTTTCTCTCTCTCTCTCTCTCAAATAAATAAATAAATAAATAAATCTTAAAAAATAAAAATAAAAAAATCTAAAAAATATATAAATAAATAAAATTCAATAAGACATTTAAAGAAGAATTAGCATCAAGTTTAAACAATCTCTGCAGAATATGGAAGAGCAGAAAACTCATTTCGTGAGGTCAGTATTACCTTGATCCCAAAACCGAAGAGAGTAGGAAAACAAAGAAGAAGTATAACTAACATCTACCATAAAGTTAGATGCAAAAATCCTCAAAAATTAGCAAGTCAGTTGTAGCAATTTATAAAAACAGTTATACCTCAGGACTCACCACAACCAAGTGGGATTTGTTACAGATATTCAAGGCTGGTTCAACATTCTAAATAAGAAAAATCAAATCAATTTATGCAGAAAATGACTGGCAAAATACCACACTCATTCATGATAAAAACTCTCATAAAAGTAAGGAATAGAGGGGAACATCCTTAAAATGATAAAGAGCCCATTGAAAGTGGATGTATCTACAGCTAACATAATATTAATGGTCCATTTCTTCTCCCTTAAAATTGAAAATGAAGGATATCTACTCTCATCACTCTTATTCAACACAGGACTAGAAATTCTAGCCCCTGCAATGAGGAAAGAAAAAGAAATGAAAGGCTTACACATTGGAAAAATACTAATAAGTCTCCTTAATTATATATGACATGATTGTCTGTAGAAAATTCTAAGGGGTCAGAAATAAAAGCCAAAACAGAAAACCTCTTGCATGTACTAAGTGTGTTCATCAAGTTTGCAATCATAAGATGACACACAAAAATCAACTGCATTGCTATATATTTACAATGAATATGTGCAAACTGAAGTTTATAACACAGTGTCATTGACAAAATCTCAAAAGAAAATGTAAAGTTCTACTCGGTATATACTATCTACGGTAACTATATGCTAAAAATTACAAAATTTGGTGAAAGAAATCAAAGAAAGTTTTAATAAGTACAACTGTGTTCACGAATTGGAAGACTTGAAATAGGAAGTGTGTGAAATATTCCTAAGTTGGTATACAGGTTTACCACAAGTCCTCACAAAATCCTCAAGATTGTTTCTGTAAACAAGTTTATTTTGAAACTTACATGCAAAGGCAAACAAACTAGAATAGCCAAAATGATATTGACAAAGAAAAATAAAACGAGAGGAATTGGGGCGCCTGGCTGGCGCAGTCGGTTGAGTGTCTGACTCTTGGTTTTGGCTCAGGTCATGATCTCAGGATTGTGAGATCAAGTCACGCTCCACACTCAGCAGAGTCTGCTTGAGACTCTCTCTCCTTCTACCCCTCCCCACACTGGTCTCTCTCTCTCTCAAATAAATACATAAATCTTAAAAAATAATTAAAGGAATCACTTTACCAGATTTCAAGACTTACTACATAGTTACACTGATTACATAGGTTATGGTGATTGGACTGTGCTCGTGGTGAAGGGATAGATGCATAGACCAACAGGACAGAATGGGGGACCCAGAGCTAGACTGACACAAATGTGCACAGTTGATTTGTGACAATGATGTAAAAACAATGAAGGTGCAGAAAAACGACTCTAGAGCAGTTGGACATTTATAGGTGAAATATATATATGTTAACTTCATAACTTATGCCAAAATTAATTCCTAATTGATCATAAATGTAAAATGTCAAACTATAAATTTGGGGGAAAATGTAGGAGAAAATGTCCAGGATCCAGGACTATGTGAAGAATTCTTAGAGTTGATACAAAAAAACATAATATATTGAAAGGAAAATTCATTAAATTGAACCCTCATCAAAAGAGAAATCTTTTGTTCCATGAATGATCCTCCTTGGGGGATTAAAAAAATCAAATTACAGAGTGAGAAAACATATTGCAGAGCATATATATCTGACAAGAGACATTTATCTAGAATATATAAAGAACACTCAGAACTCAATAGTAAAGAAAAACAAATAATCCAATTAGAAAATGGGCAGAAAAATAAGAAAAGGCATGTCATCGAAGAAACACAGATGGCAAATAAGGTCATTAAAAGATGTTTAGCATCATCAACCATTAATGAAATGTAAATTAAAGCCACAATGAGATACCATTGCATACTTATCAGACTAGCTAAAAGAATAGTGACAACAACAAATGCTGGTAAGGCTATAAAATTGTACAGTAACTCAGGAAAACAATCTAGAAGTGTCTTAAAGAAAAAGAACTCTACATGCAGCTACCATATGACTGCAGTAAACCAGCATTCTTGACATTTAGCACAGAGGAATGAGAACTTATGTTTACACAAAAGCCTCTACAGCAATACTCATTGCAGATTTATTGGTAAAACCCACACTGAAGACAATTGAGATGTCCTTGAACAAGCAGGTGTTTTAACAAGCCATGGTACATCCACACCGGGGAATACTATGCCCTAATACAAAGGACTGATGTTTTGATACATGCAACAACACAGAAGACTGTGTAGGGAATGAGCTGAGTGAAAAAAGAGAGTCCCAAGTGTCACACACTGTGTGTCTCCATTTACATCACATTATTGAAATAAAAATACAGAAATGGAGTAAGGTTGACAGGAATCAACGTGGGCATCAGAGAGGGGAGGTAGACATGAGCTACAAAAGACAACATGAGGGTCCCTTGTGGGGATGGAACATTCTGTATCTTGAATGTTCTGCATGGATGTCAAGATCCTGGTTTTATTACTTGGCTATAATTTTGCAAGATACTCTCATTGGGGAAAAGTTGACAATGCACATAGGGAATCTTCTCTGTATTATTTATTACAGCTGCAGGTGAATCTATCATTCTCTGAAAATAAAAAGTTTAAGTAAAAACAACTAACAACGTGAATCTGAAAATAGGTAATAGAATGTTTCAAATACAAATAACAGCAATAAATTTATATATTTGAGGCAGAATTATGCCAACTGTCAATACAAAATGTATAACAAGTAAACAGCAAAATTTACATGCAAGCGAAGTGGTAATTAATACACTGATATCAGGTTCTTTGAGGAAGATAGATTCTGATATGCAGAAGCTACAAATTATAAACCAGAGAGCAACACAACAAAATAAAAGATTATAGCTAGCAAGCTTGTTGCAGAGATAAAATGAAAAGTTAAAACATACTTGATGAACTTAAGAAGATCAGGAAGAGAGGAGAAAAAGAACAAAGACCAGAAGACAAATGAAAAGCAACAAGAACATAAACATAAACCCAAGTAAGTGTACAATTCATTAAGTGTAAATGGTATAATCACTCTAGTTAAAATACAAAGATTGGGTAAAAACCCGTAGTGACACAGATTAGTGTAGAAACAAAAGATGAGGGAAAGGATGTACCACAGGAGCAATCCATTGCTGATTGTAGTATTACAATTTCTGCTTCAAGCATTGAGTATGATCGAAGAAGCTCATGAGAAGTAGGACAGTCTATTATACCCCCCTGCAGTGTTACACATGCTAATGTCCTTCTTCTCCTTCTGGGGCTCTAAGCCTTCTGGGCTCACTTTCTTTCTGCTCTGAGAACTTCCTATAGTCATTCTGTAAGGATAGTTTGCTGGCAGGAAATAGTCTCCTTTCTCCTTTGTCAGGAATGTCTTATTTCCTCCTCATTTCTGAAGGACAGTTGACAGGGACTAGAATTGCCAGGTGGAGTTCATTTCTTTCGGGGCATGAAAAATGTTGCACCACATCATTCTGGCCCCGAAGATTTCAGATGGGAAATACCCCATCATTCAGGCTCTAGAAACAATGCCCTAGAAACAATGCCTGTTTTTCTCTGGCTGCTTTCAAGACTTCTCGTTTATCTTTCATTGTCAGGTGTTTGATTATCACGTCTCAGCATACATAGCTCTTTGGATTTATTCTATTAGTTTGACTCAGCTTCTTAATCTGTAAGTTTTAGTCTTTCATCAAATTTGGGAAGTTTTCAGCCATTATTTCTCTGAACACTTTGTTTTGCTTTTCTCTTCTCTGTCTGGAACTCCAACCATAAATGTTAGCTTTCTTCCCCCAGTCTACTTTCTCTCTGTAGTTCATGTTGAGTAAATGTATTCATCTGTCCACAACTTCACTGATTCAGTCACCTCAAGCTATTATTGAGCTCATTCAGAGAGTTTCCCTTATTTCAATAAATAAAGGGAAATAAGCTGATTTCCATAAACTGATTTTATTTTTTCAGTTCCATAAGTGAATTTGGTTCTTTTTTAGGATTTCTATTTCTTTTTGTTAAAATTCTATTTCTTTTTTTTTCATTTGTCTTAAAAGAATTCAAAATCACTTGTTAGTTTGCTTTCATTTGAACTGTTTTGTTTTTTTTTTTAGATTATTTATTTATTTATTTATTTGACAGAGAGATAGAGGGCACAAGTAGGCAGAGTGGCAGGCAAAGGGAGAGGGAGAAGCAGGCTCTCTGCTGAGCAGGGAGCCGGACATGGGGCTCGATCCCAGGACCCTGGGATCATGACCTGAGCCAAAGGCAGCCACTTAACCGACTGAGCCACCCAGGCGCCCCTCATTTGAACTGTTTTAAGGTCATTGTCAGATAATTCCAACATTTGATTCGTCTTTGTACTGGTGTCCTTTCACATATATTGTGATTTTTCCTAGTTCTTCATATGACAAGTAACTCTCACTTACATCCTGGAAATTGGATATTTTTTAATTTTTGATATGCTGAATCCTATTGAACCTCCCTGTTGAGATGCAGCATGAGGACTGGGTAAGTGTGTATGTTCAGCTTCCCCGTGGGCCCTACCAACACCCCAGCATGTGGAGCACTGAACACACTACAGATCAGGGTGGACCTCTGGCTCCACCTCGTTCTGTGGACACCTGCCTGGTGAAAGCAAAGCATCAAGTCACAGCATCTCACTTCTTTTGAGTAGAGGTGTGAGCCCGCTCCAGTCGGGCTCTGCTGGCACTAGGAGACAGGAGATGAGACGTGAGACGTGGATTGCCATCTGGGTCCACCTCCCACCACCCTGTCTGCCTTGTTGAGTCTGGGTGGGGGTCAGGACTCAGCTGGTGTCTGGGCCCTGCTCATGATGAGGAGAGGGGGAAGAGGAGTGCAGACCACCTCCTGTCAAAACATCTTGTCTGACTCATGGGCACCAGGTAGGGGTGGAATCATCATTATATACAAGAAAAATATGGTGGGACCATCTGCAGTATTCATGAGTAACCCTTTCCAGAACTAAATTTATCAATGTACATGAAATGTCTTCTAAATACTTATATATTTTGCCCCCTGTGTTTCTCAGAATAGGTCCTAATACACAGTCCAAAATAGTAGCAATGTTATATTTCCAAAGATGGTCATTCTAAAACAAACAGTAATGAAAAATGAGACAAACACAATATTACAATAACACTGGGTGAATTAATTACATCTATGAAGAGATATGAAATCACTAAAATCTATGAAAAGGTTCATCACAACATGAGAAATATTTATATCAGAATATTAATCAGAAGAAATCAATGCAAAATGATTGATAAATTATGATTGGGGCATAAAGATGTGTATTCTTCTCCTTGATTGCTTTTGACCTAATTCCAGCAGTTTTATAGGATTCAACCTGACAAAATAAGGAACTGAGCATAAGAACTTTTAAGGTCCTGTGGCACTTGTAAATAGAAATATCTGTCAGGATATGATAGATGATGCTATGCGCCAATGTACTCTCAGTGGGCTACAAGAGAGAGGTGTATTTCTTGTTCTTGCTACTTGGCCCTTGTGGGCAAAATGAGGATTTCTGCTTTTCACTGGACACAGGCAGGATTCAGGCCCAGAGAAGCTCTATCTCTACCTCCAAGAATTTTCAGGGAAAGAAAAGACACAATCATGCAACAAATCTTAAATCCAAATCATGTGACAGTTCTTAAAGCTTCAGCCCACAAGTAGCAACAAGCATGAACCCACCTCTCTGTAAGACCATAAAGAAGGTATTTTGAAAAAACAAACACTTTATTGCTCTTGTTTCTATAAACATTTTCAGTTTGCTATGTCTAAGCAGGCTAAGGAACCCAGCTTTTAACTACAGATAATCCCTCTTTTCTACATCACGGATCTTTAATGATCATCAGAAATGCTGTTACAGTTTTGCAAAGCATTTCTAAAAATCAGTAACTTGTCCAGACCCGTGGTCTGATCGCTAATGTGATAACCAGTTAGGGTCTTTTAAGTAGTATCGACAATTTCCACTGAAATTCTCGCTGAGTTTTACAAGCTTTTAACACTCTTAAGAAATAGTATGATGTATAAATAATGTCACCATTCCCAGCAATTTAAATTTATTATACAAAGGTGAAAATGAGGTTGGTATACTCATGTGCTTTGTACATCGTTTAAACTTGCTCTGATTTTCTCTGATTATGATAATGAGAAAGTTGAGTGTACGTTGGTATTTCAGATCAGTGGGAAGGTTTGTTCTGAGCAAGAAGATACTAAGTCAGCTGCTGAGAAATGGCATGCTCCAACTCTGCCCGAAGTGAAGAGTTCCAACTTGTTCAAACTCCCCTTTTATTATGTGTTTGAATGCCTTCTGGAACCCAACATGAGATGAATAATACTTTTGGCAATGACAGGAGCCATAGGTGGGTATAGTCCTGACCTCTGCTCGATGGAATTCAATGTCAGGAGCCGCAGTGTGCAGCCCATTTTCTTGAATCAGCACAATTTCAAGGGAAAGGGAATGTCATCCAGCTTCTTTTTGTATTTTCTGTGGAGTGCAGGAGATGTATTCCAGTGATCTGTGGTTCCAAAGGCCTTGGGGCACAGAAAGGACCTAAAAAGGGAGAAATGAAGATTTATCCAGAGACTCAGGGAAGATGAGTGTGTGTCTGCACTAGGAGGTCACCTGGGGGTGATGGTCACCATGACATCAAGGGCAAGGAGACGCAGTATGTAGGGTTAGGAGGACTTGTCATAAGCCAGGTTCCACACTACACCTAACGAACGAGAAAGGGACAGATGTGAGGGGTGACGCGTTCATGGACTCAGCCGTCCTGGGGAGTCACCAGCATGAAGTGATTTTCGTTCATTTTAGACCATGCACCCTAACGTGACATGGATTATTTGGGTGTTATTACATAATCTTCCAGACCACCGTGTGAAGTGTGAAGTGAGCATTCCCACCCCTCTGTACGATTCAGAAAACTAGTTTGGAGGCCTTAGATAACCTGTCCCAGTCAAACATGTAAAATGACGGATTCAGAATCTGAGCCCAGGCCTCTCTGACATCAAAGACTATATATTTGTTGTTCTTGTTTTTAGGTGTAAACTTCCCTGGTGACATGGGGTTTATGGATAATACAGGGAAAGGATAAGTGAAGAATAAATCTGGGGGCACCTGGGTGGCTCAGTCGGTGAAGCATCTGCCTTCAGCTCAGGTCATGATCCCAGGGTCCTGGGATCGAGTCCTGCATCGGGCTCCCAGCTCAGTCGGGAGTCTGCTTCTCCCTCTGCCTGCCACTCCCCCTCCTTGTGCTCTCTCTCTCTCTCACTCTCTCTCAAATAAATAAATTTAATTTAATTTAAAAAAAAGAATACATCTGTCATGTTAGTTGTGTATATGGTGTGAGGCAGGAAATACCACTTAGTTTCCTTCCGGATTTTGCTATCCCGCTGAGTCCTACAATATTTTAAAAATTAAAATAACACTTTGCATATAGTCTCTTTTCATATATAACTCATACCTATTTTTAGAATCCTGCACCGTTCTACTTAGTACGTCTATAAGCACGCCAGCTCCATGCTTTCTGATTACTCCAGATTTATAATACATTTTAGTAACTGGAAAAGCCAGACCCTCCATGACTCTTCGTATTGATTTATTTGGATATTATCTGGCATTTATTCTTCTTTCTCCAGATTGGAATCATTTTATTCAATTTTCAAACATGACAGTATAATTACAATTGTGAAATCTACTTTAATTCATATAAAATTAATTTATATCTCACTTTTGAAATAAGATTTAGTAAATCTTCTTTTAGGAGAAAATACTATGCCTTGTGCAGGCTTTTTTTCTCTTTTTTTTCAAATAGATTATTCCTGTTAAAGTTATTGCTGAGGACTGTATGACTTGTTAAAATTTATTGGCTACCGATACCAGAAAAAAACAATATCCATTTTTATCTCTGGATGCTGGACAAAATAATTCTAATGAAAAGGCAAAATAATTAAAGCCATAGGAGAGTCAAATTCATAAAATTATATGCTTATCACATTCAGTTTATAATACATCAATTATACCTTAACAAGCTGTATAGATAATTTAATCACAATATTTTTATCCTAAGTGTCTATGAAAATACTTCAAATCAAGGTAAGAAACTCAAGGACCATTATTTAAAAAATATACACAGAATTTACTATATAATATTTCAAATATTACAGCAAATTATGCTACAGCAAAACCAATAAAAATATAAAGTTTGGAAAGATATGCATATACTATAGATTAATAAAAGATTAATATGTAACATATGCAAAGAACATGGGCAAATTGCTTCTTAAAAATAGACAAATGCTTAATAGAATGTGGACACAGAATAAAGTCAGGAGACTAATACAATAGCAGATTCCTGTGCTCATTGCCTACAAAGGTATGTTCTTCTAATTTATTTTCTTTTTTTTTAAAGATTTATTTATTTGAGAGAGCGAGAGAGAGAGAGAGAGAGCACATGAGAGGGGGGAGGGTCAGAGGGAGAAGCAGGCTCCTCGCCGAGCAGGGAGCCGGATGCAGGACTCGATCCCGGGACTCCAGGATCATGACCTGAGCTGAAGGCAGTCGCTTAACCAACTGAGTCACCCAGGTGCCCTAATTTATTTCCAACTAAATGCAAATTAAGATTGTAAAGGGATAATTTTATGCCCTTCTGGATGGCAAAATATTTTTTTAAGGTGGTATCTTTTGCGAGTGTAAATTAAAAGTATACTCTCTCAGATTCCCAAAGGAAATCAAAGGGTGGATAACAACAGCCTTTTGGAAACATGATCCAGCATACCACTGAAATTTTGAAAAGAAAACACATAGAATGTATTCTTGACAATCTAGTCTTCAGAATTAAAAGCCTGGTTGTGTAAATAGTGTGTTACATATGTTGTATTTGGCATCTGTATGGCGATTATCCAATATATATTTGGATGGATGTGTGTATATGCAACTATTATTCATGCATATACACAAATACCTATGTGTATATTTGCATATATAACATTTTTATATATAAAATCATTGTTTGTGGTAACAGGTCTTGGGCACGTGAACATACCCTGGTAAGGAAGTGTTTATAAATGATGAAACATGCATTCACTTCAATATTACACCACAGTTAAAAAGAGTTACATCCGTATTAATCAACTTTGGTGTGCTACTCTACTCATGAAATGTATTTAAAATGAACTGCACATCCTTAAGGGTACACTTAGATAACCTTTGAGACATGCAGACACCCATGAAGCCAATAAATAGCACAATACATCCTTCACCCCTACACATTTTCACCCGTCCCCTCGTCATTCCTCCCTTATGCTTTCCCCCACCCCCTTCCACCCCAGGCAACCACGAATCCACTTTCTCCTCCCTATAAATTAGTTCAGAACTTCCGGAATTTCTTGTGAATGGACTACGGATGCATATAATATTTACTCTTTGTCGTGCTTCTTTCACTTATTTTGAAATCCATCCACACAGCTTGCCCTGGAGTCTCTTTCTTTTTATTGCCAAGTAGTATTCCACCATATGGTACCACCTACTTCATTTATCCATTTCCCTGGTAAGCACTCATTTCCAGTGTTTGCTCTTACAAACAGAGCTGCTGGGAGCACTCAGGGACACGTCTCTGTATGGATGTGAGCTTTCACGTCCTTGGTAAGTACCTACAAGTGGGTAGGCTCAGTCATATCACAGGTGTATATTTGACTTTATCGGGAACTGCCAGAGAGTTTCCCAAACAGACTGCACCAGTTTATGTCCCCCGTCCGCCAGCAGTGTATTAGACTTCTTGTCTTTCCACATTATTACCAACACTAGCTGGACTCACTGTTACCATGGGTATATAGTTGTGATTTTTTCTTTATATTTCCTTAGTGACTCATGATGTTGAGCATCTTTTTCATGGGCTCACTTACCATCTGAATATCTTCTTTGGTGAGTGTTTGATGTGATCTTTTGCCCATTTTTAATTGCATTGTTTGGTCATATTATTGAGTTCTGAGGATTGTGATATTCTGTATTTTTAAGTACACAAAGGAAAATGAAAAAGTTGTATGTAGTGTGAGTTCATCTGATGAAGAATATTATAGAAAGATGCCCATTTTGCTGTTCACATTGTTTTCCTGGGTATTTGGATATATATTATATGAAGACAGTTACATAAACCTCTAAAGCAGCATGTGGATAAGGGATCACCAGCGTGTTCATAGGAATTATCTCAAGAGCATGAATCTCAGGTGGTTTTAACATTTGTATTTACGTCTTCACATGTTGTTTGATATTCTTAGATTCGTGTAGTTGCAGAACTAGATCTCACTGTGAAGGAAACAGAATACCAATGCCAGTGACTGTCCGGGTCCCCGGGAGGACGGTGGTGGCTCGTGGGCTCAGAGAAGACTAGACTCCTGTGTGGCAGGAGTTCCAGGGCGCCACTGTTCAAGGACAACTCGGCTTCTGGTCCGCCAGGGTGAGCCTGGGCTCATGGGGACAGTGGGAGACAGACTCGCAGTAGAATCACTGCGTTTTCCTGCCCCTGTCTGTGGTCCTCTGTGTTATAACTAAACTTCCAGAAAATCAGTGACTCTGTACTTTGCAGATTCAAAAAAATGTTGCCTTGTGGAACTTTGGGCCTCAAATCCTGGATTTTTCTCTCTAATCAGATCTTTTCTTTCCATAACTAGCATAAGTGTAAGTTCTTGTGTCTGGGTGATTCACTCACCAGCCTTTTTAGTGACTCATTTGTTTGATTAATAATTAATCAAGAGAGCTTTTTCTTAGACACCATGGTGATAGCTAGTTTTAAGAAGTTAAATAAACACCAAGATGCACCCCGGGTTGTTGGGCGTTCCTCTGCATTCAGCTGTGTAATAAGGAATTTCTGACACGCAACGGCTAAAACCCTAGGAGGTCCTAAGTGAACTTGTCCTCGGAGGTCAACGCGCACGACCCTAAGACTGGGCCTTCCACCGGCGCTTCTCAAGGACCTACTGTGTGCCTGGTGGTATTAGAGACGTTCAGCCAGAACACATGCAGCCTTTAATTTTCTTGATTGAGGATACTGTGAGTGCAGAGTAGGAAAAAAGTGGAAAACAAATTTGTAAACGTCATAAAGAAGTGCATTCTATCCTGTTAAAGTGGGAAGGGGCTCTGGGGAAATCTGCAGCAGGGGACAGCTGTGTGCTGAGGATCCAGAGGAAAGTCACCGTGGCCAGAGTCACGAGTGAGCAGAAGAAGGTGGGCAGGGCAGGAAGGGTGGCTGTTTCTCAGGATTGTAAATGACTGTAAGACCTTTGGCTTTTGCTCCAAGAGACGGGTAAGATGGCGTGACTGGATTTTTGTCCTGAGTGGCTCATTCTGACTCCTGTGTCATGCATCTGTAATAGGGACAAGGGCATAAACACTCAGGATGTTATTTCTGATGATGGCAGCTAAGACCAAAGGTGTAGCCGAGGAGACACTAAGATGGACTCAGAATCCAGACACATTTTACATGAAAGCTAAGGTCATTTGCTGGTATTTGATGTGAGATAAACAAGAAGAGAGGATGGGTGTCTTTGCCTGAACCCCTGGAAGGATGAAAGACTCAGGTCCTTGCAGAGAGAGGGAGGTGGACAGTGGGCATCCACTAGCAAATGGTCTCCCCGCACACTCCCTTGTCGAAGTGGGTTGTGCAACCGGGCTGGGGTCACTCAGTGCAGGAATAAGTCGCCGGCATTTTCCAGGGAAGAGAGGGGACCAGACAGGAACAGAGAGTCAGAAATCCTGCCACAGGACCTGAGCTGCAAGCAACAGTAGACTGGCGACATTAAAGCATCTGTCTTAGGCAAATGAAAAAGCCGATTAAATAGGGAAAACCTCGCAGTTACACTGGAGTCACCTAGAAAATAATTATAAGGCTAAGGTCTAGCAGAAAGAGAAATATGAGACCCTTATGGTGCTGAATTTGCTGATCTCCAAAGTGGTGTTTGAGGAGCAGTGCTTTTCACAGCTGAGGACCCCCACGGTCTGGAGGAGGGAAGACAGTAATGACCCCCAGGCTCTGTGTTCAACAGTCCACGTGCGGAGAGGTGGACATGAAGGAGAGGCTCTCGGAGGGACGGCATCGGCCTTAAACATTTCTAATAATCTCAGGTTCTGTCGCTGACTTCAGATGACCTTGGACATGCTCCAGTCACCTGAAAAGAGCACGGACCTCTGGTAGAATACTACATGTGTTTAGGCCTCACGGGAAAAAATTATTGTTCAAGTGAAATTTCAAAACACAATAACAAAATTACCCATCCCATATATCTTTTCAAATTACTGTTTTTCATTTTCTTTGGATAAACACCCTCAAATGGAAATCCTGGATCATGTGGTATTTCTATTTTTAATTTTTTGAGGACCCTCGACACTGTTTATCCACAGTGGCTGCACCAGTTTGCGTTCCCACCCACAGTGCTTGCCAACTATGGATGCTCCATAAAAAGGTTTTAAAAATCGCACAACCCACAATGAAACAAGAGAGTCTACTGGCAATCATGAGAAACACTAGGTAATAAATACAGATCAGCAAAACTCACAGATAGCAGACAACCAGATTTAACTTTACAGTATCTGTTTATTATGTTCAAGGAGAGAGAGAACAAGACTTAAAATTTCATAAGGTAAAACTGTTAAAATGGACATAGCATATTCAGAAAATAACCAAATACAAATGATATAAAATAAAACTCCAAAGATCACAGTGGGTAAACGGAAAGCAATGCCTAACATGTTGTGTGGACAAATCACAGAGCATGGTATCTTCTAGATCAGGAATCAGAAACCGTTTTCTGTCGAGAGCCAGATACTGAATGGTTTTGGCTTTGTGGCAGAAGGACAAACTGCTGGGCTGTACACCTTGTAGCACAGGGCAGCCACGAGGCTGCCCGCCCCTCCCCAAGCCCCTCGAAAGCAAAGCCCCCAGATGGGCACCTGCTCTCTCTGTGCTCCAGAGCCTGAACCAAACAGCAACACCCCTTAGATGGAGAGAGAAGCTGCGTCAGCTTTATCCTCTCCTTGTCCCCTGGGGTCCACCACTCGCACACACCACCATCCAGCCACCTCCTGCTGGCCCTCTGGCCCCAGCCAGCTCCTCTTCAAGAAGTAGTGTTTAAGGTCAGGATTCGGGGGGGGGGAGCTCCCGGAACCCAGCGGGACAGGGGCAGCCCAAGTTGGGAATGTCTTCTCGTCCATGGCTAGAAACACTTTCATGGCCTCCTGTAGGGTACGACTAATTCAGTTAAAAGAGTATTTCACCCAAAAGGTGCAAACTTCCAGTTATAAGATAAGTAAGTCCTGGAGATGTGGTGTCCAGCAAGGAGACTCTAGTTGAAGATGCTGTGTTGCGTGTTTGAACGTTGCTAAGGGTAGATAGATTTTTTTTGAGAGAGAGAGAGAGACAGAGACAGAGAGAACAGGCGGGAGGGGCAGAGGGAGAGGGAGAGAGAACCTCAGGTGGACTCCACACCCAGCACAGAGCACAACGCAGGGCTCGATCCCACAACCCTGAGATCATGACCTGAGCTGAAATCAAGAGTTGGATGCTCAGCTGAATGAACCACCAGGTGCCCGCACAATGTTTTTTAAATGTCTATACAGACTCAAAGACAGAATTAAGATAGGATAAAAAGTTACTAGTGGCTACTAGTCTTTGAATGGGTGTTATACACATGACATTATAGTTGTAACTTCAAATTTTTTAGGAAGTCTGCCCCTGCTTCCCAGGAGCCCACAGACGGCACGGCATGCTCCGGCTCCCTGTCCCAGGTCGCCCTCCACCTGAGAGTAATCCCCTACTGTGTATCCGAATAAACTGCCTGCCCTGCCCAGAGTCCTGAGGGTGTCCTGTGCAGGAAGGCTCACCCATGTCCCTGGTACCCGCTCCCTGTCCCTTAGGTTCACACCTAAATGTCCTTTCTGCTGTGAGGATTTACCTTTCAAGGCTACATTAAGTGGAGCATAAGCAAATTAGGTGATGAAGTGATGAACAAATAAAACCCTTTCCTGACCTTAACCTCTGTGTTTTTCACACGGTTGATGTGGCAGACCATGCCATTCCCCCGTACCAGCAGAAGAATTTCCACAGAAGCAGATGTCTTTCCCTGTATTCATCCCTGAACCCCAGTGCCTAGAAAGGTACCTCCCGCAGAGTGAGAGTTGGGAGAATGTTTGCTGAATGAATCAACAAGAGGGAAGAAGCACATGACATGCACCCTGGAGTAAGATGCGCAGAAGGAAAGTAAAGGGATGCACTCTTCCCGATCCTGGTGCACCTGCAGAACGGGAAAGAGGGAGCAGCATTGTCCAAGGAAAGCAAGTAGAAAATGCTCAGAAGGGCAGGATCAGCCAGGAGACCATAGGCAAGCATCTTCAGAGTGCTGAAGAATAAGAATTCACTCAGAACATTATACTAGCCGACCCGTAATTCAACACTAGTGGAGATACACATAATTTCCACAACATTAGATACTGAGAAATTTTCTTTGAAAGCACGGTGAAGGGATGTCCCTCAATAAGAAAACTGGAAACCAAAGAAAGATGTCAGAGGAAATAAAAATGGAATTCTAACAACTTGGATAACATTTGGCTAGTCAAAATAAGTAAAAATACATTGTACATTAAAAGTGTTTTAGCAATAACGAATATTTTTCTTTCAAATAAGGTGGGATATATTTTTCAGGCACTCAAATTACCATACCATCATATAGGTACATCCAATCATTGGTAATACTATGCTAAACATCTTATATTATTGAGTAGAAGCTAGAGATACTGATTAAATTAAATATTAACTCATGTATATATACTAAAATATTAGAGTAACCACCCATAGAATATATAAGGCCAAACCAATTTAAGAATATGAATAATGAAAATATGATCTACCAAAGTCAGGGAAGGATTTAAAAAACTAACATTAGAAAGTATGGCAAAATAAAACAAAAATGAAAAAAAAGGTAGGAATAAATCCAAATATAATAAAATTTACACTAAATGTTAATAGATTAAGTTTGACTTCTAAATCTCAAGGGATTTTAAAGTCCTGTCATAAAGAACACAATGTAGTGAGAGTGATAATTATTAATAATATAGACTGTGAGAATAAAGAATCAGTAGGGCCAAAGGGGTAAATAACCAGGAAAGTATAATAATTCTGAAGCCATCTGTAACCAAGAAAAGAGGTTCAAAGTATAAGCAGAAAACCTATCATAAAAGAGGCTAAGCTGTCAGACATACAGTAGAATACCTCTATTAATATCAAAAAAAGCAGGAAAAAAAACACCCTGATTTAACTTAATAACCAGTCATCAGAAAATGTAAGAAAAATATATGATTATTTAGAAAAACTAACAGCATATATATCCACAGAACAAGTTTCACCAAACTTCATACAGATAATAATGAAATAAAGTAAGAAGCTAATAATCATCACAAAAAAACTACTAAAAAAAAAACATGTTTGGGAAAGTCTGGGACATTTAGATCAGATGGACAATAAAAACATCAATGTCAAAATTTGGGCAAAATTGCTAAGTGGAACTAAGAAACTGTAGCTTAAATAAATACAGTTTAAAAAGCTTTAAATGTAACAAACTAGCAATTTTAATCAAGTTTTTCAAAACTCGCCACAGAATCAGCACAAATAAATTACTTAAAATCACAAAACAAAATCACCAAGGTGGTAAACAATGAAGTAAGAGTCGATGTCACCAGGATGACCGGAAACACTTCAGAGCTAGAACAATCTAGAAGCATAAGATTGGAAAAGTGCTCTATGGATAAGCCCAAGCCTTGTTTAAGTCCAAATAAATGAATAAATAAATACTATGAACAACTTATACCAATAAATATATAAAAAAATCAATGGACAGTTTATTATAAAAAAGTACATAGAACCAAGACTAACTCAGAAACAATAGAAAACCGTTAAGGTCTTATAATCGGTAAAATATAGAGTCTTTAATCAAAACAGATACACACATGCTGTATACACACACCAAGAAATCAAGATCTCTCCTGAGCCAGATACTTACCAGGAGAATTCCCCCAAATTTCTGGAACAAGAACCTCTATTTTATGCCAAGTATTCTAGGGCACAAAAACCTAAGGAAAACCTTTTTATCTAGTTTATGATGATTATATGTCACTGATATTGCCAACAAGGAAACAATATTAAAAAGTCCTAAAGAAATATTAATGTGCTTAATACATCAATTTATGTAAAATCAATACATTATGACCAGTTCAGGCTTGAGGATTCCTAAATAATTAAGCATTTATAATGTATTAGTATAATTCATCATTAACAGAGGGAAGGAGAACAACCCATTTCCAACGTTCGTTCCCATCAGAGGAAGAAAGAAGGGGATTCCCACATTACTCACAGACACTTCAACAGACGTCATACATAATGGGGACCCGCCAGATGCGTCCCTATTAAAGTCAGGAAGGAGACGTGTATCCTGCTGACATACGTCACATGGCTTACATCTACAGGACAAATTTCCTGCAGGACAAATGCAGACAAGAAAAAAAAAATAGAATGTAATGACTTGGCTATTGTGAATAAGGCCACAGTGAACATGGGAGTGCAGATACTTAGATATTTCCTGAAATTCCCGACTTAGTTTCTTTTGGATATATACCCAGAATTAGAGTTACTGGATCATGTGGTAGTTCTAATTTTTTGAGGAATTCCTATACTGTTTTCCACAGTGGCTGCACCAGTTCACATTCCCACCATCAGCAGAGGAGGACTCCATGTTCTCCAAATCCTCGGCAAGACTGCTGCTTCCCCCACCTCCTCCCCCTCCTCCGCTTGTCCCTCCCCCTCCTCCTCCTCCTTCTCAATGATGTCCAGTACAGCAGGTGTGAGGTGGTGTCTCGTTGTGGTTTTGATCTGCATTTCCTGATGATGAGTGATGATGAGCATTTTTCATGTACATGTTGGTGTTAGTCTTACAATTGGCTGGCTGGCGAATGGCCCTTTCCTGTTCTGCAGGCATGACCCCAGGTAAGCATACACTCTCACAAAAGCATCTTTGCAAATCAACTGACATATTCATCTTGAGGCAGTTTTGTTTCCTAAATCTAAAATTCCGTGTACAATAACGTAGCAACATATGCAAGAGAGGCTGCAGCAATTTGGTGCATGGAGCATTCAGAGCGGCAACTGACAAGCTTCTTCCCATAATAGGCCACACAATAAATATTTTATGACTTGCAAGTCTGGCAGTCTCTGTCCCAAATACTCAATGCTGCCACTGTGGTATAAAGGCAACCAGAAACAAATGGGCATGGCTGTGTGACAATAAAGCTTTATTCACAAAAACAGACAATGTTTGGCCCATGGACTATATTCTGTTGACCCCTGATTCAGAGTAAGCGACTGATAATGGTTTGGGACCCGGGTTCCATCTGTTGAATATTGGTCATCGGTAGAAATGAGTCCTGTTGGGGGTGAGATGCCCAGCACTGTGTTACTTTATTATCAGACTCCACGCACGTGACATGCATGGGCATCTACTTTCGTGTGCATTTGGACCATGCCTACTACCCACACCACTGCGTAGACCACGTGCTTGAAGCCCCTGTACGTTTAAGTGTTTGAGTCTACGCTGACGAACAATGCGATGTTAAGACTGGCAAATCACCCGCCCCATTCCCTCAGTGATTCTCCTTAATCTTAGCTCCTTCTCAAGGCCCAGGTCTCACCTGGGTTCCACCTCTGAGCTGTTAATTTTTGCAGGTTACTGTAGATGCCTCCCTCCCTCCCTCCCGCACTGTCTTCTGTTTGTCTTTGCCCTCCCTGTGGTCTTCCTCATGCGCTTCTGTTTCTCTATCTGCCTCTTAAATGACCCTCAGACTCTGCTTCAGCCACTCTTCCCCTTTACTCTGCAAGCTTGCTGGAAATCCTCAACCTTGCCCGTTACACCTGTTTGACAACATTAATATTTACACCTCCTCAGATTTCTGGTTAATACCCCACTAGCCAGTACATGATGATAACAACGCATTATATGCCAGGTCCTGTGCACATCCCGTGTGCACAGCTAATTGAATTATAAAACCCTATAAGATAAGGACTACTACTCCCCTAATTTCACAAACGAGGAAACACAGTGAGCGAGAAGCAAGCCCAAGATTCTGGCTGCTCTAAGTTGGTTTCGCAATCAGAGCTCAGGAGCTGCTGCTCTCGTCCTGCTGTTGGGATGTGGCCCCCCATTCCCTTAGGCGGGCATGTCAGCCTGTTCACAATAGAGACCATGCTCATCTCTCATTCTTCCTTGGGTTTCCAATCACCCTCGCCCTTCCATTTTTCCGAGCCAGAGATGTAGGTGCGATCCTGCAGGCTTGTTTCTCTCCATCCTGCGTGCGACAGCTCCCAGGGGCCCCTTGGAAGAGACACAGATGATGACCTCTCTTGGTGTCCGGGGTTCTTCTGCTTAGGAGGTGCTTCTCAGATCATTTCACGAAGGGCCAGTTGGTTTTGCTTTTGCTTTTGCTTTTTTTACGATTAATTCTCAGAGCAGGATGAGGTCCTAGGCCACTGACCCGTCCACAACTCCTGCCACCGGAGATGGCTCCATGGGGTTCCATGCCCTCCAAGCTTCTCCACAACCTGGCGAGTCAAGATCATGCATGAGAGCCTGCAAAGTCTCCAACACCTGCTGTCGGGGACTCTCAACACTGTGCTCCTTTCATGGTGGCTTGGCCCTGGCCTGGAGGCCACTTTCTGAGAAGTACCAGTTTAGACTGCAGTAGGAACTTACGAGAGGCTGGGTTTGAAGCCCGGCTTGGCCACGGAGCAGAGGTGTGAATTTGGGCAAGCTCCTTAACTTCTCTAAGCTTCAGGTTATGTCCCCATGAAATGCAGAGATCCGTAGAGGTTCTGTTCCAGCTTCTTTGAACATAGTGCCCAGCACCCAGACTAATGGCAGCAGGTGACATGTTCATTTCTGACTTCAATCCAGACTCCTTCTCGCGGGCCCACACAGCCCTCCTCATCTGGCCTTTGCCAGATGATTCAGCTAGCTTTTCTGGACTCCCCTTTAGAAGGCCCCAGGCTTGGTTCTGCCACCTCGTTGCTGCCCTTCTTAATTCTAAGTCATCTGTCTCCCATATCCTGCCCTTGGGAATGAAGGAATGATCTCTAGCAACATTGATTTTTTTGGGTCCAAAGAAGCTCTATGTCTTCTTTGTTGGATGCTCTTAAATGTGAAACTTATTGCTTTGTGAGGATGTGTTCATCTGCCCACTTATGATAAAGTCACAGGTGCATTTGGGCAGCTGACATGTAGTAGGAGCTCGGTGAATGAATGAATGAATGAATGAATGAATGATCTTATATGAATAGATTTAAGGTCAAAACATCCATCGATGATTTCTATAGCTAAAAGTATAAGTGGTTGTTTTGTGTCTACCTTACTAAAGTCACTTAGACTAGGGAAGCTCTTGCTTTTAACTTCCAACATTTTGTGCACCTTCCGTTGACGTAAGCTAGAGGGATGCGCATGTGATTTCATCAGGACAGCTCCCAATGTGAACCTAGGACATAATGTGCACTCTGGAGCTTGAAAAATCAGAACAAGCCCAACAAGATAGGCCATTGATTAGAGCAAAGGCTTTGTTGTTGCTTTGTAGTTCTCATTATGCAAAAATATAAGTGACAAGGATTTCACAGGCTAGTCACTTAAATGCACACACATTACTAACTGTGGCCCCAGGCTCCGTTATCCTTACTAAACTGTTCTAATAGCCTTTTAGCTATTTTCCATACTGTCTTGTTTAACCTGTTCAAACTCAAGGACCCTCAACACAGCACCTAAAGGATGACATGCCCCCCTGGGCCGGGACCCTCCAGCAACACACCTCTCATTGTCGAACTATCTGTGGGTCACCCTCTGTCTGAAGCGGCTCTGGGCCCGTTGCTGGCCCCTGTCCCCATCTCCCTGGCCGTTCCTGTCCTGCGGCTGCTCGGGTCCCTGCTCCTTGCATTTGCCACGTCTTCCCCACCTCGTTGCTCGGCTCCCTCCCCTGCCCCTCTCAGGCTCTGGACCACGGGTCAGGTCCCGCTCACGCATTTGCTCATAATTATTACACCCTCATGATCCCTCACTTGCTCAGTCCTACTTCTCACGACTGTGCTAGCTGTCTAAGGTTGCAGTCACAAACTAGCACAAACTGGCAGCTTGGAACAACAGAGGATTATTCTTTCACAGTCTGGAGGCCGTAAATCCAAAACCAAGGTGTTGGCAGAACGGGTCACCTTGGGGGGCTCTGAGGGAGAACGTGTCCCACGTGTGTGTCTTCGGGTGGCCTCCCGCAGGCTTTGGTATCCCCCAGCCTGGGGTGGCACCCTGCCCCCATCTCTATATGGCTTGCTGCCTGCGCCTCTGCATCTTCTTACAAAGACACCTGTCACTGCATTTGGGCCTCTCTCCAGTGCACGATGATCTCATCTCGAGATCCTTCACTTCATTGTATCCGCACAGACTCTTTTCCCAAATATCGCCATATTCATAGGCACCGGGTTAGGACTTGGACGCTATCTTTGGGGGGAGAGGGGGAACACGTATCATCCCCCTAAACTAATATACACAAATAATGTGGTATTTTTGTTTGTTAATTCTCAGTCTCCCCTATGAGAATGTCAGGTCCATGACAATAAGGATTAAATATGGTTTGTTTATACTTCTGCCTTGACCAATTCCTGGCACACAGCAGGAACTCAATAAATATGCGTTGAATAAATAAGAGAAGAAAATGTGAACAAGACAAAGCGGTTATCGATGTAATGGGAGCCAGAAGCAGAAAAACCAGGGGAGGCAGAATTTGGAAAAGGGGTCAGCCTTACTTGTGTGTGCCCCCCGAGCGGTGCTCCTGAGGTCAGGAGCGTCCGCATGGTGAGGGAGTGGCCACCACCATCAAAGGCTCAGTTAAAAGTCCGCCTAGTGACTTGAATTTGGGATTCTGCTGGTGCCTGTGAAAACTTCGCATCATTCAGAATGAGCCTGACTCTGAGGCGGGTGTGCCTGGACTCTGCTATCTTGGTAGCTCCGGCACCGCCCTGTTATGAACCACGAGATTAAATAGATCAAGAAGGAAACGGTCTGCATCACTGGGTCAGAACTCATCCCCCAGTGTCTTAATAATATTCCAGTGGAATCTCTTTCCCGTTAGACCTACCGAATTGCCAGGGTACCCACAGTGCATATGTCTGGTGTCTGATGGTTCCTGGGGTCTATTGGTCTGTGCATTATCTCCAGACACTACCTTTCAAACTGGATAAAGTTTTCACCCTCACTCATTCAATACACTGATTCCAACCCACACATCCTGTTGTGATCATCTGTAACATTTTTTTCCCTCTGAGCGTATCTAAGCAACAGAATTCAAAATGATTCAGAAAACTAAATTCAGTCCGGTTTTTATAGAAGCAGGCAAGTTCTCTAGGGCAGATAAACAACACTCAGATGTGAACAACAAATGAGTAGAGCTCTGTGTTTTACTCAGTAATCATAATGCAAATTTCTTAAGCACTGAGCAGTAAGAGGGTGTGGCCATAGGGCGCCATTTGCGGCAATGCGGCCACTTTTCTAGTGAAAAGAAACAGCTACAAAATAATGTGAGCACTTCGACCTTGACCACAAGAGAGATGAGCTTATTATATGCAAATATTTCAAGTGTATTCCCTTAAAACACTTTTCAATGATTACAGTTTAATTTTTGAACATGCACATAGTACATCATTTATAGGACCCACATTTTATCTGGTACCAATTATCAAATGTAAAATTGTCCAATTTCTGCAAATACTTCCAGCCCCTAATAGACTTCATAGACTTCACATGTGTAGGAAAGTAAAATGCTTCCTTAAAACTCAAAACATAAGTAAGTAAGGGCACATATGTTGAATATGGGCCAGGAGGCTGTGTCACCCATAGTCAGTAGGGCTGTTGACAGAAGCAGTTCCTAGGGTTCTTTGCTTCTCGGGGCCCTCGGTGTCCTGACCCACCGGACCCACAGGGACTGTGCGGGGCACAGAGAACAGGTTTCTAATTCTCACCACCTATGCATCCGCCCCCAAGGCAGGAATTAGAGACTTCGTAGGAATGTGCTCAAGGACACGGAGATAACTGAGGCAGGGGAGGTGTTAACCCTTATGGAAGTGCACGGGGGCTAAACTCGGAAGCACCCCAGCTATGCCTTGACATTGGAGGGCTCTTGGCTTCGAGCAGTGGGAAAAACACAACAGCAACAAAAAGCAAAACAAACACAAAAATTTCTTGGTCACATGTTTCATATCACTTTGAAATTTGAACTAATATATTTTAAATAGTAACATAAACGATTTATTTTTAAATATTTTACCGTGGACTAAAATCTCAGTGTCCCCCCCTCCCCCCAGGGGCACACTGGGCTTACTTTTGAACTAATCTTGGGAATCTATGAAGTGAGTTGTATTTTCACAGTCTCTGCCTTTATTATGATAACAATGGACTTTCTGCATCGAACTGGTTGTTGAACGTGTGTGTTTTCTGGTTTTACCTTAACTGGAGCTTGTTGTAAGGGGAAAAGGCAGAGAGTGTAGATTGGATGGAGGGGAGCCCGTTGGCTCATGGAGAATCTTCCTTGTGTTCTCAAGGGTCTTCTCTGAGCTCATCCAATGACCTCTGTGTGGTCTCAGGGACGCGATGGAAGACAGAGGATGTTTTCTTGTCGGGAGACGTGGATGGCTTGTGCTGCCATCCTGAGTGGGGCATTCACCTATCCCACGATGCCGAGGTGTGCTCCCGGCAGAGCCCAAGAACTGAAAGGTTCCAGTGCAAGCCGTCACCTGCCCTGGAAGGCAGGAGCCACAACCAGGCCTAGAACATTTGATTGCTTCTCAGAAATCTACCCCATGGAAGAAATCCTGAGATCGTATTTTATAGGCATGCATACGTAAAGCTGGTTCAGAAAACAAAGAGTTTTATAAAACAGCTGATTTGTGTACATAACGCATCTTGGATTTGAACGACTTGAGAATGAAACGCTTTTGGGTCCTTTTATTTTCTTGCCACCGATCGGTGGTCTGCGGCCAACAGAAGGAAAGTCAGTGCTGAACAGTTGTAAGATCCCACTGGGAGTAAACAGGAAGACACTCAGCTTCATGGGAAACCAGCACTGATCAGATTGCAAGCTCCTTCTGGACGCAGAATGGTTTTGGATCAGAATTAAAAAAAAAAAAATAGATGTTTATCTGAAATAAACTCCAACCCTTCCAAACTCATTTTTATTTTTATTCCTAGTTAAATAGCCTGGATGTTAGTTTAGTTTTTAAAGTAATAAAAAGACCATTATTTTCTTCAGTGATTTATGATTATGGCAAGAATTCCAATCTTCAGCATTCCAAATCTATTATTTATATAAAATGATATTATTTGCTCTTTGTTTTTTTAAAGCGAGGAAATATATCTTGGTTTTAAAGAAAACTTGGCGTAGTCCGGAAAACGATGAATAATAAACATCTGGGAGGAAAAATAAAAACAAAAACAAAAATAAAAAACGAGCTAACTCAAGTTCCAGCCCCCAAAGTTCAAGTTCGTTTCACTTACTGTTGATCAGAGTGGACGTGGAAAAAAAGAATCATCTGACCCCGTTTCACTTACTCCATTGAGCACATACGGGGTCTGGGGTGGAAAGACCTGGTGCGTGCCTTGGCTGTCCCCTCCTGGGCGTGCGGACCAAGTCACCTCCCTGGAGTAAACCAGAGAAGACAGGAAACGTTCCGTGAAGAGGAATGGCCACGGCTCCAGTCGGGCTTGCTGGACCCATCCTCGGGGCGTGCAGGAGAAGCCGGGCTGTCAGCGAAGGTAACCGAATGGTGAGCAAGAGTGTTAATTAAGATGGTTCAGCTTCAAAGATCCACACCATTAAAATCAAGACATTAGACAAAGGATAAAAACACAATTAAGCCTATTAAGGATAAATGTGAAGTTTTTACGTACTGCACGGAGCACTGAGTGTTATACCAAACAATGAATCATGGAACACTACATCAAAAACTAATGATGTAATATATGGTGATTAACATAACATAATTTTAAAAAATGTGAAGTTTTTAGTTGATGTGAAAAAAAGAAATCGAAGCAGAGCTGGGCTGCACGTGAGCAGATAATCAAGCTGTGTTTCTTAAGTAAATGAATATGTAAAGACCTAAAGGGTGGGTGAATTTCACATGTGAAAGGGTAATTTATATTTACAAATAAAACCCCCGAGAGTGTTTTTCTAAACCAGCCCCTGTGTGCATCAAGCAGGAGCTGTGAAGTCTGAGCCGCGATCCTGGCCAGCGAACAGGGATTTGGGAAGGGTTATCTGAGCTTTGGAGGAACCGGGGATGAACCACCATGGCCTGGCCGTCAGGGCAGAACACATCCCAGCTCAGAGATGAGCCAATGGAAAGAGCTCGATGTCTGCCCCGACACCTGTCTCACGTGAAGACGGGCGCCCAGGAGGAGAGGGAGTGGGGAACGAAGATGCATTACTTTAAACCATGAGAATGTGGACACGCTCTGCTGATGGTCACCCTCACTTTCCAGTCTACCGGTTGCTCCTCGCAGTTTATAAACTCTTCATGTGAGTGGCCTCGCTGCCCACGGCGGGGTAGCCTGGACGGGTGCTCTGGAAAGCAGTTTGGAGGCAAGAAGAGGATGGGGTCCAAACGCCCTGCAAGCCCCACATCCTTTGAGAAAGTGGCCAGACCATGGCAGCTCACCCCACCTGCTGCCGGTTAGGAAGGCAGATGCCAACTCCCACCCCAGGTGGCAAATCGGAGCCCCCGGGGGCCAGCCCAGCTGTCTGTCCTCTCTGTCTGTCTGTCATCCCACTAAGATATCAGATGCACTGCCACAGAGCTAATGGTGCAAAGAGCAGTGCAGAGAAGGCGTGACTCAGGAAGGGAAGGAAGAAAGAATTGCAGGCATCACTGTGCCTGGTGGTGGGGGGAGAGTCCATGGATACCCAAGGTCCAAGGTTGAGTCACCTGTGCAGACACATGACCCAGTAGGAGCTTTGACTATTAGGAGCCTACAGACACAGCCTGATGACTACTGACAATGAACTGCACACGTGAATATAAAATAGGAAGCTGTTCAAATGCCAGAGTGTGGGGCGCCTGCTAGGTGAAGCATCTGCCTTCAGCTCAGGTCGTGGTCCTAGGGGACTGGGATCAAGCCCCACGTCGGGCTCCCTGCTCCGTGGGGAGTCTGCTTCTTAGTCTCCCTCTGCCCCTACGCCCTGCTCGTGCTGTCTTTCTCTCTCTCTCAAATAAATAAATAAATAAAATTTTCCCCCCAAAATGCCAGAACGTGTTGAGGAAGCTAAGGAGGGACTTCTCCCGCAAAGCCATGCAGCATCCTTCCCTCCGCCCCGTGGCACTGGATCATGCTTACTTAATCCGGTGAGTTTGTAGAGATAGGGTAAAGCAGGTGTTCGCGTGTTGGTTCTGTGCAGAGCCCCCTGTCTCTACAACTGTTTCCATTGGGCAAGAGGTCACGGTGGTAAGGAGAGGAGAGAAAAATATAGCCACATAAATATTTCTCTTGCCTCCGCTTTATCTTCTGTGGGCACTCTCATGATAGATGCACGCACACCATCCACCCGGGCCAGAGTGGCCGCCCCTCCGCCCACGCCAGCAAACGCTTTGCCCTCCAGGCTCGGACGACGGCGTCTGCGTGGACGGAAGGCCCTTTAGGGTCCCTTTATGGCACTGTTGCGCATGCGCCATCGGGCCCAGGGTGCGCTCCCGGCAATGAAGTCCATGCCAGGTACACTCAGTGAGGAACATGTCACACTTTAAAAGAAAAGCTTTACATTTGTTTTTTCTATTCAGAAAACATGATTTTAAGCATTGAAAGATTTTTTAGACAAAATAATTAGGAGTTGTGATAAGACATTTCCGTGTGTGGTAAGCTTGTGATGACGTTACTATTCCTCTCTTTCACACATCCAAGTGTTTCTATGGGGAGCTTTTCTGGGGTTCTAGGCAATGAGCATCTGGTAGGGGACCGTGAGGGTGTCAGTGTGGGGGTGACTATAACTTCGTAATGGAAAGTGACGCGGAAGGTAAACACGCCCAGGACACCTGCTGGGGCAGGAAGGAGGCAGCAGGTGCCAAGTGCCCCTCAGAGGAGAGGAACCCTGAGCTGATTCCCAAAGGGCAAGTACAACATAAATGGAATAATAGATTCGACTGAACACAATACACCCAAAATATTATCATGTCCACATATAATCAGCTTAAGGGTTTATTTGTGTCGCATTTCACATATTCCTTGAAAGCCGGGGTGCATTCTCCGGGGATGGCACATCTCAGGTTGAACACTAAATTCTCATCAGGAACGTTCCACCCGTGTTCAGATTTCATAAAATTCAGAGCTGGAAAATAAATTCACATACCCAAGTTTTTCAAAGATTCTTAAAGTTTTCTAAAAACTGGATAGATATCAGCGATTTTAAGTTAGATAAACCGACATGAATTGTATCCAGTGCTTACTCATTCGCGCCAGGAATTTTGAGAGCGTGGCGGTCACCTGTGGCCTCGGCCAGTGCTGCATCGGGAGGGAGAGACCCCTTGGGACAACTACACCGTCACCACGGAAACCGTGACGAGAGCTAAATCCCGGTACGTGGTAGAAGATGACCGTGAGAGGGACTTCGCTATCCGAGGACAATTGGAGCGCCCACTTGTGGACACGTGGTGGCGGAGAGACGGGGCAGCAGGGAGAAGGGCCAGGTCCTGCAGGAGTGAGCGGTGCTCTCCCAGGGAAGACTGTGTGAGCCCAGAGAGAGACAGACACAGGCTTGAGTTCGGGGCAGAGAGTTCCGGCACCCGCAGTGAGCCTTCCCCACACGCCCACCTGCAAGGTACATTCTCGGACGAGACATGGAAGGAGCTCTGACCTTTCAGCAGGTGGCCCTGGAATCGAGCTGGGCTCCATGAAGGCTTTGCTGAAGGGAGTCAGCCTCCACTCTTCTGACACACAGAGAAACCTAGGGTTTCAAACCTGCAAAATCAGGAGCAGACCCCGACCCGGGGGCATCTGACCCAAATGGGACCAGCTGCTAAGGCTCTTTGGTAGCCAACCCGCTGGTGTTTAGGGTGACTTCTTGATGCACGGCCTTGTTCCTTATTTGCAAGTGCCATCTGCAGATAGCTCTGGGCAGGTAAGCGAAACTGTTTAGGGACCCTGCTTCTTTCTGCAGCTACTGCTGGGAGACAGCTGCCATGTGCCTCCCAGATGCTGCAAGTAGATGAAACACGCGTGCATGGCAAATCTCAAATACACTGATGGAAGCTCTAGAAAGTAGAGCGCGAATCGCTTTTGTCCATGTGAAAGCTCTCTAAAATGTGAGTCATCATTAAGTAGGACAGGAACTTAGTGACACAGTTTTGGGGGTCCCAGCAATAGAGAAATTCAGTTTTAAGTTCGGATTTTAAAATCTCAC
Source organism: Zalophus californianus (assembly GCF_009762305.2). Taxonomy (NCBI): domain Eukaryota; kingdom Metazoa; phylum Chordata; class Mammalia; order Carnivora; family Otariidae; genus Zalophus; species Zalophus californianus. The sequence continues at coordinate 1,400,759 of NC_045606.1, read as the reverse complement.
ATGCACTGACTGTGAACTATTTCCTCTATTAAAAGAACTTTGATATGTCAATTATACCTCAGTAAAATGAGTAAGAAAAAAAGATTTTGAACTTCCCCATGAAAAGATTTCTAATTTTATATATGAAAGTAAACTTTGTTCAATTTATGGGACTGTTGCTCATAAAGAAATGAGGCGTGATTATCCACAAACACATTAGTGCTCTGATCAGGGAGAGAAGAGCGGAGCGGAAGGACCCCACAGGAACTCCTATCCCGCCCGCTGGGCCAGACAGAACAGGGCCCCCCACGTCCAAAATCAAACCTGCAAGCACAGGGACTTGGCAGAGCGTGCGCGGTCACAGGAGACCTTCAGCCGTGGGCTGAGCATAAGCTCAGGGTGAGGCAGGGATATTTAGGTGGTAGTCACCTGGGACGGCGGAAAGCCTGGAGGGCAGAATGGTGTCCTGATGAGACCACATGGCTTGTGTACTTGGTGACAAGACCGCACGGTCACAGGACTGGACGGCAGCCCAGGAAGGGCATCGAGGGGTTGGGTAGGTGATATTGCTGCTCACCAGTGTCCAAGAGCTCTTAGTGGAAGGGTGGCATGGGCTCACACTGTCCTGCAGGTCCCCAGAGTGCAGAGAAGTTAGGACAGTTGCCGGGGACGCTCACCTCCAAGAAGGGGGATGGACAGCTTTCCCTACTCCTCCTGCGACTGTGATCTGCAACCCTGGGCGGTAACACAAAGTAAACACAAGGAGACATGCCAGGCGGAGAGAAGGCAGAGTAGTCAGGAGCCTCCCCGGGGAGCAGCACAAGGGGAGGTCCCTAGGGGTCTGTTTGCCTCGAAGGCTCCAGACGTGAAGCTAGAGAAGCAGCCCAGCTGGAAAGGCCCACAGGTGAAGACAAAATACAGACAAAAGCCTCGAGACAAGCTGGCTCTCTTTCTGGCCAGAGGACCAGGAAACGGGCAACCTAGCAAGACAGTTAGGACTTTAGTCACCAACTGCCCTGCCTGGCTGACACCCCAGGAAACACGACAGCACCCCCCAGCCAGCAAAGTCTGGGGGAATGGGGCAGGGAGCCTGGATCTCCCCCCAGCCCGCACTGGGCCAGGTGTCAGAGAACAAGGAGAGAGGGACCCGGCTGCATATGCCCGGAGTGGGTACTGGGCCCCCTCTCCTGAACCCCAATCCTCCCCCATCCGTGGAGACATTATGGTCAGATAGATGTTACCACCACCCCGCATCCTCTGCGCTCCACTGGTCAGAGCGGACCTGCTGGAAAATCAGGACCACCTCCCCACCCACCCCTGACACCAGTGGAAGCCCCGGGGACAGAGCGAGCCCTCCCAGCCTGGTGAATGTTGAGAACCCCTCCTCCACCCAGCAGAGCGAAGAGCCCCCCATTGGGTCGGTACCCCACCATCTGTAGTCCCCACAATAGGGGAGCATAGGTCTGCTTCTGGTCTGCTCAAACAGACCCAGGGTTAAAACGAGCCAGAGTTTCATAACCTAACACCCCAAATGTCCAGATTTCAACAGAAAATCACTGGTCACACCAAGAACCAGGAACATCTCAACTGGAGGGTTAAAAAAAAAAAAAAAACAACAACCCAACAAGGGCTATAGAATGATCTGGCAAAGCTCTGAAGCAGCCCGCCTCAAAATGCTTTAAAACGTAATCACGAACGTGAGAGACAAACGAAAAATAGAAATCTCAGCAGAAGAGGACGTGGCACTCAGGGCTGACCTTACAAAACGGGGAGTCTCAACCCCGGAATCAAGAACAAAGACCAGAATAAACCCAAGGCAAGCAGAAGAGGAAATCATAAAAAGAAGCACAGAGATCAGTGACCTTGAAACGGGAAAAACAGTACAGAAAAATCCATGAAACACACAGGGCAATGAAGCTGAGGGCTCGCGGCAGGAGAGACAGAAGGAACAGTGGTGGGCACGGCACTAACCTCACCAAGGAAACCTAGGACCCCTGCGGACCCCACAGGCATCAGAAGAAAGGGGAAGGGACACACAGCTCTCTACATGCACAACCTAAACACAGCTCTGCACACACAGCTCTGCGCACACAGTTCTGCACACACAGCTCTGCACACACCGCTCTAGACACACAGGTCTGACACACCGCTCTGCACATACTGCTCTGCACATATAACTCTGCACACACAGCTCTGCGCACACAGTTCTGCACACGCAGCTCTGCACACACTACTCTGCACACGCAGCTCTGCGCACACAGCTCTGTGCACACCGCTCTGCACACGCTGCTCTGCACACGCAGCTCTGCACACGCAGCTCTGCACACACTGCTCTACACACGCAGCTCTGCACACACATCTCTGTGCACACAGTTCTGCATACACAGCTCTGCACACACCGCTCTAGACACACAGGTCTGACACACCGCTCTGCACATACTGCTCTGCACATATAACTCTGCACACACAGCTCTGCGCACACAGTTCTGCACACGCAGCTCTGCACACACTACTCTGCACACGCAGCTCTGCGCACACAGCTCTGTGCACACCGCTCTGCACACGCTGCTCTGCACACGCAGCTCTGCACAAACAGCTCTGCACACGCAGCTCTGCACACACTACTCTGCACACGCAGCTCTGCGCACACAGCTCTGTGCACACCGCTCTGCACACGCTGCTCTGCACACGCAGCTCTGCACACGCAGCTCTGCACACACTGCTCTACACACGCAGCTCTGCACACACATCTCTGTGCACACAGTTCTGCATACACAGCTCTGCACACACCGCTCTAGACACACAGGTCTGACACACCATTCTGCACACACCGCTCTGCACATATAACTCTGCACACACAGCTCTGCGCACACAGTTCTGCACACACAGCTCTGCACACAGCTCTGCGCGTGCAGCTCTGCACACACCGCTCTGCGCATGCTGCTCTGCACACACAGCTCTGCACAAACAGCTCTACGCACACCGCTCTGTACACACAGCTCTGCACAAACAGCTCTGCGCACACCACTCTGCACATGCAGCTCTGCACACACCACTCTGCACACACCGCTCTGCACATACTGCTCTGCACATATAACTCTGCACACACAGCTCTGCACACACAGTTCTGCACACACAGCTCTGCACACAGCTCTGCACATGCAGCTCTGCGCACACCGCTCTGTGCACGCTGCTCTGCACACACAGCTCTGCACAAACAGCTCTACGCACACCGCTCTGCACAAACAGCTCTGCGCACACCACTCTGCACATGCAGCTCTGCACACACCACTCTGCACACACAGCTCTACACACGCAGCTCTATGCACACCGCTCTGCACACATAGCTCTGTACAAACAGCTCTGCGCACACCACTCTGCACACGCAGCTCTGCACACACCACTCTGCACACACAGCTCTACGCACACCGCTCTGCACACACAGCTCTGCACACACAACTCTGCGCACACAGCTCTGCATACACAGCATAGACACACAGCTCTGCGCACACAACTCTGCACACACAGCTCTACACACACAGTTCTGCACACACAGCTCTGCACAAACAGCTCTGTGCACACCGCTCTGCACACACAATTGCGCACACCACTCTAGACACACAGGTCTGTGCACATCGCTCTGCACACACAGCTCTGCACATGCAGCTCTGCACACGCAGCTCTGCATAAGCAGCTCTGCACACACCACTCTGCACACGCAGCTCTGCGCACACAGCTCTAGACACACAGCTCTAGACACATATCTGCACACACAGCTCTGCACACACAGTTCTACACACACCGCTCTGCGCACACAGCTCTGCACACGCAGCTCTGCACACGCAGCTCTGCACACACCACTCTGCACATGCAGCTCTGTGCACACAGCTCTAGACACACAGCTGTAGACACACAGTTCTGCACACACAGCTCTGCACACACAGCTCTACGCACACCACTCTGCACACACAGCTCTGCACAAACAGCTCTGCGCACACAGTTCTGCACACACAGCTCTGCTCACACAGCTCTGTGCACACAACTCTGCACACACAGCTCTGCGCACACAGCTCTACACACACAGTTCTACACACACTGCTCTGCACACACAGCTCAGTGCACACAGCTCTATACACACAGCTCTACACACACCACTCTGCACACACAGCTCTGCGCACACAGTTCTGCACATGCAGCTCCGCACACGCTGCTCTAGACACACAGGTCTGCACACACAGCTCTGTGCACACAACTCTGCACACGCAGCTCTGCACACACAGCTCTGCACACACAACTCTGTGCACACAGTTCTGCACACACAGCTCTGCACACACAGCTCTGTGCACACAGCCCTACACACATAACTTGGACAACGTACGTATGATGGTCAATTTATCAAACAACACCAACTGCCACAACACACTAAACATGAAATAGGTAACTGGGAGAACCCTCTCAGGTAAAGGAAATTAAATCTGTATTTTCAGAATTCCCCAAAGAGAAATCTCCAGGCCCAGAGGGGGTCACTGGGGAATCTATGGAATGTGAACCAGCATTCCCCTGATAGCAAAACAGGGAGAAAACAACACAAAAACAGAAAACTGCAGATGGAGATCACTCATCTATTAGGTGCAAACCCTCATAACAAAAGGTTCATCCATCAACACGTGGGAGAATTACACAGGGGAACCGAGTGGGGTTGTCATGGTGATGCAGGTATGCCAGTGTGACCCACCATGCCAAGGCATCAGAAGGACAGTCACATGATAAAACCCATCTGTACAGAAAAAAAAACCAGCTGTCAAAGTTCAACACCCAGGGGCACCTGCGTGGCACAGTCGGTTCAGCATCCGACTCTTGGTCTCAGCTCAGGTCTTGATCTCAGTGGGTCCTGAGATGGAGCCCCACGCGTGGAGCTCTGTGCTCAGAGCAGTGTCTGCTTGACCTTCACTCTCCCTCTGTCCCTCTTGCTTGTGCTCTCTCTCTAAAATAAATAAAGAAATCTTTAAAAAAAATTCAATGCCCATTCATGACAAAAACTCTCAGAAAAATAGGAAGAGGGGGATCTCCCCAATTTGATAAAAGAATATCCTCCAAAAGTCTGCAGCACACGTCATATGTACTGGTGATAAATTTTCCTCCCAAGATCAAGACAGGAGAGTCTGCTCTCTTTATTCAACATATTCCTAGAGTTTTGGCAAGTAGAGCAAGGCAAGAAGAATAAATGAAAGACATAGATTGGAGGAAAAAAAAAACTATCCCTGTTTCCAGATGCCGTGATTATCTGTGTAGATATCCCCCAAAATCTATACAAAAATGAAAAAATTTTTAAAAAGTCCTAGAGTTAATACAAAAGTTCATAACGTGGACAGGATACAAATTAACAGACACACACACACACACACACACACACACACACAAATCTGTTGTATTTCTGTAAACCAGCAATGAACATGTGAACACCAAAATTTAAAATACAATACCATTTAACATTGCTGAAAAAAAAAGAAATCTGTAGACGTCTGTCTATAAGACGTGTGTGGGATCTGTAGGCTGAAAAGTGCAAAATGCTTATGAAATATATAAAAAATATCTAAATAAATGGAGAGCTACACCCTGTTTCTAGATAAGAAAATTCAGTAGAGTAAAGATGCTGATTCTTCCCACACTGATAAACAGGTTCATTGCAATTCCAACCCAAATCTGGCAAAGGTTTTTGTAGATATATATATATACACACACACACAAGGTTGTTTTCAATAAGTATGGAGAAGCAAATAACTAAGACAGTCCTTGAAAAAGAGGAATGAAGTGCAGGAAACCAAGACTAATCATGCAGCCCTGCTAATCAAGACTGCAGGTCAGCGTCAGACACACAGATCGGCAAGAGGAATGAAGACCCAGAAACAGACCCACACAGGTGAGCCCGACCTCTTCTCAGCCTGAGTGCAAAAACAAGTCGGCAGGGAGAGGAGAGCCCCTCCAACGCATGGTGTCATCAGGCGATTCGACATCCACAGGCAAAAAAAAATTGACACTTGACCTACATCTTGTACTTTACACAAAAATTAATTCAGATATAAAAGTGTGAAAATTTTGGAAGGAACTGTCCAGGACCAAAGTACGATACATAAAAGGGAAAAAACGATAAATCGGAATTTATCGAATCCCTGTCTATGTCTAAGACTGCAGGATTCTAGGACAGTGGTTTTGAAGCCAGATGTTTTGGTCAAGTGCCAAACAGCGGTACCGAGGAAGTGTGGGTGCCCACCTCCAGCCCGCCCCAGCACACGCGCACCCCTGCTGGGAAAGCCCCCGTGACAGGTGCATGAAGATCTGTCTGATGACATTGGGCACGTGATAGTCTCCCTCAGGGGGCTTGGGACTGGGGCTGGAGTCCCCGGCTTGGAGGTTACAAGCCTTTAGACCGGATTCTGTGTGCAAGCAGCTCTGGGAGAGCCATTGCACATGGTGTGCGTGGAGAGGCACTCGAGCCTCCACTCCGAGGAGGAGGGGCGGGTCCCAGCCAAGGAGAGACGGATAGTGGAGGGCCGGCTCCTCACGAGGCCCGGGACTGCCTGTCGGCATGTTTTCGGCAACACCAGAAGTGGTCCCTGAAGGAAGGGAGTAGTTACACGGCGTACTCGTAAGGCGATTAGAGCCCATGACTCGTGTCTCACTGGCCCCGGATCCCCGGGCTGCCTGTTGTGTAAGCGGAGCTGGAGATTGACCGCTGGGAAGAGAGAGATGGCAAGAAGCTCTCGTCCCAGCAAAGCTGTCTTCTCACGATCTTCTTGCCAAACAGTTTCCTGGAAACCCAAGGCTTTCCAAAACTGTGCTGAGACATTGTTCATAAAGTACAGGCTTCCCTGGAATAGACACACTTGTGGAAAACTCAGACAGACCAGCGCCAGGCAGATCCTGCCTATGAGGGCACAACCTCGGCTGTGACAATCTCTGTGACAAACGGGGAGCCCACGCCCCAGACAACACCGTTCCCATACCTTAAAGTGCTGTGCCTGCCCACTAACTCATGGCTGTACCAAGTGTGCTCTGTGTGTCTGTCCGTCTGTCACCCCGGTTTGGCCGATGAAGCCCGGAGACTCAGAGCCGGGCAGGGAGTTGTCACCGTCACGTGGGCTGTTAGTGGAAGAGACCGCACTTGACCCCAGAACCACCGGCCACACTTAGGCTTAGACGTAAATGCACGCCCACGGTGAGGGCGGCTTCCAGGGCCTTCCTGCGGGGATCCAACAGTACACAAGTCACGGCCTCTCCTCCTGAGTTTTCAGCAGGGACCTGCACCCTTCCTTTGGTATCAACATCAGTATTTCAAGATAACACCCAGGAGCCTATTTATTTTAGGGAATAAAAGCCGATTTTGCACAGGACTTATGAAGTCTAAGCTCAAAATGTTCCTGAATTCTTTTTCTTTTAAAAGTGTGAACTCGAGGGGCGCCTGGGGGGCTCAGTCTGTTAAGCGTCTGCCTTCAGCTCGGGTCATGATCCCGGGGTCCTGGGATGGAGCCCGCATTGGGGTCCCTGCTCTGCGGGAGGTCTGCTTCTCCCTCTGCCCCTCCTCCCCCTGTCTCCGTTTGTCTCTCAAATACATAAATAAAATCTTTTTTTAAATATTTAGTACCATACCACTTTTTTATTTTATTCTATGTTTTACTTTTTTAAATTTTTATTTATGTCTTTGAGAGAGAGAGCAGAAGCAGAGGGAGAGGGAGAAGGGGCCAGTATCACAAAGTGTCCTGGGTGAGATGCATACACCGCAGGCCTCAGTTCATGCTCGTGGGTCCACCTTGGTCCATTAACTGCATCAAGTGTGCTGTATTAATGTGCTGAGGTCAGCTCCCCGCCCTGGCCCCTCCAGGAGCACCACCCACGAGGCCTGTGCACCAGGCACGCGCTCCCATTCACGCACAGGTGTGCTTTGCAAAGGCCTTCTCGGGCCGCTCCGCCCACCCTGACTTCCTCGTACATACCGCGCTCTATTTCTCTCCCTCCCTGGATGATTTCCCTTTCCCTCGCACCCGAACCACATGCTCTAGGAAGGCAAACCTCCGTACCAGCTTGTTTCACGTGCACATCTGAAGGCCACTACTAGACGCATGAAGAGAGCAGGCTTGGGGAGCTGTAGGAGGGGCATCGGGGCGTCCCGGCTCGGCTCTTGGAAGCCAGGTCACTGCACACAGAGAGGAACCCCTTTATGGTTATTGACTGAAGTCCGGTGTGCCTCGGATTCCCCCACAGCGTGCAGAACGTACAGAACACGGAGCATCTGCAGGGACCAGAGCGTGAGCGTGTACAGAGAAATAATCCACTGAGGGTGAATTTGGAAGGATCCAAGGATTCAGAGACGTGGAAGACGCCCCTCAGAGAACTCAGTGTGCCCTGTGCACGGGAGCTGATGGTGTCCTGTGGCAATTTCGAAGTCATTCATGGCCTGTGATTCTCTCCGTGGTCAACGATACCTAATTTCTTTTCCTAAGATGGCCTTGGGATTCAGACCTCAGTACGGTTTTCTGCCTTTTAAACACATGTCAAGTTACATGCAGTGAACTAATTCATTAATGCAAAATGTCTGTGTAAATTGCATCCACCTACAAAAATAAGACAACTCTTGGGTGTGGAATTTGTGAGAATCTAAGCTAGAAACTAAATTTAGGAAAACCATCGTTCCGAGGAAGAAAGACAAAAAGACATTCACTTTGAGTCTAGTAAGAATATCCTTTTAGATATACAATTGTTCAAACTATTTTAATCCCTATTTTTTATTAGGCATTTTTGGTTATTTGAGATACACATTTTAAAGGTTCCTTTTCCATGCGTAAAAATTTTATGCATAAAAATTTATCCTTTGCAGACCCCAAATCATACTCACATAAGAAACCCTCTCTATTCTAATTTTTTTCAAGCTTTTATTTGTTTACTTGAGAGAGAGATCGAAAGTGAGCATGAGCAGGGGGAAGAGGCAGAGGGAGAAGCAGACTGCCCACCGAGCACAGAGCCCAGCGTGGGGCTTGATCTCACAACCCTGAGGTCATGACCTGAGCAGAAATCAAGAGTCAGATGCTTAATCGACTGAGCCACCCTGGCGTCCCACTCTCTATGCTAATTTATGTGAGAGAACCCAGGGGTGTCTGAGGGGGAATTTCACTTGTCCCCATGTCCTTGTAAAATAAAATAAAGTGCAGAGAGAGTCCACTGGAAGAAGTGCAGGCAGTGAGTGTGGGCGGCGGGGGGAGGGTTAAATGTCACCTTCCCACAAGGCAGCAGGTGACCTGGCAGAGGCCACAGTGGAGCAGAGGTGACTTCCCCTCCTGCACCTCAGGGGGGATGGCTCGGGAGCAGCAGGCCCCCCAGCACGTGGCTGTCCCGTCGCATGGAAGTGGGGCCACCCCATGCCCCTGCAAGCCAACCGTGGGCTTGTTCCTGGGCCTCACGCTCTGGCTTCCAGTTACAGCCCTGGGTTCAGGCAGGGGTCCCGCTATGCTGGTTCGGGGAGTCCAGACGCACCTGATCTCTAGCCCATCTCCCCAGTGCTACACAGGTAAGCCTGTAGCTTCCGCACGGGAAGTCCGAGTGACTGGCTACATATGGGGAAGCTCTTGTGAGCGTCAACGTACCGAGCAGTGCTTGGTGCCCGGCACGCATCGCTGGCTCATGGCCTGGTCACAGGGGCCTTTGCTCCAGGGGACACCTTCCTCTGCTCAGCAGTTTATGCGCAGGCAGCCAAGGACTAGACGTGCCGTCGCTCGCTCATCTGTCACAGAGTGTGCATGTCAGGGCTGTCTCTGTCTCGCAGGTGTGGAAGCAAGCTTCGACAACGAAGCATCAGATGTCTGTCTCCGTGAGCTGGGCAGAGGTGGGCTTCCAGGCCCTGAACTGCAGCTTCGCCTTCTCCAGCTTCATCTTTGCCTCCCCGCTTCAGGTGGACGAGTTCCCGGATTCTGCGTCGTGGAAGAGCCACGAGACGCTCCGTGAGCTGAGCTGAGAGCAAGTAGATAGAAGGAGGAGGCATGTGGGAGGGACCGCTTCCTCTGCCATGCTCCAGACCCCGCGCCCTGGCCCTCTGTTTCCCTCCTGCCCTCAGCACCCTTCCTTCCCCTGCTCTCATGCAGGCTCAGCCCCCCGGTCATCCTTCTTCCTGCAGAGCACACCCACCCCCGGTTCCCTTTCCCCTCTGGCCTGCAGGAAAGACACCGACCTACATATCTGTTAACCATGTCTTTTATTTTCCGTGTTTCTGAGGCTCTGACTTCTGGGGCCTCTCTGGATGTCCACCCAGGGCTAGCCAGTTCCCACAGTGAATAACCCAGAGCTCACTCTGCAAATGCACCCCACCCCCAACCCCCTCCTCTGTAGCCCTCACACTCTGGGCCAGATACCAGGGGCGGCCCCCACGCCCTAGCCGGCCCTAAGCCTGCTCACCCTGCCATGTCCTTTCCTTCCGGGGAAACCACATTTTCCCGTTGGTCCTTCTGCCTCCTGACCGTCCCCAGGGCTTCCCGGACGGCGTGGCCCTGCCCGGTGGCCATGCCTCCTGTGTCTAAGGAAGGTGAGTATAAACTTGGTCCTGCAGGACAGTCACCTGCCCGTCTGCATATCTTAGCACACTGGATTAGAACGAGTCCCAAGCCAGTTACAACAGCGTCTTCCAAACCCAGCTCAAACACCTCCCCTTGGACAGACCATCCCCAGACTCCGCCTGTGTTCTTCCTGCACCTTGCTCAGGGTGTGATCCGTGTGTCCACGTTGGGGTCTCTGCGAATCCACCTGTAAGATCCTGAGGGACAGGGGCAGCATCTCATACACGCGGAGGCCTCATGTTTGACAAGTTCGTGGCAAGATTGGCTGCCGAATCACCGTGTCATGCATGAGTGCATGAGGCACAAGGCGGAGGTGACTCAGAGAGGCATAATGGGGTGATGTTACCTCTGATCAATGCATTATTCCCTGCGTGGATCAAACTGAACGATGACTAGGTCATCAACCGAGTACGTGTGGGCACCTGCTGCATCTGTATTAAGTTCCCTTTGCACGTGCTCCCCAGCGGCGTCCTGCCTTTGGGGCAGGAGAGAAGTCGTCCTTCTGGGACCAGGTGGCCGGCGTGCCGTGGTGCTGAGCAGGAACGAGGCTGTGAGTGTGGACCGTGATTGTGCATTCACTCGTGGCGGACATCTGGAAGGCTTCTTTCTCCTCCGCGGGCCGTGTCCAGCAGAAAGACAGAGTTTGAGGGAGCAGTGAGGGAGACACATGTCTGTAGGACCCGCCTCCCAATGAGAGATGCAGCGACGACAGATAAATTGAAGGAAAACAGAATGTTCTTTTTGGATGGCCCAACGGACAACTCCTTCGAGTGTGTACTTTATTATAGGCCTTAGTCATCACTCCCATTCTTCTTGGCTAGGCTCCAGGCAGCGTGTCCCTCCTTCTGGGGCCACCCATTAGAGAAACACCCTGTCCCCAGTGCCACGCGGCCCACCCGTGTCAGAGGCGTGTGCTGCACTGAGCACGTTCGCAGGTTAACAGGCAGCATGCCTGAGCTCCTTTGAAATAATCGTTTGCCCTCCCGTTTTGTTTCTAGAAGCCGCCCAGTTGACTATTCCAATTCCCATCTGCTTGCTCATGGGAAACATGATGCTCCTGGTTCACAGACCTGGACTGTTCTGGTTTCAAGGACACTCGCGTCCCTGAGGGAGCAGCGGGCTGTCCGACGGCAGACACGAGGGCCGGGAGACCCGGGCGTTCTGCCATCACACCTCACATCCGCTCTCGCTTCTAATTCATTACAAACCGTCGGTTTCATTTCAGGGAAGCAAGGAGTAGGAAATACACATTTCTGGTTCCTGTTGACTTGCCCTTCTGACGTTTCCCCCCTTTATCTGAATATATTCAACCCCTCATTTGTTTGCTTGTCTTCATGCCTTAATTTTTACCTTCATGTAAGTATCCGGGCATCACAGACACATGCTTCCAACAAATTCATTCAACAAATAGTAATTGCATATCTACCCCTTTGCCAGGCCCAGGGTCACATGCCACGGGCGTAGGGCTTCGAGACAGACCAAACGTCTCCCTTCGTGGAAACTCGTGCACAGAGGGTGCTAGACACAGGCCATCAGCCTGTCACCACACCGAGGCAACAAAAGGCCACCCTGCTGTGAACATGTCCTGCTTCCATTGGGCCATGAGGAAAATAATTCTAAGGCTGTTCCCCGGTTAAGTTTCTTGAGTGATTATCTCCCGCTTGATGGATCTGTTAACGTTTTAGTCCACTGGGAAGCTCATAAAAGTCTATGGATCCTCTAACAAAAATGCACAAAGGATACCCAGTATTTTTTCAGACACTATACATGGGTTTCATGGTCCCACAGATGTCCACTGAGCCCTCATCAAGTACTCCCTGCCTACAGCAGGTCCAGATGCCTGAAATCAGCCTAATGCTTCACCATGACCTGCGCAGCCGACTCACACACCCTCCAGTTCCTCAGACAAGGTCATGCCTCTCTGGCCCTGGGCCTTGGCACAATCTGTCCACTGCTTTTGTCTCCCTTACTGTCTGCAGATTGTGCTGGACGTGTCATCTTGTCTGGGCCATGTCCTCACTTGCAAAGTCAGAATGAAAACGCACTCCAAGGGGGTATCATGAGGTTCTGTGAGTGTGTGTCAGATCTGCACAAGTCCCTGACCCAGAGTGAGTGCTGCAGGACCTGCTCTCCTTACTCATCCCCAGGGTCTCAGTGAGGCTGTCACCTTCTCCAATTCATTTCCCTGGGATGCAGTTGGCGAGCCCCTCGGTGCTTCTCCCACCCTGCGCCCACCTGCACAGCCCTCCCGAGTGGACATAACTCCCATCCTGGATTGTGAGCTCCCAAACTCAGAAATGCGGTCTTCCTCCTCTTGGTGCTCTGAGGAGCACCAGTCATCACTCAATTGATGAGAAAATGAGTACTGAATAAGGGGGCAACACAGAGAACGTGCATGGTCTTGGCCGGCAGTAAAGAGCTGTACACGTGTTGGTGGTTACAAATAGTGAGACACACATGCTGGTTGTGGGGCCTGGCTCACCCAGCGAGGTCTCTCTAGCCGTGGGTAACTTTCCCCTCACCATCCATTCTAGTTTGTCTACACTCTGGCAACCAAAGGACAGTGAGCATTAGAGGTTTTGACAACATCCACAAGTTGATTTTGTTTCAGTGACTATTTAATCACAGATATTAGAATGTAGACATGATCATCCATAGTGAACAATGGGCAAATCATGCATTACAAGCAGAACCCCATTCCAGGATGTGCATTATAATACAGGGACAGCGAATCCAGATTAGTTACCCTGGCCTGAGTCCTCTAAACTTCCTGGCATGCATGTGAACTATTCCTGAGCCTGAGACTGGAATAAAGAGAACCATATTTGAATTATCATTGCTCTATCCAGTTGAGGGACCAGGGGGAGGCACCAACTGCTCCAAGCCTCTTCGTACACATTTACAAAGGAGGAAAACTGCACTGAAATCAACACCATGTTATCCTAATTCAAAGGATGGGTATAAGTCAAAAGTATGATATTGCATTCTTACCTCACACCATAAATATAAATTAACTTAAAATGGATAAGATGCCTAAACTTGAAAGTTGAAACTATAAAGCCCTTAGAAAAAAAATACAGGAGAAAAGTTTTATGACATTGCATTCAACAGCAATTTCTTAAATATAACAAAAGCATGGGCAAAAAAATAAAATATAGGTAAATTGGACTTCATCAAAATTAAAAACTTCCATGCATCAAGGACTGTATCATCAGAGTGAAAAGGCAATCCATAGAATGGAGAGAATATTTTTAAATGATGTATCTGGTAAGGAATTAATTTATAAAATATATAAAGAATTCAACACTAAAAAAAGCTAACAACCCAAATTAAATAGACATTCCTTCAAAGAAGACACACAGATGTCAATAAGCACATGAGAAGATGCTGAGCTGTCACTGATTAGGGAACTACAATTCAGTCCAAAATGAGGTACCCCTGCACACCCATTAGGATGGCCACTATAAAAATGTAATAGGAAAAAATGGAAAGTAAATGTTGATGAGGGTGTGGAGAGATTGAAACCCTCATGCACTGTTGGTGGGAATGTAAGATGGTGCAGCCACTGTGGGAAACAGTATGGAGGTTCCCCCAAACATTAAAAATAGAATCACCCTATGATCCCATAATTATACCTCTGGGCATGCATAAGAGGAACGGAAAGCGAGGACACAAACAGATACTCATGTTCACAGCAGCATTGTTCACCATAGACAAAAGGTGGAAACAACCCAAATGTTCCACTGATGGATGAATGGATAAACAAAATGTGATACAAACCCACAATGGAATATTATCAGTCCTAAACAGGAAGGAAATCCTGTCACAGGCTACAACATGGATGGCCCTTATGTTAAATGAGATAAGTCAGTCACAAAAAGACAAATACTGCATGAACTCACTTATGTGAGGTACGTAATGTAGCCAAAATCATGGAGATAGAAAGCAGGGGGTTGGTTGCTGGGAGCTGGGGTGGAGAGGGAAATGGGGAATTGTTGTCTAATGGGGAGAGGGTTTTGGTTTAGGAAGATGAAAAAGTTCTGAAGGTAGATGGATGGATGATGGACAGATGGATGGTTGGAGGAATGGATGGAGGGATGGATGAATGATGGATGGAGGGATGATGGATGGATGAATGGACAGATGGATAGAGGGATGGATGGATGAGGGATGGATGAATAGATTTTGGATGGATGGATGGATGGGCAGATGGATGGATGGGCAGATGGATGATGGAAAGATGGATGGACAGATGGAAAGAGGAATGGATGAATGATGGATGGATGGTAGATGGATGGATGGATGATGGATGGGTGATTGCACAACACTGTGAATGTACTTGATTCCACTGAATGCACACTTAAAAATGGTTAAAATAGTAAACTTTATGTTATGCGTATTTTACCACAACATTTTTTTTCAAAAAAGATGAGCATGTGATTTGTAAATGTAAGAAGGAGAAATAAATAATTTATTTGCCTCTCATATGAGTATAATTACAGTGCATCAAAGTAAAAAATGTAACATAAAAAATACACAATTAATTCAGACCAGAGATTTTTTTTTTCCTATCTCTGGACAGTTAGTAATATTATTCCAAGCTTAAAGCAAATTTTGGATTTGCTCTAGATTTTAATATCATGAAAATCTGCAATTTTCCTTATAAGGTCACAAAGAGAGGCTTTTATTTCTTTGATCATTTATATTCTGACTTTAACAGAAAACATGACTCCTGATGTAAACAATTGAACCAGAGTCAGGCACCGAGAACACATCCATGCCAAACAGCATTGCTTTTCTATCACATCAAATAACATTTTTTTTAATTTTTCAGAAGAGTTTTGTAAATCCTGGGAGGGGGGCTCTCATAGATGTTCACGCTGTGACAGCTTGCAGGGCTAATCAATTTCCAGGCCTCCACGTTCACCTTCTCGGGGTCTCTTTCCCCGCTCTTTGTTCACACCCTTTGGTGGGTACTTCTAGAAAGAGAGACTGGCTGCAAGGGGAGGGTCTGAAGTTTCCACATAGGGGGCGATCTACCCCAGGAGGCTGGATGAAGGATCTGGGGAGGGCCAGAGGCATCCTTGGGAGCAAGGCTGAGTGACACCAGTCAGAGAGCTCCCATGTGGGCTTTGTCTTCCCCAATAACCGGGTTGGCTACTGAGCTGGAAAGGGGGAAACAAGCCTTCAGATGGGCGATCAGAGCCTGAGCTGCATGAGGATAGGGCATAATCGATGACTAAAAATTCAGTCCAGACACGCAGGTCTGGTTGGATCTCGCCAGGGATTCCAGAAGGATATGTGACCTGATGGTCAACAGTGACTGAAAAACCATGGAACATGAAAGAATCTTCCAGGAAAAAATATAGACAAGAGTGCTAAGCGGATATGTGGTGACTACTTAGAAAGAATGTGGTTATCTGCAAGGTCAGGCCTTCCCAAGATCACCATATTGACTTCAAAACATTCTTGCTCCATATGTAATCTGGGGGCCGCTTTATCACCCCTCCCCCAAGAAGGAGGTCGATGCACTGGGTTCAAGACTAGTTCATCTTACGGACTCAGATGGTGCATCCCCATTGTGTTAAAAAATTTGAGAGATGGCAAGGCCAGCAGGTCAGGAGACGGTTACCATTGAGAGGACAGTTTGTTACAGTTCCCAAGAGGAGTGGGCCTACCATGGAGCCCAAATGGGGAAGCACCAGGGTTGGTCAGGAGGCTGAGGCAGAGGGAAATGTGGGCAAGAGACTTTATTGCGGTTTCCATGGGAAGGAACAGGTGAAGCAGAACAAGCGGGTCTAGGTTTGGCTGGTTTGAATGATTCCAGGGGCTCTGGGACACAGGGGTGTACCAGGCTCTGGGGTGATCACAGCAGAGGGATGGTGCCCCAAGTGTGAGGGCCCCAGGGAGGCGGTGGTAGGGTGTGGGCCCTGCACTGGATGGTTTGCACACAAAAAGCATGCACTCAGGAGACTGCTATGCTATCCCTAGGGATTGGCTAGTCCTGGGTGGGGCCATCCCTCCAGGGCCAGCAAGCCTCCAGATGTCAAAGCATCAGATATGCAGAGAATAAAAGACACAGTTAATGCACCATCAGAGCTGACAGAGAGCCTAGGGGCCGGGATGCACGGAGTCCGCCTCCCACGGCCCCTGGGGCAGTCACTCCTCCCTCCAGCTCCCTGCAGATGGGGACGCGTTCATAGAACCCTCACTGCATCAGGTTCCTTCGGTGGGTGTGCATTAAAGCCGTCCAACCCCTTGTTGGCCACAGAGTTTGTAAATTTTGCCGAACCAGTAACTTTGGCATTTGACATCTACGTGTTTCAGCCAAATGGTCCATCTCACTTCTTGTTGCGCTCATTGTGAGACAATGCTCTGCATCCTCATAAAGCGCCAAGAATGACACTTGGCCCCAACCTTTACATGTGTAAGGATCAAGGGCTGCTGTGTCCTTCAGTGGCCCCGTTATTCGGGGTGTTAGTACTATTTGTCTGGGAGTTTGTGGCGCCCCGGACAGCATTGTCGTGGTCCCTGGGAGAGTTCCAGCTAAGACAGTCACTACAATGCAAGAGCCCAGTAGGCGGGACTTAATCACAAAGATTTTACTCGCGCTTCTACCTTCTCCCCAGGCGAGCGTTTCTTCCGAGTTAACCAACCCACCACGATGTTCCCGTGGCTTTGGGTTTTCTATTTGTACCACATTTTTCTTGATTTGTTAAGATAATGTTGCTCATGAAAGAAACCTGGACATTACTCACCTAAGGGGGGAAAGTTCTTATAGTTTCACTTTTTGAATCAATAATATTGATGCAAATTCTTCACATTTGCCCTTTACAACCTACTCTCATTAATGATTAGGTCTGTTATTCATTCACACGTTTATATTAAATGGGAGAATCACTGAAAGTCCAGGAATAAGCAAATATTCTCTCTAGAGACCATGCTGAGCATAGGCTGATTTTGGAAGCAGGGCACATGCTCTGAGTATGTCTTGTCTAGTGTGCAACCTCATCACCTGGTCAGAGCGGCACAGGTCATGCCAAGCCACATCGTGAGAGCCTCCAGTAACTGCTCTGTACTTTGCTCGCACCCCACACCCCACACACACTCTTGTCCATATGCGCAGCTGAGCCTTCTCTTGGGCGCTTTTGTGACCTGTGCGTACCTGTGCACACCTGTGCACGGGCTGTCCGAGGCGGAGCACGGCCCAGGCCTGGCCCACAGCACCTGCCCGGAAGACTAGATTCTGACACTCCTGGGAAGCCAGGAAGCCCAGCAGAAGTGCAAACTTGATCGTGTTTGAGAAGCCAAAGCTTGGTGCTCCAACTGGACCCAAGAAGGGAGGGAGCCCAGTGGCCCAGTGGCTTGCGTGGGGCCGCGAGCATGATTGGCTGGTGCCACCAGCCACGTCTCACACTTGGCGCTTCTTGGTTGTACAGAGACCTGTGGGCAGCCGTGGGCCCTGTCTCCATGGGGTATAGCGACAGCTAGAATGCATTTGGAGACGTGGGCCCCATGGTGAGTAGTTGTGGGATGTTGCCTCTGTGGCCGGACATCAGCTGGGGTTAAGGGAGAGGGGGTGTAGAGGTGACTCTCGATTTGAATGAGTCCACAGGATAATTTTATAAGGTGTGACAAAATAAGGTTGAGTCTGTTATGAGAACAGGTCCTGCACAGCTGAGCTTTCCAAGCACAGTAAGGACAAGCTCCTACCGTCTGTAGCCACAGCGGGTGGGAAACAATCCATGAAGGAAACAGTACGTATAACTTCTGTAGTCGGGGGAAGTCAGACAGACCATATGGTCACCAGGGCTTTTTACATTCTGAGCCCTAAATTCCACATCTTATTTTAGAATATACGTTTACGTTGTAAAGTATAAAAGGATAAATAATATTTGGTAAAATCATGGATTAAAGCATCACCCCAGGTCCCATCTCCAAGTGAACATTCTTCTCACTGCCCACAGTCCATAGTAATCTTTTTAAAATTCATTCATTTCACAACCCTGTGCTGCCTTCGCTGCAGCAGGAACTATTCCCCACCCCCAGTCCCAAGTTTACCTGCAGCTGGGTAGGTGCACCCTGACAGTCCCCACCTCACCCCTGCATGCCCACAGCCTGGCAGGTGCACCCTGACAGCCCCGACCTGACCCTGCATGTCTGCAGCCCGGCAAGTGCATCCCAACAGCTCCCACCTCGACCCTGCACGCCCGCAGCCTGAAAGGTGCACCCCGACAGCCCCCAGCTGGACCCTGGGCACTCTTTTTCCCAGCTCAGGCTGCCTCTCATGCTGCAGGTGTCTGCACAGCCTACAGCAGGCAGCTCCCTGGAACAAGGATGGGGCAGTGATGGCGCTGCTCAGGCTCCCCAGGGGTGCTTCCTCCAGCCAACACCTGGTACCACCCAGCCCCAGCTACCTGCAACACCAGGTCACTATTCGCTTCCCATCCCCCTCGTCACTCTTTCTGTTTTTCCCTCTTGTGATGCTTCTGCTTCACCTGCTCCCCGTACCACCCTGTTCCAGGGTCTACTTTTCGGTGGAATCCAAACTGAGACATCTCTTGCTGCCAGGTGTGGGGTGAGCCATGGTCCCCCGTGAGGAACATGGTCTGTCTAGAGCAGATGGGTGTTACCATGTGGTTTTGACAAGGTAATGAGGACACCAGAAGCCGGTGATCACCAGCTTCACTCCTGCTGTTCTAGGGAGACTCACAGAAGCGACTCCTCGGGCAGCGCTACCTGTGCAGGAAGTGCCACCTGTAAAGGGAAGATGACGAAGCCCCCAGAGCACACTGGGAATGACTGTAGCCATGTGCCCCGGGGCACGGGACACCATGGAGTTGGGAGGCGGCCATCTGCAGATTGTCAAGAGCCGGGCTCCCACCGTGGAATTTGGATGTTAAAGCATAAGCGGTGGGGAGCCTTTCAAACATTAAAAACAATTTTTTAAAAAGGAGAGTGACGTAATCAGAATGCCAATTGAAAGAAAGATAAGTTTATCTGCACTGTGAAGAACATGAACTGTAAGCAGGGGATCAGGAACTAGGGTATTAAAATTACACACCTGAGAAATTCTAGGGCCCAATCCAGGTTAGGGTTGAAGAAGGCAGAGAAGGAGGAAGGGATGAAACGATGCATTGAGGGTACAGTCAACAACCCCTTGCACAGACTGAAGTGGTGTATGTGTGTGTGTGTGTGTGTGTGTGTGTGCAGGTGCACATTTGTATGCCTTGTGTGCATGTGCACACTTGTGTGTGCATGAATGTGCACTGTGTTATGCATGTGTGTGCATGTGCATTTGTGTATGTGTGTGCGTGCATGTGCATGTGTGTTTGCATGTGTATGCATGTGCATTTGTGTATGTGTGTGTGCGTTTGCATGTGTGTGCACATGGGTGTGCATGTGTTTGTGTATCTGTATGCATGTGTGCATGCGTGTGTGTGCAAGTATGTGTGTGTGCACATGGGGGGATGATGCATCCGTAGAAAACATTAAGGCGGACTCCTCATTTTCACTCTTGGGTGACTGGATCAATTGGAATACGTGAGGGAGACAAGACGTAGAAGGTGAAGTAACTCTTCCATCTACCTGGCAACTCAGAGATGGAGAAGTCAGGAAGACAGCTGGGTATGTCTCTGCAGCCCAAGGGAGAGGTCAGACTTGGATGCAGAGATTTTCACTCATTCTCTGCCCATAGGAGAAAGTTACAAGAATGGTAGAGAAAAGCGTGTCAAACACTATAAAGAACATTAATTAAAACCAATCTGAGACATTATATTAAAGATTGCATAATTTCCATTTTTTATCGAACTATAAAGGTCACATAACGTTGTATTAGGTTTAGGTGTACTACATGATGATTCCATATTTGTGTATACTTCAAAATGGTCACCATGATAAGTCTAGTTAACACCCATCACCGCAGATAGTTACAGGATTGCCTGTGTGTGTGATGAGGACCTTTTAAGATCTACTATCTTAGCAACTTTCAAGCATAGGACACATTGTTAACTATGGTCGGCATGCTGCACATCACATCCCCAGGACTTATTTCCTTTATAACTGCAAGCTTGACTCCCTCCACCCATGTTGCCCACCCCTACACCTACCTCTGGCAATTACCAATCTGTTCTCTGTGTTTATAAACTTGTTTTTAGTTTCCACATATAGCTGAGATCATACAGTGTTTGTTTCTCTTTGTCTGACTTATTTTACTTATCAAGGGCCCTCAAGGTCCATCCACGTTTTTGCAGATGGCAGGATCTCATTCTTTTTATGGCTGAGTATTATTCCAGTGTGTGTGTGTGTGTGTGTGTGTGTGTGTGTGTGTGTGTGTGTGTGTGTGTGTGTGTGACATCTTCCTTATCTATTCCTCTATTGGTGGACACCTGGGTTATCTCCATAGCTTGGTTATTCTACATAATGCTGCAATAAACACGAGGATGCACATACCTTTTTTCAATTAGTGTTTTCATTTTCTGGATAAATACCCAGAAGAGGAATTGTTGGATCGGATGGCAATTCTCTTTTAATCTTTTCAGGACCCTCCATACTGTTGTCCACAGTGGTTGCACCGGTTTGCATTCCCACCACCAGTGCACGAGGGGTCCCCTTTTCTGCATTCCTTGCCAACACCTGTTGTTTCTCATCTGTTTGACAAAAGCCATTCTAACAGGTGTGAGTGATACCTGGTTGTGGTTTTGACTTGCATTTCTGTGATGATGAGGGATGTTGAGCATCTTCTTATGTACCTGTTGGCCCTCTGTATGTGTTCTTTAGAAAAATGTTTATTCAGATCCTCTACCCATTTTTTAATTATATTGTTTGTTTTTGGCTATTGAGTTGTATGAATTTTTAATATATTTTGGGTATTAACCCTCTTTTGGATACATTATTTGCAAGTCTCTTTTCCCATTCAGTTGGTTGCATTTTTATTTTGTTGATGGTTTCGTTCACTGTGCACAAGTTTTTTATTTTGATGAAATCCTAACAGTTTGTTTTTGCTTTGGTTGCCTTGGTTTTGGTGTTATATCCAAAAAATCACTGCCGTCACCAATCACGGAGCTGACCACTTATGTTTTCTCCTGGGAGTTTTACGGTTTCGGGTCTTACATTGAGGTCTTTAATCCATTTGACTTAAATTTTGTGTATAGTGTAGGGTAATGGTCCAGTTTCACTCTTTCGCTTGTATGGTTTTGATTAAATGAATATTAACCAGCCCTTAAGAAATAGACGTTCGAGGGTATTACCAGGTGTTTCAACGTATAAAGAACACAGAAATTAATATTTTTGTTACATGTGTCTTTACCACTTTGTAAAAGTAGCCACCTGAGGTACGTTCATAGGTCAGAGCCCTACATGTTCAGTTCTGATATCGAGTGTTGTTATCAGTCGGAATTTTCCAGAAAAGCAAAAAATATATATCTGGAGAGAGAGTAGTTTTCAGGAATTGGCCCAAGAGATGGTGCTGATAAATCTGGCCAGTCTGAAATCTGTAGGGCAGGACGGGTGAGCTGGAAACTTTAAGGCAGAATTATCTTCTTCTCCACGAAACTCCGTTTTTGCTCTTAAGCCCTTAAGCTGATTGGATGAAGGGTAGTCTGCTTTCCCTAAAGTTGAGGGATATCAACGCTAAACATACCTACAAAATACCTTCAGGGTGACACCTGTGTGTCTGTCTGCATGCCTGGGTCCGGTAGACACAGGGAGGACCTGTACACGTTCGAAGCGCCCACAGTAAATTTCCACCGTTTTCACTCCGCACCACACCTGCTGTCCGATCACGTCCACCTGACGTTAAAAATAAGGCTGTTCTCTGGAGGTTTAAATCTTATCACTCTGGTAGGTCTTCATGCTTCTGTTTTATCTGGTTACGTTTTATATTTATTGCTGAGTTGTATCTCTCCCTTTGTACGATGTCTTATGCCATGTTTTCCTGTAGTATTTTGGGATCATTTTTCTTAGTGATTCCCATCTCTGAGCCATACCGAACATACCATATAAGGAGAGGGACGGAAAGCTAGCTTTTTGACGTAAACACCTAACCAGTTGTTCCAACAATCATATGATAATTCATTCTCTCCCTGCTATTTTCATAAACCAGCTTCTTAATATATTCTGTGGCTTCTCTCTTTAGCTCCATTGTTTTGGACACAGTAATAATTTCATTGTCAACATGCTATTTACATGAAATGAATGCCACAATTCACCTCGGTGTTCTTCCATAACAAAGACTTTGGAAATAACAGCATTCTATAGAACTGTGTTGCATGACTCTCCTGCTAAATCACTTAGGTGAGGTCAGCAGTGAGGGTGCACATCCTGATTTCAGCAGAGATGTGAAAGCTTCTTTAGGTTGTGACTATCTCTTGGGGCCCCATTTTGAATTAGGGGAGACAGTACACATTTGGGGAATTTCAGACCCTGCAGCTTACTGCCTGCCCTGCTGAGCGAGGATTTCAGGTTAACAGGCTCAGAGCTTTCTGACACCACGGTCATTGGTGGTACCAAGTGATGTCATTGGACCACATTTGTCTTGGAAGCCCTACATGCCCCACACTCAGCGCTCCCTGAAGATGCAGGGGTTTCCTAGAGTCTCCCACTATTCCACTATGTGGACCGTGCATTCCATGTTCATCCACCAGAGAGGCGTCTCTGAGCTCTGACCTGGTCCTCCACTACTCCAGAGCCTTCCGTGTCTCCCTATTGCTCCCCTACTTAGGGAGCACTCCTGCCAGCCCTTCAGACTCTCCATCCAACTCCCACTGCATTTACTCCCGTGCATTCTTGCTCCGATGGAACTGCCTCCTCCCCATTGTCTGAGCAGACTCCTTTCCCCTTCCTTCGCTCACTCTTTGTTCTGGTTCTGCCCCCCCACACACACACACACACGCACGCCATCTCGCTGTCCCACACCCACCCTGACCACAGGGTCACCACACAGCCCCTCTTCACAGGGTCCCCTTCTGCTTTTCCACCAGCTGCCCAGCCCAGTCTCCTACAAACCTCCTCCCACCATCATGAGGGTCAGAGATTTGAGGATTTTCCTGACGTACCTCCCTGTGTCTTGGATGTTTCTCGCACACGATAACTAAAACTCAGTCATGCTTTTGCAACAGATGCTTAGAATAATTGTGGACCTGAGGTTTAAAATCAGGAACCTCCAGGTTGTATTTTTCCACATGAAGACAAATGACTTTTTATAAATGAAGTTATAGGAAGTATAAAATAACATGAGACATGGGAGCAAGTGAAGGAAACAGAAGGGGGATTAAAACAAGACAGTCCCCAGTCAACTGTGGGCCGTGGTGCGTAAGTTGGCCACCGCCCCCGGGGTCACTGTCAGAAGCCTGGTCTCCACGACTGGGAAGCGTGCGTTGTTGGAAGAGGTGACTTGGGCTTGGACAAAGGTGACGGTGGGAGGCCCCGGGAAGGCCACGGGCCCCGGGAAGACATTCTGGGACGTACATCTCTTCATGCTGCGACTGTGGACAAGGTCAGAGCGTGCCCTCTGCCCACCGGATGCCTGGCGTCCAGTTCACTAGAGACGACTCTCCTTCCTCTTGTTCAGAGAGAGGAAACAAGCCTCTGACGTCACCAGGGATTTCACGAACCAGGAAATTCTATAGCCTCATGGTCGTCACTGAGTCTTAAAACGGTCACTCATAGAACAATAAGCATAATTGCTTCAATCTGTTCGAATAAAGAGCAGTTTAACTTCATGATCGGTTTTTTAAAAAAAATCTTCTAAAAATGAAATAATCCTGGCCCTTCCCTTAATATCTACTTTCTTTAAAGCCTTTTAAATGGTTACGATCTTCAGAAAGTTAAAAAATATGATTTGTTTCTAAATTTTTCCCTTTGGTCTTGGACTTTGGAAGACCACACGATTTGTTGTCATACTAAATCACATGGGTAATATTAAAAACACATTTTCTAAATGGGTTTCTTCTTGAGCTGAAGATTTTACTTGGATGAAGATGATCGATATTACCTTGACGTTCTCAGAGCAAAATAGAGTCTTTCATTTCTCCCTTCTCGCTCGGAGGTCTGCCAGCCATTGTCTGGTCCAACCTCTAAAACTCAAACTTCCCTTGGTGTCATTTACGGTGTCAGAGGCCATAAACGCTGCATCTCATCTTGAATGTAGGGGGGCTGACACCTCCTCCTAACCAAAACCAGACTTCACTCAGAATAGTGCTCCCTGGAACGGGCAGCCCCGTGTGTTTGCACGATCTCACGCGCGCGGCTTCCACAACAGCCTGGGAGACGGGTGCGCCACTGTGCCCACTCGCAAGTGGGGACAGTGAGGCACAGGGTCCAGGTAACCCACCCAGCTTCCCTGAAGCCTGCAGCTGGTTGCGGATTGCACTGCGCAGCCACAGCTGGGCCCGCAGACACCTCCCCCATTGCCCCTCGCACCCCCACACGTGCTGGCAGATCAGTGTCTGCCAGGCGAGGGAGCGTCTGGCCGCCGCCATGGTGCGCATCTCCTCTCCCAGAGCCCTCGTGAGAGCCTTTGTCTCACTTAACGTCTGAAAATGGTTCGGCTCTTCAACAGAGTGGATGGTCGAGGTTCCCACCACCGTAAAAGTTAGTTCCATGACACCCTGCAGGGGTCCCCTGGGGCTGGCAAGGTGGAGAGCCTGGGCACGGGAGGGGCAGAGCGTGCAGGACCCTCCCCGCCCGCCCACAGCGACTTCTCGTGTGCATCTGCATGCCATGCATGTGCATGCATGTGCCAGTGTGCATGAGTGTGTGTTTATCGAGAGTGCCGCTGTGCTGGGCCCTGGGGTAGCCCCGGCAGACGCGTGAGGGGGACAGACCCACTCACTTCCCTCAGAGCCTCACAGCCTAGTGGGGTGTGGGCTGCACCGAACAGGGACTGGCCCTGGGACTCGAGATTTACTAGACGCACAGAGCTCCCCTAGCCACACTGCTGTGCTGAACATCAAATAGTCCGTCTGTCTGTCTGTCTGCAATATGCATCTATGCCTCCACCATCTGTATCTACCCATTCCTCCCTGCCTCTCTTGCTAAACCATTGCAGAACATGACACTCTGGCCTCAGATCTTTCCTTCTGCGTGTGGCCCTCATATGGTCACTGGTTGGAAGGGTGGCCCCAGGTGATTTCCTTAGATTTTCAGACACTGTACTTGGTGACAAGAAATAGCACATATCTTGCAGGTAGGTTGTTCGTTAAATGAGAAAAATTATAAAACACTTGGTTAAAAAAAGTATGTATATATTATATTATTATATATGTTATTGTATTACATTATAGGTATAGATAGATCAGAGAGAGAGAGAGGGGCCAAGAGGGTCCGGTCTCCAGTTGGCTGCACCATGCTCCATAGTCCACACACCACTCTCCGTGAACCCTGAGCCGTCGCTCCAGGGAAACGTGGAATCAGGGTCCTGCGGGCTTCGGGTCACAACATTCTCATCAACCCATCAATGCACACGACCTTGTTTATGTTTCCATGTAAAAATCCTTATTTAATACATGTTGTGGGTTCATTGATCCTGAGCCTACGGCCTCCGGCCCCTACCTCCCACCCGTCGCGGCCTCCCAGACGGCACCGGGGTCACTGTGCCTGGGACCATTTTAAACAGCAAAATCATAAATTTCTAAAAAACGCCAGAAGCTGTGCTACTAATCACACCAGGTGAAGGACCCCGGGTAGCAGCTGAGCCAGAAAGCAGAGCACCGCCGTGACCAACCCAGCTGGGAGCGCCAGGGACTCGAATCTCTCTCCCTCTGGGTGCGTCCACAGACAACTTTGGAAGTGCTGTGTTGATTTGGGGGCTACAAATAGATTTTCTTGAGCAGGTGAACTCACAAATGTGGAACCCACGAATAATGACAATCGGTTGTCTTCCTTAATAAATAAAACCACTAGGAGTTTCCTCAACAGCTTAGCAGCCTTGGACTGTTGGAAAGCTTTCTATAAAAAAGCCAACAGCAAGATGATGTTTATCCTTCCCCACGTCATCAGCTTGAAGGAGTCTGTTCAGGAGAGCTTCCATCCTGAACGTCCTGCTGTCTGTGTTCCTTTGTGGGTGTGTCTCGGGAGGTGGGCTACATCTGCTTATCCGCACACCTGTCCTGCAGACAGCAGGTGTCCCCGGGCTGCCAGACCCCCGGGACAGCAAGGGCAGTTCCTTTGCCCTCAGATGCTCTGTTGTTCCAAGAACTAGAGGTTGTCATTTTCCATGCTGGAAAGAGGAACTTGCCCTCTGGGATCGCGATGGCCTGGATGTTTCCGCCTTCTCCCCTGCTGAGGCTGCATCAGGCTAAAACACCCCACGCCTCTGTTAGACACTGGGCTCAGGGCACACGGCGCAAGCAGAAAGAATGGGTGTGTTGCCCGCCCGCCCATCAGCCTTCACAGGGGCAGCCCACGTAGTAGGAATGGAGCCCGAGGGTGCTTAAGTCCCGACGTCCCCAGTGTGGCTACCCTATAGATGCAGCAAATGTTAGGTCCTGAGTCAAAGCCAGCATAGAACCCAGCGGGCCCTCCACCCGCGCGCGGGGCTGTCCTGCTTACGCCGAGCCTCACACGGTGAGAAGGCGTGGAATCTGCTGACGCTTTCCCTCTCTGCGGGTCAGTCCCAGGGCCACACAAGAAGCAGAACATCACGAGTGAGGGAAGGAGACACTTGTCAGTGACGGGTGCCCACAAGGCGTCACCAAGTCTGCTGGGCTGTGTTAGGGGCAAAGCAAAGAACCTCCCACTCTTGTTGAATGTGGGGAGGGAGGAGAATGTGACCTATATGTAGACAGACGGTCCCGTTCACAGCGAGCAAGGCCGATGAACCAAGAAGGGAAGATGAGGGGCAGGGGTGGCCCGAAGCACGGGCACAGCACGTCTCACCACCTCACCTATGGGGAGACATCTGAGTGGACAGCAGTGCGGGGCGGGGGGACCGGCCTCGCAAGGGTCTGGGGAAGGTTCTCGGGGAGAGGACAATACCGGCACAGCTGCTCCACAATCTGAGGAAATGGAGGCACAGGCCGGATCAGAGCTGGTCCTGAGTGTGGCCCAGCTGTGCAGAAGGGGACGGAGGGGGTCGCTCTTCGTTTTCCATAAATGGCGTGAATGCCGTCCAGCCAGTGCCTCCTCTCGGGGTGCTTAGACTTTCCCTTAGCAACTAATTAAGCCTTCTTGGTGCTTTTTAACAATGCAATTAGGCACCGAGGGAATGCACGTTTTGGGGAAAAGTATCTTGTTTCTGGGTCCTCTGACCCACGGCTCACGTTGCCAGAGAGCTCAGCCACCACGTCAGCGAAGGGACGGGAATCCGCTCGGGCGGCAGGAGCTCCCGAGGTGGAATTCAAGATCTAGGAGCTCAGATTTCAATCACAAGATGAGGAGGCCACCGTCCTAACTTTGCTACCTGCCATACACAACATTCAAAATTATATTGAGTTGCCTGCCGATTTTCAGAAGGAGGAAAAACTTGGACTTTGTCAGAGTTGATTTCGTGGGAATACAAATTATTCTGAGATGCTAGTACATCATGTACTGATCTGTCCTAAGGCTGTGATTTGGGATCCAATCTGCACTTTCTGGGGCAGTGCATGGGACCCCGCCTCCGCCCCCCACCTTCTCATTGCTGTTACCTATTGAAATAAATTTGCATTTGCATTTGCTACTGCAAGCAAGGCCTCCTCGGGGTTCAAGCATCTCTACTGCATATTTCTCAAAGGGTCCACTCAAATCCATCCAGAACAAGAAAGCAGTGAGTCAGTGATTTGGAACTGGGGGCCCGAGACGGGGATGCGTGTGTGATTTGGAATTTTAGAGTGGAAACCAGCCTCTAAAATATACAGTGTTCTGAAAAGGTTTTAAAGCTGAGTGCATTCCTACAGACAACTTGTGATTGTAAACTCTAGCTTGAATGACAAAGTCAACTGCTCTGTTGTTGACGGAGAGAAACAGGTGCAGATGCAATCGGAGAGCCTCTCGGGCCAGGAGACGCCCTCTTCTCTCAACAGGGCCCAGGTTCTTAGGGACCAGACACACCGGTGACTCCAGTGAGGACCCTGTAGAAAGCACGCTGGTCCCTGCAATATTGCACGCCACGACATTTTCCTCTCCTTGGGGCACAAAGCACAAAGGAATTCTAGAAGTGCCTTAAAAATAAACAAGAGCCTGAATCACCAGCGTGCACAGTTACCACGGGTCCTTTTTCCTCTGCTATTTTAAAGACCAGTTGATTTTCCAAGGAGCCATTTGATTATCTGATTGCATCAATATTTTTTGTACTCTGTTTTGAGTTTGATTAAAATGCATCTGGAGTTTGCTGTTTCCATTTAAAACATTGATGATCCAGTGCACGGAAGCATGTCGATTCTCAACTCTTTGTTGCACAATTCTTCTCTGCCTTTTTTCCCAGGAAGTTTCCATGATGCCAGAAACAGAAGTTGTAAGGAGGGTCTTGACCAACACGAGGGCCTCGTTGCCATGTGGGGAAGGGGCTCTCAGGATGGCACGGGTCCTGCCTTCCATCCAGCCTCCTGCACAACATGTGAGGACTTCTTTGCAATAAGGCTCTCACTCCCTGAACTGGTCACAGTTTAGGAAGCTCTTCCATGTCACTCAGCTCCTTTCTGCTCTACCAGCTTGCAGACCAGCCCCTCCCAACCCCCACTTCCAGGCACGGTCATCCACCTATAGCCTGTTCAGCACCTGCCCCAAGCTGACCGTGCACTGAGCTCTCAGGGGACCACACGGGCAACACCGCTGTGTTTGCTGAGACTGTGCAGGAGCTCAGAGGCCAACAACGCTGGGAAACACAGTGCTCTGCACCTATTCAGGGACAGGAGGGCTATGTAGGTGGAACGGAGACGGGTCCCCGGGTCTGAGCTGTGCGGGGCCGCGAGGGATGCCAGGGAGGCCTCACTGAGAAGCAAGGGTTTCCACCTCACTGGGGCAAGAGTAAAACCTGGTGAGGGAGCTGACTGTGCCCAGACCTGGGGAGAGTGCACACAGCCCAGGACAGTGGAGCCAGGTGCTCCAGGGGCAGCGAAGGAGCAGCGAAGGGCCAACGAACCTGCAGCAGGGGGACCCTGTGGGCCAGCCAGTGGAGAAGAAGCCAGAGAAGGACAGAGCATGAAGACTGAATGCAGTCACGGGCTGAGGGGGGCTCGCTCATCCTGACAGGGTGGCCAGGGAGCCCTGTAAGTGGTGGCCGGGACAGCTCCTGGGGCATTCCCCTTGAAGGAGAGCTGAGACGTGGGGACTTAGTGAAGCGAAGGGGTCAGGGTAGCCCTATCTGGAGAATACAGGGTCTCCAGTGGGGTGTCATTCCTTAACACTGGACCAGAAGAATGAACTTGTCCCAAGTTAATGATAAAGAGTTGAAAACGTGTGTCATCTACCATGGATAAAGCTATGGAGAAGTCCAAGACCCGGTCGTTTTTAAATGTCAAGACTTCCTTGCCCGTCATTTTAGAAGGATTATCACCCATTCAAAGGTAGGGGGCGGCTAGGTTTTCCAGGAAGATCAGGACGATTAGTCAGTGGGCAGCAGACTGTGAAGGACAGCCCCAGCTGCTCATGCTCTGGGCGCTCGGCCCCACGAGGCGGGTTTCCCCATCGCCATGGTCCCCGACGTGCGTTGGGGCCACTGAAGAGTTGGTTTCTGCAGAGTATTGGGGGTAAACCAGTTGTTCCATAGGATCTCTGCAACCTCAGGTGTGTAAAGAAGAAGGGCTGCCTTCCAGCCACGTGTGGTCTGTGTGAACCTGTCCCACCCATGGGCCCTGCAGTCAGACGGCAGGGTCTTGAGTCTGCCCCTACTTCTTGCTTCAAAAACTTAACCTGGCCGGGACTGCAACAGATGTGAGCCATTGGAATACATACAAGAACAGCAGACCGAATGAAATGGTTTATGGACATCACGTTCGTGGGTTACATTGCTCTGGCATAGAATGAAGAAACCTGGAGCACAGCTGAAGGTAAAACTCGTCCCACTCTGATTCAGGAGTCATGTCTGTCCATAGACCTTTGTGCGTGGTCTTTCATAATCCAGGAAACCATTTAGCATCGAAGACTTGGACTGTGTTTCTCAGCAGGGCTCGTGTCTGGAGGAGGATAGGTAAGGGACAGGTAAGCGTGGGGATGTGGGGACCCCTGCTCTGGGGAGTGGGGCTTTTGAAATGCCTCTGCTCCAGGATGGAGGGCAGGCACCTAACTCTGCTGGGGCAAAGAACAGACCCTCGAAGGTTGAGAGCCCACCAGCAAGGGGAGAAGGACAGTCCAAGGTAATGCATGGAGACCCCCGCAGGGCTGTTGGCAAGGCTGGACCCCAGGACTTAATTCTGGGAAAGGATGGAAGGTTGGACTGGAGATAGGACATCAGTGGGAGATCTTGAAGTGTGGAGATATGTGGACCTTCCCCTTTCTATTGGATCATCAGAGGGTTTTAAGCAAGGCGAGAAGGCACAATCATACTCTCATGGCAGGTGAATAATCCAGATGAGGTGAGCCAGATGCAGTGTGACCCCCGGCCCAGGAATCCCTGGCCACACCGTACCATTTCTCACCTGTGTTACCGAAACCGTCTCTCACCCGACACCCTGCGCTGCCCCAGCGGTCCCGTGAGCCATTCCTAGCATGAGCCCGAGTGTCTGGTTAAACAGGAAACAGAACCAGTCCAAGCCTGGCGTGGCATCCACTTCACTCAGAGAACAACCCCATGACCAGAGGAACGTTTCTGAGCCCCGACCTGGCCAGTCCTGCTCTAGAGCCTCCCATGGCTCCCTATCGCTCCCCTAACGAGGGAGGGGCTCTAACACCCTTCAGCCTCTACGTCCACCTCCCACACTCACCTTCCACTATGCATTCCCCTCCATCTGCTCTTGCTCTAGTCAAACTCTTCTCATGGCTGGTGCAAACTGCCTCCCCCTTTCTTTGCTCACACTGTTGGCATCAGGTTTGCCCCACTCTGACTTACTGTCCCACACCCACCCCGAGTCCCGGGTCACATGCAGCCCCTCTCCACCAGGTGCCCTCTGTTTCCCTCTGTTGCCAGCCTAGGTCCCCAGCTCTTCTGAGCTCCAGCTCTGCGCCTCTCTGAGGCCATTCTCCGGTCGCCGGGAGGATGTTTAGAACCCTCGTGGAAGGGACTTGAGTATGTGTTTGTGGAGATATCACAAAACCGCCCCAGGAATTATAAACATGTTGGGGAAGATACTTTGAGGCAATGCAACTGTTCTTTCCCTCCTTAAAAACCAGGCACTAATAGCCTCGCTTTCTGGCTCATGCCTATTCTTGCCATGTGCTCACAGGGGCTGGGGCTTTCTTCATTTCTTCTGCATCAGCTGTGTAGAATACTTCTGTATGGATGATTCACCCACTTTTCCCTGTTTGCTTATTGAACCATTTGTTTATATTAGTAGGAATTCATGAATATTTATTTTACTCATTCAGTTATCTGATAATTTCATAATTTTCTTTGTTGCTGAAATCGTTTGAGTTTTGGCCATTAGAAACTCTTTCAAGATGCTCCTGAGCGCCAGAAGACATGAACAGACATTTCTCCAAAGAAGACAACCAAATGGCCAACAGACACTTGGAAAAAGGTTCCGTATCACTCGGTATTAGAGAAATACAAATCTAAACCACAATGAGATACCACCTCACACCTGTCACAATGGCTAAAATTAACAGGTCAGGAAATGACACATGTTGGCGGGGATGGGGAGAAAGGGGAACCCTCTTGCACTGTTGGTGGGAATGCAAGCTGGTGCAGCTACTCTGGAAAACAGTATGGAGGTTCCTCAAGACGTTAAAAATAGAGCTACTCTACAACCCAGCAATTGCACTACTGGGTATTTACCCCAAAAAATACAGATGCAGTGAAAAAAAGGGGCACCTGCACCCCCCCCCAGTGTTCATAGCTGCAATGTCCACAATAGCCAAACTGTGGAAGGAGCCGAGATGCCCTTCAACAGATGAATGGATAAAGATGTGGTTCATATATACAATAGAATATTACTCAGCCATCAGAAAGGATGAACATCCAAGTTTTACATCAACATGGATGGGACTGGAGGAGATTATGCTAAGTGAAATAAATCAAGCAGAGAAAGTCAATTATTATATGGTTTCACTTACTTGTGGAACATCAGGAACAGTATGGAGGACGTTAGGAGAAGGAAGGGAAAAATGAAGAGGGGGAAATCGGAGGGAGAGATGAACCATGAGAGACGATGGACTCTGAGAAACAAACTGAGGGTTCTAGAGGGGAGGGGGGTGGGGGATGGGTTAGCCTGGTGATGGGTATTAAGGAGGGCACACTCTGCATGGAGCACTGGGTGTTACGCACAAACAATGAATCATAGATCACTACATCAAAAACTAATGATGTACTGTATGGTGACTAACATAACATAATAAAAAAAACATAACTACAACAAACTCTTGAAAATCAAAAGCAAAGAAAACATGTCAAAGCAGCCAGAGACATAAAGGACACATTAAATTTCAGATGGCAGGGAATGGATGTAGGGCTGACTTCTCAGAGCAGCGGGACAGGAGCATATGCGGGTACAAAGGCTGGGGACAAACGCTCCCAGCAGCACTGAGAGCTTCAAACCGGGGTCCCTAAAGCCAGCCGAGAATTCCAAGTCTCTAAGAGCATCCGAGGATGAGAAAGTAACCATTTGTATCGTACCCTCCCTTTGTAACCTCTCGCTCCGTCACAAAGGAGGAGGGAAAGATGATAGACAAGCACAACTAGTGCAGCAAGTAAGTGAAGTGCAAAAGGTCTATGCACCATCCCCGACAGGAATCCCAGCTGGTCTTTTTAGTGGAAATTGGCATGTTGACCCTAAAAACCCATATGGAAATGTAAAGGCAGAATGTTTACGGAAACCTTGAAGTAGAAGAACAAACTCATGTATTTTGGTAGCTGCACAAGTTGCTCCTGAAGCTAGAGTAGAGCGGTGTAAGGAAGGACTGGAGGACAGCTCCTGGGCAGACGGCCATATGTGTCACACAGTCCTTGCCCTACCCCCTGCTGGGCTCATCGCGCCTCCTGGAGATGTTGACGCCATTCACTTCCGCAGAAGACAGAGCCAACACAGAGAAGACCCAGCAGAACCACAGGCACAGCTGGAGCCTAATCCCAGCACCAAATCCCCTGGAGGATTTTAGCGAGGCAGCACATATCATTGCTACAGCCTGTTTGAGTCTGGATTTTTGCTATGCATATCCTTGCAACTAAAAAAGTGACTTAAATGATTAAGATAAACCCCTTTATTTAAAACACACACACACCCCACCTTTCTACCCAGTAATCTTCAAAGTAAAAGCGTACCCTAACTTCATAAGCAAATGTTGAAATTTGGGTGTGATACTTTGAGGAGTGTAATAATGTTATGCTGAAAGGTTCTCCAGAAACACAAGGTCATTTGATGAGAGCAAAATCACACCAAAAGTCCCCCAAACACAAGGTTATTTGATGAGAGCAAAATCAATCCTTCCAGGGGAAAACGGAGTACTGTGTTGTACTTTTATGCATTACTGTCCACCTCCAGACGCTGGACCCCTCCTCCCTCAGGGACACTTACCCTTTAGACTCTTCCGAAACTTCACAAGATCTTTAGTTATTTTATTCAACAAGACTTATGCCATATCTCTCACGACAGCCTCATAAAGCCCCCATCACCGCTTGCCCCCAGTCTCAGGGGAGTGAGGTTCCACAGTAGCTGGCACGCTGCTCTGAGGAGCCCGACTCATGAGACTCACCGACTTTACATCAAGGTTCAGAACACGGCAAGGACCTCCACTCTCAGTGCAGCCCGTGCAGTAAGCTCAGAAATGGTAATAAAAGTATCCAGATGAGAAGGGAAGGAAAAAATGTCCCCCCAGTAGATGACATCAATATCCACCCAGAATGTCCCCAGGGATCTATGAAAACAAACACACACACACAAAAACAACTAACATTCTTCAGTCACCTTTCAAGGCCAAAGGGTTCAAGGTGAATGTACTACAACCCACAACCCCAGAAAACCATATTGGATCAAGGTGAACGTACTACAACCCACAACCCCAGAGACCCATATTGGATCAAGGCGAACGTACTACAAACCACAACCCCAGAGAACCATATTGGAAGATCTTAACACACTTGTCTTAATGACTCTGAGCTATAACACCAAAGAAGGCAATCATAATAAAGTACATTTGAATAAATAGCATGTGTTACCTATTGCACATATATAGGATGTCTCATGCAACAAGTACAAGATGCACATTTTATCAAGCATATGTGAAACATCTTAGGAATCGACCAACAACTGGTCTATAAAGCAATTTTCAACAAACTTCAAAGGATTACATCAAACAGACTGTGTCTCTGACCTTAATACAATGAAGTTATAAATTTGTAATTAAAAAAACAGAAACTAGGAAAATGGCTGTATATTTGGAAATTGGGAAATACAGTTTTGAAATATCATAGAGGCCAATAAAGAAATTAGAAATACTTTGAATCAACTGATATACAAAATGCCACATAAAATTTATGAGAAGCAGCTAAAGCTGTGTTTAAGGGAAATGCATAAATTTAGAAAGGATAAAAGCTTAAACTGTAATATAATAGAAAGGAGTAACAGTATTAAAGGATGGAAATAATAAGCTTAAGAATAGAAATTACTGAAATAAAAAACTAACAATAGAAATGACCAATAAAATAAATTGTCATGCCTTTAAAAAATAAGTTGTTAATAATCCTTGGTGAGTTTTATTAAAAAAAAAAAAAAAAAAGGAAAACTGAAAATAACCATCTCAGGCTAACACCACAAATACTGCGGAGACTAAAAGTCTGAGAAGCTGTCGTGAACAAATATGTCAGTGATTTTAAATACCTAAATGAAGTGGACAAGGACAAGAAAAATATAATTATTAAAACATGATGCAACAAGAAATAAAATCTCTAAATGCTTTAATTACTATTATATATAATATATATTGATATATATGTATATATATCAGTAATTAGAATATTTTCTAAAAATCAAAGTACCTGGTGTCACTAGCAAAATTTATCACATATTTAAAGGAGAAGTAACACTAATACTTATGTAAACTCTTACACAGAATAGGAAAATATGGGACAATTCTCAAACATTTTATGAGATAAACATAACTTTGATACCAAAAATGAAATGATCTTATGATTAGGGTCAACTACAGGTTAGTCTCTTCATGTGAATAGACATAAAATATAAATAAATGTCTAAAAATACTGGTTCCTCAATATAAAGGACAAAAAAAAATGAGCAAAACAGACTTATTTGAGGAATGTAAGATTATTTTAACATTATAAAATCAATCAATATGATCTACCAAAATAACAGATTTAAGGAAATAATGTCATCTCCAGTGATGCATAGAAAACAAATGATACAATTTAACACCCATTTTTTAATTAAAAGAAAACAAATACTCTTAGCCAACAGAAAGTCCATTATATGATAAATGATTCATTAAAACCTATAGCTAACATTGCATGTACTATGAAATATGTTTACTATTTTCCTTTGGCAGGATACTAGCTGTATTTTGGAGCACCTTTCCTGTGCAATAAAACAGGATAAAATAATGAAAGATATAAAAATTGTCAGTAATGAACTAAAACACTCATCATTTTCAAGTATTAAAGTTGTACATTCAGAAAATCTGAAAAACCTGCAGTTCAATTATAAGAATTAATAAGCAAGGTAGCAAATTTTGCAGAAAGAGTTTAACATCAAAACTGTATTTTTTCTGAAAGCAAACAATATTTGAAAACTAAACAAGAAAGCACCATTTGTGAAAGCATCAAAAGTCTAAATAAATGTTACAAAAAAGAGTACTAGGAAGGTCAAGACAGGCAGGTGTCTGTGCTGCCCTCTTGAAGAATGGTTTATTTCTTATTCCTTCCTAGGATGAAGGAAACTGTAGTTCCCCTGGAGTGCATATCTGTGCACGAGTCTTCTCAGAAAACTCCTCAAATGCGGGTGCACTACAAACTCCATTTCCTTTTCTTCAAAGCTCATCAAGGCAGATGATGAAGATCCCCAATGAGTCACCAGAAACTCAGATTGGAGCCAGCATCACTTACCTTCCAGCCCTTCTGAAGTGGGACTTCCTGGAATATTGTGGCTGAACAGAATTTACATATCACATTGCCCTTGATCACTAACATTTTGGAAACTCTGGGGGAAAAAAATTCCTGGTATTTTTTTTACCTTTGAATTCCCCCTCTTTGTGAAAGAAGAAAGAAGAAAAAAAAGAAAGAAAGAAAGAAAGAAAGAAAGAAAGAAAGAAAGAAAGAAAGAAAGAAAGATCTAATAAAACATAATTTGGTAAGATGTAGTAATTGCTTTCAAATGCTAGATTAATATCCTCCACAGTTTTCTGTACAAAACTTCATTAGGTACACTAATTAAATTTGGGGCAAAACTTCTAATTTGATATCCATATTTTGGTTAAACTTCTTTGATTTAGCCTCCTTATGTTATTTTAGTAGGAGTGGGAGATGGTGAAGTCAAGATACCCATTTCCACTCAAAAGAGATCACAGATTGCTTTAAAACGATTGTTTGTCCAGTTGGCACCCTAGAGGTCCATCTCTTCATAGCTGCACTAAAAATTCTTTAAATCTAAACTCGGATGCTCTCCTTCCACCTACTCTCACATGAAGCGCTCATTGGAACAGTTTGCAGGGTGGAAGGGTAGAAGTCGTAGAGTTGTGTGCTCTGAGCTCCCTATGATTCCACTTCTAGAACACACGGAACAATGTCAATTTCAGGAGAACCTGGGAACTCTCTTCCGCTTACAGTCCTTCTGCATGCTCCAGGAGTGGAGTAAATTACCCACATTCCTCCCCTTACTGAGGACAAATACACCACTTCACAGAGGTGGGGTGTGTATACGCACATGATCTTCTCAACAGCAACGAAACGCCAGCATGACAGCCATAAATGACTGATCTAAAACCTAGTTGCTCAATGCAAGGGATAAGCTCAATGCCCAGGTCTCTGATGACCCTCAGGGCTTCAGCTGAGCAGCAAGGTTGGAGAGTGCTGCCTGCCTGTGGTCAGGAGGGTAAAGACCGGGTCTACCTGGTGAAGACGCCTTCCCTTCCAAGGCGTGCTGAAGGGCCTGTATCTTCTTCTAAGGGAAATCGAGAGTAAACAAGTCAACACACAGCCCTACAACCTGCTTTCACAAAACTGGGAAATCTCTAACTTGAAAAACTAATAAGTTTGCCTTAGGCCCCTGGAAGAAGCAAAGAACAAAATCTCTACAAGAGGATAAAAACATGACCCTGAGATCCAACTATTCCTACAAACATTTATATGATCAATGTCTACAAAAGAGCAAAAGGTAAACTGTCACACAAGAAAGCAAGAAACATGAGTGAGAACCCTTGGGTGGCGGGGGGGGACAGAGAACAAAAACAGACTGAACAGATTTAAGATATTAAAATTGAAAGATTCTGATTATAAAACAGCTTGACTTACGATGCGCAAAAAGAATAGAAGCCAAGCTTTTAACATGGGAACCAGAACAAAGTGACATTGCAGATTTGGGAGAGAACCAAACGGGAATTCTGGAACTGAAAATACTGAAACTAAAGTTAGGAGCACAAAAGAAAGCCAAGAAACACAGTTGAAGAGATAACCAGCAAAACTGAATGTGGGTCTGCAACACACAGGGAGATACATGTGGAAGACAGAAAGAAATGAGGGCAGAATATAGAGATGGACAGGGTGGGACACCCGATTTAATTAGGCTCCCAGGAGGGGTGAATGGGGCAGAGGAAGTTTTTGAAGTGATTATGGTAGTGGACATCCCAGAACTGGTACCAGACCCCACTTCACCCATCCAAGAATCCCAGCTGCAGAGTCAAAGGAATTCACACATACACACATGATGTTGGAAATGCTGAAAACAAAAGGCACAGAGGAAAGTGTGTAACTCGGTTGGCCAGGAACAAAAGAAAAAAACACCTTCGAGGCAGGAAAAGTTCCGCGAGAGCTGACATCTTGCCCAGTGCGGGAAGGAACCAGGTTGGTACCATTAAGTGCAGAGAGGAGATGAAGAGAACACCGAGGTCTGTTCTCAGCAGCGAAATGTTAGTGAAAGCATTTTTTAGACAGATAAAAATGGAGGGTTTGCCACACAAAACCTCGCTAAAGAAATTCTTAAATATGTTTTGGAAACAAGGAAGATGATCTCAGCAAAAGGTCAAAGACAGAAGAAATGAAAAACAAAAAACCGGACACGAAATAAAAACTGGCTCTTAAAATATTAAGTAGACTTAAAATACACTCCAATGACATGTTTGTGGAGTGTTGAAATTTATATTCTAAAGTGTTTTATTGTTTTATCAGTGAAAAAGTTAAAGGTATTGATTCTCATTAGACTTTCATAAATGATAAATAGTTGTTGTGCCCACTGCCATAATGGAAAACAATTGCATGCTTCCCAAACTAGAGTCGGTGGGGGGCGGGGGGAGATGGAGAGAGAGAGGTGCAAACCAAGAAACAGACTCTCAGAGAACACACTGCCGGTCACCACAGTGGAGGTGGGTGGGGGATGGGTGAAGTAAGTAATGCGGATGAAGGGGGACACTTGTGACAAGCACACGGTGATGTTTGGAAGTCGTAAACCGCTATATTGTACACCTGAAACTAAAGTAATGCTATATGTTAACTATACTGGAATTAATATTTTAAAAAAGGAAAAACAATAGAGAAAGAAAATTTAAAAGAGACTAGAAAATAGGTTATCTGTTTAGAGATTAGGAAAGACACACTTAAAATCTGTGAATAAGGGGCCCTGGGTGGCTCAGTCGTTAAGCGTCTGCCTTCAGCTCAGGTCATGACCCCAGGATCCTGGGATCGAGCCCCACATCGGGCTCCCTGGTTGTCAGGAAGCCTGCTTCCCCCTCCCCCACTCCCCCTGCTTCTGTGCCCTCTCTCTCACTGTATCACTCTCTGTCAAATAAATAAATAAAATATTTAAAAAATACATCTGTGAATAAAAGCGGAAATCATAATGGGAACTAGAAAATATTTTGAACTGAGTGAATAGAAAACAAAAGTATATCTACATGTGTGGGATACAGCTAAAGTTGAGGGTCTTAGATGGTTTTAAGAAAGTGTTGGCAAAGAAGCCTAAAATAAGGACAGTGTTCATGTCATGGAATTAGAAAAATAATGAAAAACTTACTGTCCCCCTGAAATTAGAAGGAAAGAAATAGCAAAGATAACATGAAAAATTATTGATCAAGGAAACAATAA
This sequence comes from Zalophus californianus, assembly GCF_009762305.2. Lineage (NCBI taxonomy): Eukaryota > Metazoa > Chordata > Mammalia > Carnivora > Otariidae > Zalophus > Zalophus californianus. The sequence goes on along the minus strand of NC_045606.1, from coordinate 1,360,868 downwards.
TTCAATGCATAGCCAAATATTGTTTTGTTTTGTTAAAAAAAAAAACCTGTAAGCCAATGAAAAACGACACATAACCTTCGTCAAAACAAAAGAGAAGGCAATGTTACAAATCCAGCAGACTTCGAAAAGATCCCAAGAAATGGATCCTGTGAACAACTTGTATCTATTACTTTGAAAATATAGATGGAAAAATAGCGTTGTACACAATGTTAAATGAATACAAATATTCAATGGAGAAATACTCAAATGAAGAAATGCTCATTCAGCATCAGTGAAATAATGAAAAATATTCAGTGAAGAAATATTTCTAATATTACACAAAATATTCCAAAGAGAGAAAAAAATGTTAGCATAATGTTGATAACAAACCATAGTACTCAAAAGAAATTATACAAGCTCATCAGAGACATAATAACCAAGTTTAATTTTACCACCAGTAGCAGGTTGCATTTTTTTGTGATTAAACCAAATGATATAACTCACCACGTTAACAGTTTCAAGATAAAATTAATATGAGTTGTTCATGTCAGATGGAAAAAGTATTTCAAAAAATCCAACAACTATTCATGATAGAAAAAAAACCTTTTATCAAATTATTGGTAAAAGAGGATTTCCCTGACTTAAACAGAGCATTTATATAAACCACAGCAAACTTCCTGAAACTTTTTGATATTCAGAAAAATAGCATATTCTGTGTTATACTGGATAGCCTAGCAAAGGAAGCAAATGTTATAAAGGTTGAAAACAAAACCACAGCAAAATATAGTATATGTATTTATTGACATATGATAAAGTGTAAACAGAAATTTCAAAAGAACCAACAGTTAAATTATTATAATTTTAAGAATTTAGCAAAGATACAGAATAAGCATTTTCACACACAAAAAAAATGGATAACCCTCTTTTAAAGTTCAAACATGAAGATTTTGAAATATCAATGTCTTATAATAGCATGAAAAATCAAATCTTAAAAATAAATACGTGCCATACTTCTATGTGAAAATTTTAAACTGTGTGGAGAGACATTAAAGAAAACCTAAACACATGAGGTGTATTATATTTATGTGCTGGAGATTCATTATGGCAAAGTATTCATTCTCCCAAAATGGACCTGTAAATTCAGTATATTCTCAGTTAAGATCTCAAGATTTTTTTTTTAATTGACAAGCTGAGTGTATAATAGTTCTGAAACTTCAGTGAGCCAAAAATAGCTGACAGACTATTGACAAAGAAGATATCAGGGGAGGCTTTGGTTTACCAGACGGGGACATTGTGCTCAGGCTGGCGTAATTGTGCAGAATTGGGCTGACTAGCGGGTAAGACCATGGGAGAAGACCCACGTGGATGAGCACTGGTCTGACGCTTGTGTCCTGTGTCAGGGCACACAGGCTGCAGGACAGAACCTCCTAGGAGTGAGACTTGCACAGAAATGGAAATCCAGAGATCAGCAGAGAGCCCTCCTCAAGTAATCAGCTGCCTACTAGGCAATAATATCAATACACCTCCACGGACGTGTGGGGGAAAGAGAGACAGAGACAGAGGCGGACACAGACACGTAGAAAGCAGGAGAGAAAAAAGACACAAATGACCAATATCAAGGGTGAGAACAGTGACATTATTACAGATTCTGTAGACGTTAAAAGGATAAGAAGGTATGTTATGAAAAACATTATATCCATAAATTTGATGATTTATATGAAATGGACAAATTTCTTTTTTTAAAGATTTTTTTAGAGTCTTTTTTTTAAAGATTTTATTTATTTATTCATGAGAGACAGAGGGAGAGAGAGACAGAGAGAAGCAGAGGGAGAAGCAGGCTCCCACGGAGCAGGGAGGCCGACGAGGGACTCGATCCCGGGACCCCAGGATCATGACCTGAGCCGAAGGCAGACGCTTAACCAACTGAGCCACCCAGGCGCCCTGAAATGGACAAATTTCTTGAATGATAAAATCATCCGTTCGCTCAAGAGTAAACATAACATAGGTAGATCCAGATTTGGTAAGAACTGAAACTGCAGTTAAAAATATTCCCACAAAGAGGAAGTCCAGCCACAGATGGCTTCACCGGTCAATTCTACCAAAGACTTAAGGAAAAACAATACACTTTCTAAACAAACTCTCCGTTATATAATTAAAGGGAAATATTTCCCAAATCATTCTATGACAAGATCATTACCCTGATAACAAAACCAGACAAATTACAACCACACCCATACACAAAACCATATTAAAACTATAAACCAATATACCTCATGAACATAAATGCAAACATTCTTAACAAAGTTTTAGCTGAGTCCAACAATATACCAAAGGTATAATCTTCTGGGCGCCTGGGTGGCTCAGACGGTGAAGCATCTGCCTTCAGCTCAGGTCATGATCCCAGGTCCTGGGATCGAGCCCCGCATCGGGCTCCCCGATCCGCAGGAAGCCCGCTTCTCCCTCTCCTTCTGCTGCTCCCCCTGCTTGTGCTCTCTTGCTCTCTCTGTCAAATAAATAAATAAAATCTTAAAAAAAAAAAAAGTATCATCTTCTATGAGCAAATGGAACTTGTTCCAGAATTGCAGAAGATGCATCTAGAATGATGCAGAATAACGAACAACATTTGACAAAATCCAATATCCGTATCCAAACCCTTAGCAAGCTAGGAACAGAAGAGACCTTGCTGAACCTGATAAAGGGTATCTATGAAATGCCACAACTAACATTGTATTTAAACGTTAAAGGCTGAATGTTTTCTTCCTAAATTTGGGAACAAAATGGTGATTCTAGCCAGTGCAATAAAACAAGAAAAACGAGCTAGGATAGTCAGGTTAATGTTGAAAAAGAATAAAATTGGGGGACTGACACTACTTGATTTCAAACCACATAAACCTAAAGCAGTCAAGACGACATAGTACTGGCATAAAATTAGATACAGAGATCCGTACAACAGAAGAGATTCCGGAAATATACCCACACTTTCCTGCAAAACCGATTTTTGATAAAAGTGCAAAGAGACTAATCCTTTCATCAAATGGTGCTAGAAAAATAGGATATGCATACTAAAAAAGATGTAAATTTATATCGCATATAATAATTAACACAAAAGCGTATTTCTGCTGTCTTTTTTCCTGGTGATTTAGATGTGAGTGATTCTGAAGACCAGAAAAGAGTCAAATTATTTCGGGCAAGAAGTGGTCAATCAGGCTCCTTTGGAAAGTTTCCAACATTTCTGTTATTTTGTTCACAGATGTGGCATTTTTTTAAGGATGTTCAAAAGCCTAAAGCCTATCTATTAAAAGCCTATGTTTTGGGGCGCCTGGGTGGCTCAGTTTGTGAAGTGTCTGCCTTCGGCTGAGGTCATGATCCCAGGGTCCTGGAATCGAGTCCCGAGTTGGGCTCCTTGCTCAGCGGACAGCCTGCTTCTCCCTCTGCCTTCCACTCCCCTTGCTTGGGCTCTCTCTTTCTCTCTCTGACAAATTATTAAATAAAATCTTCCAAAAAAAAAAAAAAAGCCTATGTTTATATTTAGGAATAAGGAACCACGTCCTGGAAAGAAGCTTTGCTGACTGATTTTTTATCTACTTTTAATACTTTTAATTCTGTTTTGTCTCATTGTTGATTTGTGTTTTAATTTAACCTTGGAGTAAAGGTGTTTTATAATAATTGAAATTCCGAGAAGGAGCTTGGCTACTTTGTTGATCTCCTTACATAAACTTCCCTAAAAGGAGAAAACTGTCGTTTTGCATTGATCCAAAAGCCACCTATTTGCACTTTCTGATTTTTTCCCAAACAGAATGCATCCCCACAGCAAGGTGTCTTCGCTTCCCACCCTCCAGCAGACGGCGGACGGCAGGAGCAGAGGTCTTCCCAGGTCCCACACAGGAGTCTGCGGTCGCAGCCTGAGGAATATTTCACTTGAAATCTTTAATAAAATTGCACCCCTAAGCCTAGAAAAAGAGCGAATCTTTTTCTATCTCTAACAAATCACAAATCTGAAGACTAAGATAAACACAGCTCTGAGGAAGCCAATACTGTGACTACATTCTGGAATTCAATATTTAACTTTAAAAGTAAGAATTATTTCTTTTATTCCTCCAGCAACAATCTCCATTCATGCCATGCTCTTCTGCCTGGCATCAGACAGTTTTCAGAAATAATTCAGGAAAACCCCACATTCCTTTCACCCAAACCCCCCAAGGGCTAACATCCTACAAAACTAGAGCACACGGTCACAACCTGAATCACATCCCTTTTGCCAGAAGAGCAGCCTCTACATTTCTTGTAGAGTAAGTCCACTGGCAGTGAGCTCCCACATTTTTGTTTGTCTGAAAACTGCGTTTCTCCCCTACTTTGATGGATACTTTTGTGGGGCATAGGGTTCTGAGTTAACCCCCCGATGTACACACACCCACTTCAAAACTGACTCTCAGCGTCTTCTTGCTTACAAGAAATCTTTTGTAAACGTGATCATTTTTTCTTGTAAAAAGGCATCTTTTTCCCCCTCTGTTTGTCTTTAAGATTTTTACATTGTCTTTGGTACTCGGCAGTTTCAATATGAAATGCCTAGTTGGTATGTGTGTATGTATCTATGTACACTACTCAGATTATGTTTCATGGAGGAGCCGGGACACTGTGGTCTGGGTGAAGAATTAGGATCAGCCAGCACTGCGGGCGAGTGTTCTCCAGGTCCTCCCTACCCGCACTGTGAGCGCTGGCTAGGGTACCCTATGTGAGCACTAGCTCAGTCTGTAAGAGGTGCCACCGCCAGGGACTTCACCGTAATGGGGCCCATAGCAATTCATTCAACATTTCCAGCTGAAGCCTCCACTGGCTTCTCGGCATCCAGCGATCTCTGCCCCAGATCAGCAAATGCATGGTCTTGTACCTCCCTGAAGTTACCTTGCCGCTGGATTTCAAGTTAGTCTGCCCTGTGACACCGATCCCCCGGTAATTCATGGACAGTCACTAACTTGTCACTAGTTTTCTTCTTATTGTAAGGGTGAGTATAACTCAATCCTTCTGCATCTTTCGACTGAATGTCACAACTCACTCCCCAGGGCGAGGCGGATCTTAATACTAGCCAAAGCCCAATAACTATGTTATAAGAATTGATAATTATAGACCGGTTACTTTCATGCATACAGATGCCAAACACATAAACAAATTTGATTATTTAAAAATGATAATATATCATGTTAAATTTGGCTTATTCCAGGGAAGGGAATTTATGTAAACATTCAATTATCAATCAATATAGATTGTAAAATATTACTATTATTCAAAAAGTCCTAATAATACATATTCATCTAAATGCAAGAGTATTTGACATAATTCCACACCATTTATGATCAAAACTCTTGGCAAAAAAACCTTAGACTAGAATGCTACTTTCTAAATCTGATAAAGGATATTTATAAAAGTCTTGAGCAATCATCACACAAATGATGAAATGTTACAAACGCACCACTGAAATTTCTGTTCATCAAAATATATCACTTAGCATAAACACACAAGCCACAGAGAAGGGCAAGTTGTATCTGACAGCAGATTCATATTAAGAATATCTGAAAACACCCTGCAAACCAATAAAAAAAAAGCCAATCACTTCTGAGATGAGCATAAGACGTGAACAGGTGCTTCCCAAAAGATGATATCCACACGGTCGATGAACATTCCTAAAGATACTCCGCTTCATCGGTCATCATGAAAGCACAAAATGAAACCAGCCGGTGATTGCAGGACACACCCCTTCGAGAGTCTAGGATGAACAAGCTGGATGACGCCTGGGACGGGAACAGGATGAGAGATGAATATGGATAAAGCTAATTCGGAAAACTAGTCACACTGTGTACTAAAGAAATTTCAACATATACATACCCTGCGGCGCAGCAACCTTGCCCCTCATTAACTCAAGAGAATGAGTGCATCTTCGCCTAAGATATCATTTTGCAAGAATGCCCTTAGCAGCACGTTGCTAACCAGAAACATCCGGAATGTTCATCCATGGATAATTTGTGATCTATCCCCACAATACAATGGTAATCAGGATGCTACGTATAACAACATGAATGAATCTCACAGAGTTCGCGGTTAGTCAGAATTAGCCCTGAGAACAGTACCTCCTGCATACAGTTCAACAATAGGTCAAACTACTTTATAGGATCGGAAATCAGGAAAATGCATCTTTGCCAAGAGTCAGTGATGAGGAAAAGGCTTCTGGTTGTGCTATGCCTTATTTCCTGCTCAAGATGTGGGTTTCAAGGATGCATTCGCATCACGAAGATTCATGGAGCTGTAGCATGAACATTTGTGCAGTTTTATGTAAGTTATACCTATGATAAAGACATCTTTCATTTTTATTATTTTTTAAAGGTTTTATTTATTTATTTGTTAAAGAGAGAGAGTGAGCACAAGCAGAGGGAGGGCAGGCTTCCCGCTGAGCAGGGAGCCCGATCTGGGACTCGATCCCAGGACCCTGAGATCATTACCTGAGCCGAAGGCAGACGCTTAACTCACTGAGCCACCCCAATGCCCCTCATTTTACTCTTCAGACAAGTGTCTCACCCCCTACTATTCTTCATAATATCACACATTTTGACTATTCTGTAATTTTCATTTGTTCATGTTAAGTCACTAGATGATTTTATGGTCTACGGCATCTTTAAACAGTCCAATCTCAGAATATTTCAGGGTATAGGTAACCTCTAAATACCAGTTACTTCTGTAGTGTGGGAAGGAGATCATTTTGTTTCGTCTTCTCAGGTTACTGTGAAAGCTAAAGGCTGTGTGGATATCCAGGAAGGATGCCCCCCACACACCCCGTTCTCCCCCATCCGGATCCACCCACCCACGGGCACTCTCCTGGAACAGGACCCTAAAGTCCTCCCAGAAGCCACTCTCAGTCATGTATGTCATCTTCAAACCAGTGAAGTCTTCGCAGTCTCCTGCAGAGATCACGAGCCGCCTCTAAAGAAAGATAGGAGGGTCTTCTCCCCACGCTCTCCGGCCTACCCAGCCCCCCTGGCCCGCCCAGTCAGCTCTCTGTCCTCTCACGGGTGCCTCTCCTTCAGGGACACATGTTCTGAGGCTTCCCTCCTCACTTACAAACAAGCTGTGGCCCAGGCTGTGTCTTAGGGGTCTCCCTGGCCCCCTGCTTTGCAGGTGTCTGGTAAACAGAACGTGCCCCATATGTGAGCGTCCCCCGAGGGCCCCAAAGGACACGGTGAGCATTTTCAGAAGAGCTCAAAGGAAGGTCCATGAAGACACGGAGGATGAGAGCCCCCCCACCCCCGACCAGCAGAGGCTGAGCCCACCCCGGGGCTGAGGGGGCTGTCAGTGCGGGGGGCCCGAGACGGCTGGCGCCGGGGCAGGCGGACGGGGGCGGGGGGAAGAGAGGGGGAGACCAGTCCTCTCCTCCCTGTCTCTGGAATCATCTCCGAGTCCCCCAGAAACCAAACACAACCAGGGAGCCAGAGGGCAGGAAGAGACCGTTTAGGGGGGTCCTCTGTCCTAGGCCCGGGCAGGGAGGGGCAAGGGCCTGGCGGGGGGGGGGGGGTGTAGGGGAAAGGGGGCCGGGATGGGGGGAAGGAGAAGGGGCAGGGCGGGGCAGGGGCTCGGGGGTGGGAGTTGTAAGGGGAAGGGGGTCTGGGCTGGGCAGGGGGAAAGGGCAGGGGCAGGAGGGGGAGGGGCGGGGCAGGGGGGCCAGGGCGGAGAGATGGGGTGGGGGAGGCGGAGAGGCCAGCAAGGGGCGGGGCGAGGTGTGGATCAGGGAGGGGACCGCTCACAGAGTCCCCAGCGCAGGTGCTTGTTAGAGCACCTAGCGAATGTACGGATTTTCATAAATCCAAGTACACTTTGTGTAGCCGGTGAGGGAAGTGCCTACCTTAGCACATTTACAGTTTATGTTTTATTTCTAGCATTTCTAACATTACGGGGAAGAAACAAACCAAGAAACAGACTCTTACCTCTAGAGAACACACTGATGGTCACCAGAGGGGAGGGGGCTCGGGAGGGAGGGGGAAACAGGTGCTGGGGATTCAGGAATGCACCTGTCATGAGGAAAAAAACAAGATAAAATAAAGACTAAGAAACACAGAAACAAATAAATAACTAAGCCTTCGAGGTGGTGCCACAGTGGACATTTTGCAAACGGGGGGAGTCTCAGAGGTGAAGCAACTTCACATCCACGATCTTACAGAGTAAAGAGGGGGGCCCCCATCATTTACGGTGATGACTCGTAGCCTGATTGCCACTTGGAGCAGACACGTAGAGAGGTCAAACATTAAATGGGGCGCTGGCCCAGCCCTGAGATTTCACCGTCTCGGATCCGCCTGAAGATCCACTTGACAGAGAAGGGGACGCGACGTCGTGTGATGACAAAGGCTCTGGACTCCTGGAGCCCGGTCGTCTGGGTTCGGATCCCACTCTCAACCTTGGGAAAAATCTCTGCACTCATCCTGAGATGAGTGGCCCCGAGAAGTATCTTCAGAGTGGCCCTGAGAACACAGCGGGTCTATGTAGGTGTGGACGGTCCTTGGGGCCCGGCCAGCACATTGCCAGCATCACAGCTGAGGTGATACTCATGTTCCCCAAAGTCTGCATGCGGCTGATAAAAGCAAAAGGCAGCAAGATCCTGGCGTCCAATAGGCCATCCCGTCAGCTGACCCACTATTACAGCATACTTAGAAATTCACACTGCTCCAAATACAGCTAAGTTTCCAAAACCATTATTCTGATTTTGGGCTAATTTGGGGGAAAGGCTTTCCAAATTTGTAGAGTCTAGAATGTAGAATGGTGCAATTTTATGGCTCAATGATAAATTATGTGACAGTGATAAAAGCCACTGGACAGGGGTATGTCACCGAGGGCTGTGAAATCCTGCCCTTCGTTTGGAACAAACACCCAGAGGACAAGAAAATGCAGACCCTGAAAGGTGTGGTCTCGCCTCTCCCCTTGGAAAGTAAACTTTAAATGTATGCACAGAAAGGAAATAGAACTGTTTGCAGGGATAGCAAAGGGAAGGTTTAAATACAACCAATTCTCTTAGAAATCTGCCTTTGGTTCAGTGAGAAGTGCATGCACGAAACAAGCTGAAGAGCTGCCCTCTGCCCAAACCTCCTGAGGGAAGACAGTTCCCACCAGCCCTTAACCAGCCACCCATGGAAAGATGGTGAGAGTAGGTTTTCCTGGCTTAGTTTCCAGATAGAAACTACGTCCAGATTCTATTAAATCGGAAATTCTCCTGATCAGTGCCTTGTGAGGCAAAACCCTGAAAAGGGGTTAAGTGTGGGATATTGTGTGACAATAAAATCTTTAGATTTCTTAATTCACTGTTCTTGGCAATTTGTAATTAAAAAAAACCAGGGTAGTGGGTTGAATAAAAGATCCCCAGTGGTGATTATTAGCAGATGTGTATGGGGAAAGAACAAAAAGCACTAAAGAGAGAAAAAAATTAGATTAGTACGAACACAGCCAAAAATTATTTCAGAAATGTGCTGGCAAAGTCGTCAAATAGACTATAATAATTAGCATTAAGGAATGACATCGATATTCAAATGTCTCTTTTACACACACACGGCCACCAGAGTTTGGGGACACGTGTGTCACTGGCAGAAGAAATAACTGTCTGCTAATCATTACATTCTACTTACACCATCTAAATCCTAAAACCAAGCAAACCCCTGGAATGTAAAGACAGTGTTGTGTTCCGTGCCCAGATCAGAGACTCGAAACACCATTCCCGAATCTAGTCTGACTCCGAGTCTGGGCAGGAGACCTTAGAGAACGAGCCTGAGGAGTCTCGTCACACCAGCAGCCACACAAGCATTAGGAATAGCTCAGGTCGTGTCATAAGGACTCAGAAGCCACAACTGGAAGAGGCCTCCACAGTCCAAAGGTGGGACGTAGGGAGCACTCACAAGGGTCGTGACTATCGTGGATGGAAGAGCATCACTGTGTTCAAAACCTCATGATTGATTGATCACTGTGTTCCGTCTCTGTCTCTGAATGATTCACTGTGTCTCCATCTCTGGTGTTGCACACACACCAGTCAGACCTCCAGGTCCCCTTGGGAGGAGAGCAAGGACCCACACATCTTGTGTGAGGCTGCAAATAAGGGAGAAGATGGAGAAGCATCACTGCCTTCCGCGTGCAATCTAGGGCTCCGGTTACCACATGACGGGTGGGGGGTGAGTTTCTCTGTATTAAAGGATTTCAGCTCACAAATGACTGAGAAAGAACAGCCTCGGGATTCCAGTCCCGATCAGCTTCTAATGAGGTCATGGGTCTCTACAGTGGTGGTCCTGGGGCTCCATGCACAGGAAAAGGGAAACAGGCATTCTTGTTCCCCTGACGCAAAGACACCCCAGTGCCTGGGCTGGGCTCTTACTCTCTGGTCAACTAGCATCTCGTTCGTGTGCAGATGTCACAGCCCATACGTGGGGAGCGTGGGGGCCAGAGGAGACCAGGAGCCCTAGTGATCCAAGACCACGCACCTGCCCCTGGCTCAGACTCTCCCGTAGAATCCCAGCTGAGCTCGGGTGCCAATCATCACTTCTTCAGTGATGCGGGCATCTCGGCATTTACCAGTAATAACATGACGCCAGAGATCTGGTCTTCAACATCTGCTTCGTTATGCTCCAAATCCATGTCAAAAACCTCTGGCAACCGCATAGTTTGGGGCTGAGGCCTGTCTTCAGCCCTCTGGATTATGTGGACAAACTCTCATAAAGCAGACACCGTCCGAGTTGGGTGCGTGGTGCGGAGCTCACCTGCTTCCTGCTGATGGACGAGGCCCAGGGCAATGCTCTTGGTGGATCTGCATCTGGCTGGAGACACCTTGTTGGGAAACATGTGGACGGTCAGTGCTTCTCCAAGGGAAGCACAGCCCAGAAATTTCACAAGGAGCTCTTGTTTGCATCACATTCTTTCATTAATAATTAATATAATAGACAAGTGCTCTCTGTAATTTTCAGTGTTCAGTAACAGTATTGTTGAAGTAACTTTAAATGAATAACCTCAATTTCCGTTTGTTGTCGCTCGTCCTTCTGAGCAGCAGTGCATGCCTCCAGCACATCTGCTCTGTACACAGCTCTGTACTCGCTTTCGCTCGCTGTCCTGAGATTCGCAACTGGATTCCCTGCCTCGGGGATGCCTCAAAACACATGTGTGCACACACACACACACACAGCACAAACACACACGAACGTACACATCATGCATGTGTGCACACAACACACACAAGCACACACAAGCACACACATGCACATATGCATGCACAGCATGCGCACACATGCACATGCACACATACAGAACACAGCCACACACGTGTGCACGCACACTCATGCACACAGCACAAACACACATGAACATACACAGCATGCATGCATGCACACAGCACACACAAGCACACACATGCACATATGCACGCACAGCATGTGCAGACACGCACATGCACACATACAGAACACAGCCACACACGTGTGCGCACACATGCATGTGCACACACACACACACACACACACACACTCAAGCTCGGTGTCATTTTACTGGAGACCTTCCTTCAGTGGACGGGTGCCTGGGATTTGGAACTGCATGTCCCCCGCTCCTGCCCCTATGTGCACCCCGCTGGTCCACACTCACTGTGTGACCTGCCACAGTGTCCCCTAGAGACAGACTGCACATCCCCCCAGGGATTCCTCCAACATTGTGTCCTTTAAACACTAATATGCCCTCGCACCCTTGTCAGATTGTGTGGCCCAAGACACGCCAGAACGTTCCACGGCTGCTACCCCAGCCCTGCCGTGCACCCTGAGTCTTGGGTGGCATTCATCTTCTTCCTCACTCTCTGCGTCTCCTGACACTCTGCCCCTCGGTCCCCACGTGGTTCCAGTTCCGTGCTTCTGCTCCTCTGGGCATTTAACCCCACTGGCACTGCTCTTGATTTTTCTTTCACCAAAACCCTTTTCAAGTTTCAAATCTGAACTGAAACACTGTGTTATTTTCTCGGGCAGCCATAACAAAATAACACAATATCCCTGCCTTAACCAAAAGAAATGTATTTCTTCTCCCTCCCCCGAAGGCTGCAAGTCTGATATCAAGGTGCCACGGGGCTGGCTGATTCCCTCTGGAGGAAGGTGAGGGGACCTGGCCCAGGCCTGGTCCAGCTTCGGGGCCGTTTCTGGTAATCGCTGGTGCTCCTTGGTGGTAGATGCATCACCCTCATGTCTGCCTCCATGTCCACCAGGCATTCTCTGTGTGTGTGTGTGTGTCCACGTCCAAATGTCCTCTTTTTTTAAGATTTTATTTATTTATTTGAGAGAGCGAGAATGAGAGAGAGAGAGAGTACATGAGAGGGGAGAGGGTCAGAGGGAGAAGCAGACTCCCTGCCGAGCAGGGAGCCCGATGCGGGACTCCATCCCGGGACTCCGGGATCATGACCTGAGCCGCAGTTAGATGCTTAACCAACTGAGCCACCCAGGCGCCCCCAAATGTCCTCTTTTTATAAGGACATGGGTAGTTTTGTTGAGGGGCCCACCCTGTTCCAGCAGAAGCTCATCTTAACTGAATGCACCCGCCCCAGCCCTATTTCCCGGTGAGGCACTAGGGTTAGGAAGCCTGCTCCTATTCAACAGTTCAGCCCAGAACAAAACCCAACCCTCCCTCCTTCATTCTCTTCCAATGGAAGTGGAGTCTCTAAGACAAGTTGGCATTGTGTCCATCCACGTTGGTAGGCCAGGCTTTGCCTCAGTGACTTAACATCATATTCTCCTCATTTGCTTTTTCCAGCACCCTAAGGTGGCATTTGAAGTCTGTGTTCCCTGATCCACTGACATACTATCAACCCCAAATCACGTGTATGGGGGAGCTACCAAGTGCTGATTCCTGAACATTGCTCACCTCACCTGATCCCTGTACAAACCGGCAGGTTTGGAATTATTTCCAATTTATAGGCGAGGAAGCTGAGTTCAGGGGACTCTAGTGACCACCGTCATGGAGTTCATCAGCAAGCAAAAATGCAAAGTCTGCATTCCAGAAACGTTGAAACACTTGTCGGTGATGAACACAATGACATCGATGTTCATGAGGATTCTTTGAAGTCTTCATGCCGATGGGATTTGGGGCTGGGAAATTGGCAAAAAGCTATACAAATTCCAAGGCCCATCCCCACATCTCATCTCCAGGGATGTTTTGGGTTTGCGTTCCTCTCCTTTTTGCACGAATAGGAGGAGAGACAGAGAGACACAGTAACTCACAGAACGACCTGGATTCCTGCTGCAACTCTGCACCAACCGGCCACGTGTGGCCTGAGGGAGAGGATTTTCTGGTCTGCGCGAGAGGGATAATAACGGTGCAAGGCTCCTGAAGGACTAAACGAACAGACATGCTCAAGGCTTAATACGGCGCCTGGCACACCCATCCCTCCACTGGCCTCTGTCGGTGATGCTGAGCACACGGACCAGCTTCCGAGGGAGGAATTTGTGCAGGGGCTCGTTGGGGGAAGTCTACTCGCTCAGCATCAGCAAGCTGGTCTGCAGCAAATCTTGGGAGCCAGTCCCTGGAGATCTGCCACCTGTGTCCTGTTTCTCTTACCTCTGCCATATCAGTTTACGAATGTGTCCCCAGAGAAACGGGATTGTATAGAGGACACTGGCAAGGTCGTTTCCCCCATGCTTTAAACGATTCAGTTTCTACCAAGACAGATCAATAGACATTTTGCTTGGAAAAAATATTCAAAAATGTTTTTGATAATGAGTAGTGGGATTTTCACCGCCCCTCACGTACAACCAAGAACACTCCTGTGCCTCTTGAACAATGGCCGTGCCGCGGTTCTTCTCACCAAACTCTCGTCCTGACCACGTTTCTGTCTTCAGGGACCACACTGACCTGAAGCCGGAGCTTCTGTCTGGAATGGGACGGTTCATCCCTGGGCATGTCTAACAGTGGGTAGCCCTTTCACAGGACGGATTGTTCAAACCAGAATCCCACGCGGAGTCAACACGTTCGTGGTTCATTAGATCATCGTACAAGTAATGCTGCACGACTACGCGTCACTGGTAACAGGATGGGCCGAAGGCAGTACGGGCAGGGGAAACCACCATCTGTCTCCACATTGCTAAGCACCAGCTCTCAAAGCATGCCTAGAGGATCACTGGTGGTCAAGGTGGGTCTTAGGAGCATGCTGAGCAGCCGGTGTTCTGAGCTGAAGCAACCCCAGGGTAAAAGGTAGGGGCTGTTTTAGCATTTCATTCCCGGGTGTTGATAAAGCACCCCCTCCCTGCACCCGTGCCGGAGATGCTGGGCTCATCCCGACCTGGTGCTGGAGCCTGTGGCTTGGACACCACACTGTCTTTAAGTCGGCTCCCCGGTGTAACCTCTCTTGTCCGGGAGGCGAGAAGGGCAGAAAGACCACTGGGTGGGCCTTACAGCTCAGCTTGCCTACAACATAAGACCAAACCCCCCTCGGATCTTTGGCCGCAAGCACGGCACCTTCTCCTCCCTGCCCCCACACCAGGGCCCGAGCCCGCCCCCATCCTGCAGGGGTGGCACTCTGTGTCCCCCCCGATGCTCTCCACTCTGGTTCTGCATTTGTGCCCATTAACAAATGGCTGTTTTTCTTTTAAAGTAGAATTTTACCTCCTGGCAAAGGAAAATGAACGTTAGAGTCTCGTTTAAGATTCCTTCACTAAAATTTTGCACGGGCTCAGACCCAGTGGAACATCTTCGCATTCCCTGTGACTAATTAAAGCAAAGGAAGAAAAAGGCACGGAGTATGCAGGACCCCCGCCCCCCGAGCACCTGAGCAGGCAGCTGTGTCTCACTGGTTCCACATTAACGATTTACCCTCATGTGGGAGGAGAGGGGCGCATCCTTCATGTGCTTCACTTCTGGCAAACGTTTCCCATGGCAAATGTGGAAACTCTTGCAAAAGTCATGGATAAGACAAGTCTCCAGAATTTCCACTGCAAACTGCAGGCCAGTATTTCCTTGGAACAGGGAGGCTCCACGGCATCGCATGCTCTCTGCTAAGACTGAGGGATTTTGTTTAATAGTACCCCCAGTCCTGCCCAGTATTCCGATTATATTCTCTTCACGGAGTTTCCATTGGAGCTTGTTACAAATGGTCACTTCTGTCACCTAAGCACAATGATTTTGTTGCATAAAATCCCAGGACTGGAGACTGAGCATGTTCACCTCAACGAGTACCCGAGTGAGCCAGATGTGGGTGCCCCAAAACCACAGGGTGAAAAATGCTAAGCAGAGCCCCCGCTTTTGAGCATGGGTTCAGATGCCCCCAGGAGTGGACCTGGTGTACGTTTCCAACTTCAGTTGTCTGGTCCAACTCACACACTTCACCGGGAGCCACTCTGTTGGCGATGCCCGTATGATCCTTCCCCATCCTCTCCCACGTCTGCCCACATCCTTGTGCTCACCTTCCACACACTGCCACGGCCACGTGCAGACATCTCCTACCTGCCTTCCAGGCTCAGGGCGCATATAACCGCTCCCCTCTGGGGTGCCTTCCCAGCCAGGATGTGCGGTGGGGTCTTTCTCAGGGGCATCCACCCGAGAGCTTGCATAGAAGAACGACACGCACCCATTATTCTCCTTGCAATTTTTTGTGTGTGTGTGTACACATTTAGTTTTATTGTAACAAAGCAACTTGTACACTTTTAACGTTTAAAACTGAGCATCATCTTTCCTTTCCGGTGAAACAAAAAGAAAATTTAAAAATAAACAGGAACAAAATTACAATAGAGAAGGTCAATTCCAAATAAGATCCTACAGGTTCTGCTGATTCTCCCATGGAGTGGCAGGGCTCAAGTCATCATTAGGAGACAGTTTTATTTTAAAAGCGTCATCTTAAACTGCAAGGATGTCCGTTAAACATCACAATTAAACACGCCAAAGGAGAAGCCATGTTGTCAAAATGCCCACTTAACCCACCCAAACATCTCAAGCCCACCCTTTGCTGTCCTTCTATAACCCCATTTTTTTAAGTTTTTTTTTTCCTTTTTTTAAACAAGAGAAAGTAGACGGGTACATGTTGGTAAATGCTAACTGTCCATATTCACATAGAGACACAGTGTAATCTCTGAGCCCAATATACAGAGAAAGGAGGAAAAAAGCTAGAATTCTATGCACTACTACACAGGGGCCTCGCACCCTCCAGCTTCCAGCAGAGCCAAGGGAGCAGAAGGTTTTTCTTTTTTCCCGCAGAGCGCGGTGGTGGTGATTCCATAAAGTTTTTGTTGAGACAGGAAGGGATTAAAATGAATTTGGAACAGAAAGGGGTAGAGATTCTTTTCCCACTGTATTCTGCTCAAGGTATTTCCCCCCAAAATAAGTTGAGAACCATGGTATAAAGGGAGAGAAAAGAGACTTCAAAAAACAGGGCGAATGAGCCCAAGAGAAGAAAAAAAATAAAAAAAGACGGCAACTTGCTCCCAGGGACTGAAGACAATTAAAAAAGGAAGGTTGGAATCCATCAGTGTTCCATTAGTCATCTTCTCCTTCATCCCCCCCTCCTCTCCTTCCTCCCCCTCATCATCGTCTTCATCTTCACCTTCATCCTCGTCTCCTTCTTCATCGATGTCTTCCAATCCTTCTTCTTCTTCATCATCATCATCGTCTTCTTCTCCTTCCCCTTCTTCATCATCCATATCCGGAACCAAGTAGTACTGTAACGGATTTGGCCAAATATCATCTTCGATGACCTCTCCTGACTCATCCGCACCTGCATCAGAGTGGTCCGTAAACCAGGTGAAGAAGCTCTCTGGCTCCTCATGCTGTCTCTTCCTGCTGGCTTTATTCTGTGTTTGACTGGAACATTTTGTCAAATCCTTTCCAGATTTCCATTAGATTTCGGTGGACTTTGAAGATGGATCACCACTCTCATTCAGATGAAATTCTTTGGAGAGAACTTTATTTTCGAAGTAAGGGTTTTCATCAAATTAAAAATCTATTCTGTAACCTGATTTCATATCTTCAAATTCTGTCACTTCAACTCTTGTCAAATAATGCAGCGCCCCTTCATCCTCCTCCCCAAGCAGTGCAGACACTTGTGGATGGTTGACAAATGTTGTTACCCAGAAATTGGGGATTTTGGCGATCAATTCCGACCTCTTCTGAAAAAATGGTTGGCGGAGTTTGTTATATTTCTGTTCTACTTTCAAAATCTCCTCACTGGCTTGTTCATTAAGTCTGTCTATTTCATTTTGTACTTCATCAATACGTTCAATTGCTCTTGCTGTTCTTTTTCTGAGGTCTCGTCGGCCCCGTCGTGGTTGGAGTTGAGGTCCTTTTTACTGACTTTGGCCGCCGGCGCCGACACGGTGCTGCTCCGCGGTCCGGGGAGGGGGGGAAGCGGGGAGGGACTCTCCTTGCAATTTTGCATCAGGTTTCATGGGATCTCTGGTTTGCCATCCTCAAGGGAAGGATGTAGGCAAAGAAAGCCTTTGAACCCACTGAGAACCCACACGCGTAGAGCAATACATACTTGCGTGAATGGAATCTTCAGGAAACAGCCTGATGAGCAGGAAGGGGCAGATAGCACTTGACTGAGAGACAAATGTGACGAGGCAAATGTAAGGTGAGGGTGTTCCTCCGAGCATGAGGGTCCTCATCTCTGAAGAGAGGTGGGAGGGGCCGGTCCGGATGACCTCGCACATTGTGACCCAGCCTGTGGCCCTGGTTGTGGGGACGGCAGGAGGGAGGGCGGGTGGCTCAGGCTCAGTGGTTACAACTGCAGAAGGAGAGCCCACCGCAGGTAGCTGGGAACAGAGCCTTACCTGGGATCGCGTGGTCCTGACCTGAGAGATTCCCGGACAGTAGGAGGAGGTACAGATTTATGTTTTGTTTAATTTTATTCTCTTTAAACTGTGGGAAAATACAGTTTTCCATCTTCACCATGTTTAACTGTACATTCACTTAATCCCATGGCATTAAGCACGCTCACACTGCTGTGTGGCCTCCACGGTCCACGTCCGGAACGTTCTCATCTCCCCAAATGGAAGCTCTGTCCCCAGGAAACACCAGCTCCCCGTCCCATCCCCCGTCGCCCCCCACTCTGCTCTCTCCTCTGTGGATCTGACCGCTCTGGGGACCTCGTGCACGTGGAACCCTACAGTGTGTCTCCTGTGTGTGGCTCTTTGTGCTCAGCCTCACGTCCTCCAGGTCCATCCACGTTGGAGCAGGTGTCAGAGTGTCCTTCCTTTTCGCGGCTGATGATAGTCCACTGTGTGGATGGACCACATTCTGTTTATTCATTCACCCATCAATGGACACTTGGTTGTTTCCACCTCCGGGCAGTCATGAATATGCATCTCTGCAGGTGCCGATTTTTAAAAGAAACAGGAATAGAAGGGGCGTGTGGTGAGCTTTAGAAATGGTACCTTTGAAGTAAAGAATAAGAGAAGTCATGCAAATGGCTAACAGACACATGAAAAAATGTTCATCATCATTAGCCATCAGGGAAATTCAAATCAAAACCACACGGAGATACCATCTTACACCAGTTAGAATGGCAAAAAGTGAAAGGCAAGAAACAACAAATGTTGGAGAGGTTGTGGAGAAAGGGGAACCTTCTTACACTGTTGGTGGGAATGCAAGTTGGAAACGGTATGGAGATTCCTCAAAAAGTTAAAAATAGAACTACCCTATGACCCAGCAATTGCACTCCTGGTTATCTACCCCAAAGACACAGATGTAGTGAAAAGAAGGGCCATATGCACCCTAATGTTCATAGCAGCAATGTCCACAATAACCAAACTGTGGAAGGAGCCCAGATGCCCTTCAACAGACGAATGGATAAAGAAGATGTAGTCCATATATACAATAGGATCAGCCATCAGAAAGGATGAATACCCAACTTTTACATCAACAGGGATGGGACTGGAGGAGATGATGCGAAGTGAAATAAGTCAAGCAGAGAAAGTCAATTATCATATAGTTTCACTTACTTGTGGAACATAAGGAATACCATGGAGGACATTAGGAGAATGAAGGGAAAAATGAAGGGGAGGAAATTGGTGGGGGAGACGAACCATGAGAGACTATGGACTCTGAGAAACAAACTGAGGGTTTTGGGGGGTGGGGGGATGGGTAAGCCTGGTGATGGGTATTAAAGAGGGCACGTACTGCATGGAGCACTGGGTGTTATATGCAAACAATGAATCATGGATCACTACATCAAAAACTAATGATGTATGGTGACTAACATAACATAATAAAATTAAAAAAAGAGAGAGAGAGAGAGAGAAGTCATGACTTGAAGCTTACTTATCTGGGATTCCTGACTTTTACATTGAGGAACAAAGCTACCATGAACCTCAGGAGGCTGAGGCTTCCGGGCTCCTCATGGTTGGGCCCCCTCCACGGCCAACTCTTAGTTTGGGGTTCAGAATTTCGTAGTTTTCCACTTGAAGCTATTTCCGTAGGCCTCACAGAGCCCAGCTCTGCCCCTCTTATTTGAGGTTTGTATTTGCCCTTCTGCATTTACCTTTATGCCTATGTCTCCCCGTGCGCTGGAATTGTAGGTCAGACACTATCAAAGTGGTCACATGATCACCCATAAGGTGTGTATTTGTGTACTTAAAACTTGCCATATTTCACATAAGAGAGAATATGGGTGATTTTCTGAGTCAAAGCAGGCAGATGTGATACCATTATTTCCAACCGGACACAGCCAGGCTCCCTTCCTTCTGGACTTCCTCACCCCGAGCCGCTCGCCCGACCCTACAATCCCAGACCCCTTCTCCAAACATCAACCTCGACGTCATAGACCTTCTTTTTAATGGAACAACAGCTACTGAGCTTTTACTAATTTCTCATATTTTCCAAGACACTTGGGGGAAGACAGATGTATGACATAAGCCCAAGGCCTATGTTTGCTTCTCAATGAAATTCAACACTGGTAGGAAGCTTAGAACCACTGCAGAATCTGAAGACAAAACCAAACTTCTAGATCCAAGGAGGCCCCGAGTCAGAATGATCACATCACAAACACGCTGATGCCAGGTTAGGAGGCACTCTGACAGTATGATATTGTCCCCAGACAATTCCGGATCAGGGTTAGCAACGCCGGACTCGGTGCTGGTTCCGTGATGCATGGGCATGTAATGTCCCAGGCCCTCTGTGTCCGCCTTGAATAAAGAAGATGCACTTGCTATGTGATCCCCATGGCACATTCAGTCCCACTGTGACCAATGCTTAGGGACCAGGTTTATAGCTCAGAACAAGCTGGCCGCTTCGTTGATGGTAGATGGTGCGTCCTTCGTATGGCTCTTTAAATGAGCCCAGATCGATGCGGAGTGCCGTTTGTCACCAGTGTTCAGGACCATTTCTCTCTGAGCTTCTCTTCAAGCTCAGGCCCCCTTATTCCCATCCCAGAACGCAAACCAGCTCCCTCTCCTTATCCCCAAACCAAAACAGACACCAAAACCTCACCTGGCCCCGGTCTGCGCACCTTTGCTTCCGGGCGCCTGCGTGCTGCCCTCGCACCAGGGGGACCCTGCCCCAGGACCCCCGGGCCAACAGCTCACCCCATTCCCACGTGGGCATGCTCTTCCCACAGCCCTTCCCACGCACCCCCCACCCCGCAGCCTGCACTGGGCAAAGGGAGGGGTCTGCCCTGGCTACTTGCACAAGCCCACAACGAGTGGCCCCTGGACCCCTTCATACAGGAGCCGTGATTCTGACTCGCTCTGATGACTCACTCGGTGCTCACCGAGGAACGGCACGCTACCATTGCGCTCTCCTCCATTCTGCCGAGTGAAAAGCCAAGTCCCTGCTGGGCTGCCCCCCAAGGAGGGTGACGCCGACGGGTTCACACACTGGCTTCACACCGCTGAGCCAGACCAGAGCTTGGGTCAGAGGTGAGGCCCAAGGCAGGTTCCCACAGGAGGTCCACAATTTAATCCCTTTTGTTCCCACCTTGAAACACCGCGGTTTGAGTCAGTAATGGGAATATGAGGGATTTTTGAGCGTGTTCTAAATATCAACCGTGACTCTGGACAGACTGCACACAGTGGGGCAAACGTAGGGAAGACGCAGGGAGGAGAAGAGTCCAGCTCTGAGTGTGCAGCCAGGGATGGCGCAGTCCGAACCCACATGCATCTCCTTGGGGCCCTGGGGGCAGGGGGTGCAGCGTTCCCTGCAGGT
This sequence comes from Zalophus californianus, assembly GCF_009762305.2. NCBI lineage: Eukaryota > Metazoa > Chordata > Mammalia > Carnivora > Otariidae > Zalophus > Zalophus californianus. The sequence continues at coordinate 1,339,727 of NC_045606.1, read as the reverse complement.
CCAGCTCCAGCCTCAGGTAGTGACAGCTCTGTTCGGTCTCAGCTGCCGTGGGGGTGGTGTGAGCCCCAGAGAAGCAACCTCCTGCACTTCAGTTTGTTTGTTTATAAGCAAGCTGCTTCCCAGTGATTACCATTTAATTCTTAAATGCTCAAAAGTCTACCTTTCAATACACTTCAAAAAGCATCAACAAAGGAAACAATCCAATTTCAAAAATGCACAGAAGACACAGACAGACCTTTTTTCAAAGAAGACATACAGATGGTGGTCAGAAACAAGAAAAGACCTTTCACATCACTCATCATCAGGGAAATGTAAATCAAAAGCACAATGAGACATCACACCCGTCAGAATGGCTAGTATCATCTTCACAGGAGACAGCAGGTCTTGGCAGGGATGCGGAGAAAGGGGAACCCTCCTACACTGTTGGTGGGAATGCAAGCTGGTGCAGGCACTCTGGACAACAGTATGGAGGTTCCTCGGAAAATTAAAAATATCCTTCAATCTAGCAATTTGACTTCTGGGTATTTAGCCAAATGAAATAAAAGCAGGATATTGAAGCCAATGTCTACACCCCCATTTCACTGTGGTATTACCATAACCAAGATATGGAAGCAGCCCAAGTGCCCATCAATTGATGGATAAGGAAGAGATGGTATACACACACACACACACACACACACACACACACACACACACACACACACACAGTGGAATATTACTCAGCCATAAGGAAGAAGGAAATCTTACCGTTGGAGACAATATGGAAGGACCTTGAGGGCATCCTGCTAAGTGAACTAAACCAGAGAAACACAAATATTTCATGATCTCACTCATATGTGGAATCTAAAAAAACAAAACAAAAAAAATCTTGCAAAAATGCAGTGAAAGGGTGGTTGCCAGGGGTGGGGGTGGGGGGATAAGAGAGATGTGGTTTAAGGGAAAAACCTGGAACCAGCAGTGATTAAGTCCCGGGGTTCTAGTGCACAGGACGATGAATATGGACAGTGCCGCGTTGTAAGCCTCGTACCCGGTAAGAGACGAGCGCTCATTGTCGCTACAACGACAGTCACGTTATGATTACAAATGTATCAAAGGGACATGTTGTGCACTTTCAATTTACACAATGTTACATATCAAATGTATTTCAACTAAAACATAAATAATAAAATGTAATGCTATTTTTTATTTTTTTTTTTTAAAGATTTTATTTATTTATTTGAGAGAGAGAGAATGAGAGATAGAGAGCACGAGAGGGAAGAGGGTCAGAGGGAGAAGCAGACTCCCCGCTGAGCAGGGAGCCCGATGTGGGACTTGATCCCTGGACTCCAGGATCATGACCTGAGCTGAAGGCAGTCGCTTAACCAACTGAGCCACCCAGGCGCCCTGTAATGCTATTTTTTAAATAGCTTACTAGAAATTGTCACCGGAGAAAGAACATAGTTCAGTCTGGCCCAGAGGTGGCTCCATTTCAAGTGACCCATTTCCAGGGCTCTGTCGGTGGGCAGCTCTGGCCTCCCCTGGGGCTCCCTGGGGCGAGGAGCCCGCACCTGCTCCTGCCTTCTGCTGCAGGTGCCTGGGGCCTTCGCTGCACCTGCAGCTGGGTGGAGGCATCTGCCCGGCCCCTGGATCCGCAGGAAGACCAGGATTCTGAGCTGTAAGAAGAAAACACAACTGGCTCTCGCTATTTATGTAGAAAAGCAATATTGAGGGTGGAGAGGGCATAGGGCAGCTTCCAGGGTCATCGGAAGGACTGGAGAAAGATTTCCTAGGAGCGGGGGCAACGTCTACATCGACACTGATGGTCAAAGATCCCTAAATTCTCTCATCCCCTGCCACCCACTAATCCCACCCAAGGTTGTCATTATACAATTGATTCATCCCTGCTCCAGATTCGTAATCTTTGGCTCTACCAGTTTTGTCAGCTCTATCCAAAAGTATCCACCACAATGCCCTAAAGGTACTCCCATCTTCCCCCATAAGCTTTTCTACCCTCTCTCCTTTCTTTGGGGTGGAGCAGAGGCTGGGGTTCACGTACTCCCACAGGAGATCCAGCAGTCCTAGCACCACTTACTAAAAAGACTGCCCTTCCTCTGTTGAGATGCACTGCATTGATCAAAAATCAGTGGACCGTTCTGGCTTCTGCTCAGACATTTAAAGAGCTTGGAAGTTCTCACTCCCTCCTCTGCAGCAAGAAAAAGCCGGACAAAATAACAAAGCAAGGATGTTTCTCGAATGCACCCAAGTCCCGGGGTCCCGGGACACAGCGCCTTCCTGCAGTCGAAGAGACAATCACCTGTTCAACATATGATGTTGGAAAACCAGTTTCAATGTATATAAAGAAAAATAAAACAGATCTCCGATGTCACAACACAGCCCCGGGTGCGTTCCCAGCACTGACAGGCTTTCTTCCCTCTTGAGGAAGCTCCTGGGGAGGAATGCGGGGTCACCTGAGCGCTCCCGCGGAACGCGAAGGGTCTGAGGTGGGTGCGGGCAGCAGGACCACCCCATTGTGTGTGCTCGCCCCCCACAGAAGCCAGACCTAGAGCCTAGAGCGAGGATGACAAAGCTCAGGGTAAAGCCTGAAGGTCGTTCCTCTTCCCATCCCTACGGATAACAGAAATGAGAGAAGCCAAGGGGAAGGCAGTAATGTAATTTGTGAAAAAATTCTGACTCTTTCCTTTCAAACTAATGAAGTGTAATGAATTTTTTTTTTTTTTTGCCGTAACATTTTTTTTTTCCTCCAACTCTTCAGCGCTATGAATTTCCTGACCAAAATAAGTATCTCTTATGTTGGAAATAATGTTAGACGAATTTTATCAGTTAATGGGAAAAAAATGCTTCCGTATTTTCCTGTTTCTCCTTAATAGCATGTTAGCAAAATCCAAGGTGATGAGAAGGTGGCTAAGATTAATTAATGTATCCTAAGTGCAAAGGAGAAAAAATATTTCTATAATTTTAAAGTTCTATCGATTTTTAAAGGTTGCAATGAACACATTTAAGTTTAGAGAAAGAAAAATAAGGCAAAACACAGTAAAATATGTAGTAGCCAAATACAGCTAAGGAACCCTGAAAAAAAAAACTGTATTTAGAATGCTGGTTGAGAGTCCTGGGGATGAACTGAGGGGGGCCACACAACGTCGAGGATGAATTTAATGCCAGTGAACCGTGCTCTTGGAAACGGAAAAGATGGCAAATTTTGTTATGTTTATTTGACCACAATTAAAATGACATTAAACCGCTAAAAATGTAAAAACTAGTAAGCAAATGAGCATCCTCAGAAAAGAGAGTAAACAGAGTGGGGAAAAGAAAGCCCTGTTTTAAGGAGCAGCTCAGGAACCAGGGGAGAGAGACATGACCCCTCCTCCCGCGTATTCCGAAGCCCACCGCAGGGGGAAAGAGGCGCACAGTCCTCGCGAAGAAGGTGAGAAAGGGCCCGTGGGGAGCGCCTGCTACAGGACCACGGCACATCTAGTGAGACGTCCCGCGTGGGCACAGGTGCAGGTGTGGGCCTGGGCTTCGTCCGGTCCCGGGTTCCGTGTGCTAGTCGGCTCAGCTGCAACAACAATGCTGCAGACCAGGTCAGAAATGTACTCCTTACCGTCCTGGAGGCCGGACTCCAAGATCCAGGCACCAGCAGATTTGGCTCCTGGTGAGAGCCCTGTCCTTAGTCTACAGACGGCCCCTTTCCTGCGGTGCCCTCAGGGCAGAGCGAGAAGCCTCAGGGACGCCGGGGTGCATCCAGGAGAGACAGGAGCTCCAGAGGGGGAGCCCTTGCAGGAGGGAGTTTCTAGGACTTAGCACGTGGTTAGGTGGAGAAGCCAATCCCCCCGGATTGGGTGATTAGATGATTGAACAGTGTGGTCGGAGCCGCTCAAGCAGAACGAAGGAGGCGGGAGCTTCCAAGCTGAATCAGAGATGGGTGAGGGGCAGCCGCGTGGATGGTGGGCCCCTCCCTCAACAGGAGTGTGAGAGGAAAGTGGACAGAAACAGGGTGGAAACACAAGGGCGGAGGCTTTGAGGGGTGCACAGAAGCAGAGCCAATGGACGGCCAGCCGGCGGGACAGGTGGAAGGGCCAAGGCACCGACCGTGTCCATCAAGGGGGAAGCAGGGAGCGCTCCTCAGGGTCCCAGTCGTGATCCCAGAGCAGGTGCCCCTGAGCTGCCCGGACAGGCCCTGGGGGAGGCTTGGCCCAGCCTGACGATGCTGGTACTGGACCGCCCTGGGGGAGATCAGAAGGGGGCTGAGGACCCCGGCCCAGGGGTGCCCACCAGGACCCCGCCCCACGTGCCTGGAAAACACACATGCACCAGGCCTGGCCCACGGGTTCAGAGCACCTCATCATGTTATTTGGTAAGTAAACACATAATTATATCTGAATTGGAGAGAGGAGACACTGTCAATTCCTCTTTCCCGGATTTGTGTTGGTCGTTCTCTTTGGACGCTAGAGGCTGTAAGTGCCCCTGAAGGATAGGCCACCTCCAAGCCTCCGCCCTGCACCTCGCTGCAAACCAGAAGCTCTGGAATCAACAGGCAGCAAGGGAAAAGTAAGGAAACGATGCAATCCTGTTTCCTCCAGGGAGTGTCTCTGGGGTGCGATCTCCACATTCCCCCCTAACGACTAGCACATCACAACGGAGTTCACTGTGTCCTGAGAAGGGAGCACGGGGTTTGTGCAAACACACACGTGTGCCTTTAACAAAACACTGTCAGAAAAGTAAAACACATGACCGACCAGAGAGGAACCAGGAGGACGCCGGGGCACCCGTGAAGGGAGAGCCCTGCCACGCAGGACACGTCCTCCTGGTACTCCAAGGGGACAGGTGGCCCTCGACCTGGGTGTCTGCTGTCTGAAGGGCCCCCGCAGGCTTGGCCATTCTTAAACCAGTGCGCGCTGTTCAACGATTAGGACCGAGCTGCGGGAAATGCAGTAAGCAAATGCCCACAGGACGCAGAGTGTTCACTCCATACCCGTCTGGACGTTTCAAAGGTGCAGGCAAAGATGGGAGGTGGGGGCCTCGTGACGGTGCATCGAGCAGCGCAGGGGCGCTCGGCGGCCGACGACCTCGTGCAAGCGGAAAGGCTCACGAAGAATGAGCCACCCAGCGCTGGAAACCGGACTGTCCTCACAGCAAGACGGAGGCCGATCTCTGCCCGAAGCCTGAGGTCCAGGGTTGCACCCCGCACCGGCTTCTCAGCCGGGTTCTCAGCAGGGGCCCCTGGCATTTAGAGTCAGACGGTTCTCCTGCGTGTCTGCCGGGGGCCACCACACCCCGCCCCCCAGTGCGAAGCCACTGCCCCAGCAGAGGAAGGACTCCGGACTAGAGCAGGCAGGACGGGGAAGGTAGCAGGAAAGCGAGCGCCAAGGTGGGCGGCAGCAGGAAGAGGCGGCAGAGGCTTCCAGAAGTCAAAACTCCGAAGCTGAGGATGGGGACCCTTGGGAGGGACGCCTTCGGTGTGGCAAGCAAGCCCCAGCCGCGTGGTCCGAATGTGGCACCCATCTGCCTCGCCAAGCCCGAAATCAGCTGGAGGCAGCTGGGCAGACAACAGAGGCACTTCTGCCTCCCCGCCTTCTGCCCTTGGCGGGGCACCTGCTGCCTCGGGGCCGCATCACGGGGGCCAAACTTCTCTTCCCATGACACTAAAATGTGGTCATCAGAGAAGTCGGGCGGTACCTCCAGCTGTCAGAAAAACCGGGAACATGAACGTTTATTCTCCAGCCCAATATCATCTGCACACATGCGGGGGGGACGGGCTTGACCAGTGCGTTCAGAACAGGGGTGAAGGCCAAGCCTACTGCCCCAGACAGCCCCCGCCCAGGTGCGGCCTCACAGCCCGGGACGGAGCGGCTCCGAGCCACGGTGTTTGGTGACCACCGACGCTGGCCCCACGCCGGCCCCCTCCAGGACCGCAAGGTGGGGAGCCCATTCTAGGAAGGGGCACTGGAAAAGTTGAGTCCAGGTAAGAGAACGTTCGTGGGAGAAATGGGGCTGTTCTCTGTATCAGAGCAGTGTATTTTGTGTACGGTTGGAGACAATGCTCGAAGTGCATTTTCTGTCCTGTGCACAGCGATGCACTGGGGTCTTTCCGGTAACCGTTTGTCTGTGTTCGCGGATTCCTCGTTCCCATACGGGGATGGGGGCTTTCCCTTCTGCTCCCGGGGCACCTTCCCGTCTTGCCTCCTGAGCAGTGCCACGTTCTCTTCACTCTTCTTAAATGAGGTTTTTATTTTAACACGATTTTAGATTGACAAGTGTATTAGGCAGCCTTTAAAAAGGAAGGACATTCAGACACAGATCCCAGCACAGAGGGACCTGGAGGATGTGAGGCTGAGTGCCACAGAAGGACACACCGCGTAACTCCACGTGCACGAGGTCCCCAGAGCGGTCAGATCCACAGAGGAGAGAGCAGAGTGGGGGGCGACGGGGGACGGGACAGGGAGCTGGTGTTTCACGGGGACAGAGCTTCTGTTCGGGGAGATGAGAATGTTCCGGACATGGACGGTGGTGGCCACGCAGCAACGTGAATGTGTTTAATGCCACCAAACCACACACTTAAAAAGTGGTTAAAATGGTAGATTTCATGCTGTACATATTTTACCATAATAAAAAAAATTTAGGGGAAATTGCCCCCCCAAAAAAATGTCACCTTAGATTTCTATATCCAGTAAAATCCTCCCAGAGCAAAGGTTAACTAAAGATATTTCCGATTAAACACAAAACATGGTGAAGGACGTTCAGAGTTCCCACTTACCCCCTACTCAGAGACCTACCTCAGCGGGATGCACTTTTCACAATTAACAAATCAACGCTGATGCATATTATTTTTTTTAAAGATTTACTTATTTATTTTTGAGAGAGTGAGAATGAGAGAGAGCGAGCACATGAGAGGGGGGAGGGTCAGAGGGAGAAGCAGACTCCCCGCCGAGCAGGGAGCCCGATGCGGGACCCGATCCCGGGACTCCAGGATCATGAGCTGAGCCGAAGGCAGTCGCTTAACCAACTGAGCCACCCAGGCGCCCAACACTGATGCATATTATTAACTAAAGTCCATACTTTCCTGAGTCTTTACAGATGCCCCCTCTCTGCTCCAGGATCCCGTCCTGAAACACCACACTGCAGCTAGATGTCAAGTCTCCTGGGGCTCCTCTGGGCAGTCCTGGATTCTAAGAATTATTTTGCTTTTGTCGACCTTGGCAGTTTTGAGGAGGGCTGGTCGGGGACGTTTGCGGGATTTCCCTCGTCTGGAATGTCTCTGATGATCTCCTCCTGGCTGGACAGGGGTGCGGACGTTTGAGAGGAAGACCACAGAGATGAAGCATCCTTCCCCTCTCGCCATGCAGGGGTGTGCCGTGACTGGTCACTGTCCACGTTGACCCCGGTCATGTCTGTCCTGTCCCTTTCCTGATGTCCGTTGCTGACCTTGGGAGGAAGTCCCCGGGGCACTGCCCACACGGGGGAGTGGGGAGTTCCGTCCCACCTCCTGGAGAGGACGTACCTACATGGATTATTTGGATTCCTCCCACACAGACTTCCCTCCCCGCCCCCAACTGATGTATTCAATCACGTATTTATCTATGTCCACTATGGACTCGTGAGTGTTTGTTTCATTCTCTAGGTTCTGAGCCTGTTTGTATTGTTCCTCAAAGGTCCACACTCCATAATCACTAAAGTCCTCAAACACGTTCTTTGTTTTCAAAATTGGATTTTCTCTTCTGAGTATACATCTGGGAACTTCGGAAACCACTTGACCGGTGCTGAACCACACGATGGTGGGATGAGCAGCACCTGCCTTGAACTTGCAGACATTACGGTTCCGAGCTTCCTCGCTTGAGGAAACCTACCCAACTCCCCTTCTCTTCAGATACATTTTGTCTTGAATGGGACGTAAGTGAGGAGACACTTTCTGCCTTGGGAAACCTCTATTTTGGCCACGTTTCAAGCTGAGGCTCTAGGTCTATGCGCCATGTGACACTTTCTTTGGGAAGAACAGTTAAAACAAGATCATTCTGCTCGACCCCCCACCCCATCGCCAAGCCTCTCTTCTTTTATGAAAGAACTTGTGGTCTGAAGATTTGCATACACACACGAGCACCGTCATGTGCTCAGGAAATGTGCACACACACCCCCAGAACTCATGTTCACGCAGAACCTCGGGATGGGACCTCGTTGGAAAATAGGGTCTCGTACATGCTGTTTGTTAAGTTTAGATGAGTCCGTACTGCATTGGAGTAGCCCTAATCCAGTGACTGACATCCTCGTAAAAAGAGAAAACAGAGACACGAGGCAGAGCACGGTGTGGCCCCAAGCCAAGGGAGGACAGGGTGCACTGGAGACCCCTGAGCAGGATGAGGTGGGAGGGCAGGGTGCACTGGAGACCCCTGAGCAGGATGAGGTGGGAGGGCAGGGTGCACTGGAGACCCCTGAGCAGGATGAGGTGGGAGGGCAGGGTGCACTGGAGACCCCTGAGCAGGATGAGGTGGGAGGCGCCTTCTCCAGAGTGCTGGGGGAGCACAGCTCTGCCCACAGCTTGATCTTGGACTCGCGGCCTTGGAGCCGGGAGGCACCCAGTCCTGTTGCTCAGGTCAGCCCGGCTGTGGGAATGTGTGCAGGCAGCCCCAGGCAAAAGGGGTGCAGCCCTCCCCTCCTGACCGACACCCACATTTCCATCAGGCTTCTCCTCCCCACAGACCCGGCGGTGCCCCCAAACAACGCCATATTCACCTTCTTTTTTTTTTTAAGATTTCAGTTGCTTATTCAAAAGAAAGAGAGAGAGTGAGGGGAGGAAAGCAGAAGGACAAACAGACGCCCGCTGAGCGGGAGCCCGATGCGGGGCTCGGTCCCAGGACCCTGGGATCATGACCTGAGCCGAAGGCAGACGCTTCACCGGCTGAGCCACCCGGGCGCCCCTCAAATTCTCCTTCTTAAACGGATATGCGACATCAGCCCCTCCTTCCAAATCCTTCCAACTATGCCCCGACCAACCTTGTCCATGAGGACCCGTGGCCGCTGCGTCAGGATGTTGCCTCCCCTTCCTGGGCTCTGCCCGAACACTTTGTTTCTAGTTCTCTGAACCCACACTTGAGGGCTTGCTGGTTTTATGTGAATTTCCAGTCCTGCACTGGTCTGCCTCGGCTGCCCTGCAACGCACAGTAACAACGGGGCCGCGTACAGCGGTGTGCTCGCCTCTCTGAAGGAGAAACCACGGAGCTCAAGGTGTCTGCCGACAGGTTCTCATGGGATCCATGCTTTCTCCCGGCGTCTGATGACACCTGAATGGAAATTTCAGGATGGCAGGCACCTGTGAATATCTTACATTTTACTATATTTCTGGGATATGACACAAGGCCAAGAAGACACATTTTTAAATGAGAAAATAAATGAAAGGTGGGCTGGAGCTAACGCCAGTCCGCTCGGGCTGCCTGGTTCACAGACAGAGGGGCGTGCTCCCGCTGTGGCGTCACGAGGTGGGCTTGATGAGGGAGCTCTCTGGGGTCCCTTTTATAAGCCCCGCAGCCTCATTACCAGGCTCCATCCTCCTGCCCTGCACCCCTCCCAAAGGACCCACGTGCTCATGCCATCGCCTCTGAGGATTTGGATCTCAACATGTACATCTGGGGGGACGCAAGCACTCAGACCACAGCAGAGATGGCCAGCTCAGCCCCGCGGCCCCTCCTGCCCTGTGTCCACACCTGCAAACACTTCCTTTTCACTGAGCCCCCACCGCGGCTTCCCCCGCCCTCCCCCAGCCAGGCGGATGCTCTAGATGTGTGCTCATCCCCTCTCTAAATGGCAGTCTTGTTTCGGTGACACTGTCCCCACCCTTCTCCGACCTCTCCCGCTGGTCTGACCCCTTGGCCTTCCTCCCCATCTCAGAATCTTATCCACAGCCTCTACTCCGCAGAGGTCATCTTAGAGTTTCTTCCGCTCAAAGGATGTCTGCCTGTGGTCACTGCAGATGGGGAGAGAGGGGTTCCCCGGTTCTGACCCGGTCACCAGCTCCTGAGCCCGGCAACGCCACCGAGCACTCGTGGTGGGAGCTGGGGTGGCTTCCCGTGCACGGGGTCTGGTCGCCCTCACCTCTGCCTCCTGCAGGAGGGCCCGGAGGCCGTGGAGGAAGACGCAGGGGACAGTCACAGGTGGCGATGATCCTAACCTGGGTGAATCTGCTCCATGAAACCGTACTTCCTTTTAAACTGAAGGGCACGGTGAACCTGAGTAAATGGAAATATCTTGAATCAAAAGGTGTGTCACGGACACCAGTAACTCTCCCAACACACAAATACACACCATTCAGTTTACTCAGAAATCTCAAACCGATCATTTTTTCATTTAATCATTTAATTCTGAAGTTCAGCTGAAAAATTCAATGTGCAAAACTAGCCAAAAATCTTTGAAAATAAAGAATAATGAGAAGACATATTACACCAAGCCAGACGTGGGCACCCACCATGAAGTCACGGTGTGTTTGACGCAGGAGCAGGCGTCTTGACCCTGGAGTGGCCAGCGGAGCAGGCTCTAAAAGGTAAGAACGAAATCTCGGTGCAGAGGATGAAGCAAATAAATCATACGGGATGGATTATCAAATACACGAATGGCAATATTTAACGATACATGTGATTTCCGCAATCTTGTGCACACTCATGCACGCGCACGTGTGAGCGTGGCCATAATCCCAATCAGTACTTCATAGGATGGACATGCAAACTGCTGGCAAAATACATTAAAGGATGCAAAACTTCCTAACATCACAACTGGATCCCGAGGCATGCCTACTGCACAGACAGAGGCGTTACTGGAGAGGAATGAGCAAAACACAGAAAATGTCATACTCTGGTGGGTAATATAAATTGGAAAGTAATTTTGCAGTCCAGATTAAATGTACAATTTAGGAACCACGGGGCCAGCTCTCCAGATCTGTGAATCTAGAAATAGCAGCTTGAACACGCGGGTGTAGCGGCTTGAGGATGTTTGCTGCTACATTGTTCATAACGGCAGTTAATAAATGTCTGTGAATACAGGTGTGATAAATAAATGCAGGCACTGTCATTGGTCAAATGGTATAATAAGCAGCCACTAAGTCAGTAACTGACCTTTGTAGGCAGAAGAGTTTGCAGGTAATATAGTACCACATCAAAAAGGCAACTTAAAGAATACAAATTTTTACCATGTCCAAATCAAAACAAAGATGAGAGGGAGAGAGAGATTGGGTGTATCTAGAATATGTGTCACACTAGTAAGAGAAATTCCCTCTGGGGCATAGAACATGTGGTGGGAATGCAGACATGAGCTTCAAGAGCTGCTCTGTGTCATTTCAAGGACCCGCCAATCCTTATTTCTTACCCCTAGCCTGTAACCCCCACTTCTCTCTCCGCTCAGGCAGGTGTGTGAGGAGGGGGTCCAGGGCAGACTTCCTCCCAGCATGGATTTAAAGACTTTTCTAGGAGTTTTTTTTTTTTTTTCAGTTGTCAGGATCTGAAGGTACTGATTTTCTCGCACTGACTTGCTTTAAGTCCGGCCGTGTCCAGGCTGTGTCCTGCAGGAGCTCAGAGACTGCTCCATGGATCAATCACCAGAAAGGAAAGCGGGAAGACCAGCCGGCAGGGGGAGGTGGGGGCGGGTGGGGGCAGAACAAAGGAGGAAGAGTGAAGTCCCGAGGCTGTGGAACAGGTTGAGAGCTGAGGGGATAGAGCCCGGGTGCCTGCTGACGGCAGGACGACCCCCTCCATCACTGAGGTAGGGTACCAGGAAGAAGAATGTAAATTATTAAAATTGTCTGAATATTTTAAAATAGTATTTTATTATTTTTAATTATTAAAAATGTTATAGGTGAGAAGAGTGAGGTGCAGGGGCATTAGTTGCTTCATTTAGTTTTCTTAAGATTTATTTATTTTAGAGAGAGAGAGAGAGCATGAGTGGGGGGAGGGGCAAAGGGAGAGGAAGAAGCCGGCTCTGTACTGAGTTCAGAGCCCAACTCGGCGCTTGATCCCATGACCCTGAGATCATGACCTGAGCCAAAACCACGAATCAGATGCTTAACCAACTGAGCCACCCAGGCGCCCCTTGCTTCACCTTGTTTCACTACAAAATGAGGGCAATTGTCCATCCATCCGTCTGCACTCCCGTTGGCCGGGGAGTCCCTCACAGGGCTGTGGGCACACACCGTGCGGGTGGGACCCTCCACCACAGACACAGCCTCCTGTGGGATGAGGTAAGATGAACCTCCGGGACACGAAGCTCCCTCGTCTGTCCGCACGCTGGACACCAGCCTCCTCTAGGCAGCCAATTAAAACGCTCCCTGCTCTCCACAGTCACTGCTAAGTTGGGACCTGGACAGGATTCACACCCTAATCTACTCATGTTTCAGCCTCTCAGACTCTCCCTTTGCTTGTCGACACTAGTTTCTGGATGGGATGACTCTGGGTCCCACGGAAATCACGTAGGGGAAAGAGTAAACATTTTCAGGGTGCAGAGTCGATGCACGCAATGCACACTTTAATGGGGAAAATTGCTTCCGTGTGTTCCTCAGCTGCTGTGAACTTTGTCCTACAGGACTCCAGGATGCAAAGCACAGTCCTGCATGGGGACCCAGGAAGGGGTGCCCGGAACTCAAGGTCAGTTCAGCACACTCCTGCTCACAACGGGGTGTGGCTGACCGCGGGCTGAGTGTGGGAGGGTCCGCGCTGTCCGGCACTGAGTCCACGTGAACGAGCCATTCAGACACAGGCCGACGGGAGTCTGACCATCGGGAACACTGGAGAGGACCTGAGGGGCCCTCGGCCACCACGTGCCTGGTACAGAGGAACAACTGAGGTTTGTGCATAGAGATGATTTTGCGTGTGAGTAAAAAGGGGCGTGCGGTCCGCACTTAGAGTCCCAACTGGAGGTGGAGTCGGGCTGGGGTCTCTGGACTCCATCCAAGGACAGTCCCTGCAGGCTAGGGGGTGGCACCTGCCTCGGGCCACCCCGCCCCGCAGGACCCCCGGCGCCGTCCAGCATGGGCAGCCGCCCAGACCCCCTTAAGCAGGTGTGCACATGAGGTCGGCACGGCCTGTGGGCTCGCTGCCTTGTGTCCAGGAGCTGAGGACATGCTTTCCCCTCGAGGCAGGATGACAGCTCGCTCACTCACGGTGGGTTGGAACTGGGTCATATTGCCTTGTTGCCCTTGCTCACTGGGGATGAGATTCCATTCACCCACAGCTTCCCAGGAAGGAGGATTTTTTTTTTTTTTTTTTCAAATTTCACCGGGAAAAAGCTTTCCCGGCGTGAGGATGAGGCTGTTCATGTCTGTCTGTACCCAGGTCTGGGTAAACGCACCGAGGGCCACTGATGCCCTCTGCGGGGCACATGGGACACCACGGGCTCACCACATCACGGGTCCCAGCAACTGCTAACGTGTGTCCTCGACCACGCTTGTGACCACTGCCACCGTGTGGGGCTGGCAGCGGCCCCCCGTGAGCTGTCTCGCCAGGGAGCAGGCTGGGGGCTCAGACGGGCGTCCTGCATGCCGTGGGTCCCTGGTCACCAGCCCTGGCTGCTTGCTGGACAGCCATGTCAGGACCGCCATGCTTTCCAGGACCCGCTCACCCCCACCCCGGGGGTTATGGCCCCGTCCGCTTTGCTCCACACTGAGTGGCTGATCTGGCCTCTCCGTTAAAAGGTGGGGTCACAGATGGAAATCCAAGGAACGGCCCAACTGTCAGAAGCCATGCAGCAGCCGTGGGAGATGTGTCATGGGTGGTCTTCTGCGCTACATCTGGAACTCTTCTGAGGCACCCGCCAGAAAGGCACGGGTGTGGGGGAGCTCCCTGCCCCCTTGGGCAAGGACAGAAGAGATGCGCCACGAGGAAAGACGTGGAGGGACCTTGAGGGGCCGAATCAAGCAGGTGGCATTTATTTGGATGTTTGGTTCACCTCCTGTCGGCTTGCATATAATTTCCCCAGCTCTCCCACGGCAAAGCCCAGAAGCCCCCAGGTGCTGGCAGCCAGGGGCACACCAGCGTCCAGACTGGGCAGAAGGGGCGCATTCCACATCTGGGGCATGGAAACGTCGAGCCAAGGCTAACGAACACATCTTGTACGGGAGGCAAGGAAATGCCGGGAGCGTCACAGGCACTGAAGGGGTGCTGGAATGGGCTCCTGCTCGCCAGGTTAGTTCCTGGTCGGCAGCAGGAAGTGAGCACCAGCCCACCCTGCGGCCTCACGTCCTTCCGTCTGAAGCTGGCTGATACACGCAGAAGAAAGGTACAATTTGAAAACCAGCTCTCAGCCACCAATCCACCTTCTGGTTGAGGAAGGGTTGAGTAAATAACCCATTTCTGCAGAAATGGGTTATTTACAGTTCCTCCAAGATGTGCTTCCCAGGCGACTTCTCCATCGTAAAGGAAGACGGGAAGCTTCCCCCCCGATGGACGATTCGTGGGGAGCGCCTTAGTCAACTGACAAACCTGGTATCTCCGGCAACCATCCACACAAAGGTCACGCGCCTCCTGATGTGGTGCCAAGGGAAGCAGGGCTGGAGTGTTCTCGCCGAAAACCTTCAGCCTGATGGGCTCCGGCGGGTGGGCTCGCAGCCACCTGCCGACACGCTCCGCAGAAGAGCCCTCCTGGCCCCGCAAGATACAGAGGGCCGCTCTGGAGTAAAGGACAGCCCAAGAGCCACAGGAACAAAGTGGTTTGATTGCAATCAGACAACTGGGATCAGTGCATTCTGATGAGAACTGTATAAATATTTATTGTTTTGGCCTTGAGACTTTTCTGAAAAATTTAAACTTAAAGGACGAGTTCTTCCTCACAGTGGGTTCTAGAACAGGGAAACCTGATCTTGCTGAGTGCCATCCCTGTAGGATGTCAGCCTGCCACCGAGAACCCTTCCTCCTCCCGGACAGGACCCATCTTCCCGGGAATCCTATCACAGAGCAATGTTCTCTCCGGCGAGGACGACGTTCTCCCTCCTGAGCAGAAGTTCATTCACACGCTCTGGAATAGGACAGATGTCTGACATTTCTGTGATCCAGGGACATCCATGCTGCCCTCGGCGTAGAGAAGATAGTCCTGGGACGGCAGGTCAGAGAGAACTGGAAAAGGGTTGAAGCCGCAGCGTCCAGCCATCCAGGGAGGGAAGAGCCCTGGGTCCCCTGCCATGTACCCGCTGGGCCCCGGCTTGAGTGCACCCTTCCCGCAACCCTCGGTCCAGCATAGACTGTTACACCCATGGTCTCCTGCCACCTGCACTGTGGTCAGGAAGCCTCCTCCATCCACACGTTCTTCCTCTTCCGTCCCGGCTCCACACTGCCTGACCCTTCCCATTCCTGAAACCTCTCGTCTCCCTCAGCCAAAGTCCTCTCCCCTCTGACCATTGGTCATGCTCATCCGGGTTGACCCCTTCACACTTTGTGGGATAGACCGTTCCTGGCCCCCACCGCTCCTGGAGGCCAAGGGCGCTGGGGGCTCAAGCCTTCCTTCCCCACCAGCCCCAGCACCTCACAGTGTAGGGAATTCACCTGTCAATGGGTTTAAATGTATGGAGTGATAGACATCCCATCATCTTGGTAGGTCCTAAATGCTTCCAGGACGTGACAAAATGGTCCAGTTTTGGGGAAGAGTGTCCCTTACAGCATCTCCTCAAACACATTAGACAAGATGGTGTAGACCACTGAGAAAGTCATCAGCTGGTTTCCTACCACCCGCCACTCTACAGAAGATAAGCTCATAAACCAGTACCTGCTTTCTTAGAAGCCAACTGAATATTTTATCTTTCCTGCTGTTTCTTAAGGACTACGACTCAGTGACTCATGTATTCCATGAAATACACGTGAAAATGCGTATGGTCAACGCCAGAGGACCACCTGACAAGTGAAGGGACCTGCGCTCAGAGCGGGGCTTCCTCTGGGAGGCACTTCCTGCCATAACACGTGCCACTAGGTGCCAGTGTTGGGCTGTCGAAATGACCCTCGGACCGCACAGGTGGTCCCCACTTGGATATGTTTAGCGTTCTTGAAAGAGATGTCTTTAAAAAGAATGCCAAGTGACCAAATCCAGTTGGCAAATAAACGGTTATAACTTGTGTTTCTATATTTCAACATCATCACGTTAAACACTGAGGTGAACAAAAGATGGACTGAAAGAAATACAGGTGCTTATTAGGCAGTATTAAACTTGAGAGGCAAACAGCAAAGGACTATTTCTGTTGAAATAGTGCTCCCATTACAAACCACGGGTTAGTCCTTGCTCACTGAGCAAATGCAAATGAACTGAAAGTCAGCATCCAATTTATAACTCTGTTTTTATGAGGAGCTTTATCTCTCACGAATATGTGCAGATTTCCCTTTGATCTCTCCAATAAAACTTTCCGAGTCACTTGTTTCAACATATCTTGCACCAAAATAACTATGTTAAAAACACCGTGTCTAAAAATAATCAATGACAGCCAGGCTGATGTCAAACTCACTTGTGTTTCTTGTACCTTCCTTTGTCTGTCTCTGTCCTTGCCTCATGATCGGCACAGAAGACCACGTGGGCTTTCCTCGTCACGGGGGGCAGGGGCATAACTCCCCACCCGTGCAGCCACACCCTCCGAAAAACATGGCAAAGTGAACACACACAGCTTGTGTGCGTGGGAGAAGGCATCCTGGCGATGGTGTGGTCTCCGAACACAGCAGCACCGAAATACATGTTTTCTGAAGGATAAAATTAGCAGCCGGACATCATGAGCTGAAACGTTCGCTGTTGGAGACAGTTGCTCATGGCACAGCATCTCCAGAAGTAGAGAGAGGAGCGCCCGCTCCTTTGGTCCACATTCGCCGCGGCACATCTGACATCGTCAGGCTGCATGGCACTTCAGCTCCTGCCATTCAAGCCCCTCTGCGGAAAGTCGCACCAAAGCAGAATTTCTCCTGGCCTATGGGGGCCCAGGCGAGCAGATTGCCTGCACGGTGCACCTTGCTCTACTCCTTTGACGGCAAACATGCCCTGACGAGGCCGGAGACCTTCCGGGGGGGGACCCTGCTGCGGGAGAGTCTGTCCCTGGGCTTGAGAATTTCACTGACCCGGGAGTGTTGTCCTTTCTGTCCTCCTGAATATTGCTTCTGCCACCTCTGGAGTCTGACACGATTTATATGGCACTTACTCATTCTCTCCTTCATTTTGTCTTCCCTTAATATACCTTAATAGATACTTGAGTATATTTTCAATACATTCGTCTATATTCCCAAAGTAACTATGAACCCCCAAAAATGTATAAAATATCAGTAATCTATCCAAGTATTGGCTGTAAATAAAACCAATAATAACACCAATAAAGCCAATAAAAGCAATACTACTAACAAGTAGAAAGGAGGCACCCTCCAGTCCTGGGGCACCACACGCATCCTTGGGTTGTCTCAGAATTTGTGGGGCTGGTGGCCGCATGCAGCAGGGAACAGTGGACAGGAAGGGAGCCCTGTCGTCATGCGGACCCCCAGCAACTAATTGAAACGACACTGAAGACAATCACAGCAAACACCAATAGCAGTTGTCCGATGGAGCGAGTCGTATCAAAAATGCAAGGACGTAAAACCCTAAACATACACAGGCCTTTTCCAAAAACAAAACAAAACAAAACAAAACAAAATAGAAAAATTCCCAAAAGAAATTTAAGAAGGTAGTACAATTGCAATATAAATCCAAGGGTCGAGTGTTTGGAGAAGAAAACCTACAGACCCCATTGTTTGTGGGCACGGATGGCCGTATCCTGAGAGTTTCAGCAGAACGAAGACAACCCTGAGACACAAAGACAGTGTCGCAGCTGAGTTCCTCCCAGGCACGCCAGGCGACTTCTAAATCAGACCATCTATTCTTGGGAGTCACCGCTTTTGAGATTAAAGAGAAAAAAAAAAACCACATGATTTGTTATAGTTTATGCAAAAAAGCATTTGATACATAAAAGTTAGGAATTAGTTTAATAAGATATTACTCCGGGTAATAAGGTTTTTCGACATGAACGTCTCCTGCCTCCCAAAGATGGTCCCGAACCACGTGCACATTTTCAAAGGATAGAGGCACTCTTCAAGCCTTCACCCACAAGGGTGAAAGCCGGGTACACAGCACAGTGTAGACACAGATCTATGCGCCCGGTCCAGAGAAAGCCCGAACGTGGACAGGCAGTAGTAACCCCCACCACGAAACCACAGCCCTGGTGATCACTGGGGCCACGGCGGGGGAGTGAGTGATGCTGTCTCGCGAACACAGGACGAGAGAAAGCTTAGTGTGAATGTGGAGTGTGGGCAGCCTTTCTGTAAACTGAGGAGTCATTTGTCAATGCTGAGAAAACTAGGAAGTGTCACTGCCACAAAGCCCCGCAACCCACTCCTCTGCCTGAGTCTCCCAGAAAAACGTAAGGACATGGGCTCCAGGGTGTCCACGGCCACAAATGGAACAGCTCCAAAGGAGTGGCCGCAGGAGGTGGCTTGAACACATTGGTGTTTCTTCATTCCACGGGATGTGCTGAGAATCGATGCCATAGAAATGCATGTATCGATATGAAAAAGTATGAAAAATAGAAGAAAAAATAAGCGAGGGAGAAAAAGAAGCATAGGATAACCGGAAGGAAGCTCTTGGCGGGGGTGGGGCTGTGAGCAGTAGAGGCGGGTGTGAGGACCATGTCAACAGCTACTCTACACACACGTGGTGATGCGGACCCTCACGGGTTCACGCATGTGCAGACCTCCAGGCCGTGGTTCCTTCGAGAGAGAAGACAGGAGAAGCGGACGTTGATGGCCATGCAGCGTGATGTCATGGGCATGTTTTGTTGTGTTAGCAGCGAGGGCGAGTAAAGATGCTTATTGTGTGATGCTTCCCACGTGTGTATATTTGAGATATTTCATAATTTAAAGTCTGCAGCTGACATTCAGTCCCCTGTGGCCCTGCTCCCTAGAGCTCCCTGCATGGCCTCTAGAACCTTCCGGGCACCGGCATGCCGGGGGGTCTCAGCCACTGCACACCCTCCCCACCCCAGCCCACCTCTATCTGTACGTCTGTCTACGTCTATTTTTCTGCCTCCAGCCCTTCCTCCACCTTTGTATCTACTTTAAAAAAAATACGACATCAGAGATGCTCACAGACACAAGCAGATACCCTGCTTTTAAAAACACTGATCATTTTGGGGCCCCTGGGTGGCTCAGTCGGTGAAGCATCTGCCTTCGGCCCGGGTCATGAGCCCAGGGTCCTGGGATCGAGTCCTGCATCGAGCTCTTTGCTCCGTGGGAAGGCTGCTTCTCCCTCTCCCTCTGCCGCTCCCGCCATTTGTGCTTTCTCTCCCACTAGCTCTCCAATAAATAAAATCAAAAAAAGTTGATCATTTTATAATGTGATAGAAGTTCTAATTATCACAATGGTGGCAATCATAGGACCATATAAAAAGGTTCCCATTTAAAAGGTTGTACACCTTCAATCTACACAATGATACACATCACATATGTTTCAACAAAGAAGCAAAATGTATATTCCCTGCGGCTGTGGTCACGTCATCCCCCAGGTCAGCATGCCTCATCCCTCCTGGCATCGATGCCGGCGTCCGTGGCATCCGTCGGTGTCCTTGGAGTGCACATGTCATGATGACTTTCCCTAACACGTATCATCAGCTCATCACTAGCCTTTTCTATTTCAAACAGAACTTCCCAAGTCTGTGCACTCGTGCGTGGAATTTATAAGATAAATTGAAAGGAGTGGGTTTGCTGTGTCGAACAGGTTTTAAATTTTCATTGAAAATAATACAAAATATTATAAAACTTCTTAGATATCGTTGATGTGAGATAAAATGTGTCATTACATTGTTATTTGAATTCCACTCCTTTTTCCTTTTTTAGTGTAAACATGTTTTCACATAAACTTTATTCTGTTATAAAATTCACCCATGAGGGACGCCTGGGTGGCGCAGTGGTTAAGCGTCTGCCTTCGGCTCAGGTCATGATCCCGGGGTCCTGGGATCGAGCCCCGCGTCAGGCTCCCTGCTCGGCGGGAAGCCTGCTTCTCCCTCTCCCGCTCCCCCTGCTTGTGTTCCCTCTCTCGCTCTCTCTCTCTCTCTCTCTCTGTCAAATAAATAAATAAAATCTTTAAAAAATAAAATAAAATAAAATTCACCCACGAGCCTGTCTGGCCTTGTCCACATTGGGAATAGATCTGAAAGGTTTCCGTGTTTCCCATCACTAGGGCTCCGTTCCCACCTCACCTCTGTCTGCAGGGGTCATTTTGAGCATTGATGACTGCTGTCTAAAGCCCGCAGGCTGTTCCTGTCTGTGTGCAACATGGCAGGGCACACAGTCACTGAATGACCCTGGAGGCGGTTTCAGTTCTCCACTTGCCCGAATTTGTGCGCTTGGTGAGTCTCCTTTTTTTTTTTAATTTAGCTGCAGCCTGGCTACGTTAAGGCTGTTGTTGTCCCTACTGGCCTGTGTTCTCTGCCCCCAGGACAGCGTGCGTCCCTGGGGAAGCCTTCACGTCCCACCACCTCCACAGTGCCCGGGAGGAGCACTGCTCAGCGAGCCTCCGAGGGGCCCAGGCAGCCACGAGGTTTTACGTTCAACTTGGTGACAGATTCCTCATTGAAGACAAATACTTTCAGTTAATAATGGGGAAAAGATGAACGTCAGCCTCCATATGCATCTCTACAATAAGGACATTTAGGCTACTTGAAGCTACGATTCATAGCTCAACCCCCGAAAACGTCATTGACCCTAACATCTGACTCTCTTGTCCCCTCATCACTGACAGACTGAGGTCCAAATCCTTTTACCCACTAACTACCTGCGTGACCACAGACACATTCCTCCACGTTCCTGAGCCTTATTTCCCCATTCCTGAAATGCAAAATTTATGCACCTTTGAGGAAGGTGGATTATTTGAAAGACGGAGCGTGTGGTCCACACGCTACGTACTCAGCGTGTGTCTCCGTTATGACGATGATTGATTGGAACCCATACCGCCTCGCCACCAGAAAGAGCCTCACACCCATCAGCCAAGCTTGGTGCTTTTCCTCTCTGAACCGGAGACTGTCGGCAATATCACCCCACGGGTCCTGTGGCTCAGGGACCCAGCGCCGCCGAGCTGGGTCCTCTGCACAGGGTTGAACCATGCACTGAAGCAGTCTGTGGTTTTCCCTGTTTTAACCCGGAAAGCCTTGGGGATGGTTTTCCCAGGACAGTTCTATTCATAACATTGAAAGTCCTGCGGCTCTGAAAACCACAGTCCCCGGGACAAACCCGAGGTCCCCGGTCTGTTACAGATGTAGGTGCAGCTAAGGCCATCCAAAAGCTCCACACGGGAGGGACCCGCCTCCAAGCTCACAGGTTGCTGGCAAGACCCACTGCCGTGCTGGCCCCTGACCGGACTCTCCGTTCTCGGCCCCTGGGTCCCTCCAGCAGGGCAGCGTGCCTCATCAGAGCGGGAAAACCTAGAAGGTGACGGGAGACCCTGTTGGCAGAGTATTCTAGAACCTGATCATGAAGCAGCGAGCGCACTTGGGGGAGGCCGTTACCCGCCCATACAGATCCCACGGGGGGTGATCGCTGGGGGTCCTCTGGGAAACGTGCCTGAAACAGCCACCTCTAGGAGCCTCTTTCCAGAGCTACGGTGAGACCCCAACACTTCCAGGAGACTTTTAAGGGAGTTCTATTGTTGATTTTTTTATTTGGATTCTTCACGGATACCTGGAATGCCCCTTATTTCCCACAGGTGACTGAAATCGTGTATTTCTAAATAGTCCAATCCACCCTCATCTCCCGTTTATAAATATCCCGTCATGCCTTCATAATCCCCGTAATCCTCTTAATCAATTATTCAAGTCCTCTTCTCTCACGGCATTGTGAGCGTTAACTTGGTATCTGTCCTAGGTGGTAATTAAGTGTTGAAGCATTTTTCTTCTCCTCTAGACCATCAAGCCCCAAAGGAAAGATTTTTTTAACTCACACAACTTCTTCCACATCCCGCCTCTTCTGTAAACACTCCCCCCAAACATCAGAAGTGAGGACCATGGAGACCCTTCAACTCCACGACGCAGTTTCGAGAGAACAGACGGTAGGGCCAGGGCATCTCCCCAGAGGGGGTTGCATGTGCCAGGGCATGAATAATGGAGGGGAACTCCTCGGAAGCTGGGGTGACATCAGGGGTGTGATTTCACGCTGACTCACCCCCTGGGTTTTCACGCCCTGTTGTTTCACCGGCTCTCCCCAGAGCTGCTAACCCTTCCGGGGTGACAGTGAGTAATGCGTCCGCACAGTACGTGGCTGTGCCAGTCCCCAGTCGGTATTTATCTGTCAACGCACACATTACCCACGGCTCTGTTGGGGCCTGCAGAGGGCTTGCAGAAACACGGACGAGCCTGAGGGCATCTCGCTCCCACTGGGGATATTTACTTATAAGCACTTAGCACAAGGAGTAGCCCCTTCTGCACACACTTCACAGACCCCCTGGACTGACAGAGAGCCCAAAGTCAACCAGACCAGTGAAGTGCAGAGAGCCCCTCTTGTGAGTTTTTTTTTATTTATCCTCTGCTTCAGAGATGGTTCGATCGAAGCCATTCAGGGAAATTCAAGACAAACTCATAAAGACAGCGATATGTCTTTCTGTTCCTGCCAGGTTAATCAGAGCTTGACATTGCCAGATGCACCAAAAGCGGCATTTCTCGTGTCTCTAACACTCATGCTCATAGGGAGACCGAGAGAAAGGTCTGAGCCGGTGCTGGAGGCAGAGAAGGTCCACACTGCCTGTCGCAGGGGATGGCGGGCCGACGTCTGTCCAAGCCCAAGTGTGCGGACACTCTGAACTTGAGTCACCCTTTCTGTCGCAGACGCACGTAAGATAAGATTGTGTATAAGGGTAATTAAGCTATGAATTGGTTGATTCGGCATCGTGTGATATAAGCACTTGACGTAAGTCTAAGCAGCCGCTGAGAAAGAATGAGAATCATTGATATGAACTGAAATGTCTCCAGTGAAATATATTCCTGAATGAGAGAGGCCAGTGGCGAATCTCCACCTGTCAAATGGCCGTCCCTATTGGCGTGTGTAATGGATAATGGAGATGTAGGCCATCCGAGGAAATACTGACACACAGCGGTGGTATTTACAAAATGGTCTAAAGAAAGAGAGTGAACCCTACACCTCTGTCTACACTGCACGGCTCTACCAATGAAACCCCCATAAAATCCCAAAAAGATGGGGGTCGGAGAGCTCCCCATTTGGTGAGCAGATGGGCCATGTGTGGGGGGGGCATGGGAGCCCTGCGCCCCCTCCCCAGACCCCCCCCACGCAGCTCTTCTGTCTGTTCCTGCATTAACCCTTTTATAACAAACCGGTGATCTAGGGAGTAACCCGTCTCCCTGAGTCCTGTGAGCGGCTTCAGCGGCTCCATCAAACCCAGGGAGGGGTCGTGGGGACCTCTGGTCTGTGGCTGGTGGGTCAGAACCCAGGTGACAGCCTGCACGTGGGGCTGGCGTGGGGGAGGGCGGTGCTGGGGGACCGACCCTCGACCCTCGACCTGTGGGTCCGGCTCTGTCTCTGGGTAGATGGTGTCGGGGTCGAGGTGGATTGTGGGGGCCCACTGGGCGTCGGAGGGCTGCGTGGTGGGGTGGGGAGCCCCTCCCTGGCTGCACTTCGTGGCCCACAGCTCTACGGTTTCCACAAATGTGCAGAATCCTGTGCTCGCCCCAGCGTACCACACGGGACAGCTCACCCCCTTCAAGTTGGCCTTTGGGATTGCCCTCTCCCCCCAGAACTCTGGCAACCATTCATCTGGGTTATTTTTTGTCCCTCTATCCTTCCACCCCCCCCCAGAATGTTATGTAAGTGGAATCATAGAAACTAGCCTTTTGGGTCCGGATTCTTTGGCTTAGAATTGAGAACCACCCATGCTGTTGTGTGAGTTAGTAGGCTGTCCTTCTTAGTATTGAGTGTGGATGCACCACACTTGTTTACTTAGCCTTTACTGGAGAATATCTGGATTGTCCACTGGCTTGGGCGATGATGAATAAATCTGCTAGGAACGATCATGCACTGGCTTTGTGTGTGAGTATTTCTCTCTTCAAAAGTTCCGAGGTGCTGGGTGGTGTGGCATGTGCCCAAGGTCAACAGACAGTTCAACAAGATGGCTGCACCAGCGTGACCTCCCCAGCATCTGGCATCATCATGTTTTAAAAGTTTTTTCAGCTACCCTCACAGGTACACACAGTGTGATCAAAGTATGGTTTTGGTTTATTTTTTCCCTGATGATTAACAATGTCGGGATTCTTTTCATGTGCTTTCCTCTCTCTCTAGAGCCTGTTTGATGAGCTTTCGTTCACGTATTTTGCCCATCTTTATGGTTTTTTGTTTGTTTTGCTATGGTTGAGCATTATGTGTTGTGTATTTTCCCAGAAACGTGCCATTTTTCAGATGTGTGAAATTATCAACTTTTTTTTTCATGGATCGTACTTCCGACGTTGTATTTAAAAACTGATCACCAAATCCAAGGTCCTACAGACTTTCTCCTGTTTCTTGGAGGCATTATGTAATTTCATGCTTGATGTGGAGGTCAGTAGTGAGTTCTGAGTTAACTGTTGTGTAGGAAGCAAGGCTCAGTGTTTCCAGCATTTGGATGCCTGGTTTTCCCAACAGAATTGCTTGCAAAGACTAATGTCCTCCCTTGAGTAGCGTTTGCTGAAACGTGAGTGGACTGTCCTGCTATGGGTTGTGTGCGTGCATCATGACCCCCCACACACCCAAGAGTGCATCCCTCCCTTGGCAAAGGTGCAGTCCTGTGGGCATCTTGGACGGCGTGTGAGGCCCGCAACGGGGACACTTTCCGGAACCGCTTTGCTTAAAGGAGCCCCTCCACCTTCCCATCTAAATTTGAGAATCAACTTGTCAACCTACAAAGAAAACCTTCCTGGGATTTTCATTTGGAGTACACTAAGCCCGTAGACCCAACCGGGAGAAAATGGCATCCTCATATTTTTGAGTCTTCCAATCAAAGAATATGGTATAGGTTTCCATTTATTTCGATTTTTAAAAAATTTCTTTCATCCGTGTTTTAGTTTCTTATAGTTTCAGTTTTCATTTATTTCATTTTTTAAAATTTCTCATGAGCCTTCCTCTTTAACCCATGGGTAACATGAAAGCATATCATCCACTTTCAAAATCATCAGTGTCTTGCAGATATCATTTTGTTACTGATTTGTTCCCAATTCCAGTGTAATTCTGTTGTAGTCTGAGTGCATACCCTGTAGGGGTTTCGTGCTTTTAGCTTTGTTGAGGTGTGTTTTGTGGTCCCTAACGTGACCCTGCACACACTCAGGGGAGGAGGGTCTCTGCCTTCGGTTGGATGGAGCCTCAGATAACACTGCTCCAGAAACAGACACCCTGGACGGTGTTCCCTTCCTGCTGCGTCACCGTGGAGAGCACTGTCACAGCCCCGGACACACACGCGCTCACCTGTTTCTCCCTTCAGGTTCATCTGCTAGGTCTCATCTGCTCTGAAGCTCTGAGGTGAAGAACATTCATGTTTAGGGTCATTGTTTTCTCTGAAGGCTCCAGATCAGAGCCTGGCTCCGGTGGTAACTCTATCCCTGCAGACCATGTTTCTCTTTGTGCTTCTGAATGCTTGTAATATTTTGTTGAAAGCGGTGTATTTTGTATGGGATAACAGGTAATGAAATCAATGTTTCTGATGCTTGGATGTGCTTGGAGCACATTTTTTCCTCTGGGCTTCTGGTGGGGGCTTCCTGTTCACATCTTCAAGAACAGGGCCTCCCCTGCGTGTCCGCTAGACAGATGTCGCTGGCAGCACCCCGCTTCATCCCACTGCTGGATGAGCTGGGGGGACGTGGGTCGGCAGTCCCACGAAGTCTCGGTGTCGGCGGGCGTCTAGAAGCTGAGCCTCCTGGCATGGCGCTCACCAACGTTCCCGAGTCCCATCCAGATGTAACGTGGGGCCAGCGGATCCTGGGACTTCCCAGGGTAGAGCTGGTTTTCTCTTGTCTTCCTCCATGTGAATGAATTTCCAAAGTGCCCACAGGCCCAGGCTTGCTGCCTTCCCCTGGTCCTCAGAGGACATAGGAGTGATAGGTCTTTGGGAAGACGTAGCTACTGAGCACACCAGGGAGGCTTCTCGGGAATCCCCTGGTATCCCATCCTTCGGGGCCCTTGAAGTAAGAGCATGCAAGTGGGGTGAGGGCAGGAGCCCCTATGTCTGAAATCCTCAGGGTCTCAACCTCCAGGCTAGCCCACATTGCAGCTTGAGAGGTTCGTTCAAAATTTCTAGCTCAGGCTTCCTCCCGTCTTCGTGGCATCGGGCGTACCTGTTCAGGGAGCAATGCTCGGGCTCCAGCTTCTCATTGGCTGTTTCCGCTATGACCTCAGTTCTTTCCCGGGTCCAAGAAAAGTCTGTACTGGGCACATTACCCAAGTTTGTCCTTGTGGCAGGAGTAAGAGCGTTTCTCCAGCCCCCCTGTCCGGCAAGCCTACCCACTCTGTCACCCGTGAGATGTTCAGTAGAGAGGTGACACTGCCGTCCCTCCCAGTGTGTCACTGTCTGAAGATCCCACGAGACGTGCTCATGGCGAACACGGTGTGGTAGAAAGAGCATTGAACTTAGGATCAAGTTCGTTTCCACCATTTTCCAGATTTGTGGCATTACACATTCTGCTATGGTTCTTCGGGTCTCCGCCGCGTCCCCAAGGAGCGACCTGCAGTCCCTGCCTTGTGCAGAGAAATTTCACACAGCCCCCGACACTCCTTGTTCACTTGGTTCCCTGCTGCCCTGCTGTGTAGACGGATGGGGTGGGGATGCCCGAGTTCACTTAGTAGGGAAGGCAGGCCACCGGCAGCCAGGGTCGCGCTCAAGGTCGTCTAGCTGCACATGGCGTCACGGCTCAGTACTGCCTTCCCCCACAAAGAAACACTGAAAATCTGACTCCGTACCTCTGTGGCTGCGTCGTCCCCGGGAATGCAAGACCTCCTCTAACTTGACTCAGGAGGCATGGGGGCAGCGGGACGCGGACCGTCAGTTCCGCCAAGTGGGGGCTGAGCTGACACCGCCCGTTGTGGAGGCTGGTGGCTCCCCCTTCACCGCTTCTCCCACGCTCACACTCACTTTTCCGGAATCCACAGCCCGCGGCACATTTCCTCTTTGTGGTTATAACTAGGGACGAATTCGTCTCTAACTCAATTTGTATTTCGTGGG
This sequence comes from Zalophus californianus, assembly GCF_009762305.2. NCBI lineage: Eukaryota > Metazoa > Chordata > Mammalia > Carnivora > Otariidae > Zalophus > Zalophus californianus. The sequence goes on along the minus strand of NC_045606.1, from coordinate 1,312,538 downwards.
AAAAAAACACCCTACGGATGGTTTTCAAATATAAAAATGGGAAGCAAAATTCCATGATGACTTGGAGTCAAATTAAGGTAAAATTGAGGGAATTAAGTCAAATTAAGCAAAGCTGTGCTAATGAAATTTCAAAAAAAAAAAAATCCTCATGCTCCTTGAGAGACAAGGACTGAGCAGCTTACTGTTAGTCTCTATGTCCCCCGGGTGGGTAAGAAGGATGGTCGAAGCCCCTCGCCTCTGCCCCCCGATCTCGGACCACGTCTGGGCCACGCAGCTTTCTGCCCCAGGTCTGGTCGACCAGCTCTGCCCTCGGAGAGGCTTCAAGGGGAAGTAGTGAACTCCACGAGGCTCAGGAAAGCTCAGGGATCTTGTCACCTCAGCGCCGTGGGCCAGCCGAGCGGACACGTAGCAGACGGTTTTCTTTCCGAGGACACGTTATGTGACTGTGCATCTCTGTAGATCCCCAGCCGGCTTAGCATCCCTGTTGTTCTAGCACCCAAAGCACGTGTGGGTGCATCTCAGCAAAATCAACAGCACCCACACCAACTAACTTGTGATCACATGTGTGTGAGAGCAGGGTTTTCTTAATGCTAACATAGCTTATCTTTGCTTTAGAAATGTTTAAGAATACAGGTAAGCAAAAAGATGAAATAAAATGATCAGATGGGCCAGATATCTGTATACGTCGTGTATGTGGAGCCCCCTCTGGACGTATTTTAAGGGACCCCCCAAAGTGGGACAGTCACGGTGACAGTGAGTGGGGGAGCGGAAAGGCAGGAGGGAGGGGGCAGCAGAGGGAAGGCGACAGAGAACAGAAGAGATGAGAAGAGAAAGGGGTGTTGTAGCTGCTCTGTGAGTGCATGCCATCGCCCGGGGGGCGTGGGGGGCAGACGGGGCCCTGACCCAGCGAGCCCCTTGCTGAGAAGAGCTGTGGTGTGCAGGTAGGACCCGCGTAGGACCGCGGTAGGACCATCCCAGGGGCTGGACACAGCACCTGTCATGGTCCCGAAAAATGCCCTGGCTTTTGCTGCTTGCAAAGGTGATGCTGAGAGCTCGAGGAACAGGAAAGTACTTGGAGGTGACTGGTTTGCATTTTTCTTTGTTTTGGTCTTCTGTTATTTCCATAAACTTATTCCACTGGGTGTTATACGAAAACAATGAATCGTGGATCACTACATCAAAAACTAATGATGTATTGTATGGTGACTAACATAACATAATAAAATTAAATTAAATTTAAAAAATCAATTAACTAGAATTAAAGTGAAAAAAACTTATTTCACTGAAATAAAAATGGACGATTTGGGAATTCCTTATACACACAGGTTCTTCAGAATGTATTTCTCAGTTCACGATCCCCCCGTGGTTTACGTGGCACATGAGTCCAGCGTGTGTTTATGTTTGGGGGAGAAAATGAAATGCAAAATAGCGTATTTGATGTCATGATATAACCCACGATTACAGATCCATTTTAAGATGACTTTTGAAGAGTAAAGCTTCACGAAAGCCTCAGGGAGTGAAAACACTAAAGCAATCCACCATGAGACGAGTCCCGAATCTCACCGTGCAGTAGGAGGTGTCTTTCAGAATTCAAGCAAGTAGAGAAGTACGGTGATTTCTCCCTAACTTTTACTTTTTTTCCTTGTCAAAAAGGCGCATGAGCTAAAAATGCTGAGGTTCCCTAAAGTGTACAAACCTCACCATGATTTCGTAGTAGTTTTGTTGCTTTGACCTTTACTAAAGCACAAAACAATGCTCCAATATAATTCATAACAGTTATTTAGGTATTAGGCAGTAATTTGCTATTTGCATAAATAGACTCTACCTCTTTTTGTGAGATTAACCAATCCGTACCTTTTGTCAAGCTGTTTCTTGCAGTTTGAGCAGCCCTCATCCAGCTTTGCACCTGTCCTCAATGGGCCCCTTTTGGTCAGAATACCCTTTACACCAAAGCGTTTCCCTGTACATTTCAATGTAGTGCTCCTTATATTCCAGAAGGTTTTGCATATATTCATATAGTCAAATTTATTTTAAAAAGTATATGTGATTTTTTTTTTATTGCTTCAATGCTGAAAAGATATTTCACAGCACCTGTATTTTCTGGTGTGTTTTAGTGTCAATGTCATTCTTTGTTTCCTTGACATTCGCGTCCCCCAAATTATCTGGGATGCGGGACCAGGTTTGGTTTCTGTCCTAATTTCCAAATGTGATGTAGACTGATTTGTTTAATCTATGTGCAATGCTAAATTGCTCTGGAAGTTCTCATCTTGTGTTTTTCTTGTCTCGAGCACACGGGGGTGCACGGGGGCGCTGATCTACAACCCCCAGCTCCTACCATCTGGTGATACTCATGCATCTTGGAAACATTCACGATGTGGTTCGAGGAGAGATAGTGCTCTTCACCCTCACCTCCCAGAGTAATAACTTTGCCCAAAGTCTCAAAAATCCCATCCTTAGAAAAGCCCTGATTTTCTTAGGTTGCACAAAACCCTGGAAAAAGTCCTACAGATTGCAGCCCTTCCATGCTCATTAGCTGGTTTTATTGTGACAACAGCCCATTTAGGTTGGCAGGGGGCCATTCATTACCCCACTGACAGCCCATAAGACTCGTTTACAGGTAGTCCGCCCTACGCCTTAGCAGCAACCAACACCAGAGCCAGGTTTGGGCACGGATGTCTCCAGACTCTGGAGGTTTTCCTTCTCTGGTACGATTCAGACCAAAGATGGTACATTTTGGCTTCTACTTTTAAAACACAGAAAATGTATGGTAAGCCTCTGTTCCCTTAGCTACATAACAATGAAATTATTCATTTACTTCATAGGCCTGCTCCTCTACCCTGGAATTTATGGCTCAGATGTTTTCAATCATACACTACAAGTTTGGTGCTAGGATGCGGGAAGATGAACCAATTGGAACATTTGCCCCAAATTCCCCAACACTTATGAAATGGATGTGCCATTGTCTCATAAGATGCTTATGCTGTGCACTAGGGCCTTGGGGCCTTGCGGCCACATCCACCTCTCCACAGAAGCCAAGCGGCTCTGGGCAGGGCCACGCCACCTCCGCTCCCGGAGCCCCCACCTGGAGCCCCCCGCAGCCGAGGCCTCCGCCCCGCCCCCCGGCCCCTCTCCCAGCCTCGATGTCGTCCCACAACCATGCTGTCTTGTTCACTGTGTCTGCCCTTCTCTCCATCCTGCTGCTGGTTCTGCTCCCCCTCTCGTCTCTCTCTCTCTAAGGACACTTACTCCCTCTGTTGACTCCGCCTCCAGCGCACCTCCTATCTGATCCACAAATCACCCCTGTGGGCTGTGTGGACGCTTCTTCCTCGACCTCTGTACCCAGCTGGACTCCAGACTCTCCTGCCGGTCTTTCTCCTGCCTCCGAGAAGCATCCAGTCCAAATATGTCCAGCCGCGGTGATCTTTATTTAACTGCGCCGGGGCCGAGGAAGGCATCCTAGGAGCAGGAACCTGCAGGTCGGGGCTATCATCCTTGAGTGGCAGGAGGGGTGGCGCGGCCCATCAGAGCTCAAGGGTGAGCAGGTGGCGAGAGAGTTCAACAGACAGTTAAGCCAGAAAGACAGACAGGAACAGTTCCGATGGTGGGTTAGGGAGAAAGGTCAGGTCGCACTGGTCTTTCCTGACCTTGAAATCATCACTTAAACATGGATTTACACACTTGGTTAAAGACGCGGCTTTGCTTTACATTGAAGTTTTTTAGCTATGAAGGGTACTTTTGTACCGTTATAATTCTCTGAATTTTTCTCCTCATTTTGGTTTGTTTTTCCATAGAGACTTGCTTTGTGGCTATTAGTTTATAAAATTCCTTGAGATTTCTAAGCCCAGGGGCGCCTGGGTGGCTCAGTCATTAAGCGTCTGTCTTCAGCTCAGGTCATGGTCCCAGGGTCCTGGGATCGAGCCCCTCATCGGGCTCCCTGCTTGGCAGGAAGCCTGCTTCTCCCTCTCCCACTCCCCCTGCTTGTGTTCCTTCTCTCGCTGTGTCTATCTCCGTCAAATAAATAAATAAAATTTTTATTAAAAAAAAAAGATTACCAAGCCCACTATTAGTCATCTTGTTTACTGTGAGTGTCAGAAGGACCTGAGATATGAGTGGCTCCACCAAAACAGGAATTTAACTCTCTCTGGAGTGAATAAGTTCTGGGGGGAGGCACCTGACCACTCGCACAGTGGCCCCAGGGCCCCGGCACCAACTTACCTTCCTGTTCCACTGCCCTCTGCTTGTGGTTTCCACATTCAGGAGCTCTTCGTGGGCCAGCTCGGATGCTGGAGCTCCAGCCATCACATCCACCTTCCAGGACACCAGCAGAAGGAAGCATGGGAGCGGGGAAGGACAGTGAGCCCGCTCCCTACCTTGCAAGAACCTCTGCTGGGAGTCCTCCCTGCATGCCCCCTTCCTGGACAGAGCTCGATCATGGGGTGCTCACAGCTGCCATGGCACTCAGGAAACAGACTTTGCCCAGTTGGCTCTATGTTCAGGTAGAGAGTGGAGTTCTGCCACCCCCAGGTCTCTTATACACATGTTGCGAGGGTTTTTTCCATATTTATAATATTTGCTATCTTTGTATTATCTTGACTGATGCAGAAGCATTACTTTAAGTTGTATTCATATAGTTAATCTTGTGTTTTCTGATCTAGAGCAACACAGAGATCTAGAGCAACATTTAGAGATTTCCCATCATGTCGAGATTATATCAACATGCGTTTTTCTCTCGTTGCTTTACAGATATTTTTGCCATCAAATTTGAATCTCTAATCCACTTAGAGTTTATTTTGGTACATGGTGTAATGTTAAATAAATTCCTCTGCGCAGGTTGACCATTCTCCCTGGTGTCTTTGGTGATCTAATCCACCTGTTCAGGTGAGCATGTCACAGGAGCACCTGCTCACTGACCCCCTGGGCCAGACCATCACCTGGTCTCCCCCAGGACCTCTGGATCCTCCTTCCAAATGTTCTCCCCGCCGGTCTCCTGCACCTGCCCACGGCCACACCCAGAAATCAGGTGTCACTTCTCCACTGAAGCCACACTGTTCTTCACACTGAGAGGACCGTCCCTCCCGAGTTAACAAGACCCTGCCAGGCGAGGACTGAATCTGTCCTGCAGTCACACTGCCCCCCGGTCCCCGTCCCGACCTGGGCATGCTGACCACATCCCCCCCCCCACCCCGCCGGATGCTTCCCACCATCCCCAGAGTAATAAGAACAAGACGTAACCAAGAAACCTTGGCTTTTTACAGGACTTGGCAAATCTTTTGGGGTTTTTTTTTATATAGATCCTATTTGTTTCTCAAGAAATATGTATTTATATTTTACATGTCTCTGCTGATCATGCATCGTTTTATTGGTGAAAAGAATCATTTTACTGCCTCATTGTCCAGTGGATCATGATAAACACATGAGGAAGTTATTTATGTTTGTATATTTATTTTTAACTCGCTGTTTTACTGAACTTGATTAATGTAATTGTCCTCAAATTTCTCTCCAGTTTTCCAGGAGAATGGTGATATCATCCACTAACAACACCTGTGCCCTCTCCTTCTGGAATTAAATCCGTCCAGGTACGGCTTCCGTGTTGACTTTCATTCCCTGGTGTTTCTGGAGCCGCAGGGATAGGGGGCCTCTGCCTCCAAGGGTCACAGGGCGGCCACGGAGCCTGTGGCCTGCCTGGGACGCGACCGCCTCAGGCAGATGACATGGCATGGCAGAGGCGCCCTGGGCCCTGATTCCTGGGTTTTCATCTAGAACCGCTCCTGCCTCTGCTGGCCCTCCTGTCCTCGGACCCCAGACACAGTGACCTTGCCCTAGTTTTAGGTGGAACAGAGGTTTCCAGCACTGACCGTCCCCCCTGGCCATTTGGACCGCCCCTCCCTCATGCTTGAACCACCTGCACAACATCCAGAGTTGCTGTCATCCCTTGACGGAACATTCTAGAAGCCTCCCAAGCGTCGATAAGAAAATCTTCGTGCTTTCCAGCTGGCTACCAGGGGAGCTGACGTGAACAGAGGACACAGCAGTAGAACCGGCTCTGGAGGTGGGAGCCACAACGTTGTTTCTGAGTTGCAGGTGCCCGAGAGCCTCCAGCTCCGGACAGTCACCAGGAGTCGCCAAAAGGAAACGTGGAGCAGCCTGCCCACTGCCATACACAGCGCTCCTCCCACGTGCGAGGGCTGACTCCCATTCAGCGTGGCGTCTGATGCCGAGGACACTGAGGAAAGGCGTCTGTGCGCCTACGGTTTCCACAGAGCAGCCGTGGAAGATTTCACACGCTCCGCCTCTTTGCACCTGCCAGTGGCCCCAGAGATCAGCGGGGTGAGCTCACCTCCTGACCCCAGCGACAGGTGGTGCACGGAGCTGACTTCCCAAGCTCGCCTCCGCCCAGGCTCCCGCCCCAGCTCTCGCGGAACCCACCCTGGCAAGTGCTCACTGACCTGCCTTTCTCCCGGCCGGGTTAAGAGTTCCCTGAGGGAAAGCAGTTTTGCTCACGCGGTAAACACACACCTAACCCAGCACGTGGCACCCCTTCATATAGTCAGACACGTCCGAATACATCTACGGTTTGCCCGCGTCCCCTAACCTAGCCCTCTGAGTTGTTTGATTTTATTTCCTCTACGATGACACGCAAACACTTGTCACCCACTTCCTAGTCTGGGTTTTTTTAGGAAAAAAAAAAAAGGTAAGACAAGGTAAGCCGTTAAGATAAGGGAGGTGTTGCCTGGGTGCCCTGAGTGACCCTGTGTCCCTGAAGGCACAAGTCACCAGTGAACGTGGCCGGGTCTTGTAACCACCGGGCTGCCAGATCAAGGATGCGGCCGATGCACGTGCACCCAGGGGGAGACGTGCCCACCCTACGTGCTGCATGGCTCTCTGCAGAGGACTGTGCCGCTAACTTTCCCGGCCTGGGTCCTCTTCCCGTGCATTCTATTTCCCTACCCCATCTTAACAAGAAACCCCAAAACTTAATGCTTAAAGAAGAGTTAACTGCTGGGGCTGGCCTGGGCTCAGCTGGGCATTCTGCATTGGGGTCCAGCGGTGGTCAGTGTGGGCTGGTGTTGTGGCCACGGGAGGGGGCAGTGGGCAGCGTGTCCCAGGCAGCTCGCCGCGTGTGGGTGCCAGTGTCCCGTCGGCCGGGGGCAAACTGTCCTGGTTTGCCTGAACTCTCCCACATCCCAAGACAGCACATCTCCCGTGAGAAAAGTTCTGTTTTCAGCAACAGTGCAGAAGACTGGAGGGAAGGACAGAATCAGGGCTGAAAGCAGCAATGATTTTACTGCCAAATCAAGGGCATCAATCTCCCGACTTCCGCGGTTGCTCACGCTGTCTTTTCCTCCGACCGCTGACCTTGGCGGCCAGGATTTGCCATGCCCACTGACGGGCCACCTGCTACCTCTGTCCGAGGACGCAGTGTGCCGTGGTCAGCAGACTGTCTGGATTACCCACTGCGTTTTCCACTGAGGCGCTGCCAGTTTGGTTTCTACCATGTAAACCCCGTGGCTGTGCTTTCTAAGATTCAGGGAGCAAAGATGAAGGTCTTTGATGACACCTACGTCAGTGGGACCCAGACATCACCAGACACGCAGGCAAGTGACGGCACTGGTTCGGTACAGGTCGGGGGACAAGAGCTGGGGTACAGAGGTAAGCAACCAGAGCTCCCTGCACAGTGTGCACGAGGGAATTTGGACGCAACCCCAGTGTCCATCCATAGACGAATGAGTGAAGAAGAGGTGGTATATATACAGATGGAATATTACTCAGTCGTCAAAAAGAATGAAATCTTCCCATTTGCAATGACGTGGTTGGAGCTAGAGGGTGTTATACTAAGTGAAATAAGTCGGAGAAAGACAAACACCGTATGATTTCACTCATATGTGGAATTTAAGAAACAAAGGAGCAAAGGAAAAAAAGAGAGAGAAACCAAGAAAGAGACTGTTACCTCTAGAGAACACACTGCTGGTCACCAGAGGGGAGCTGGGTGGGGGATGGGGAAACAGGTGCTGGGGATGAAGGAGCGCACCTGTCGTGATGAGCACTGGGTGATGTAGGGAAGTGTTGAATCTCTGTACCGTGCACCTGAGACTAATACTACACAGCATGTTAACTCCACTTCAATAAATAAATAATTTGGATGCGTGAGTACCTAGAAATACACAACCTTACAAGTCTAGGATCAGATGGACGGATGCTTCTAAGTCAATCAGATCATTTTCTGTCTCCACCAAAACCACAGATGCTCGGTTAAAAACAGCAGCTGTTGAAATAGTTTGTGCACCCCAGGTGAGCACACATGCACTACTGCACCATTCCCGGGACTGCTCTGCAAAACTGAGCAAAGCTACATTTCCTGATTCCGATTGCACTCCTAACGGCCTGTGTGCCTGCAGAAGACACACGTGGTCTGAAATGCGTTGGTACCTTGTAGGTAGACCCGACTCTGCCAGATCTTACTGACAATCGTGCTTTCCACGCAACATGAGGGGTGCCTGGGGTCCTGGCAACAAGATGCTGCCCCTGGTTCACAGGTAGTGGGATGAGAGAAATGAAGTTTCAAACTGTCTCCTTCACTTGTATGATCATTTTCACGCAATTGCAGAAAAAAAGAACAAAAGATTGTTGGTATCTTGTCCAAATACACACTAGATTTTGCTCACGTGTCTAGGCATTCGGCAGACAGTGCATGTCATTTATTCTATTGATGTCTTACCAAAGAAGATGAGAAGATCGTACCTGCCAGATACTGGACGCGCACACCTTGAACTCAGCGCTCCTGAACAAAAAGTGAGAGTTGACACCTTAAAGGCACAGAGTTGCAGGGAGGCGGCGGGAGAGTATTTTACCCAGAGGGAGCAGAAACTGAATTATTACACTGCTTTGCTCTGTGCCTGGCGCGGTGCTCAGAACTCTGTGCATTTCATCTTCATCTAATCTACTCTGTCGCCCAGTCAAAATCTCTGGGTACCAAACTCAGCACAAGCGAAGGTGAAAGACAAGCGCCATGCTCCGAGACATCGGAGCATCGCACCCAGAACAGAAATGGTGCCTGTCCCTGGTCCACTGCAAGCTCTTACCAAGTCGAGTGAGAAAGATGAACACGTCAAAGGAAACTGGGGGCATGAACAAGCTAGCCACTTAGCAATGAAAGGAAAACCTCCCAGCGTCAGCCTCAAGCCAGATCGACCTCTCTGATCTGGCTTCCTCGTGTGAAGCATGACTGCCCCTGCTATACAGTGTAAAGGTGAGAAACAGACGTGCCCCACGGAGGCCTGTGGCCAAAACCTCCAGTGTGCCTGGTGCCTGGTGCCGTCAGCAGAGTAAGACCCACAGGGGAGTGTGCGGGAGGGGCAGGCGCTTTTATACCATGGGATGCATGGTATTGCTTCTCCTTCTAGAATGCCCACTTGCCTCCTCGTCCGAGCAGCTCTGGTTGTGAGGATGTTTGGTGCTGACTGGCACTCTGCCTGGAGGGTGGGATGTGTCCTGCAGGATCTCAAAGGGCGGCGGTGAAGGGCAGCCCCAGACACTGCCCAGCAGGGGCCACACAGAGGGGCCGGAGAGGGAGCGAGGAGGGTGCAGATCTTACATCATAAGTCTCCACTGAGACTGAAGCCCAGCCATGGAGGCTCATGACACAGGAATGTCAAAACAGGTGTGGAAGCCAACACCGTGCTCAAGCGTAAACGTCTCTGTCCGTCCATCCCGAGCCAAACACAGAAGCCCAGCAGGAAGATGGGCAGCTTTGGTCGGTGTGGGCCGAGTCCCACACTCACGTGCCCTTGCTCTGTGACCTTGGACAGTTTAGTTACACGGGCAAACCTCACCTTGCTCATCCGGACACAGGTTAATCCCTACACACCAGGATTCGGGAGGGTAAATAAAATAAGGTGTCCAGAGTCAGCTGGAGCTATATGGAGCGCAGATCTGGGTTCATCTACTGGCCAGACCTGAGTCTCCCCTGCAGACTGTTTCCTTCCATGTAACATGAGGGGATGGCTGTGTCCCTTTCCCCACACCGTCTTCGTGGCCCAGGCTCCCGGTGGGCTCCGAGGGCTGGAGGGGGCGAACACAAGCACTCCCGAAGGCAGGACCTACCAGCCCCTTCCGTGCCAGACCCTCCATCCCGGCCCCACAGATGCACCACGTACCATCATGGAAACAATGACCAGGGCTTCAAGGGGCCAAGAGAAATACAGCGGAGCAATATATAAGCCAGATGTGTGTTGTCTAGACAATTTAACATCATGACCAAATCCAGTTCCACAAATCCAATTATCTGCAGTGCCCCCTCCCACGCCGGAAGGTCTGTCTTTGCCTCAGACAGAATCGCTAACATTTAACCTCAGCTTTGCACACTGCCGTGAAAGGAATGAATGGCATCGGTCAGAGAGGGAGGGCGGAGGGAAACGTGGCCCGTCTGTGACTCTCCAGGAACAATGGGAAGTCGAAGGGTCCTACACACGGACTTTGGAGCATTCTTCGGGGCTGAATCAAATACTGTGAGAGCCGTGGGTGTTTCTGACATTTCTGCCGGCTGCAGGCTTGTCCCACCCATGCCAGGCCAGCACGGAGACGTCTGGGGAATATCCGTGAAATGTGAAGTCTGGGATTCTGCAGAAGATTCTAGGTCTGTGTGGGATTAAGAGAGACAGCTGGTCTGGAGCCGACTAGATTCTCATCCTGGTATATCTCCAACAAGCCCGTGCTGGCTCGGAGCCTGCCTTCCCAGAGGTCAGAAGGAGATAAAACTTTTATAACATAGACATCAGAAGAGTTACATTCTGTCATATTCATATTTCGTGTGTGTATATGTGTATTTCTGTCGAGATGCCCAGCCACCGGGCTAGGAATGAGTGTCTGTGTCTCCCAGAAGGAACTGGCCTCAGAGACAATAAAAGCACATCATAACAAGAAGTGACCAAATGAATGACAGTGATGTGCGTGGCAGCTTTGCAGGGTTCCCTGGATTGTGGACCACGCGGAGCAAACTTTCTCTGCATCTTAGGACGCACTAAAAGAGAAGAAAGAGAAAACACAGCTTTTCTTGTTGACTCTTAACCTGGGCATTTTTCTTGGCTAAAGTATTCAGGAAACATTAGGTTTGGCTTTCAAGAAACACTCAACTAAGCGGTTTCTAAAATGCAGAGGTTAGTTTCTCACTCCCAGAAAAGAAGTCTGGAGGTAGAAGTCCAGGGCTGGTGGGCCAGCCCCACAGTTTCGTCTGTGAGCCGGCACCTTCTGTGCTTAGAAGCTGGTTTCTTCCCATTTGCCTCATACTCCAAAGTGGCTGCTGGAGCCCCAGCCATTGCATCAATGCTCCAGGTAGGAAGAAGGAGTGAGGGTAGAACACACATCCCAGCTGTCAGGACCTCTAGAAAAAGGACCCGAAAGCCCCACCTAATGACTTACTTCAGATCAGTGACACTGGCTCTTCGGTTGGGGACATTGCCGCCTGAATGAAACAGTGTGTTGTGTTCCGGGGAAGAGGAAACGTGGAAATCAGGCAGCAGCCAACAGTCTCAGCTATGGGTAAAAACCCTGATTCCCCTGGAAAAACAGAATGCATCTCGTCGGTTCAGGAAGTGTCCCCGCAAGCCTGCAAGGTGCCCTTGCCGGCCACTGTGTCCCATCAGCCACTGCAGTAAAGACAGAGCACCTGTGAAACACAAGGGAAGACACCTGCATTAGGGCCCATAGAGATGGGGCACCAGCCCAACTGTGCTGGGCTACCCAAGCGCTGGCTGCTTCCCTGCTGGACCCCCTGTCCCTCGTCCTCGAGAGGAGCCAACTTGACCCACCCGTGCGCATCCATCTCATGTGGAGCAGGAACCACAGGTGCTCCCCGCATCTGTGTGCTGAGCTCACACCCAGAACCGCGCTCGACTCGGGGATCTGCATCGGCAGATACACCAGTGCTGGTCGCAGGGGGTCTACGTCTGCCATCCTCCGACTGCCCGCCAGCCAGGATTCTCAATGCTCCGCACACACTGACTCACTTAAATTTGTAATAGAAACCTTATGGAGTAGGCAGTTAATGCTCCAAGCGACTGATGAGGGAATGCAGCAGGATAACTGTCCCACCAGGACCACGCAGAGAGAAACCTGGAAGCTGGCGGTGCCCTGGGAATCCTGCGTCCGGAGCCTGCCCAGATGCGTGGAGCCTTAGTCTCTACTCCCCGTGGTCCCGTGGTGCACTCGTGACTCTCTGTGGCCCTTCTGGGGCGTAAGACCCTCCCACTGGTACAAACACTCTGTCATGCGCGTCGTAGGTGCAAGGCGGCCCCGGGCGTCATCCCCTGATCTCGGGTACACAGGGCTCCAGGCGATGCCGTCGTGGGTGAGGTAAGACCTGGGGGTCCGAAAAACCCGAGAGCCCCACCAAGAACAGCAAGGCAGCTCCAGACGTGATCTCCTCGCCACACCCACAGAACGTCTAGCTCTAAGCTTGCGACCTTCCCAGTGACCTCACGTCCCTGAGCTTTGCTTCGTGATTGGTAAGGTGGCGTGCCTGTGACACCTGGTTCCCACGAGACAGCAGCGTATGTGAAAGCAGTTGCTGAACAAGCAGACGCTCACTCTGGAGGAGCACCCTGTAGGGACTGTGGGGGAACGGAGCCGGCTGTGAGCCGGGGGTCTGCTCGGGGCCGAGGCACCGGCTTGAAAATGCTAGTGTCTCCCATCTCCCACGCACACCTCCCGCTGGGTCGGGGTCAACGGCCTGTGTAAAGCATCTAGAATGACAAGGCTTGGAACATTCTTTCCTGGATCTTTCCTGAGCTGGTTTCTAGAAAATCTCCCCTTAGCGTTGTTCCCTTGACTAAACGTACCCCGGGCCAAAAGCACATCCTCCTCTCAATGCTTCCAATCTCACACGGCGCCGCAGTATTGCTGTGTTTACCGCTGGGGCTTAATACGTGCTTGCTTGACTCCAGCACGCGGACGTCCTGACGCCTGGCAGGTACGTGCCCCAAACTCAGCTGGCAGAGGCGTCTCCAAAGGTATTGGAAGCCAAATCCGGGCACACCCACCGGCGCTTTTGAGCACCGGTAAGCACCCTTAAGGACAATGAGAAGGGCATTCAAAGTGAAGGCGTAACATGTCTGTTTCCAGAACTATAGTGGGTTCAGTTATTGAACCCCCTTTTCCCACCGAGAACAGCTAAAAATGCTGGATTAAATGTAAAGACAGTATAAACACATCACAGAGTCTACGAGACGTAAGGAACGACAGGACCGGGTCCAAAGAAGGGAGGGGGAAGGCAGAGACACCAGGGCAGGGAGGAAACCTCCGACTCAGAGGCCGTGTTTATCCCGAAAGACCAGAACTTAAAGGTGGCTCCTCGAAGCACCAGCTAGCTGACGTCAAAGCCCAAGAGGGAGCCCACTGGGGAGACCATGAGGGCCTTCCCCTTTGGTTGAGGAGAGTCAGTGTCTCTGTCCCACCCAGGAGGGGCCCACAGGTAATGCTCCAGGCCTGGGCAGAGCTGTGTGTGTGCACGGGTGTGTGTTGTGTTCATGTGTGTGCACGTGTGTGCATGTGTCTGGTGTGTGCATGTGTTTGCACATGTGTGTGCAGTGTGGGATGTGTTCATGTGTGTGCATGTGTGTGTGCATGTGTCTGGTGTGTGCATGTGTTTGCACATGTGTGTGCAGTGTGGGTTGTGTGCATGTGTTCGTGTGTGTGCAAGTGTGTGTGCATGTGTCTGGTGTGTGCATGTGTTTGTACATGTGTGTGCAGTGTGGGTTGCGTGCATGTGTGCGTGCGTGTGTTCATGTGTGTGTGTGCATGTGTCTGGTGTGTGCATGTGTTTGCACATGTGTGTGCAGTGTGGGTTGTGTGCATGTGTTCGTGTGTGTGCATGTGTGTGCATGTGTCTGGTATTGCATGTGTTTGCACATGTGTGTGCAGTGTGGGTTATGTGTGTGTGCGGTGTGTGGTGTGTGCAAGTGTGTACATGTGTATAAACGTGTGCGTGTGTGTGTGTGCGTGTGCTGGGAGGGGAATTGCTGGAGGACTGCAATCAAAAGGTGGCTTTCACACGACATGTGGTCCCCCATGTCCGTACTTGAGTTGTTCCGGGGGAAAAAGAGAAAACATCCTCAGTCTGTGAAAACGCGCCCCCAGTGGCATTGCTCTGGGGTAACTGAGAGAAGCCGGTGGGAGTCCTGTGAGTATCTACCCAGATGAAGGAAGCTGTGGGATGGAGCGTGGAGACCAAGAAGGAGGGGGAGGAACAGGGAGAGGAGCTACGGGAAGCGAGGGTGGAGAACAGGCTGGGAAACAAGGGGAAGACAGACAGGCAGTGGCCACGGGGATTGGATGGATAATGATAAACGTTGAGAATTCTCCAGAACTGACTCAAGAATCCTTTCAAATCCCCAAGAGGACACACACAAGACATTCCCACCAAGATAGAGCCTGGTCAAAATACAGGCAAAAAAATAAAAATCAAAGAGACAGAGAAATCTTCAAAAGGGCTGCGTGGGAGCCGGAGGTGGGGTGTCTGCACGGAGCTCACGGAAGGTGCCGGCCAGACCAGAGTCCTAGCAAAAACATCTCCCAGGAATGGGGGCAGATGGTCTATCTCGGCAAACAGACATTGAGACAGCACGCCTAGCAGACTCCCCTGCGGAAGATTCTCAAGGACACGCTTGAGGCTGAGCAAAGAAGTCCCGGGTGGGAGGTCAGAGGTCCCGGAAGGAATAAGGAACAGAGAAAGCGGTGGGCATGGGAAGCCAGCCGCATGAACAGTGACCATCCGCAACAACAGCAGCATCTCTGATGTGTGCGAGCTTAAACAGAAGGCAGAATCCAAACTCACCTGCCTGGTAATAAGGAGTGAGAGACGGACAACAGTCGAGATGCTGGGATGTGCAAAGGCCCTGCAGCACCCAGCTGGGAGAGGACAAGCTTGTGGCCGGCATCCGACACAGGGGCAGTCTTGGGGGGTGAGCCCCGTAGGATGACCTACGGGGCCTGCACTGACCCCCAGTCGTTAGTGTCAGAACTAAATTGGATGATGTGACACATAGGGTAGACTTGGAAGAGCAGCCGTCAGAGGCCAACGTAACCACCGCCTCCTAATGGAGACCTCACCGCCTTCCAGGGCCTGGCCTACCTGAGTCCCAGGTCCTCCCCTATCCCTTCATCTTGCCTCCGGAAATTTCATTTCTCTCCTTGTGCACACCTTCTCTGAGCCAGGCCCACTTTCCCACAGACTCTCACCCCAAGCTGAAGAACCCCGCGTCCACCGCCGATCACCGGGAGACCCGTCTACTCGGACACACTGCGTGTTCAAAGCCAGGCAGCCCCTCCCGCCCTGAAGCATCTTTGGCTAGGGCTTTGGGAAAGCTGCCAGAAAGGGGGGTGGGGGGGAATGGGGCTGGCCTCTTACTAGCGCCCTCCAAACTGTGTGGGGGTCTTCATGGTCCCAGCTGACAAGACACCACCGCGCCAGCTGCCCGCCTCACTGGGAGCTTGCCAGAAACGTGGGCTCTCAATCCCCACCTAGGCCATCTGTAGGAGCATCTCCTTGCACAAACTCCCCCTGGTCCACGCGGACCTTGCGGTGGGGCGCAAAGAAGACCCAGCCCCCGGACGCTGGAGGATGAGCCCCGGGCGGCCCTGGTGTGACCACGTGGGCACGTTCCAAATTCCGAAATGTGAGCTTCCTAACACACCTGTACAAAGGCAGCCCCCAGAATACGCTCAGCCAACAGAACAGAAACAGCCAAAGCACGGTGCACCCGAGCGGCCAGGAGGCCCCGTGCCGTGGACAGAAACCATCCCGACTCCGCATGCCTCTCTTCTTCTTGGGTCAGGACAGGCATTCCAACCCACTCTCAGCTGAAATTCTTCCTGAGATTTTGTAGATGCACACACAGGTGAAGAAGTAATACAGAGACACCCACGTACACGTTGCCCAATTTCCCTGGGTAGTAATATTTTGTCAAATACGCTGCAGAATTCTAATACAGCATCACATCACAGCCAGGACACTCACGTTCACACAGTGCATCGATCCAAGTTCACAGTCCTAGAGGATGTGTTAGAGGATCTCGCGTCTGTCTGTGTGCCTGTGTGTGTTCTGTTGTACGCAGTGTGCCCCCCGGGGTACACCCCGTCGACACACTGAACGGTCCACACTGTGCATCCCCTGTGCTGACCCTCCCCCTGCCCCCGTGGCTGTGTCCCCTGGCACACAAGTAATCAGCCATCCACTGTGAATTCTGTCATTTTCCAAAAGCGCTACATGAGTAGAATCATAAGGTATGTGACCTTTGGGATTTCTTCCACTCAGCCTAACTTGCTGAAAATCCCTGTGTTGTGTCATCCGTGTGCTCTTTATTGCCGAGCGGTATTCCAGAGCACAGACGGGCAGCGGCATGTCCCCACTCACCGTCAGCGCACGTCAGGGCTGCTTCCGAGGTGGCTATTGCAAATAGCCTCAGACATTCCCATGCACACTGGTGTGTGAATGCGTTTCCACGCCTCTGGGATGAATGCCCAAGAGCGCAGTGTTGGGTCACATGCTCGCTGTGTCCTTCGTCCCAAGAGAATCTGGCAGATGGTTTCCCGGAGTGCAGGCACCCCTGAGCGCGGCCACCAGTGGCGGGCGGCACAGCCAGTGCCCCCACAGCCCCGCCAGCATCAGGGTGTCTCTGTTTCCACCTGAGCCATTCCGAGACAGGTGTGGTGACGGCTCACTGCGGCTGGGTGTGCGTGTCCCAGCGACTAACGATGTCGCGCTGTCTTTGCTGTCATTCTACCCTCTTTAGCAAAACATCTCTGTGTAACTTTTGCCTATTTTGTAATGGGCTTGCCTTTTTTGGCTGTTGGAGTTTGCATGTTCTTTGTATGTTGTATATACTAATCCCTTGTCACATGTTTGCAAGTATCCACAGCCTTTCCGTTCCCTTCACGTGGTCCTTCACAGAGCACACGGTTTCCACTTGGATGAGATCCACTCCGTCCATTCTTGAACGGCTCGTGCTTTCAGGACCGCGTCTGAGAGCTCTTTCCAAGCCCTCGATTCAAAGATGTCCTCCAACGGGATCTTACCGAAGTTTTCTGACGTTGAGCTTGCGGTGAAGCCCGCGAGGCACTCCGAGTGAACCACTGCGTCAGGTGTGAGACCTGGCGTGTGCAGAGCCGTCCGAGCACTCCAGCATGACCCAGAGGCGCCGTGCTCCTGCACCTTTGTCAAAACCCACTAGATCCAGTTCCAGTCATTCACCAGAGGGTCCTGCCCAGAGCTAAGTCCAGATTTATTTCGCTGTTTGTCTTGTCTCTTGCCCATATGGACACCTCACTGCCCCAGCCCACTGTGTGTTGGAAAGACTGTCCTCTCTCAACTAAATGGGTTCTGCTCCTCTTCGAAGACCCGTGGGCTGTGTTTGCTCAGGTCCGTTCCTGGGCTGTCCATGCTCTTCCCTTGCTGTGTCTGTCTGTCCGTCTGTCAATACCACACGGGGCTATCAACAGCCACGTCCTAAGATGCTGTAAGATACGCTGCTTCCTCTCATTTATTCCCCTTGATCAAGGTTTTTATCTATTCGAAGGCCTGCGCTCTTCCATGGGGACTAAAGAAAAAGTTGACGTCTTCAGAATACAGGCCTGGGATTTGATGGGATTCGCGTTCGACTCACACAGCGAGCTGGGGAGAGCCGACGTCTTCACCCCGTGGAGTCTCCTAATCCACGAACGTGAGACGTCTCCCCCTTTAATTTGGTCTTTATTCCTTCATTGTTTTGTCATTTTTGTCATACAGATCCCACACCTGTTAGGTGCACATACAATCTCACGTTCCTTGGAGCAGTTATAAATGGTATTGGGGTTTTATGGCATTGTTATTTTTAATGTGTATTTAAACAACTGACTTCTCTGTGTGCTGAACTTGTATTCTGCAGCCCTGCTGAATTCACTTCGTTAGTTCCAGGAGTTTTGTGGAGGCTTTTTGTAGAGTCCTTATAATTGTCAAGGAAGACAAGCTTGTCCTCTGCAACAGGGACACTTTTGGTTCTTCCTCTGTGGTCTGGGTTCCTTTACCTCCATGTTTTTACCTAAAACGCTCTGACCAGAGCGTCCAGTACTGTGTTGGATAAGAGTGGTGAGGACACCCGTCCCTCGTGCTGAGTCCTCAGGGAAAATCACCACCCAGTGTGGCGGGAGCTGTAGGCGGCCCCAGATGTTCCTCTCCAGATGATGGCATTCCTTCCATCCCTACTTTGCTGAGAGTTCTACCGTGAATTTCAGATTTTGTCAAATGCTTTCTGTGCAGCAATTACCGTGATCACGCAATTTTTCCTCTTTAGCTTGACAATATGGGTGGATTGCATTGCTGGATTCCCAACTGTTGGACCCGCCTTGCATACTTGGAATGAATACCCCTGGTCGTGGCATGTAATTCTCTTTAGGCATTGTGAGAATTCGTGCGCTACTATGTTGTTGAAGAGTTTTGTGCTCGTGACAAATGGGCTGTGCTCTCCTCTCTCCCTCCCCCTGCCAGTCCTTCTCTGTGTGTGTGTCTCTCTGTCTCTCTCTCTTCTCTGTCTCTATATGTCTCTCTGTCTCCCTCTGTGTCTCTTTCTGTCTCTGTCTCTCTCTGTATCTCCCTGTCTCTCTCTGTTGCTCTGTCTGTGTGTGTGTCTCTCTCTCCCCTTCACCATCTTTTCTGGTTCTACAATCAAGGCAATGCTACCTCATACACTGAGTTGAGAAGTACTACACCTCTTCTGCTTTCTGGAAAAAGTTTTATAAAATTTATGTCAATTTTTCTCTAAACGTTTGGTAGAATTCTCCAGTGATACCATCAGGCCCCGGAGATTACTTTTCCAGGAGCATTTAATGACAAATCCAATTTCTTTAATGGTCAAAGGCTTATTCAGATTTTTTATTTCATCTTGGTTGTGATTTGGTCGTTCGTGGTTCTCAAGGAATCAGTGCATTTACCTAAGCTATGAACTTATGAACATAAAGTTGTTTGCATTTTTCCCGTATTATTTTTCCTACATTTCCTATAGTATTTCCTATATTTTCCCATAGTATTTTTCCTGCAGGGCTGCAGAATCCATTGTGTTCTGCCCCATTCTATTCTGGATAGTGGTGATTTATGTGTGGTCCCTTTTTATTTCTGTTAGTGTTGCTACAAGTATCAATTCTACTGATTTGGGGGGGAAATAGGTTTCTGTTCTGTTGACTTTTCTCTAATGTGTCCCCATTTTCAATTTCATTGACCTGTTGCTCTTACCTTTATCATCTTCTTCCATCTGCTCACTTTGGGTTTATGCTGCTATTATTTTTCTGGTTTCTTGAGCGGGAACTTGGGTAATTTCTTGCGGCCTTTCTCAGCTCTCCTTCTGCGGTCTCCCACAACTTGGACACTCTGTACTTCCATATTTATCCAGTGCTGTGTGTGTTTTCATTTAAAACTTTCTCTTTACTCATACACTTTTTTAGAAACATATCATTTAATTTCCCAGAGTTTCCTGATGTCTTTTGTTATTAATCTAGAATTCTATTCCATTACGCTCGGAGAACACACTACCTCATTTCAATTGTTGGAAAATGTTGGAGTTGATTTAGGGGCCAAGATATCATCCCGCCTGGTGCGTGGTCCTTGGGCACCTGGAGAAGTGTCTACTCCCCTCTGTGCATGCAACCTCCTTTTGTGTCCAGAGAAGGGGGAGTCTTGTGTTGTTGGGACCCTGTCCACCTTGAAACTCGCCTCCAAGTCTCCAGCTTCGAGGGGTCACTCGGCAGGTTCTCCGTCTCCATCAGCTTGCACCTCCTGCGTTTGAGGGGCACACGTTTAGGGGCTTTTTCCCCCAAGGATTCTTCCCTTTATCATTATGCAGCATCCCTCTCTGCTGCTGCTGATTATCTTGGCTCTGAAGTCAACTTCACCAGATACAAACATCACCCAAACACTGCATTGTTCAGATCAACCGATCGCTATTGATCACCCCCAAGTCTATCAATTCTGTCCTCCGCCATCCCTGCTCTGCTACTGAACCCTCCACTACGTGTCTCTTTTTATTTGTTATTTGCCAATTCTATATTTTCCCTTGGCTTTTTGTTGTTTTGTCATTGTTATTAAGAACTGCCTTTTTTTTTTTTTTGCTGAGATTTTTGGGGTTTTTTTTTTTCAAAGAATTTCCAATAGATTGTGGTAGCTTCTTTTTTATTATTATTATTTGAAAACTGCTCTAAAACCCTTGTCAGATAATTCCAGGGACTGATTCATCTTGGTGCGGGCGTCTGTTGACAGTCTTTTCTCATCCGTGCTGTGATTTCCTTGGTTCTTGGTAATGTTTACTGTGTCCTGCATATTTGGTTGGTTATGTAAGCAGACCCAGGTCCGACTTATTCTGTTGCTTTAGCGGGCAGTCACCCTGCTTTGGCTCAGCCCTTCTTGGCCCGCTTTGTGGGCTGTGGTTCCAATGGCAGTTAAATTTTCAGAGACTTCTGTGTTTGTTCTTGTCGGTTTATCTGATGCCGCTGCGTTCCCACTGGCCCCCCTTTGTGCCGCCTGAGGAATCGATGTGCTTACCCTGAGTTTAGCTGTGGGAGGAAGGGGTGAAGTGAGATTTCACTACCTGGTCCCTCTTTCCTGCCTCAACAGCGTGGAGGGCTTGGGCTGAGGGGGCAGTCCCCTGGACCAGGCTGCTTGTTGTGAATAGCACACTCTCTTCCTTGCCCACCCTGGTGTCTCCAGATAGAAAATGGGGCTCCGGCCCATTAGGGAAAGAGGGCACCTCCCCTGGCTGCAGGGCTGTCCATCGGTGTCCCCCTGAAGCGGTACAGGACTGCCTGATGCTCTGAGCCGGCCTCCCATTCAGTCCCGGTGAGGGATGCTCCTGCCAGGTCTGCCTTCTGCTGCAGGTGAGTCAGGCAAAGGCCTGGCCGGGTGGCCCCTCTGTTCCGTGAGGGGCACCAAACATCTTGCTACACCGTCCTCCCACCAAGGGGTCCCAGGCTGGCTTGCCTCCTTCCCCCTGCCTTTCAGAGTTTCCTTGGTTCAGAGCCGTGCCCATGGACAGAAAGTCCGGCCATTACAAAGTCAGAGTGCTTCGAGTGGGCAGCAGGGAGCACGCGCTGTGGGCCAGGCAAGCCGTGGTCCCTGTGCCTCCTCACACTCTGCCAGGAATGTTCTTAACTATACAATTCCATAAATAAGATTCATGTTGTCATTTCTTCCTGCCAGATGTGGTAGAAAAGGGGAAGAGAGAGCTAGAGCGTCTGTCCGTGTGCGGGCACGCTGTTACAGATACTCGAAGGGGGAGCCGCAAGACAACCAAGAAAAGCGAGCAGAGCACGGTCAGCCAGCAATTCACAGAAGCAGAAACCGAAAGGCACCTTTGGGGTCCACTGAATGCCCTAACCTCGCTCCCAATGACGGAATCAAAGCGAGGACAGTTGTTGTGCTTTGCTCACACTGCAGACACCACCACGCTCGGCGACACCGCGTGCTTTGCAAGTTACTGGAAACGCTCTCCCTTAACGACTGATAACCTGCACGGGCACACATACTGTGAGTGCATGGGGACCCACACCCACAGACTCTGTGTGGCAGGAAGTGATGGAGAACATTGTAAATATTCAGCAGTAAGCTATAAATAGTGGTTAAATAATTACAGTTCACTGAAACAACGAAACATAAGATAGTCATGAAATACTCTCCAAGTGATGAAATGAGAATCCCCCCAATAATCTTCCCCAAAAGAAGCTACATGAGAGAAGTGTGCAAACTGTCCACTTTCCTTGACGAGAAAACAGGAAGCAGAGCGGGACCTCCAGTTTCCTGATGCCTATAGAGTCTTGTGCGCACCACACAGAAGGCAGGAGCCGGGGCAGACGCCAGGGCCGCGGGCCGGCCAGGAGGTGTGTTTGCCTCATGCAACATTTCTAATACACCTGAAGCTTCTACTTCAAGCAAATGTCTTCATTAAAAACAATATGTTAGGGGCGCCTGGGTGACTCAGTTGGCTGAGCGACTGCCTTCGGCTCAGGTCATGATCCCGGAGTCCTGGGATCGAGTCCCACATCGGGCTCCCTGCTCAGCGGGGAGCCTGCTTCTCCCTCTGACCCTCTCCCCTCTCATACTGTTTCTCTCTCTCTCTCTCTCTCTCTCATAAATAAATAAATAAAATATTTAAAAAAACAATATGTTAAAAATGCAATAATTTTTGCAGCTAGAATTTGAAAGTTCATCAGATAACATGAGAGGAAAATAAATAAGGGGAGAAGCAGACAGAGAACAGATCCTATTTCCAAACTCACTTATTTTATTTTTTTATTTATTTGAGAGAAAGCAAAAATGAGAGCGATCACAGAGCGAGAGGAAGAAGCAGGTTCCCGGCTGAGCAGGGAGCCCGATGTGGGGCTTGATCCCAGGACCCTGGGATCATGACCTGGGCCGAAGGCAGACACTTAACAGACCAAGTCCCCCAAGCACCCCGCAAACTCACTTATTTTAAACAAGACTTGACGGTTAGCTGTTTGAGAAGCCCGGGGCCCCAGCACGTGTCGGCATGACTTCACTACAACTATGCCATTTAGAAAGCATTCTCTTGCCTGTAACAACCGAGTCCACACAATTAACACAAAATGCATCTCTTGCATCTGTTCATTTATGAGGCTTTTTCATTTTTAAATTCCAACCCAAATTTGAAAGTCCAAGTTCCAGGAACACAGTAGGTGCTGCTCTATGGAGACACAACAGTGACAGACACACGGGAGGAAGGAACACAGCGCAGAGCCTGATCTCTGCCCCTCGGAGTGGCAGTCCCTGGCAGATCCCGACGGCCTCGGGATGCACGCGTGTCGACCTGTTGGAGCCGGCCCTGCGGGCCCCCAGGAATGAGTCTTGCTGACAGAGGCCAGGGGAGTCCCTGTTAATTAGGGACAGGAACGCTGCTTTGCAGTAGAAGGATGGGTAATCCCAGCTGCCGCAGCCAGACCCGGCTTGTTCTCCATGTCAGGAATTCTCTCTTACGCACCCTTGTTATTTTTAGATTTGGGCCCTTGGGGCACGACCAGCTGATTCAGTGCTCCCCGAACTACTAGTACACCACCATCACACAGCAAGTTTTAGTGTGAAGTCCCAAATGACACTAAAAATAGCCTGTGGGGTGTGCTCAGAGGATGGACAAGCCAGGCGGGGGCTTTATCCTCAGGCCAGGGCAAAGTGGGTTCAGGATCATCAAATGACACAGTTTAGGAAAAAGCGATCCACCAATTAATTCATCTGGTCATCTTTTTCTTAGAGCAAGTAGGCTGTGCCAGATAAAATCAGGGCACGCGGCTGCATCATGTTGGCGCCTAGTGGAATCCGCGGGCTAGTGGGGAGAGACACACACATCCAGGCAGTGACAATACGACGCCGTGATCAGTAATTCCCCGGGTAATCTTCCTCACCACCCACCCTACACAAAATCCCTCCCGGGGCCTCCCTGAGAGATGTCACCTGGGAACCGCATGCATTCGCCTGGGCGTGTCGAGGGATCCTGGGGTGATGCTCCTTGGGGAGGAGAAGTCTGAGTAATGGTGGCCCGGCGCCCGTCCCGCTGGGTGGGGTGGCTCCCCTGGCCCCGAGCGGGAGCGCGGCTTTTGTAGATTAAATCGACACCCTGCACCCCGCCTTGAAGTACGCGGGGCTATTTCCAGAGGTAGCTTTTGGGTGAGATGTGCTCCCCATCCAGCCTGTGAACGGGGGCCTCACTGAAGCCTGGGGTCTGGATGTCCTGGGGGCCCCTTACAGTGCTCACCCAGACTCCCCGAACACCAAAGGTTCCACTCAGCATTGTAAGGAGGGAACAATGGCCTCCATGGGTATTTGATAAACATTAGCACCCTCCTTACTGCAGCAGTTAGAAAACCTTGCCTGATGAAGGTCAAGTTTACAAAGTCAACGGCTGACTCTGCCCTTGCTGGGCCTGAACGTTGCTGGAGGAAGAGCAGAGTGAGGGCCCCATGTCTTCTCATCACAGAGGTGAAGGTGAGCCCTGCTCGGCAGACAGAAGTCAATTTGCAGGTCAGCTGTGGTCCCAGACTTGGCGGTTGCTGCTCGCCCAGCACCAGAGGAGTAGAAAGCTGGCCTGGGAAGTCCGCAATTTCACAGTTTAATCAAAATGAACGCATACAAAATGATCATGTGCCGTGCTGTCCTGAGGACAAAGCAGTGGGAATGTCCCCCCGGATGCAAGCAATAAGGGGTGCATTGTCTGTGGGAAACTTAAGAACCACAATAAAGTTCAGGAAAAGTCAGGGTGGTTTTATTATCACTATTTGTGGGCAATGTGAAAAGTGATAACATGCTCCTTCCCACCAAAATCTGTTGTCGGGTCTGTGGTTGGGGGATTCTGCCGTAAGCCCACATTTCTAGAGAAAAATTGTAAGGCTTAGAAACCCCTGAGTTTCGATCTGAGTGCGATGTGTGCACCCCACATCCGACAGAACTTGTCAAAAATAGTTTGCTTTGGCTGTCTCATGCATAAGGCATACCACTGGCCACGTGGTCGGGAGTGCATCTGAAGGTTATTTTGTAATGAAATTAAGGCCTGGGACAGGGAAGTCAGTTTCCTGGATCACACCACAAAACAGTGCAATCGCAGGGCTCTGATCTTGATGCTCTGAGCCCAGAAAAGGCACTCTTTCTGCTACCCGGAAATAAGTCCTTAAAGAGAACATGCCAAGAGAGAGTAACGTCAATGATGTTGGTGTGTTCTCTGTGTCCAGACACTGGATTTGGAGCCACGTGTCTGAGTTCCGAACCAGCTCCACCACGTTTCTGCACAACCCAGAGCAGGTGACCTGAGCTGTCAGAACTGACCTCCGAGTCCTACCGTAAGCACCATCTGGGACACCTCTCCCATCCGTCGCTCTGCACACTGGGTGTGAATGTCCCCTCCCCTCATCCCTTGCCTGGCACAGAGGCCAGCCTGCAGATGTCACCTAAGTACTTTAAATACCAGCTGGTGAGAACAGTGGCCAAAGACATCCTGCAGAAAGACAAAGACAGAGAAACTCCTTCTTTACATTTTTATGTTGCAGTTTCAACCTTCTGAAAGCAAGGAGGCAAGGCAGCTTCTTCTTCTTCTTCTCCTCCTCCTCCTCCTCCTCCTCCTCTTCCTCCTCCTTGGCAAGCAGAAATAGTTGAATATAATTATCCCACTGTCCCAGTTAAGACACATGTAGGAGATGGCTTTTTGCTATCATGCTTGTACAAGCCAAAATGTCACTGCAGAAATAATTAGAGTTTTATTTAGCTACTCTAGCAACATCAAGTGTTTAATCTTGTGTTGTCTTGCATGCACAGGAGAGGAGGCTGCAGGGAGGATGGAGCTCTGTAGGGGTTAGAAGTGGGTTCTGTTGGATCATGGCTTCAGTCCGTTCGAGAGACCATGGAGGGACCCTCCTGAGTGAGGCATGTGTGTGCAGCTGGGTCTAACTGTGCAGGGAGGCTGCTTGGAGTCGCCTCAGATGCAGCATCTGCAGAAGCAGGAGCTCGGCAGGCTGTTGCAAGCTGGGGGGTGGGAGGCGCCCACACACTTACCAGAGGGAGTAGACACACCCAAGTGTAGAACATGAAAAATGCCGATTTTAATTTTTAAAAGGTTGTGTATTTTTTCTGAAGTTACACTGCCCTGAAAGTCATTTTGATGTTTTTACTCTTATTCCAAACAGTAATTTATGTTTCCCTAAAAATCTTCTTTAACAGACTTGGGAGAGTAGACAGTACAAGGTGCTTCCCCCTGTGATACCAGCAACAGCCCGACACCAACCCACTTGCTGCACTTTGAGGAAAGTGGATGAATTCAATGCCATGACTTGTCCACAGTCACTCGGTAAAATGAGAAGCTGCTTGAGCAGAGACCTAGAATAGGGGCTGAGATAAGAGGAAGGAGAGGTAGCATCAGGAGCTCAAGGCTGGAAGTTAATGGTGCGGATCAGTGCATCAATGTAAGACACATAATAAGAAGTCTGCTACTAGACACACTGTTTGAAAATTATAGAAGACAAGAGGAATCTAGAAAGTAGACAACAAGGAATAACAGAAGACTTCCCAAAAAATCCCAAAAGTCAGGGTTAAAAAAACTAAGTCTATCTTTATGGCATCCACAAGAAACACACCATATATGGGTATAAAGAAAGGTAAAAGAATGAAGAAAATTATATAAATGCTAAACAAAACTGGAAGAGCTGTATTGATCTCAGAAAAAGTAGAGCTCACAACAAGGAAGATAAATCAGAGATAAAGATGTGCATTACCTAAAAAATGGGTTGACTCAACAACAAAAAAAAGAAAAGAAAACAATCCAAATCATATAGGCACCAAAGAAGAGAATTTCAAAATTCATGAGGCAAAACTGTGTAGTCATGAAAGGAGACATCCACAAATCCACAGTTATGGTTCAAATGTCAACACTCTTCTTCCATTATTTCATACAACATGTAAGCAAGAAGTCAGAGAGAATACACAAGCCCCGGACAACATTATCAACCACCTCGACTTAAATGATGTTAATAAAAAAGTCCACTTAACAACAGCAGAATATACATCATGGTTCAAGCCCACATGAACATTCACCAACATACATCATATCTGGGTAATAAAACAACTCCCAGTGAACTTAACAGAACAAGATCATATAAATGGAATGAATGGAATTAAGCTAGAAATGCTAATACCAAAAATAAGTGAGAAAATCCACAAATATTTTGCAATAAAAACATACATTTCTAAATAACCCATGGGAAAAAGAAGACTCCAAGGAAAAAAAGTCATTTGAACTTAATGAAAACAGAAAACACTGAAATTTCTGCAAATCATCTAAGGGAGTGCTTAGTGAGAAAGGGTTAGCCTTAAATGTCTATACTAGAAATGAAAGAAAAAAATCAGAAATGAATAGTTTAAAATCCCACCTTAAGAAACTATAGGAAGAAGAGCAAATTTGACCTAAAGTAAGTGGAAGGAAGGAAGTCCTATAGTTAGAGTAAAAAATAGTAAAAACCGGGGCACCTGGGTGGCTCAGTGGGTTAAGCGCCTGTCTTCGGCTCAGGTCATGGTCCCGGCGTCCTGGGATCGAGTCCCACATCGGGCTCCCTGCTCGGGGGCGGGGGTCTGCTTCTCCCTCTGACCCTCTCCCCTGCTCATGATCTCTTTCTCTCATGCTCTCTCTCTCAAATAAATAAATAAAATCTTGGAGAGAAAAAGAGGAAATAGTAAAAATGGATACAAAGAAACAAAAGAACATCAATGAAAGCAGAAACCGATTCTTTAACAATATCAATAAATTTGATAAATTTCAAGGAAGACTGACCAAGAGCAAAAGAGAGAGAATAGAAAAGGCACAAATTGCAAACATCAGAGATCAACAAGGGCACATTGCTACTGAACTCACAGATATTGCAAAGGCGATAGGGAACAATATAAGCCAACATGAATGAAAACATAAGTGAAATGGCCCAATTCCTTTTAAGTCACAAATTACCAAACCTCACTAAAACTCACTAAAGAAAAAATAAATAATGGAACCAGATAAACTGCAAATTGTATATACATTTTTCCCAAGAAAACCCAAAACAATAGTTCCTTAGGCTTCACCATACCAAATATCTGCAAATCTCTTCCAGAAAATAGAAAAGAACTGAATGAATTTCCCAACACACTTTAAGAGGCCAGTAATATCCTAACACCAAAATCAGAAGAAAACAATGCAGTATGAGAGAGAGAGAGAGAGAGCAGGTATTCCTCATGAACACAGTACATGAATCCCCCAAAAATATTAGCAAATTCAACTCAGCAATATATTTAAAAAGTAACATATATGACCAAGTAGGATCCATCTAAGGAATGTAAGACTGGTTCAACATTTGAAAATCAATCAAGGTCCTTCACCATGACAGCAATCTAAATAAGAAAAAACATGAAATTTGCAAAAATAAAATGCAGGAAAATCATTTGACAAAATCCAACATCTATTCATGACAGTTTTTCTCAACAAATTAGGAATAGAGTAAGTGTTCATAGAATGGAGGTCAACTAATGAGAATCTGAAGTTAAAACCAATAGTTTAAATCCTTTTCTCCTACAATCAAGAATGAGGCCAGGATTTCCCTCAACTACTGCTATTCAATGTCATTCTGGAAATCCTAGTCAGTGCAATAAGGTGAAAATAAAAACCAAACAGGAGACAAACAACAACAACAACAACAACATAAAAATCCAGGCATACAAATGGAAATAAAACTGTTTATATTCTTACATGACATGACTGTCTATGAAGAAAACCCACAAGACTGTACCTAAAAACCTTCCAGAAAGATTAAATGAGTTCAGAAATGCAGAAATGAAGTAGGATGCAAGGCGATATAAAAAATTCAGTTGTATTTCCACATAAATACATGGAGGCTAAATAACATGCTGCTAAACAATGAGTGGGTCAACAAAGAAATCAAAACGAAAATAAAAAAAAAATACATGGAGACAAATTAGAATGAAAACGCAATAGTCCAAAATCTTTGAAATGCAGCAAAAGTTGTTCTAAGAGCAAAGTTTAGAGCAACACAGGCCTACCTCAGGATGCAAGAAAAGTCTCAAATGAACAACTTAACTTTACACCTAGAGGAGCTAGAAAAACAAAACAAACAAAGCACAAAGCCAGTAGAAGGAAGGAAATACAAAGAAATAATGAAATAGAGACAAAAAAAAAAAAACAGATCAATGAAAGCAAGAGCTGATGCTTTGAAAAGATCAACAGAATAGATAAACCTTTAGCTAGATGCATCAAAAGAGAGAGACAGAACTCAAATAAATAAAATCAGAACTGTAAAAGGAAAAATAAGGACTGACAGCATAGAAATACAAAGGATTATAAGAGAATATTATGAAAAATTATACACCAACAAAATGGACACCTTGGAAGAAATGGGTAAATTCCTAGAAACATATAACCTTCCCAAACTGAACCAGGAATAGAAAATTTGAACAGACTGATTACCAGTAATAAAATTGAATCAGTAATCAAAAGACTCCCAACCAATATTTAAAGAAGGGTTAATATCTATTCTTCTCAAACTATTCCAAAAAAAAAAAAAAATAGAAAAGGAAAGAAAATTTCCAGATTTGGTTTACAAGGCCAGCATTACCCTGACACCAAAATCAAACAAAGACACTACAAGGAAAGAAAACTACAGACCAATATCTCTGATGAACACAGATGCAAAAATCCTCGACAAAATATTAGCAAACCAAATGTAACAACGCATTTTAAAAAAATCATTCACCACGATCAAGTGGGATTTATTCCAGGGATGGCAGAGGTGATTCAATAGCAACAAATCAATCAACATGATATATCACACTAACAAGAGAAAGGATAAAATATATATCATTTCAATAGATGCAGAAAAAGCATTTAACAAAGTACAATATCCATTCATGATTAAAACCCTCAACAAGGTAGGCTTAGAGGGAACATATCTCAACATAATAAAGGCCATATATGAAAAATGCACAGCTAACATCCTACTCAATACTGAAAAACTGAGAGCTTTTCCTCTAAGTTCAGAAACAAGACAGGGATGTCTACTCTCGCCACTTTTATTCAACATAGTACTAGAAGTCCTAGCCACAGCAATCAGATAAGAAAAAGAAATAAAAGGCACTCAGATTGGTAAGAAAAAAAGTAAAACTTTCACTATTTGCAAATGACATGATACTATATATAGAAAATCCTAAAGACTCCACCAAAAAACTACTAGAACTAATAAATGAATTCAGTAAAGTCACAGGATACAAAATTAATATACAGAAATCCATTGCATTTCTATACACTAATAATGAAGTAGCAGAAGGAAACAATTAGGGAAACAATTCCATTTACCATTGTACCAAAAATAATAGAATACCTAAGAATAAAACTTAACCAAGGAGGTGAAAGACTTGTCCTCGAAAACTATAAAACAATGAAAGAAATTGAAGATGACACAAACAAATGGAAAGATATTCCATACTCATGGACTAAAGGAACAAATATTGTTAAAATGTCTAAAATACCCAAAGCAATCTACAGATTTAATGCCATCCCTATCAAAATACACACAGCATTTTTTGCAAAACTAGAATAAATAATCCTAAAATTTGTATGGAACCACAAAAGACCCCAAATAGCCAAAGCAATCTTGAAAAAGAAAAACAAAGCTCAAGGTATCACAATCCCAGACTTCATGATATTTTACAAAGGTGTAGTGATCAAAACAGTATGGTACTGGCACAAAAATAGACACATAGATCAATGGAACTAAATAGAGAGTCCAGAAAGAAACACTTACATGGTCAATTAATCTATGACAAAAGAGGCAAGAATATGCAATGGGAAAAAGACAACATGTGGTGTTGGGAAAACTGGACAGCTACATGCACAAGACTGAAACTGGACCACTTTCTTACACCATACACAAAAATTAACTCAAAACGGATTAAAGGCAAAAATGTAAGACTTGAAATCATAAAATTCCTGAAAGAAAGCATAGGCAGTAATTTCGTTGACATTGGCCATAGAAATATTTTTCTAGATATGTCTCCTTTGGCAAGGGAAACAAAAGTAAAAACAAACTATGGGGACTACCCCAAAATAGAAGGCTTTTGCATAGTGAAGGAAATCATCAACAAAATAAAAAGGCAACCTGTTGAATGGGAGAAGATATTTGCAAATGACAGATCTAATAAGGGGTTAATATCCAAAATATATAAAGAACTTACACAACTCAACACCAAAAAAACCCCAAATAATCCAATTTAAAATGGGCAGCGGTCCTGAATAGACATTTTTCTAAAGAAGACAAACACATGAAAAGTTGTTCAACGGCACTCGTCATCAGGGAAATGCGAATCCAAACCACAATGAGATGTCACCTCACACCTGTCAGAATGGCTAAAATCAACAACACAAGAAACAACAGGTGATGGCGAGGATGCGGAGAAAGGGGAACCCTCTTGCACTGTTGGTGGGAATGCAAGCTGGTGCAGCCACTCTGGAAAATAGTATGGAGGTTCCTCAAAAAATGAAAAATAGAGCTACTATATGATCCAGTAATTCCACTACTGGGTATTTACCCAAGGAAACAAAAACACCTCTTCCAAAAGATATGCACCCTATGTTTATTGCAGCTTCATTTACAACAGCCAAGATATGGAAGAAGCCCAGGTGTCCCCTGAGGAATGAATGGATAAAGAAGATGTAGTTCATATACACAAGAGACTGAAATCTTGCCATTTGCGATGACATGGATGAATCTAGAGAGTATAATGCTAAGCGAAATAAGCCAGTTAGAGAAAGACAAATACCATATGATTTCACTCATATGTGGAGTATAAGAAACAAAACAAATGAACGAAGGAAGAACAAAGCAAAAAAATAGATGGGCGAAATAGATAAAGGGAATTAAGAATACACTTATTATGATGAGCACTACAAAATATACAGAATTGTTGCATCATTATATTATACACCTGAAACTAATAGAATATTATATGTTACTTATACCTCAATTAAAAAATCGGTTGTGTTTCAATACATCAAAAATGCACAATTGGAGTTGACATTCACAAAACATATCATTTAAAATAGCACTTAAAATGAAATATTTAAGTGTAAATGTCACAAAGTATATGAAGTATCTGCAGTGCTGAACACTGCACAATACTGATAAGAGAAATTTCTTGAAAACATCCTAAACTCATTGAGATATATATCATACTCATGTATGGAAAGGATCAGTGCTGTTAACATTGTAGTTCTCCCTGCTTTGACCAATGAGTTCAACTAAAATATACGCTCAAAACCTCAGCAATTTTTTTTGTAGAGAGTAACAAGCTGATTTTAAAATGTATATGGAAAATGCAAAGAAAGTAGAAGAGTCAGAATCATTAAAAAAGGAAAAAAGTTGGAGGATTCACATTGTCCAAATTCAAGACTCTCTCTAATACTACAGTAATCAAATAATTCACTTCAATAATACTCCAGTAATATGACAGCAACAGCACAGTGACACTTCAGTGGCGTATTGGTGAAAAGGCTAAACATACAGATAGTGGAACAGAGCAGAGATTCTGGAAGGAGAATTTTGACAAAGATATAAAGATCATCTAATGAAGAAAGTCATCTTTTCAACAAATGGTATGAGGATAACCGGACCTCCCTCTAGAAAAAAATGAACCTTAGCAAAAACCTGACACCTTACATAAAAATTAAATCCAACTGCATCGTAGACTTAAGTGTAAAATGTAAAACCAAAAGACATGGACACATAGGGGCCAGTCTGTGTGACCCTGAGTCTGGAAATGCGTTTCTGGATGTGGCATCTCAGACATGATCCATAAAAGAAGTTGACATTGACAACTGATTACAAAACTAAATACATTTCCTCTGCAAAATACACTTTCAAGGAAATGAAAAGAGAAACCGCAGACTAAGAGAAAATACTTGAAACCCCATATTTAATGAAAAACTTGTTCCTAGAATATACGAAGATCTCTTTAAACCTCAACAATAAGAAAGCAACCTGCCCCAATTTTAAAATGGGCAGATTATCTGAACAAACAGTTCAGCAAAGAAAATAAAGAATGGCAAAAAACACTTGAAAATATCCACAGTGTCGTTCATCGCTAGGGAAGTGGTAATTAAAGCTACAAGTACCTAACGTTATTCGAATGGCTGAAATAAGAAATACTGGTGATACCAAGGGATTGTGAGCATGTAGAGCAATAAGAACATTCATTGCTACTGTGAGTTCAAAATGATGCATCCATTTTGGAAAACCGTCTGAGAGTTTCTTACAAAAGCAAACGTACTTACCATGTGACCCAGCACTCTCTCTCTATATGTGTTCAGGAGCAATGGACACAGCTTCCAACACAAACCTGTGCCTGAGTTCACGGGGGCTTCCCTCACAATCACTCAGGCATGGAAACGAGCCCCATGCCCATCCACAGAGGCATAAATAAACAAGGTGTGGTGGGTTCACTGGCCAGACAAGTGCCAGCGATTGGGTGAACAGGCTGTTGCTTGAGGCAACAGAATCTTAAGTGCATTTTGCTAAATGGGAGAAGACAGACATGGAAAGTGCCATCCCAAATGATTCCCCTTATGTGGCTGAAAGGGAGGGAAACACTGGAGTGGTCATCAGCAGCTGGAGAGGGTGGGCCAGAGGCTTATTACCAGGGGCTGCCCGGGAATTTTAGGGGGAGGGCTGGCTGACAGGTGATGATGTTTTGTTAAAACCCATAAACTCCGTAGCACAAAGATTGGACCTAAGCTTGTCCTCCCACAGAGGAATCAGGGCTCCTTGGAGCAACGGCTGATGCGAGGGCAGGTGCAGAAGTACCAGGTGAGCCAGGCGCAGCTTGCCGCACCAGATAGTAAGTCCGTGCTCAGAACACCGCAGCACACGAAGGTGAGGAGGACGCAGGACCCCAGCAGAGAGCTCCCAGTGGGAAGAGCTACAACAAACCAGGAATCACAGCACAGAGAATAAAAATCACACCACGAGTCCACACCGATACAAACGAAGGACTGGACAGACAAGGAGGGAAGCAGGGCAGGTCCAGGCGATGAACAGAAGGGACGAGCATCGTGGTTACAGCTCCTGTGGCAGGCCCACCCGAAGGCTACAAGCCATGGGGAGGATTTAGGGGCATCAATAGTTGCACACCTCAAAGCATCACCCCCCAAATACTCATCACGTACTATCGTGGCTTTACCCTGTGTCGAGAGTTCAACACATTCAACACATTCTCAGGAACTCCTCCAACCTCCGGGGAGGTGGGCGTGGAGACAGTGACCAGTGAGCAAGGACAAATGGGGCACAGCAGGAACGTTCAGTGGGGAAGCCCGCAGCCTCACCCTGAGCCCGGCGACCACGTTTACCTCGCGGCATTAAGTCGTGTTCACATCACAGGCCCAGATGGTGGGGGGGGGGGGGGGAGGTGGCAGGGAGTGAGATGCATGTCACCTCTGGGGTCCCCTAAATGCGTAGTCTGCTCGTGAGAAAACTGCAGGCCAACCCAAACAGGACATTCTCCTACACGCCTGAGCCCCATGCTCCACCGTACATCAGCGCGTTACCCACTGAGAATTCTCCTGGAAACAAGCCTGTTTGATACGACTCAATCCAGCGTCAGCCACCCTTCTCTGAGTAGAACATTCCTTAGCATCTCCCGGCCTTCGAATTCCAAAGACCTGGTGGGTCCCCGGGACAGAAGGAGCAACTCCATATGTGGGTGTTTGTGGGGTCCAGGGAAGAGAGGCTTGTCTTGGAAGTG
Source organism: Zalophus californianus (assembly GCF_009762305.2). Classification (NCBI taxonomy): domain Eukaryota; kingdom Metazoa; phylum Chordata; class Mammalia; order Carnivora; family Otariidae; genus Zalophus; species Zalophus californianus. Next base: position 1,278,205 of record NC_045606.1, on the reverse strand, counting down.
GAAGGCTATTTCATTGCTTTGATCGAAATCACAGAGGAAGGACTTTGACCTTGACCGACAAGGATGTTGGACGTCACAGCACAACCTTCCGGGGCGGTGTCCGCGGGAGGACGCAGCGGGTAGAAGCTCAGGAACCCTGCATGAGCCCCTCGGCTGCCCCACATTCTACACACGCTCTGCTTCATGGTAACACCCGCGCTGCTGTCACCACGTATAATACCCTCCGGGCACATGGCGGCTTCTCCTTCCTCCTCGAAAGGTCACCTTCCACGTCGTCCCTCCCCACAGACTCACCAACAAAATCTATCTTCATTTTAACGGGTGTGTTTTCTGGCTGCCGCATTTGGTATTTCTAGGAAAAGAAATGAATTCTGGTTGTCCTCAAATTCCATGAACTTTCATATAAAAACGTTCCCTGGAGCATTGCAGCTTTTTTGTGTACTTCCAAAAAGGCCAAAGGCTACCCTGCATTTTTATGAGCTTTCATGACGTCACGTTTTTAAAAAGTGTGCTGTTCCTGAGGGGATGTACCGTGGATGACACCGGACACAGTGGACCGACCACGCGAGGCGCATTTCCCAGAACTGGTGAGCCAGACCCAATATTTCTTACATCAGAAGGAGCAAAGATGGGAAGGAAATAAAACTCACATTTAATTTCCAAATGAGCTGACGTCGAGAGCTGAAGGTCACGCTTCGTGCATAGTTTGCAAACATTTCACGTTTTTTATCATGATGTTTTTCTCAGAATCCTCCAGTTGGTGCGGGTGCCGGCCGTGCACAGACTGATGGGTGCACACGCATTCATGAAGCACGCCTGCGCGTGGGGGCCTGGCGCATTCCGCCAGCAGAGCCTGGCCCTGGGGACCTTACATCCAGGATATGAGGCTTCGCGGCATGCTTGCTGGAGTTTGTGGCTGGACCGAGCATCTGAATTTAAGGCAAGGCTCTCCACCCCCAAGCGTGGGACATCGGGTCACCTATGAGCCTCTCAGAGCCTCGGTTTTCAAATCTGTAAAATGGTCCTATACACTGAATTGTGTGCCCCCAAATCCATAGGTGGCAGCCCCAAGCCCAGTGTAATGGTGTTTGAGGTGGAGCCTTTGGGAGCCAAGGGGGTAGCCCCCATGGTGGGCTCCAAGTCCTTATAAGAAAAGCAGCCCCCAAGGGGTCATGCTCTCTCTCTCTCTCTGCTGTCAAGACAGGGCAAGAAGAGAGGCATTTGACAGCCAGGAGCCAACTGTGTGGATGCCCTGATCCCGGACACCAGCCCTGAGAACTGAGAGATCTGTGCCTGCTGGTCCAGCTCCTGTCGGTGGTGTTTGTTAGGTGGTTCTGAGTAGGACAACCTCACGAGGTTGCTGGCAGAGGGGGAAAGACGGGGAAGTATGGGAGGTCAGCCTCCAAGGCTGACATATACAGTTGATCCTGAAAATTATCCTCATCTCTAAAGAAGAGCTACTTTGTGTCTGTTTGCCTTGTGTGAAGCCATTTCCAGCCCCCCAGTCCCTGCGAGGTGGAGCAGGGGCCCAGCCCTGCTGGCTGTAGTCAGGGACATGAGCTGAGGCAAGAGCTCTGGGGAGGGCCGTAGCGGGGGGCTCTGCCAGGGCTGGGGGCGAGCGCCCTGGAGGCTGAGGCAGGCTGACTGTCTGAGGTCCAAGAAAGAGGCACCTGTGCCCAGCCGCTGCCCACAGGCTTCTCTGTGGGGGCGCGCAGTGGGCTGCACGTTGGACATTTGTCCCTTGTGGGGGAGGGCACCTCTTTAGGGCAGAGGAACCAGGCAGCTTGTGACATGTCAGCCTCAGAGACCCGCCCCTGCACAGGCCGCTCCCAGTACACTCACTGAGATTTGTACCGGTGGATTTGGCAAAATTTGCCAAGGAAGCTATGTTAACTGCGTTTGTCAGGCAGCCCGAATCTTTGCACCCTGAGGTCACTTCTGCACACTTCCATCGTGTCAGCTGCGTTGGTAGAAGAGCGGGCACTTGGGGGTTCGAGCAAAAGGAGGTGGAAGCTAGTATAGACTGGACATAGGCTGAGGTCTGTAGGATACGTCCAAGCTGTTTGTAGCTAGGTCACTGCTGGCCGTCCCCGGGCAGGAAGGGCTATTTGGAGTCAAACGAGGGCATCCCCAGTGACTCTGACCAGGCATCCAGACCCACAGCTGAAGGACAAAAGTCACAAGAGACGTGAGCGCTTCCCGGGCTCGCTTGCACCCGGGTCTGTGGGGAGGGGAGGAGAGATGAGGTCCATGATGCCTGGAGACAGAGCAGGTGTGCGGACTTCAAGTGCTCTTCCCGCAAGCATGGCTCCAGGACACCGGACAAAGGACAGTTCCTGCTCGCAGAAGTCCCCGCTTCTGAGGAACAGACTTGACCGCATGGTGGGCACAGTTAAAGACGAACACACACACTTCTGACCTTCTCGACCGGAGTCTCAGCATCTCGACCGTAGCCCCAAACGGCACCAGCCCCGTCTGTGTGTGAGGTCGGCGCCTTGCACAGCCCGACGGATGAGAATGGGCCAGAATATCTGACTCAGCTCCCCCAAATGCAGTCCCTCAGTTGCAGACGGGCCCTCCAACAAGCTGCCTCCACCTGATGCAGGAAAGCCTGAGAAACAGGAATTCGGAACACACTCCTATAGGAAGGAAGGCTATCTGGTCCCCTGTAGGAGTAATTTGGCAACGCAATTATGTAGCTCAAAACAACAAAGCAGCACGTAAAAATGTGTGCACTTAATGTGTGACTTGACATTAATTTTTTTGCTCTTAAAATTACTGATCATAAAATTCAGATATGATAGGAAGCATATGTATTAAAACAAAATGAGCTGACAAACACAAATACCATATGATCTCACTCATATGTGGAATTTAAGAAACAAAACAAACAAAGAAAACAGAGGCAAACAAAAACGCAGACTCTCGAGAACACACTGCTGGTGACCAGAGGGGAGGTGGGTGGGGGATGGGGAGAGAGGTGATGGGGAGGAAGGAGCGCACCTGTCGTGATGAGCACCGGGTGTCGTATGAAGTGTGGAATCACCATATTGTACACCGGAAACCAATATGGTTCTGTACGTTAATTCTACCCGAATTTTAAAAAAATGAAAACGAACTGAGAGAAACACATAGGGCAGCTGTCAGGTTTTTAAAAATGTGTGATTTCCTCCCTCATTCTAAATAAATTCTCTGGTTTGCACCTAATTTTGAATTTGTAATTTTGTATTTGTATTTGTGTGACCTTTTTTAAGAAGTAGACTCCTCTGCATTGTACGAACTTCAGGCTTCACAAAGCCTGGTTGGCCTGGGGACTCCTAAAGGCAGGGCATCTAAGCAAGGCTGGGTCCGTTACAAATGGGGCCAAAGCAGAAGCCAGAATGGTGGGCTTAGGGACTTGGAGTTGGAGCACAATCCTCAACAGGGTGTGGCCACAGGGGCCCCGAGGACCGGTCAGCGAAGGGTGCCATGGCCCAAGCTGGCTGGGCAGGGGGAGCCCAGAGCTGAACCCCTCCCACACTCCTGCCTGTCGGCGCACAGGTGGGGGAAACTGACGGTGGCCCAGGGAAGGGACCTGCACTGGGCAACTGGGGTGGCCGGAACAGACGGGCGCCTTAAACAGTAGACATTTATCTCTTGCCTCCTGGAGGCTGGAGGTCCGAGATCCGGGCGTGGCAGGGCCGGTCCCTCCCGAGGCCTCTCCTGGGCGTGCAGACGGCCGTCTCCTCCCCGGGTCCTCACGGGCTCGTCCCTCCGTGCGTGTCTGCGTCCTGACATCCTCTTCTGATGAGGACCCCAGTGACACCGGAGTAGAGCCCACCCTGGTGACCTCGTTTTACCTCAATCACCTCTTTAAAGCCCCATCCCCGAGTACAGTCCCATTCTGAGGTCCCGGGGGTCAGGAGTCCACCCCATGGATTTGGGGGACATTGTCCCAACTGTAACAGTGCCTCAGGTCCGTGAGGAGAGGGGATACACATGCCTGCTGCTAACATGAAGGAAAGGAAGGAAGGAAGAAATAGAGTTGAGATGATACACATATGAATATTTGACCAAAAATTGTATTTTGCTTAAAAAAAAAAAAAAACACTTTTGGCCGAGATGGAATAACAGGCACCAAATTTATCCTCCTAACTGAAAAAAATTAAAGGAGCTGGTAAAATGCGTGAAGCGGCGGTGAAGACAGGCTCCCCAGGGTGGGAACACGAGTCCTCAGCAGGTCCCCGGCTCGGGACAGGGCAGGGAGCCCAGGGGCCACATGGCTGGGCGCAGGGTCCCGGGGAGGAAAGAATGCACAGACAGAGGCCGGGGGGGTCTGCAGAGCCCCCCCCCCCATGCACAGGGGAGCACAGGGCTGCACCTGCATGTGGCAAAGCAGTGAGGCCGTGTTGGCAACAATCCCGCAGCTCACAGGGAAGGGATGGGCAGAGACAGTTCTGTTGCCCACCAGCCAGGGTGAAAAGGCTTACGTTTTGGTGAGCACCAAACAGGTCAGTAAGTGAGCCGAAATTAGCTGTAGATCCAGGTCTGGCCCCACATCGCGAAGCTCTAAAGATCTGAAAGAATCAAACTGTGTTCAATCACGTCTGACATCCATTCCAGAACAAATCTCAAAAATCAATCCAGCAACAACACATACCCAGGTCCCCCAAGATCTAAAACTCATCATGTTTGGCGGCTGATAAAAAAAAAAAATTCACTGATATATAAAGAAGCCATAGAACCGCCCAGATGCCTGATGATACCACAGAAGATGCTGAGGGCGACGCCACTGTTACAACGTATCCCATGGATTCCAGAGACCAGAGGGAACATACATTTGCACACGCAAAATATATAAAAGGCAACACAGCCTCCCAGCATGAGTGCCATCAGCTGGAGATGAAAAGTGCAGGGCACAGCATTAACACAGGGAAACACGGCCGCGGACAGCCCGGCAGCCTCCATGGCTCTGGGCCAGTGCTTGGGCTGGTGGCCACGCTGAGTGCACCTCGCACGGTGACACGTGCACGAAGCTGGGACTGCACCTCTTGCATGCTTGCTGACTGTGCCGCCAGGGGCTCACTGGTTTCCCCCTCTGGCCACCCCTCCCAGGCTCCAACAGAGAAGGCACCTCTGTCTCAGGGCCCTGCTGAAGATGTGTGCTGGGACTCCTCTTCGTAAAGCCACACACAGGTAGAGCATCACCACGATGTATTTGGAAGGCGGCCTCCGTAAGAACCCACGCCTCCAAGTCCTACAGCATCTCCTTGTGAGCCTGTGCCAAGCGCCCCGATGCTCTTACCTCTGCGCTTTGTTATCTTAAAAATAACCTACATGTGCTCTTTTTAAGAGAGTTTATTTGCAGATGTTGTGCACCCTCAGGAAAGGAGAGGAGGAGGGAGGGAGGGCGGCAAAGAAGAGTCCCCGGGTCCAAACTAGACTAAACAAAAATAGACTTGCCTTCATTTGCCTCCAGCCCCGGCCCATTGCACAGAAATAAATACAGCGAATTCACCAAAGGACGGAGTCAAACGGCAGTTGGGGGAGTCCCAGGCCTTCGGACAGGAACAGGGTCAATTGCTCTGTGCAAAAAAACAAAAAAAAAAACCTGTGTCCCAAAATAATCCACGTTTGGTAAATTGTCCAGATAAATTGCAAGGCTTTGTATTTCAGACTTTCTATCTTTTTTAATATTTTATTTGTTTATTTGACAGAGAGAGACACAGCGAGAGAGGGAACACAAGCAGAGGGAGTGGGAGAGGGAGAAGCAGGCTTCCCGCGGAGCAGGGAGCCCGATGCGGGGCTCGATCCCAGGACCCTGGGACCATGACCTGAGCGGAAGGCAGACGCCTAACGACTGAGCCACCCAGGCGCCCCTCTATTTTTTTTTTTATCATTACTTGAAAAGTCACTTCCTGACATTTGTGAAAGACTGTGTCGGCCATGTTGGTGGGCAGAGCGTGCCATAGCTGGAGGTTTCCGCACACCCAGGGTCCGCGGTGTGCAGGGGCTGGTGCTTAGCTGACGTTCCTCTGTTTGAACTACGCAAATCCCCAGGTTCCTCAAACTCTACTCCCATCAGATGCCAGCACGTAAAGTTCACATACACTCTTTCTGTACAACAGAGGATATATATATATATATGTAACTTTATTTGAAATTAAATCACATGGCGGCGCTGTGACAAGGACCATCAGTCCCAAAGCCAAGGGTCCCAGGTTGATGCTCGCCGGGATGTGAGGTGGCTGAATAGCTCAGCGGGGTCACCTCTAAACTAGGGGCAGTTGTCGTATGGATCTCGTAGGCCTGCCATGAAGATGGAGCTTTTTAATATTTTTTAAATTGCTGAGAACTATACCCACAGTATAGTAAGGGCTGCTTAACAACAGGTTGTTGAGAACAAAGTAAACTGGATTATTTGGGTGCTCTGTAGAACAACATAGATGCATGTCATCTATCACACTGGGGATCAGGGCTTAGGAATTTGGGGTTGGAGGCATAAACATTCAGTGCACACGGCAGGCCTGGGTCCGAATGCGTGCGTATGAGCCCTCGGTCACGGGACCTGGGGACAAGGGATGGGAGGTTGGACGGCAGTGTCTTCTCCATAAAGCATGCCAGGACACCTGACGCCCAAGCTGGGGAAGTGCCTGCAGGCCATGGCAGCTGGCGTTTTCCGCACAGAGCAGCCGACCCCGGGGAAGGGAGGTGGCCAGTGCATGAGCCTGGTGCTGTTGAGCTCGGAAGGCTGTAGCAGGAACAGGCTGTGTGGGCGGAGATGGGCTTGGAAGCTGGTGCCAGGGAAAGTAAAGTAAAGGATAGGCCTAAGGGCCTATCCTCCCTGCAGGAGGAGGACTCCAGGTACTTCTTCAGGGGTGGAGACTCACATGGGCTGATCCACATTCCCCTGTGGGTCCGATCTCAGCTTCTCTGTATTTCCGTCCCATGTCTGTCCTCAGCGTTGTCAGATGTGACCCTCTGCTTCTGCAGGAGCGGTGCAGGTGCTCCCTCAGACGGAGTGAGGGGGAGAGGAGCTGGGTCGTGCGGGGTCATGGGCACAGCACAGAGCACACCTGAGCCTCTGAATGACCCAGAGGCCAGAGGCCAATGTCCCATAGCTAAAGATGCATTCACCAAATAAGGAGAAACCCATGTTCTCACCCCTACGGCAGCCACCCTAGTTTCAGGAGGCCTGGGGAAGCTGGGGACTCATGTGGGGACTCATCTGTTCCCAATCAACTTCGGGGGGAGAGACCGGACAAGGGACAGTCCTTACCGCAATGTCTGCCCTTCAAAGCCGCCATGTGGATGGATGCACACAGGAACGGGAGAGAAGGCAACAGAGAGGTTCTAATTTGGGAAGTGCCAGAGCCCTTTGATATTTCCACGTACTCAAGATTATGTGGGATGTAACTCAGGAGTGAGGGGCGCCTGGGGGGCTCAGTCAGTTAAGTGTCTGCCTTCAGCTCAGGTCATGATCTTGGGGTCCTGGGATCGAGCCCCACATCAGACTCCCTGCTCAGTGGAGAATCTGCTTGCCCCTCCCCCCCTTCCCCCCTACTCATGCTCTCTCTCTCTCTCTCTCTCAAACAAATAAATAAAATCTTTAAAAAAAACCAAAACAAAAACTCAAGAGTGAATAGTTGGCGGCCTTGGACATGAGGGGAAGGTTTGTGTTTTATAACTTAAGAAGCGAACATTAACTTGCAGAAGGCTGTGCACTGGTGCTGGTTTAAGAAAAGCACGAAGTGGGATGAATGAAAGGCAGGAAGACCTGAGGAGTTCAGAGCGAGTGGGTGTAGACCCAGCTGTGTTCACTGGGAAAAGCAATGCCGAGTTGACATACTTGAAAGAAGAAGTGACAGTCCTACGTGAAGGAGTGCATTTCAAAACAGAGACGGACTTGGGATTGCCCTAGCTCTTGCTATATTGTCGGTATATCCATCCATGCGTATCTACTAAGTAAAACGGCGAAAATAAACGCCTTTCTGGGACTAACGTCGTGGAAACAGGAAGGCCAACGTGGATCTGAGGACAGAAGACCTGTATCTGTATCAATACGCAGCAGGATCTCAGGCAATCAGCCCGATTTAATCACGGGACTTGGTTTGAGGCACACGGGGCTCTCCACATGGAGAAAGATGGGCGCTCTGCCCACTCTCTGTGAACCAGCCATGGCCCCAGACATGAGGATTCCGTGCCATCGGCATCATCGTAATTGTGCACCGCCAAGTGCGCAGCCCCACCTGTCTGGCGCTCAGGACACACAAAACACGAAGACGGAAACGAATGTTTAGTGTGGCTTTTGCCTTTCGGCACAGAAACCAGCACACAAGGAAAATCGTTCTGTGATTGTTTAAAGTATTTTGAGAAGAAAAAATAAAACACACCTACTGATCTTTTTTCCCCTAAATGAGAAGTTCATGCATCTAAGATCAACCCAGGAAACGAATTCCTCCACTTGCCTTTGGTCTCTCCATGTCCAAACCATTCTTGCCAAAACTGTGGATGCCAAAACCCACATGAAGGCAGATGGAGAAGGCGGAGGTGGGCAGGGGCCAGGAAGCAACTCCGGTCGGCTCTTCCCAGCGCTGCCGGCCCCTGGTTAGCGTCCGTGGCATACTTCTCTGGAAAGACTTCCTTTAGAAGAGGGAGCCAGACCACAGAAAATGTCATAAACCTGCACTCACTGTCATTGCTCATGCACTTGGAGGCTCTCTGTCACTGGCTGGAGGGGGGAGGGGGGCTTTCTTTCTCTCCAATGGGGAGAAATCAATGGACAGGCTGGCGTGAACTCATGAGCTGTCATCTTTATGGCCATAGTCGCCCCAATTGCTCTGCAGGTTGGTAAACAGAACACCTTTGCTTAAAAGGGGCAAGGAGAGGTTCAGTGTAAATACAGTGACCTCGATTTACAGGGAAGGACACCAAAGAGAGATTCTATCCTTCATGCCCGTGTAGCTGTGCTACCGTGATTGACCAAGCAGGTGGGCCATCGGGCTCCGTTGGCCAAGAACCCAGCGCGGAATGGCCAAGGGCAGGGTGCTCCGGAGGAGGAGGGCCTGCACTTGGCTTCCTGCTTTGGCTGCTTGCAGTGCCACATACACAAACCTCACATCTGAAGGAGTCCCCAAGCTGTTGCCCAAGAAACCAGGGCGTTGAGAATTGTCATCACTTCTCAGGCACACTGGGAGGATGATAAATATAATAAGAGGAAATCAATATAAACTTTAAAACCTCCCTAGGTTTATGTCATCATGTCCACATTTTCTCACTCGTTCACTCATGAAAGATTATTCCCAGGGGCTGACCACATGAACTGGCCCTTACTAGGCTCCGAAGACACATATATAAACAATAGAAACCTGGATCGTCTGCACTCCATCAGGGGTAGTGGAGAATATAGCAATGAGTGTTGTGGACAGTCTGTGCAAGTGCACGGTGCCGGGTGGGGGAGCTTTTCTTCTAGACCCGTTAGTTCGCCCGCGGTGGCCACATGGGCAGGGAGGAGCTTGGCCTGCTCCTTCGCTTGTCTGGATCCTGAGTCCCAGGCCGTCAGGGGCAGATTTTATCTGCAGAGCCTGCATCCTGTACCAGCATCCTGCTGTCAGGGAGATGGGAAGGAGCAGTCTGAGTTGTCACCCTCGAGGGTGGAAGGCTGGCCTGGGCACACCAGGCCACAGGCCTGCAAACCGTGGCCATGCTTACCCCCTCAGTGGGGTGGCACCAAAGTATCTGGTTGTTGTCTTAATTGTTATTTCTCTGATTACTGCTGAGCCTGAGAGTATTTCCTTACTTGATAGGATACTTGCATTTGGAGAAGCGTTAATATCTGCACCTTCTGGCTTGTTTTACTGGTTTATTTGTTCCCGTATTATTGGTCCAAACTGCTGTTTGCAGTTACATATGCTCCTTATCTTTTGTCTCATTCTGCCATCATTTGTCCTTGGCTTCAGTAATGTGGTGGCCAGCTGAGGGGCTTGCTTTGGGGACGGGACTCCGCATGTGGGTCACTGCTGTCCCAACGGGAATCGGAGGTGGGCGGTGGCAACAGGGACAGTGGTGCAGGGATGGTGGGTGCAGGGTCTCCACATCTCCGCCTCCTGCCACCCCTCACGCCACACGCATGTCCACCATGTGTGTGATAGTGTCTGTCAATTGCTTTCTTTTTTCCCAAACGGCTAAGCAATTCTCCACGTTCCTTTTCCTGAATCGTCCTCCAGTCACTCGTAAATCAAGCTTCCCGGATTTTCAACGGCGTCCCTCTGTTCTATCTGTCCGTCCCCGGGGCCAATGCCTTTCTGTCTTAATTCCTGTGATTGTTAATAAATATGTCGGGACATTTGATAAGGCAAGTAGGCCACTTGGCTGTTTCTATTCTTTTGAGATGTTTTGACTATTCTCATCCCTTCACTGTTCCATATATGTTACAGTTAATGCTGCAGTCACATGCTCATGCACACAACACACACACACAAAATGCACACAAGGAAAATGCCCGTTGGGATTTTGACATAACTGTCTTGAATGTACAGGTCAAGGTGGTAGAGCTGACCTCCTCAGAATATCGAGCTTCTCTGTTCACGAGCACAGCAGGGCTCCCCCTCCGTGGGGGTTCACTTTGGTGTCCGTCAAGGAAAGGGAAGGCCATCTCTTCCTACATGTATTTCTGGTTGTATGCATTTCTTACTTGTCTTTCACTACATTCCCCTGTTGTCTTTTGCTCTGATTTAGAAATAACACATCCCATTCCCATCATCCTACTGGTGGCCCCTTTATAAATTGCATTAACTTCATATACTTATTGATTAAAGCAAAATGATTAAAACATTATGATCAACAAAGTGTGCTATGAAGCATGCATCTGCCTGCCTCCCTCCACCCATCCCCACTCCCTAGGGATGATGGCAATTTCCTGTAGTCTTCCAGAAATTGACCTTAAACTTCTAATAAAATTCACCTTGTCCTATAAAAATTAACCAGAAGTTACCTCCTTGTCCTACAATAAGAAAGGATGGAAGACACTCAAGCTTCAGGTCTGACTACCTGTGCGTCCCCAGGTGAACATTCCACCCTCCAAGCGTCAGTTTCCCCAATTCTAGGACAGGAATGGTGACACCACCTTTGGGATTGGTGTGTCAAATCTGTCAAATCACAGCAGGTCTTAGCGAGCCCCAGGGGATCCTGGCCGGTACCTGGATTCCAGAGAACAGAGCGGAGGGGACTGGGCACCCATGTCCCAGGCCAGGTCTGTAAACTGAGCCTCTCAGTTCGCTGACTCTCCCTGCTTCCATAGCATGGCGGGACGATTGAGGGCTTCTGAGGAGACAAGAACCAGGTTGTGCTAGACTATTCCAACCTCCACACCTGAACTCAGTGATCACCCCCCACCCACCATCGTGAGCACTGACCCGTTTCTCAAGGCTGCAGAAATGAGTGTCCCTCCACTCGGGAGCCCTCCCTCCCTGGCCCCAGGAGCACAAACCTGACATCTGCCCTCTCTCCGCCTCCGCAGGACTCCAAACCCAGTTGTAACCTTGATCTGAATGGTTCTCTCCTCCTCATTTGTGCATCTTCTGTGCATGGAAGAGCACCTGACATCCACCAGGAGCCAAACACACTTGTGGGATGGGTGTGCTCACTTGTGTCACAGAGATTATAGCCAGAATGCCAACAGAGGGGTCTCTCTCTGCCCTCGTGCAGTAAGCCATCCGCACAAGGCAGGCAGGATGCAAGCGAGCTGACCAGTAGATACAGAATCACTAAATCACTGTGGAAGCTTTGCAAAGGCTGAGTGAGCCTTCTAGAGGGGCTTGACCTGGTCCCGAGAGTCAGGGACTCTTCCTTCCAAAGAATGAGTAGGCACTGAGTGAAGGGTGAGGCTGGGGGAATGGGTGGCCAATCTCATAACAAAGGCTTGTGCAGAACAAAGGGATGTTGACAAATGACACCCAAGCAACCACCAGAAGGAGGCCAGTGGGTGGTGTGCACCCGCTGAACCCCAGCTTCCTTCCCTGGGATGCACAGATGCCTCCTCGTCCTCAAGGGCAGGCTGGAACATGCTGCGGTCATTCCAGTGGGGAGTGCCCACCAAGGGAGTGGTGTCACCCGTAACAGACTTGGGGGAAGCCACTCTAGCAATGACTGTCATGTCACCCAAGTTGTGAGCAGTCTGGCTTCTCCACATCCCCACCTGCGTTGGATATGTTTGCTATTTACTTCAGTCCTTCTTAAAGGTGCGTGGTAGTACCATGTAATTTCCATTTCCCTGTAGGCTAATGATGCTGACCCTCTGTCCACGGGCTTATCGGCCATCTCTCTGCACATCCTCTGGGGACATCTCTCTTCATGTCATTTGTAATTGGACATTTTTATTTTTCACTTTCATTTTGAGTCTTTTCTGTATTCTGGACACTAGCTCTTTGCAGTTTGTAAATATTTCCTTCAGTCTTCATCTGGTCTCTTCATCCACGTAACAGGGTGCCCCACAGACAAAAGTTTTCAATTTTGATGAGGTCCCACTGATCACATTTTCTTTCACTGATGGCAATTCTGGTGTCAAGCCTATCAAACCAGGTGCCCTACATCCTGAAGATTTTCGTGTGTGCGTGTGAAAACGGTATAGGGTCGGGTTTACTTTTAAGTCTGCGACCCACTTGGGGCTCATTTTTGCATAAAGTGTGGGACTTTGTTTGAGGTCAGATGTTTCCCCCTGGTTCTACCTGCTCCAGCACCACCTCTCGAAAAGGCTGCCCTCTTCCACTGAAGTGCTTTTTCACCTTTGTCAAAAATTGTTAGCGTACATTTGTGTGGGTCCACCTCTTGGTTCTGACTCTGTTCAATTGATCTATGTGTCTGCCTTGCCAATGGCAATCAGTCTTGATCGCCGCAGCTTTATAGAAGGGACTCATATGCGGTAGAGTGATTCCTCCAACTTTCTTCTACTATAAAAGTAGTGTTAGCTATTATAGGGTCTATACTTTGCATATTAATATTAGAATAAGTTCATCTAGATCGACAAAGAAACATGGCTGGGATCTTGATAGGAATTTAGTAAAACCTGTAGATTTCGTTTGGGATCATTGACATCTTTACCATGTTGATCTTCCAATTCATGAAAATAGTTCTCCTCTACACTCACTCCGGTGGCCTTTCATTTCCTTTGTTAGCATTTGGTCATTTTCGTTGGAGAGACTGTACATGTTTTGTTATGCTTATACCTAAGTATTTAATTTTCTTTGAAATAACCATAAATTGTATTTTAATTTGGTGTTCCACATATTATTTTTAGTACATAGAAATGCAATTAAGAGCCCCTGGGTGGCTCAGTTGGTTAAGCATCTGCCTTCAGCTCAGGGCATGATCTCGGGGTCCTGGGGTCGAGTCCCGCGTCGGGCTCCCTGCTCGGCGGGGAGTCCGCTTCTCCCTCTGCCTCTGCCTGCTCTTGTCTCACTTCACAGGCTGGTGCTGCCAGAGCTTCGTGGAGGAAAAGCGGTAAGAAAAAGTCTCGTTTCTGATCCAAGGGGATGGGCTTCAGTCTCTTACCATTAAGAAGGCATTGCTGTGCATTGTTCTGTGGATGCTCTTTATCAAGTGGAGGCAGTTCCCTTCAATTCCTAATTTGCTGACAAAACGGGCGTCAGAGTTTGTCAAATTCTTTTTGTTGTCAATCAGTGCAATTATCTGGTTTTTGTTCTGTCACCTGTTGGTCTGGTGGATTGTACTGATTGATTTTAGAATGGTGACTGGTGCTTGCACGCCTGCAATAAATCTCATTCGGCCATGACATGCAATTCTGTTCATATGTCAGTGCATCAGCTTACTACCATTTCCTGGAGAAATTTCACATCAAAGTTCATGAGAGATATTGGCCTGCAGTTTTGATATTTTTGTAGTGCCGTAGAATTGTCTAGGGGTGTTACTGTATCAGAATAATATTGTCCCTATAAAATAACTTGTCAGGTGTTTCCTCTTCCATTTTTTGAAGGAGATTATGTAAAATTAGTCTACATTTTTATTTAAATATTTGTATAATTCTCCAATGAAATGACCTGTGCCTAGACCTTCCTTTTCTAGGACATCTCGAATTATAAATTTAATTTCTCTTATGGTTATAGAATGATTCAGATTATCCACTTTGATGAGTGTTGGCAGTTTATGGTTTTGAGGAATTATCTCATCTCTGCTAAGCTGTTGAATTTATGAGGGGACAGTTGTTTTCAGTGTCACCTGTTATCGTTTTAATGGTTGCAAGATCTGTAGAGACGGTCTCTATTTCATCCCTGATTTGGGGATCGTTTGTTTTGTCTCCGTTTTTTGTCATTTTTATTAAAAGCTAATCAATTATATTGATTTTTTTTTGAAGCACCAGATTTTGGGGGCACCTGGGTGACTCAGTCCTTTAGCGTCTGCCTTCGGCTCGGGTCATGATCCCAGGGTCCTGGGATCGAGTCCTGCATCGGGCCCCCTGCTCCACGGGAAGCCTGCTTCTCCCTCTCCCACTCCCCCTGCTTGTGTTTCCTCTCTCACTGTGTCTCTGTCTGTCAAATAAATAAATAAAATCTTTTTAAAAAAGAAAAAGAACCAGATTTTTGCTTCATTGACTTTCTCTTGCTTTCCTGTCTTTTATTTCCTTCTTTCCTAGTCTTGTATTTGCTATTTTGTTCCTTCTGCTTACTTCTAGTTTTATTTTGCTCCTTTTTCTGGTTTCTTGAGGCAAAAATCTAGATTGTTCATTAAGACTTTTCCTCCATTTCCATATGAGCATTTAGTGCAGTGAATTTCTCTCTCAGCCCCTCTTGAGCTACATATCACCTATTTTGATGTGTTGTGTTTTCATTTCCATTCAATTCTATACACATAGTTGACCCTTGAACAACACAGGTTTGAACTGCACGGGCCCCCCAATGAGTGGATTTTTCCTGATAAATACAAGACAGCACTGCAAATGTATTCCCTCTTCCTTATGAATTTCTTAATGACACTTTCTCTTCTCCGGCTTCCTTTATTGTAAGAATATAGCATACACTACATATAACTTACAAAATATGTGTTCATCGATGGTTTATGTTATCAGTAAGAATTTTGGTCAACAGTAGGCTATTATTTAGTTAAGCTTTGGGGGAGTCAAAAGTTATACATGGATTTTTGCCTGCAGGGGTGTTGGCGCCCCAGTTCCCCACACTGTTCAGGGGTCAGCTGTACACACATATATAGAATTCCCTTGAGTCCTTGCCTTTGACCTCCAGACTATCTAGAACTATGTTATTTCATGTGCATGTGTTCAAAGACTTGCCTTCCCATAGGATTTCTAGCTTGATTCCACTGTGGTTAGGGAAACACACTGTGTATGATTTCGATTACTTTAAATTTGTTGAGGTTTGTTTTATGGTCCAGAATTAGCATATGGTGTATATTGGTGAATATTCCCAAAGTGTTTGAAAGACCTGCATGTTCTGCTATTGTTTGAGATACATATTAAATCTCATGGGTTGATTGTTTTTCTCAGACCTTTTGTACGCTTGGTATTTTTTAATTAAGTAGATATAACAGTTGCCAAGGTGGAGTACTGAAGTTTACAATACCCCAGTGGATTTGTCCACTTCCCCTTCTGGCTCTCTCATGTTTTGGTTCACATATTTGGGGCACACCCGTTCATTAGCTTATGTCTTTCTGGTGTTTCAATCCCTTATCGTTAGGTAATATCCTTCTTTCTTATAATTTTTTCCTTGGAAGTTTATTTTATCTAACATTAACATAGTTACTCTCATTTTTTTAAAAGTTAACATTTTTATAGTATATTTTTCCATCTCTTCGCTTTCAGGCAATCCATGCTGTTGAGTTTGAAATAGATTTCTAATAAACAATAGAGAATCAGCTGTGTTTTCAACTTGTTTGCCCAACTCCACTTTTTAATTGGAAAATTGATATTGTTTATGTTTAATGTAATTATCAATAAGTTAGGGCTTATGTCTGCCACTTTATTATCTGTTGTCTTTTTGTTTCCTCTGATTCTCATTTTTTTATTACTTTCTTTTGGATTATTGCTTCCTTTTAGTATTCTAAGTACATTTACAGTGGTTTTTTTTCCAGATTTCTGTTTGTAAAGGTTTTCTTGGCGGTCGTTCTGGATGTGACTTTTATCATTTTTTTTTCTTTTAGCTTTCTAAAGTTTATGACGTGTTCTTGGTTTTTACTTCTTTGGGTACATCCTGCTTAGGGTTTGCTCAACATCTTGGATCTATAGATTTGTGTCTTTTTCCAAATCTGGGGAGTTGCAACCATTATTTCTCTGACTAATCTTTCTGTCCCAGTGTCTCGTCTCCTTCTAGGATTCCAGGGAAGCAACGTTGACTCTGTGTTATTGTCCCAAATCCTTCCCACCCTGTTCTTTGTTCTGGTCTATTTTCTCTCTGTTGTTCAGATTATGTAAATTCAAATGATCTGTCCTCGGCTTTACTGATTCTGTTCTCTATCTGTACTCTGCTAGTGAGACATTCGGACAATGTTTGTATTTGTTATTACATTTTTCAGTTTATGATTTATATTTGGCTCTTTTTAAAAATAATTTCTATTTCTTTGTTAAGACTTTCTATTTCTCATTTTTTTAATTTGTAATTTCTTGTTGAATAATTTGTAGGCCGATTACTTTAAAACTCTTGTCAGATAATTCTTAACATCTGGTTCATCTCAGTGTGGACACCAATTGTCTTTTCTCAATTCAATTGTAATCGTCCGTCCGCTCTCTTGTTATACTGGGTGATTTACTATTTATCCTGGATAATCTGCCATTACTTTAGAAGACTCTGGGTCCTTTTTTATTTTATGTTTTAGTTCAGCAGGCAGTCACCCTACTTAGGTTTAGTGCTTCTCTTGGTAAGTTAGACCTGACGACTGCTCGGATGTTTCCCTTCTCATTGTCAGGGTCTCACTTCTTCCTGCCACTGCTGTAATTATGATGTAGGGGGTCCGATAAGACTCCAAGTCAACTCATGTGGTACTTCAGCAAACCCAAAGATCAAACCAACTCATGTGTTACAAATTTTTGGAAACACTGAACCTGAAACTACAATGGATATTTGACGTTCTTGGGACAGAGAAATTCTCCGGTTTTTTCAACCATGTTTGTTTTGGAAATCTAAATCCTTGAGCTCATTTCTTTCTGTTTTTACACCCTCTTGGGTGGTGGGACAGTTTGCCCACCCACAGTCCTCATCACTGTCACAGGAAATTTTCTGCTTACTCATCATTCTGTCTACTAAATCCTCACCTTACCTTGGTGCTTCATTCCAGACCACTAAAGGTGGTAATTAATGTGACCGCATGCTTGCAATGACCAGTATCCAAGTTTCCACCAGTGTAAAAGTAATTCTTAAAATCCAACCTGTTTCATAATCAATCCCAAATTCCCATTTTTGCAGTTCTTGTTACCTACAAAAACCCCTCCTGAAACCAAATACGTATTAGTGAGAACACACTTAGAAAAACAGAAGCCTCTCTAGATATTTTGAATAAGGACATATTTAACATGGGCAATTAAATATAACCATGGAAAGTGTGGCAAAAAGGTTCAAAAAGCCATTTTTTTAAGAATCCGGTGTGCAAGGATTTTAGGGAAACCACTACCACAGATCCTAGCTGCTCACAGGACAAAAGGGGACGATTATCAAGGAATTTGGGTGTCTTTGAGAGTCACCATCAATAATTTCAGCTACTGCTTGAGCTGGTGCTGAAGGAAAAAAAGCTTTTCCTTCTCTTTCATTTTCCAAATTGCGTGTGAATGTCTTGCATTGCTGAACTAGAAACTGGAAACACAAAGAAAAAGCAATTGTGAAAAATGTTGATCTGGAGCCACCTCTGCTCTGTGAGGCAACTAGCAGAAAGGGGAGGAGTTAATGCTGTATTTTCAACAGAGCGCCCAGCACAAGGGGCACTGGCCACCTGTCGTCGGGGACTCAGACCCACACCTCTTCCCATAGCTTTTCTTACTGACTTTCCCCCCATGCCAGGACACACTAACATCATTTTTCCCCCATTTCACACTTAACGATGCTTCCCATGCTTTTATCCACTGTTTACATTTGAAATGTAAATTCTTTCACATGTTACTTCTTTTCCTCCCTCTTCCTACAACTCTAAAGCACATGCTTTTATTTGTAATTTGTATTTTAAAACATTGAGGAAGGTTAGTCTGGCTGACCAGGACCATGTGGGGTTCAGGAGTGAACAATCAAGAAAGAATTCTTGAGACGTCTTTGGCGCAAAGAGGGTGCTTTATTAAAGCACAGGGAGAGGACCCCGGGGCAGAACGAGCCGCACTGGCGTTAGGAGGGGTGGCTCATTATATACTTTCAGTTGAGAGGAGGTTAGGGAGAGTGAAGGTCTCTAAGGAATTTGGGAGGAAGGTTTCCAGGACCTTGAGGGGCTAGCTATTGTTAGAAAAAAGGTGATTTACTACTGTCTAGTAAATCCTTAGTTGTGAGACCCTTCAGATATATATCAGGGGGCCATGTGCTTGGAGGATGATTGCTAACGTATACCTTGTAGGGGAGGGGGTAGAGAGAAAGGAAGTTTCCAAGAGGATTTTTACAGGATCCTGGAGTTCAGGCTAACGTCAAGTTAAGGCTGCCTTTCGCCTCTAGCAGAGTATTCACATCGAGGCAGCTGAGTTCCTGGAGGAAGGTCACTCTGCCCGTGCCAAAAACTTGTCAATGGGCTCTAGGTTGTAAGGAAGTTTTTTTTTTTTTTCTTTTGCCTTTGCTCTCCACATAATTCCCCCCTGAACAGTTTTGACCCTTAAATCTTTAAGGTTGCTGAGGGTGACAGTTCTTGTCTTCTGTAACTTCTTCCTGTTGAATAAGGCCATAGAGATGTTTCCACCTGTGGGTCAACAGTGGTCCGCTGGGGAACTTTTATATAGGAGTTACAAAAAGCAGAGGCAGCTGAATCCAAGGGAGACTGCATTGTGTGGATCTTCCCTGAGTGGAAAGGACCATCTGTTGGCTGGAAGTTACAGCAGCGAAGGACTCTTGGCACCAGGTGGAGAGACGTGGGAGAAAACAGCAAAACATGATTAGAATAACAAAAGAAAAAGAAGCCCAAATAAGAATCCTTTGATTGTTGACAAAAATCCTTCTCCAGTCCAGGAATTTAACCAATCATTAAAGGAAAGAGAGGGATTGTTTAAAGCATCAGTGTGAGTATTCGTGTCAGTTGGAAACCCAGAAATATTTTTGTGGTAATCTGGAACGTATACACAGCGTTCTGTTTTCATGACAGCGTACGTTCCTCTTTGTGCGGCAGTTAAAACATCTAACGACATTCTAGTTTGTAGAACTGCTTTATGCATTTGTGGTACTTCAGTATTTAGTAGAGAAATGCT
Organism: Zalophus californianus; assembly: GCF_009762305.2. NCBI lineage: Eukaryota > Metazoa > Chordata > Mammalia > Carnivora > Otariidae > Zalophus > Zalophus californianus. The sequence goes on along the minus strand of NC_045606.1, from coordinate 1,258,842 downwards.
ATTTTGAGTGTCATTTAGGGCTTTGACAGTGTACTTATTAAGAGCTTCCATGTGGGGGCGCCTGGGTGGCTCAGTCTGTGAAGCATCTGCTTTAGGTTCAGGTCATGGCCCCAGGAGTCCCGATCAAGCTCCCTGCTCAGCAGGGAGTCTCCTTCTCCCTCTCCCTTTGCCCCTCCCCCCCCCCCCGGTCTCACGCTCTCTCTCTCTCTGTCTTTCATAAATAAATAAAATCTTTTAAAAAAAAATAGCTTCTATGTGCCACATGACATCCTCCAGTCCCAAAGAGGGAATAATGATGGATGTTAGGTGGTCATACTGATGAAACATGGAATGTTAAATTTGGAAGGTTGGCTGAGTTGGTAATGGTTTTAATAATGTATCTGTGCATCCAGGCAAAACTCAGAGTACAGTAGCCTATCCAGGCTTGGGAAAGCCATGGACACAAGTTAGAGCCTCAGAGCCATTGGCTCCTATCAGGAGCCCGTCGTCTGATTCTGGGCCTCCTTGAACTGCAGTCAGGATATCAAGCTCCATTCGGTTTTGGGGGGCCACCTTTTGAATTTGTGGGTGACTACAAGTTGCACCTGGTTGAAGGTGGTCACTATATGCTTGGCTAAAGCCTCTATTTGCAATTTTACATCAATAGAGGCAGCTCCTGGGGCAAATATGACTAAGGAATAAAACCATCAAGAAGCCCTCTTTGTTTGAAGTCTAGCCTTCACAATATCCTAATTACAAGGAATCACTGGCAGCTGGGACAAGACTTGTCTCAGGAGATAAGGTCATTCCCAAGTCCCTCACCCAATCCAGTCATAAGGAAAGTGGGGCTATCCTTTATCTCCAAAGTCCATACAGTAAATCCCACGGAGTGGGTTATGCTCTTCCTCTTAAGGAGTGATTTTGTAATCCCAGCTTCACAGAATTGGTCAAGGTGCTAGCTGAGTTATAAAATTGTTAAGGAATCAATCCCATTTTCTAGTTGTTTAAATAATAATATGCCCATGGGATCCTGTTATTATCCACACAGAATAACAAGCAGGAAGATTGTCCATACGTCAGCTATTGTGGCCATTTCTCTGAAGTTTACCTCAAGTTGTCCAGCTTAGGCAAACAACAAATATTCAACAACAATCAGAACTAAAATTTAACATCCACAAAGAGGTGTTACTGAAATACAGTTTTTCTCTCTGAAATCGCCCTTATTTTTAGAGACAGCCAAATCAGGACTAATTTGTTTGCAAAGGAATTCCAATTTTAACAAACTTGGCCTAATTATTTACATAGGCTCAGCAAGAATAATGATTGATCAAATCGATCTTTTAGAATCTGCTTTGCTGGAAATTTATAAGGAATCTCTAAGTTGAACTCTTAGTAGCCTCTCCAGGCCAGAAGCCAAGTCAAGTACTTGCCATCAGACATGCCTGCAATACCTGCAGATTTGGGCAGATTCCTCTTCATGAGGTCCCCAAAGTACCCTGAGGTTCCTTCACCTGCCGGGAAGTGACATTCTTTACTCACCTGGTGAGGCTGCTGGCAACTCTGTAAGCAAGCCATCAGGCCAACATTTCCAAGGGGCTTTATGGCTCCAGGTTTCATAAAGTCAACCTCATTTCCTCAAAGCTGTCTAGTCATGTCTGAGTCTATGCATGTCTCTCTCAAATATGACGTTCCAGTCAAAGCCTTTGGTAAAATAACCAACATTTCCAATGGTGTCCTGTTACAAGGAGAACAGATTCTTATTGAATCTATGCAAATGACTAGGATGGCCATGGAGGAACCAGTACTTACTGAGAAGTTTTGAATTTCAGAGGGGTTCAGGTAGAGAGAAGCTTAAGTGCTTCCATTTGTTCACGAATACTTTAAGTTTCTGTAAGTCGTGGATATCTTAAGGAAACTTTAGTTTAGAGGGAACATTAGAGAACCAGTAGGTTTCAAACAAGACTCACAAAAACTATAATCATCTTCTTCAGTTCATTTAGTCTCACATTACTAATTCTTATTCAGTTTGAATGAAGCTTTTTAGTCAGTTCTGGAAATTCTTACCCATTTCAGTTTTATGATCTTAAAGATATCAAATACATGTATTTGTCCAAAAAAAAAGTCCTTTCTTTTAATCTCCTTGAAGACAAAACTCATTCCACAAGAGCATCAGAACAATAACTATAAATGACAAAAACTCAGAAATGGACGTTGTTAACGATCTGATATGAGAGTTCATTATAACGTAGCTGACAAGGAAATTTCATTATTTCTGTGATACAGAACACTTCGATATTCAGAATATCAAGTGATGACCTTGTACCAGAACATAACATACCAAATCAACAAGCTTAATTAGTCAGAGACTTCGTTTACATTTCAAATCTCAGGGAGGTTTGTTAAAACCCTTAGAAAGTTTTAAAAACACATGCCTAAGAAGGATTACGGATCATCAAAGACTTGATAAAAACAAAACATAGAAACTGGTTTTTCTGGGCAGATAAAGAAAAGAGAAAACAACTTTGTTTACATTTTCTTATCAAGAGCAGATGAACAATCCAAGAAAACTTGTCTTTTTGAGCAGAGAGAAAGCAGACTTTCAGTCTTATATCAGTGTACTTTAAAATCCATTCATTTCAATCTTAGTCTGTCCTGACCACACATAAAATTCCTTTCCAAAGATTTCCCCTCACAAACCTTCTACAACTTTCCTCTATATTCAGATTTTGTCCCAAGCCATTTTTCTCCAAACAACCATCTCATTTAGGACAAAACCATCTCCTTTTACCTTCAACAAAAATGCATTCCCATTCTTTATATTTTTCTTACATATCTCCTACTTTTCTATATACAGATTTGCTTCCCTTATTTCATCAGTCTTAATTACACTTAGCAGAATTTTAACTCTTAGAAATCTTAGTCTCCAGTGAAAACTAAGTAGTAACCAACTGTGAACTGTCGCTCCAGAATTCTTTAGATGGCAAATTTATGAATCAGTTAAGCACAAAGCATGTTTTCCAACAGACCCAAAAACCCTTAGTTTTTCTGCAATAAGAAGCCAAAAGCACAAACCAACATTCGGTAATCAATGTTTTAGCATTCCATCCTATTTGGAAAAGACCTAAACGTCCAGTGAATTTAATCCCAATTTATCATCCAAGCAAAACTTTAAAGTTTCAGGTTACCAAAGACTTTGAAAGCTATCTTAACAATTACCCATGAAAGCCGTGAGACAGACAAAATTAAGCATCATCTTAAGTCATCAATTCATTAACAAATTGCAACAGAGATAACATGAGCTTATTTGACATTCAGCAAACCAAGGTAGAATAAAAATTTCATATTTAATGCTGATAACTCTAAAGACCTGTCTCTCTTAACTAAACCAACAAACTTGAATTTGTTTAAATACCAGATTATATTCCACCTGGCACTTAAAGTCAATCAATTTGTTCTCCATTGTCAGTTTTTACCTGGGGCTCCCATGGGGAAATCTGGAGTGAGCAGTGTAAGTCCAGGGAGGGGGTGCTCTATGCCCTTGACCGCGAGCGGGGGAAGACACACCAAGGATGACTTAGGAACCAGTTATGCAGCCCCCACCCAAGGTGGTACAAAACTAGGAGGAGGGGGAGGAGGGGGAGGAGGAGACAGAAGAGGTGAGCGACCCTAGAAGGCAGAGAAAGGATTCCTGGTTCTAAACCTTGTCAGCTGGGACAGAGGAGCAGATACTACGTTTTTTTCCACCAAACTGGAAATACGCAGTCCATGTCAGGCGGGAGAAGACAGGGAACTCCCCCAAAACAAAAGGAGTTTCGGCAGCTGCCTGGGAATATTCCTTAAAGACCCCGTCCTGAGGTAGACTAACCACAGTTGGCTCCAATTATAGCCATGAACCTGGGAAATGAATGAGGGAGAAGCCCCCACATCTATTAGGAGGGGGAACAGTGAAAGAGGGTCAGTGTCCCCTTCATTAGGGAGGGCCCGCGTTTCCTCCTGCAGCCTGGGTTTAAGAGGCCTATTTAGGCCAGTATTATGCAATACATCAGGAGGGAGTTTACTGGCCTGGTTAAGTGGACAGACATGTTCTGCAAGAGGCCCTTAGGTGGGAGTCTTGATTTAGGGCCATGCAGGGCTGGACCTACAGTACCTCCGTCCATCTGCCCTGTTTCCTGCAGGAGAGATATAACCCAATATATAGAAAGATGATTGATAGATAGATAGATAGATAGATAGATAGATAGATAGATAGATAGATAGAACTTTTCCCAAGGAAGAGTCCTTGGGAACTGAAGAAAAGAGAAGTTCCATTACCTAGAAAATCCACCCCCCCGACTCCCAGGTGGTATCCCACGCAGGGTATGTCAGAGGCTCCTGGTGTCAAAGTGACCCGAGGCGTCCCCCGAACAAAACTGTTATGACCACGGCCACCATAAAGGCCCTGGAGGAGGGATGCTCGCATCCCCCCTGCTTCCCCATTGCATTCTAGGCTACAGATGGGTGCCGACCTATGGACCAAGATACTGTGCCTTGTCTTGCCTTGCCATAAAGGCCATGCCATAAAGACTATGCCGTGCTGTGAAGAATCTGCCATTTTTAACCCATGGAGAACACTAGAAAAGTTTTACAAGGGGAAATCACACAAAGTTGTAATTTAAGGAGTTAGTAGAGGACACTGATGGAAAACAGTAATGGTGGAAATCCATCATGATCTAAACAACATTCCAACACATGTAGTCCTTACAGCCAACTTCCCTAGGAAATGGTCCCTCGTTGGGGTTTAATTCATTCGGGTACTAGTTTCGGCCAGCTCCCGGTGGAGGTCCCACAGCCAGAAGTGGCTAGACCGAGGATGTGAAGGGAATCACATTAGATCAATCAGGAGGAAACCTCACATGGGCATCTTAAGATTGGCAGCCGTCCTGGTGACTTAGGTGGCTGTCCCATGCCCATGACAGACAACTTTGTATAAGGACAGGAATAAAGAGAGGGCATCATGTTTCTGGATCTTATTTCTTATTACCATCCCGGCCAGGTACTAACTTCCAGCAAAAAGGCAGGCTTTCTCCTCCCCGTAGAGTAGCCACGGGCTAGAGGATTGCAGCCTGAGCAATTGGCATGAAAGTATTCCAGTAAGACCAGACCATACTCCTTGAAGAGCCCCGGAAGTGAGTGTAAAGGAAGAGAGAAAGTACTCACTAAGTGTGCACCAAAGCTCAGAGTCCAGATGAGAAGACTGAGTCCTTTTGTGGACACCAAACGATGCAGGAAATGATAGTAGGATTCAGAAATAACAGTCAAGAAAGAATGCTTGAGATGTCTTTGGTGCAAAAAGGTGATTTTATTAAAGCATGGGGACAGAACCCATGGGCAGAAAGAGCCGCACGGGGGTCATGAGGGGTGGCCCGTTATATACTTTCAAGTTGGGAGGGGGTTAGAGACAGTGTGAGTCTCTAAGAAATTTGGAAGCAAGGTTTCCAGGACCTTGAGGGGCTAGCTATTGTTGGGGAAGGGTCATTAATTACCGTCTAATAAAACCTTAGTCATGAGACCCTTCAGATGTAGATCAAGGGCCATATGCTTGGGGTGGAGGGTGATTGTTAACATATATCTTGGGGGGCGGGTAGAGATAAAGGAAGTTTCCAAAGGGATTTTTACAGGATCCTGGAGGTCTGGCTAATGTCAAGCTAAGGCTGCCTTTTGCATCTAACGGAGTCTTCACATGGAGGTAGCTGAGATACTGGAATAAGGCCACTCGGCCTGTCCCAAGAATTGTCAATGGGCTGTAAGGACCCTGGGATCATGACCTGAGCCAAAGGCAGACACTTCACCAACCGAGCCACCTAGGCGCCCGGTTATAAGGAAGTTTAGTGTTTTTTCTTTTGCCTTTGTTCTCCACGTCACTCTCTCATCCTCGCTCCCCTTCCCAGGGGCACCTGAGTCCTGTCCTCTTCTCAACACGATTCTTCCCCCAAACTCAGTTCCAACTGGGTTACTTTTCTTAAAGTCCTGTAAATTCTCCTTTAAAGCCAGAATCCCTTGTCTGACATCAAGGTCTCCAATGTGACCACTATTTCCTATCCAGACATTTTATGTCTCATTGCTTATGTCACGTTCTCTAAACCAAGTACAAATGAGCCCATTGTTCACCACTGTGTATAAACCTGACTTGCTCCTAGTAATACAGACCTTACTCATCCTTCCCAAGGGCACTTTAAAGGACTTTTATTGATGTTTACTTTGACTCAGACCCTGCCTTGAAGAGAACCCCCCCCAGGCCAGTAGGAGATTGGACAAGCAGGTAGTCACCATTCATTGTGCAGTGACCGTGCAAGACCCGCTTATGAGGGCAGCCACCGCGGGATTATGACATGACGACCTGTGGGGTACGACCTGACCCAGCTTATGATGAATGAATGTGTGTGGGTTCAGGCAGAAAAGGGGGTGAGGACCTTAGAGGCAATGCAAGAGCAAAATCTTAGTATGTCCTGAGACCTACAAGTTGACCAGGGTGGGGAATAGAGGAGTCCCCATATAAGTATGGAAAGAAATGGGCTGGAAGCGGGTTATCTGCAATCATATTCCCAAAGATTGTGTGATCGTGCTTCAAAGTTCAGAGTTCATCTCAGAGATAGTAGGTAGCTTTTGAATACTTGCAGTCAAGAGAACAGCATAATAAAATTTGGATTTTATGGAGTTAATTATACAAATAATCCTGCAAAGAATAAATTGGAAGGGACAGGGATTGGACACCGTGAAGTAGAGTCAGGAAGCTGTTCTCGTGATACAGGAAGGAAACGATGAGCTTCTGCTGAAGCACTTGGCTGCAGAGTGAGGACTGCGTCCCCATCTCCGAAGGACACGGTAGATGGGAGATAGCGGGGAAGGGTCGGGGTTGGGCACCGGAGGCATGACGATGGATAGCAGCTGAAGATAAGCAAATTAAGGGGGATCTGAACTCAGTCTGGGACTTGCTGGGTCTGCAGCTTTGGTGAGCAGTGCAGATGGAGATGCTCAGTGGGCAGTTGAGTACGGGCATGGAATCAAAGAGAGAGACACGAGGTAAAAACATTGATTTGAGGAATACTACAGACCAGTGACAGATGCTCCTAATAGACCTTGAAATTATTCTTAAGGAAAATGTATGTTTAAAATTAGTAGCAGAGGAATTCAGCCACATAGAGAAGATACAAAGAAAGAGGAGAAGATGATCTGAGGAAGCTGAGGCAGGAGAGCATATCCAGGAGGGAAGGGCCAACCCTCAAAAGAGTAGAGAAGTCCGAAAAGCAAACCAGGAGTCCATCCATGACCTTGGGGAGACATGCACCACCTGAAAACACGGAGCGAGTCTTCGCAGACACGGCTGCCTACCGTGCCCTTCCTTATGGCACATTCCCAGCCCAGGCATTCCTCAGAGATGCCAGACCATCATGCTTCACTCTGCAGGCGAAATTAGATCCACTCTGACAAAGCTCATAATCTTCAAGCAGTTCAGTGCCTGTCAAAACAAAACTCAACACACTTGAAAGAAAGAAGTCAAAATCCAGTCATTCAAGAATGTGGCATTCACAATTTCCAGCGTTCAGCTGAAACTTATTAGTCATATGAGAAAGCCGGGCACAGTGAGCCATAACCAGAAAAGAAAAATTAGTTAATCGGTGTCCTAGAAAACCGTGGGTGCCAGAGACAAGGAGGAAGCTATCGTGAGTATGTTCAATTATTTAAAGTGAAGCAGGAACATAATAGAAGGAGAAATTGAAGGAGAAAAAAAAAAGTCAATGCAACTTCTAGAGACAAAAAACACCACATCTACAGTAAAAAAAGTATCACAGGATGGAGGGAATAGCAGGTCGGTAGCTGCAGAAGAAGAGAGGGGAGAAAAGGCTGAACCATTTCAAAGCACTCACTGAGCTGCAGACGGTACCCAGTGGCCTAGCACAGTTATAGCTCGAGTCCCAGAAGGAAGGAGGAAAGAAATATTTGAAATAATGGCCAATTTTTTTCTTCCAAATTTAATAAAAGTTGTATTTCCACATATACAAGAATCTCGGTCAGTCACAAAAAGATAAACACACACATGCACAGCAGAGCAAAGCACATCATAATAAAATTGCTGCAATCCAGAGATAAAGAAGATTTTTAAAGCAACCAGAGAAAAAAATTAAACATCCAGGTGACCGAAGTTGAAGATGAATGCTTCCTTCTTAGCAGAAACATTGCAAACCAGAAGAAAGTGGAACAGTATCTTGCAAGTGTTACAAGAAGAAAACAAGCACCAAGTGGGAGCTCCCTTGGGCAGCGATGTTCCTGAAGATTCTGTCTGCATTTTTCAGCTGGTACACTTCTCCCACAAATGGATACATTTGCATCCCTTGCCTGCCAGTCTCTTCTGTGCATTTGAAGTTAAAATAAAGACACTTTTCAGACAAATAACAGCTGAGAGGAGTTACAGTTACCATGCCACTCCTTGCAACAGTATACCAGACAGAAGTCCTGACTAGTCTCATCAGGCAAAGACTGAAACACATATAAAAATAAAACTTTGCAGAACTTTTAAAAAATACTGTACAGCATACCATGAAAACATGAAATACATAAGAATAAATTAACAATATGTGCAAGACTTCTATGCTAGAAATTATAAGACATTACAGAGAAAAATGAAAGAGGACTTACATAAATGGAGATGTATATCAAGCTCATGCGTTGGAAGACTCAATTAACATAAACTTTGCTCCCAAATACGTACGTTTATTCAACACATTTCCAGTAAAAACCCCAGCAGCATAATGGCTAACTTGGTAAGGTAATCTCACACTTTATGAAAATGCAAATGTTTCAGAAGAGCAGAACAACAATGGTGGGAAGGAACAAATTAGGAGAATTTACACCATCTAATTAAGTCTGACAATGAAGGATGGACAAACAGACCAATGGACCGAAATAAAGGACCTCAAAACAGACCAAAACATCTCCAGTCAGAAGATTGTGACAATGTTGCCAAAGGAATTCACTGGGGAAATGATAGACTTTTTAAAGAAAAGTGTCAAAACTGGCGGATAATCCCACAGTGGAAAATAGACATAGCTCCATCTTAGCACCCAACACACACACAGAGAATTGGAGTGTGTCATGGACTTCTATGTAAAAGCTAAAAGATAAAACCTCTAAAACATAAAATAAAATATAAAACCTCTAAAAGAAATCAGAAAAGAGTATCTTTGCAATTTCAGTGCTTTGCAGAGTTTTCCTACTCAGGTCATTAAAGCACTAATAACCAAAACCAAAAACAATTTAAAAAATTTTTAAAAATTGAAATTTAGGCTTTATCAAAATCTCAAACGTTCTGCTCATATAAGGACACCATTAAGATAATAAAAAGACGAGCTGTTGACTGGGGGAGAATATCTGCAAGACGTATATCTGGAAAAGATTTGTAAAGAATATACAAATAATTCATATATTACAAAGAAAATGACAAGAAACACATTAAAATTTGCAGAAACTTGAACAGACGCTTGACAGAGAAAGAAAACCAAATTATCAAGGAAGGCTAACAATGCTCAGCATCGTTAGTCATCAGGGAAACGCAGATTAGAGCCACAGTGTGGGGGAGCCTGGCCAGCTCAGTCAGTGAGGCATGTGACTCTTAATCTCAGTGTCATGAGTTGGAGCCCCATGTGGGTGTGGAAATTACTAAAACAATAAGTAAACTTTAACATCTTTTTTTAAAGATTTTATTTATTTATTTATTTAAGAACAAGCGAGCAGGGTGGGGAGGGGCAGAGGGAGAATCCCAAGCAAAAAAAGGAGACAATTAGATAAAACACCTTATATCTATATAATGGCGTAGCACTCAGCAATGAAACCCAAAAGCTATGGATACACACGACAAGATGAACCCCACATTTGAGCAAAAGTAGCCAGACTCAAATATATGCATTCTCTCAAAACTGTCTCTAGAACAGACAAAATCAACCGAAAACACTCAGGGCAGTGGCTGTCTCTGATGGCGGGGGTGGTTGACTTCAAAGGAGCACAGGACGGAACTTGCTGAGTGAGGGCAGTATTTGGGGGTGACTGCAGGGATGTGTATATATAATACATCAACATTCGGGAAGCTCTATACTTAAAATTTCTGCATTTCACTGCATGTGAATTGTACCTCAGTAAAAATGCTCAGAAAAATTAAGTTAAATACTTGGTGCACGTGAAACAGGGCAATGTGGATTCAAACCCCACTGCAGTTAGCAGAGGGTCCTAGGGCAAATCCCCACATCTGCCTCCTTGTCTTCCGAGGACAGGAGCACCCTAGCATGGAGGGTGGTGTGGGGTTAACTGAGGTACTGTAAGTTCTTGGAGCAGCGCCCACAGGGAGTGAGCTGTGTAGACGCTAATTACTCACATTGTTCCTACTGATAGGTCAACACCCAGTTACACAAAGTGTGAAAACAGCAACCCCCCCCCCCCCCCCCCCCCCCCGATATTACTCCATGGGGTAGTCCCCTCCTTGAATGGAGATCACCACAGGTACCTATGCAAAAAGCACCCGACCTCAAACCACTTCTGGGGAACACCAGTTGCAAAGAAACCCTCCTTTGAAAATAAAGCCTATTTAAAAAACAAGCAAACAAAGAACAGATTTGGCCGGTTCACATTCTCCATAGCCGCATTTTAAAAGTGTGGACAGAATAGTGGTGTCGAACAGGAGAGCAGAAGCAGCAAACTTTGAAAACGTGACTTTAATTTATTTTTTTTTGACATGCTATTTATTTTATTTATTTTTTTTTTTTGGAGTGCTTACTGTTTTTTTTATAATTTTTATTGTTATGTTAATCACCATACATTACATCATTAGTTTTTCCTGTAGTGTTCCATGATTCATTGTTTGTGCATAACACCCAGTGCTCCATGCAGAACGTGCCCTCTTTAATACCCATCACCAGACTAACGCATCCCCCCACCCCCCTCCCCTCTAGAACCCTCAGTTTGTTTTTCAGAGTCCATCGTCTCTCATGGTTCGTCTCCCCCTCCGACTTACTCCCCTTCATTCTTCCCCTCCTGCTATCTTCTTTTTTTTTTCTTAACATATATTGCATTATTTGTTTCAGAAGTACAGATCTGTGATTCAACAGTCTTGCACAATTCACAGCACTCACCATAGCACATCCCCTCCCCAATGTCTATCACCCAGCCACCCCATCCCTCCCACCCCCGACCACTCCAGCAACCCTCAGTTTGTTTTCTGAGATTAAGAATTCCTCATATCGGTGAGGTCATATGATACATGTCTTTCTCTGATTGACTTATTTCACTCAGCATAACACCCTCCAGTTCCATCCACGTCGTTGCAAATGGCAAGATCTCATTCCTTTTGATGGCTGCATAATATTCCATCATGAATATATACCACCTCTGCTTTATCCATTCATCTGTCGATGGACATCTTGGCTCTTTCCACAGTTTGGCTATTGTGGACATTGCTGCTATAAACATTGGGGTGCACGCACCCCTTCAGATCCCTACATTTGTATCTTTGGGGTAAATACCCAGTAGTGCAATTGCTGGATCGTATGGTAGCTCTATTTTCAACTGTTTGAGGAACCTCCATACCGTTTCCCAGAGTGGTTGCACCAGCTTGCATTCCCACCAACAGTGTAGGAAGGCTCCCCTTTCTCCACATCCCCGCCAACATCTGTCATTTCCTGACTTGTTCATTTTAGCCATTCTGACAGGTGTGAGATGGTGTCTCATTGAGGTTTTGATTTGGATTTCCCTGATGCCGAGCGATGTTGAGCACTTTATCATGTGTCTGTTGGCCTTTTGGATGTCTTCTTTGGAAAAATGTCTGTTCATGTCTTCTGCCCATTTCTTGATTGGATTATTTGTTCTTTGGGTGTTGAGTTTGATAAGTTCTTTATAGATTTTGGATACTGGCCCTTTATCTGATATGTCATTTGCAAATATTTTCTCCCATTCTGTCAGTTGTCTTTTGGTTTTGTGGACTGTTTCTTTTGCTGCAAAAGCTTTTTATCTTGATGAAATCCCAATAGTTCATTTTGGCCCTTCTTTCCCTTGCCTTTGGCGATGTTTCTAGGAAGAAGTTGCTGCGGCTGAGGTCGAAGAGGTGGCTGCCTGTGTTCTCCTTTAGGATTTTGATGGACTCCTGTCTCACGTTTAGGTCTTTCAACCATTTGGAGTCTATTTTTGTGTGTGGTGTAAGGAAATGGTCCAGTTTCATTCTTCTGCATGTGGCTGTCCACTTTTCCCAACACCATTTGTTGAAGAGACTGTCTTTTTTCCATTGGACAATCTTTCCTGCTTTGTCAAAGATGAGTTGACCATAGAGTTGAGGGTCCATTTCTGGGCTCTCGATTCTGTTCCATTGATCTATGTGTCTGTTTTTGTGCCAGTACCATACTGTCTTGATAATGAAACAGCTTTGTAATAGAGCTGGAAGTCCGGAATTGTGATGCCACCAGCTTTGCTTTTCTTTTTCAATATTTCTCTGGCTATTCGGGGTCTCTTCTGGTTCCATACAAATTTTAGGATTATTTCTTCCATTTCTTTGAAAAAGGTGGATGGTATTTTGATGGGGATTGCATTGAATGTGTAGATTGCTCTAGGTAGCACTGACATCTTCACAATGTTTGTTCTTCCAATCCATGAGCATGGAAAGTTTTTCCATTTCTTTGTGTCTTCTTCAATTTCTTTCCTGAGTATTTTATAGTTTTCTGAGTACAGATCCCTTGCCTCTTTGGTTAAATTTATTCCTAGGTATCTTATGGTTTTGGGTGCAATTGTAAATGGGATCGACTCCTTGATTTGTCTCTCTTCTGTCTTGTTGTTGGTGTATAGGAATGCCACTGATTTCTGTGCATTGATTTTATAGCCTGCTACTTGACTGAATTCCTGTATGAGTTCTAGCAGTTTTGAGGTGGAGACTTTTGGGTTTTCCACATACAGTATCATATCATCTGCAAAGAGTGAGAGTTTGACTTCCTCTTTGCAGATTTGGATGCCTTTGATTTCTTTTTGTTGTCTGATTGCTGTGGCTAGGACTTCTAATACTATGTTGAATAGCAGTGGTGAGAGTGGACATCCCTGACGCGTTCCTGACCTCAGGGGAAAAGCTCTCAGCTTTGCCCCATGCAGAATGATATTCGCTGTAGGTTTTTCATAGATGGCTTTTATGATATTGAGGTATGTACCCTCTATCCCTATACTCTGAAGAGTTTTGATCAAGAAAGGATGCTGTACTTTGTCAAATGCTTTTTCTGCATCTATTGAGAGGATCATATGATTCTTCTTTCTTTTGTTAATGTATCGTATCACGTTGATTGATCTGCGGATGTTGAACCAGCCTTGCAGCCCAGGGATAAATCCCACTTGGGCGTGGTGAATAATCCTTTTAATGTACTGTTGGATCCTATTGGCTAGTATTTTGGTGAGAATTTTTGCATCCATGTTCATCAAGGATATTGGTCTGTAATTCTCCTTTTTGATGGGGTCTTTGTCTGGTTTTGGGATCAAGGTAATGCTGGCCTCATAAAGTGAGTTTGGAAGTTTTCCTTCCATTTCTATTTTTTGGAACAGTTTCAGGAGAATAGGCATTAATTCTTCTTTAAATGTCTGATAGAATTCCCCTGGGAAGCCATCTGGCCCTGGGCTTTTGTTTGTTGGGAGCTTTTTGATGACTGCTTCCATTTCCTTAGTGGTTATAGGTCTGTTCAGGTTTTCTATTTCTTCCTGGTTCAATTTTGGTAGTTGATACATCTCTAGGAATGTACCCATTTCTTCCAGGTTATCTAATTTGCTGGCATAGAGTTGCTCATCATATGTTCTTATAATTGTTTGTATTTCTTTGGTGTTGGTTGTGATCTCTCCTCTTTCATTCATGATTTTGTTGATTTGGGTCATTTCTCTTTTCTTTTTGATAAGTCTGGCCAGGGGTTTATCAATCTTGTTAATTCTTTCAAAGAACCAGCTCCTAGTTTCGTTGATCTGTTCTATTGTTCTTTTGGTTTCTATTTCATTGATTTCTGCTCTGATCTTTATTATTTCTCTTCCTTTGCTGGGTTTAGGCTTTATTTGCTGTTCTTTCTCCAGCTCCCTTAGGTGTAGGGTTAGGTTGTGTAGTTGAGACCTTTCTTGTTTCTTGAGAAAGGCTTGTATTGCTATATACTTTCCTCTCAGGACTGCCTTTGCTGTATCCCAAAGATTTTAAACAGTTGTGTTTTCATTTTCATTGGTTTCCATGAATTTTTTTAATTTTTGGAATTTTGCAAATCCCTTTAGTTTTTGTTTGTCCTGGAAGCTTTTTATCTTTTTATCTCTCTTTCTATTTTCAATGATAGCCTAGCTGGATATAGTATTCTTGGCTGCATATTTTTCTCCTTTAGTGCTCTGAAGATATCATGCCAGTCCTTTCTGGCCTGCCAGGTCTCTGTGGATAGGTCTGTTGCCAATCTAATGTTTCTACCATTGTAGGTTACATATCTCTTCTCCCGAGCTGCTTTCAGGATTTTCTGTTTGTCTCTGAGACTCGTAAGTTTTACTATTAGATGTCGGGGTGTTGACCTATTTTTATTGATTTTGAGAGGGGTTCTCTGTGCCTCCTGGATTTTGATGCCTGTTTCCTTCCTCACATTTGGGAAGTTCTCTGCTATTATTTGCTCCCATATACCTTCTGCCCCTCTCTCTCTTTCTTCTTCTTCTGGGATCCCAATTATTCTAATGTTGTTTCGTCTTATCGTATCGCTTATCTCTCGAATTCTGCCCTCGTGATCCTGTAGTTGTTTCTCTCTCTTTTTCTCAGCCTCTTTATTTTCCATCATTTGGTCTTCTATATCGCTGATTCTCTCTTCTGCCTCATTTATCCTAGCAGTTAGTGCCCCCATTTTTGATTGCACCTTTTTGATTTTGACTTGGTTAGATTTTAGTTCTTTTATTTCTTCAGAAAGGGTTTCTCTAATAACTTCCACACTTTTTTCAAGCCCAGCTAGTATCTTTAAAGTCATGATTCTGAACTCTAGGTCCGACATCGTAATGTCCGTATTGAGTAGGTCCCTGGCTGACGGTACTACCTCTTGTTCTTTTTGCTGAGGTGATTTTTTTCGTCTTGTCATTTTTTTCCAGAGGAGAACAGATGAATGAGAGAACAGAATGCTAACAGGTTAACAACGTCTCCAGCAAATATACTCTATACAAATCAGAAAAGACCTGAAACCAGGGGACAAGAAAGGGAAAGAAAGAAGAGGGGAAAAAAGGAAAAAGAGAAAGATAAAAACAAACAAAAACAGAACAAAACAAAAAAACAGATTATGATCAAATATGATCAGGCTGGTGCATAGATCAGTGCCACACACTAGCTTTTGGGCATATTTTGGTCTGTTAGAAGAAAGTGCCTGCTAAAATTTTAAAGGAAGAAAGACTTATATATGTACAAAATAGGGGTTGATACAATGAAGGGATGGAAGATGACTGTAAAGATGAAAATTATAAAAGATTTTATAAAGGAATTGATAAGATAAGTTGTTTTTAAAAAGAAAGAAGAAGATTTAAAAAGAAAAAGAAAAAAGAAAAAAAAGAAAAAAAAGGGAGAGAATGTGATCAGGCAGGAGAATAGAAAAAAGCCATACACTAGTGATTTAGGGTATATTTTGACCTGTTAGAAGAAATTGTATCTCAAAATTTTAAAGAGAGAACAACTTATATATATATATATATATATGCCAAAAATAAGGGTAACTACTATGAAGGGATAAAATATGACTGTAAAAATGAAAAATAAAAAATGTTTTTTTTTTTAAAAAAGGGATTGATAAGATGTTGTTTGAGAAAGGGAAAAAGAAAAATTCAAAAAAAAACAGTTAAAAAATTAACTTTGAAAAACTAATGAATCATGGTAAAAAAGCCATGAATTCTATGTGCAGTATTCCCCTAGCGCTGGAGATCTCCCTTTCTCCTTGATCGGTCAACTTGGTCTTGGCTTGCTGGCTGTTTGTGCTGATCTTCTGGGGGAGGGGCCCGTTGCTGTGGTTTCCAAATGTCTTTGCCGGAGGCGGAATTGCCCCGCCCTTGTCGGTCCGCGCTAAGCAAGCTGCTCCGGTTTGCTCTCAGGAGCTTTTGTTCCCTGCAAGCTCTCGGTACAGCTTTGGAGGACCAGGGTGAAAATGGTGGCCTCCGAAAGTCCACCCGGAGGAGCCGAGAACTCGGGGCCCCGCTCCTCAGTGCGCCCCCAGAGAAAAGCAGTCACTCCCGTCTCCCCGGTCTCTGGCCGCACTCCGTGCTCACCCGGCCTGTGACCGAGCGTTTCTATCTCTGGCCCCCGACCCCGTGTGGAGTCTCCAAACCCGGCAGATCCCTGCGGTGCGCTCCCGCGCCGCTCCTCCTGGGGAGGGAGGGGAGTCTCCCCGGATCTGCCGCTTGTTGGGTCCCTGCTGGAGGCGCAGTGGCCCGACTGGGCCACGGATCACAGTTTATGGCCACCCCGAGCTGAGCGCCCGCGCCTCGGCTCCATCTCTGCAGCCGGCTTCCCTGCTCCGATACCTGGGAGCTCTGTTGCACTCAGGCATCCCCGGTCTTTCTGTGACCCCGAGGGTCCTGAGACCACACTGTCCCGCGAGGGTTCCACCCCTCGCTTAGCCACTGCAGCGACGTCCCTCCGCGGAGCCGACTTCTAACAGTTCCGATTTTGTGCTCCGCGGCTCTAGCACTTGCCAGAAGCGGCCGGCGGAGGCCCCTCCCCCGCCGTCTATCCTCCCGAATATCGCCTCGGATTCACTTCTCCGCACGTCCTACCTTCCAGTAAGTGGTCGCTTCTCTGTTCAGAGAGTTGTCGCTACTCTCCTGTTCGATCTCCTGTTGAGTTCGTAGGTGTTCAGAATGGTTTGATCCCTATTCAGCTGAATTCCTGAGACCAGACGAAACCCAGGTCTCCTACTCCTCCGCCAGCTTGCTCCGCCCCCTAAACGTGACTTTAAGACATGTGCTCTCAGATATGTGAAAGAAGTAAATTAATGCATGACCTAGTAAGAGAAGGAATTCGATTGATTTAGCCTCATTCCCAGAAGTTATTAAAATTCACAAATGTGATTTGAAAATGTCACTGCGAACCTGAGGTTTTGCACTGTGAGCACAGGGGCGTCTTTGGCTGGTCGAAAGGGGCCGTGGGGGGCCCTGGAGAGGTGGTGTGTCTGCTGGGGGCGGGGCAGCGCGCAGAATGCCAGGTTGGCTGGGACCGCAGGTTAAGGCGGAAGATCAAGGGCTCTGGGTGTGTGGGGGTGTCAGTGAGGGCCTGCGGCTTGGGGCTCAGTGGGGAGGTCTGGTGTGACAACCGGGAAGAAGTGAGAGCCGGGAAGGGCCTGCCTTTGGGTGCACAGGGAGGAGACAAGGAGGGGTCAGTAGGGGCTGGACAGGGAGGACCTGCACCTGGGCAGCCAACCTAGGTCCACAGGGGCCCCACGTGCCAGAAACCCCTCCTGGTATTTCTGGGCGCTTCCCTGTGCCAGCAACTTTCCCTCTCCGCTTTCCACCTCAACGTCCTTCTCCTTGCTCAAGCCACTTGGAGGCCTCACCCTGCACGCCCTTCCCTAGGACTAGCTCCGGCCATTTATTTATGGGTGCACTGGGTCCACATGCCTAGCTGGAGCACTGTTATCTACTGAACTGGCGTGGGATAGGGAAAGAGAACAGAAGAGGGACAGGTGTGCACACTGGGGCCCCAGAGGCAGCAGGAAGGGTTACAGGGACTTTGGGGGCCCCTGGGCAGGTGCGCCGGCTGCACGGAGATGGTGCCCTCCAGCCCCGTCCTCCCGGCTTCCGGTTGAGAAGTTGGCTGATCCCTTTGGAGGAAACCGCACACAACTGCTTGCAGAGGCAGACAGGGCCAAGTTCAGGTTTCCAGGCACATTTTTTTTTTAAAAAAAAAGCCTGGTTGGAGAACAGAGAAACCGGGATTATAAGTGGCTACATTTCTCTTTACTCTCTTTTCATGTGGCTACATTTTAGACTGCTCTCTGGCATCCGGAAATACAGAATTACGAGGAACGGTAATAATTTCAGCTCTGAGTCTCTCAGCGGCTCCGCCTGCGTGTGCCCGTCCCTGGGGCCGGGCCTACCTGGTGGCGGAGACCACAGGGCGCACTGGAAGGTGCCCCACGTGCCGTCGCTTGCGGTTTGGAGGGGAAGCTGATCAGCTCTCTCTCCAAAGACTCGTCACAGAAAAGTATTTGCTCCAACAACTTGCAATGAAAACTTGAACCACAATTAACCATCCGATTTAGAAACCTGAGTCAATCCCCTTCCCCACCCCGGCAAGAGCACACGGAGGTCTAGAAGCTCTTATCCCAGGATGCGCACGGGGACCCACATACTAAATGTGAACAGAGGATGGTTGGTGTTCCACATGGCTCTTGTTCAACTTAAGTATTTGCCGGCGTTTTATGTTGCTGCATAAGAGAGTGGCCGCAGAACTTGAGAGCCTGGCTGGGATCTTTGATGCCTTCGGAATGCATTATGGGTTTTCCTACTTAGCATAACCAAGTGCAAGTATCTTGTCTCTGAAACGTGTAATATCTCGTCAGTTAGGGATCATGCCCGGCTGATGGAGGAAGCTATCCAGAGGGGTGGGCTCATGATTTGGGTTAAGCACTGGTTAGATTATCAGAAAGGCTTTCCAAGGTCAGGAGTGATGGAGCCCCTGCCACTTTGTCACCCATCCCCACTCATACCCCTCCCACATGCCCACCACAACCTGTCAGCGCTGGGCAGGCAGTGTCTTCCATCGTGGACAGGTGCACAGGTAACACACTGGGTTTCCCTTGTGGCCCACCCAGTCTCTCCCCCAGACTTCTATGGGCTTTTAGTTCTCCTTTGTCTCTCCATATTTCTTCCCTAGTGAAGTTCACATGTTTAACCATTTTTAAAGTTTTATTAGTATTGAGCCCTTTATCATATGTATGATTTATAAATACTTTCTCCACAAGTTCTTAATTTTAATGAAGTCTAATTTATATACCTTTCCTCTAGTGGCTTGTTTTGTTTCTAAGAAATTCTTGCCTAACCCAGGCTCACAAGTGTGTGCACAAGCGTCTTCCTTGAAGCTGTGTGTCTTACAGCTAATTTTATAATCAAGTTTGAGTTAATTCTTGCATATTGTATGCAAAAAGTTTATTTTTTGGTGTATGGATACCCACTTGTTCTAGCATATTTGTTGGAAAGTTAGTAAGTTCTCCCTCCACTGCACTGCCCATTCTGGTCTGTGGAAAATAAATCTACCGTATTTCTACGGGGTGGTCTATTTTGAGTTCATTGATGGATCTCTCTTGATGCCAATACCACACGCTCTTGATTACTCTAGGCTTAAAACAAGGTGTGAAGCTGGGGAGTGGAACCTCTCCAACAGTGGTCTTCTGCAAAGTTGTTTTTCCTAGATTCTTTGCACATTCACACAAAATTGATAATCAGTTTTCCAGTTTCCACAGAAAACCACTGATATTTTTATTGACAATGCACTGAAGTCATGGGTGAATTTTCGGAGAATTCACAACAGCGGGTTTTCCCATAAGTAAACATGGCACAGCTGTCTATTTACTTGGGTCTTGTTTAATTTCTCGAAGATTGATCTTAGTCACTGTTGGACACATCCACACTTGGCTGACCTCTGGCTGACCACACGGTCCACCCTGGTAAACATGCCAAGTGCACTTGAAAAAGAATGTGTATTCTGCTGTTTTTAGGTGAGCTGTTCTATAAATGTCAACCACGCACATTTACTAATAACGTTCTACAATTCTCCAAATCCTTCCTAATTTTCTATTGGATTTTTTTCCTATCAATTATTGGGTGAAAGCTGTTGAAATATAAATTGTGACTTTGTCTATTTCTCCTTGCAGTTCTCAAGCTTTCTGCTTTATTGATTTTGAAAGTCTGTTATTTGGTGCATAAAAATTTAAGATCATTATATTTTCTTGATTGAATGATACTGTATCGATATGAAATTCTCTTTATTCCTGATTTTATTAGTTGCTATGAAGTCGACTTTGATACAGAGTCCCTCCAGCTTTCCTCTGACAAGTTAGGTAAAGCCTACCCATCCTTTAACCCTCAGTCAATCGGTGTCTCTATGCTTAAAGCAGATTTTATGTAAGTAGCATATCATTGAGTCTTGCTTTTTTATCCAATCCTACAATCACTGTCTTTGTTTGTAATTAAACTTTTTATTTTGGAATAATTATAGATTCATGTACAGTTGTGATAAAAACTAAAGCACAGATCTCATGTACTGATCACCCAGTTTCCCCCAAATGTAACGTCTTGCAAAACTACAGTAAAATATCCTAAGCACAGTTCTGATGTGGATACTGTCAAGGTGCAGAACATTCCAGCCCCACAGGGACCCTGCATGCTGCAAGGTCGTCACCACATCCACTGCCCTCCCACCCACTCCTTCCTTAATCCCTGACAGCCACTAGTCTGTTCTCCACTTTTATAATTTTTTCATTTCTAGAATCATATATAGATGGAATCATCCAATGTAACCTTTGGGGATTGGCCTTTTCCACTCAGCATGGTTATTCTCTGGAGACTGATCTAAGTTGGTGTGCATATCAATAGCTCTTTCCTTTATATGGTCCAGCAGCACTCAGTGGAATGGATCTTTTATGGTTGGTTTAACCATTTGCAGATTGAAGGGCATCTGGGTTGTTTTCAGTTTGGGACTATTACTACTAAAGCTGCTATAAATATTTATGTAAAAGTTTTTGTATGAATGTGGGTTTTCATTATTCTGGGAGGGATGCCCAAAATCGAAAACGCTGAGTCAGGTGGTAGTTGTATATTTGATTTTATTAAAAAATGTCAAGCTTTCTTCCAGAGTGGCTCTATAATTTACATTCCCACCAGCAAGATATGGGATCAGTCTTTCTGTATCCTCACTGGCTTTCCTATTATCAATTTTTTATTTTTTTCATCTGATAAGTGTGTGATGACACCTCCATGTGGTTTTAGCTGGCACTTCCCCGGAAGGTTCATGATGTTGAATGTCTTTTCATGTGCTTAATTGCTATCCATATGTCCTCTCTGATGACACATCCCTCCGTGGATTTTGCCTCTTTTCTAATTGGGCTACCTCTCTTCTTTTATTGATAACTTCGGAGAGTTCTTCCTATATTTAGATACTAGTCCTGCGCTGGATATGTGCTTTGCAAATATTTACCATCTTGCAGATCTACAGTTTGTCCTTTTATCATCTCACTTGATTCTGCGGAGCAAAGACTTTTAATTTTGATGAAGCCCAATTTATCAGGTTTTCAAATTATGGATTGTGCTCTCCATGTCAGGTCTCGGAGCTGCGCCTAGCCTCAACCCTTAAGCTGTCCCACTGTTTTTTTTTTTCCCCTAAAAGTTGTATGTTTTATATTTTGAGTTTACTTTTGCATAAGGCATGAGATTTAGGTTGAGGCTCCTTGTTCTCCAATGAAGCACCAATGGCCCCAGCACCATTTACTGGGAAGACTGTCCTTCCTCCGTTGGATGGCTTTTGCACCTTGGTGTGTAAAAAAAAAAAAAAAAAAAAAAAAAATCATTGGGTGTATCTGTAAGAATCTGTTTCTGGGTTCTTTGTACTCTTCCACTGAACTATGCACCTATCCCATCAACCAATACCAAAGAAATGTGATTACCGTAAATATATAATAAGACTTGAATTCAGGTAGGTTGAGTCCTCCTACTTTATTCTTCTTTTTCGAAATTGTTTTTAGTTAAACTAGTTCCTTTGTGTTTACGTATACATTTCAGAATATTCATATTATGCCTGGAAAATCTTCTGGGACTTTGAGAGACGTTACTTTAAACCTGTGCATTAATTTGGAGAGAATTGGCCTCAGAACTATATTGGGTCTTCCCATCTGTGAAGATTTACATGTATTTTTTGAGATATTTTAAATAGTATAATATTTCAGATTTTGTTATCCACATGTTCATTGTAAGTATATAGAGACATAACTGATTTTGTACGATCATTTTCTACCACATGACATCACTGAACTTATTAGTTCTGGAAACACTGTAGATTCCTTGGGATTTTCTACCTAGATAATCATGACGTTTGCAAACAGACAGCTTTTTTTTCTTTCTTTCTGATATGTGTGTCTTTTATTTCTTTTATCATCTTATTATACTGACAAAAGCTTTCAGCGCTTTGTTGAGTAAGGATGTTGAGAGCAGTCGTCCTTGCTTTGTTCTTGATCTGAGGAGTGTCTTAGCTCAGGCTGCTGTAAGGGAACACCATAGACTGGGAAGCTTAGAAGCAACAGAAACTCACTTCTCACAGTTCTGGAGGCTGCAAGTCTGAGATCAGGGGCCATCATGGCCAGGTTCTGCTGGGGGCCTGTTTCCAGCTTGCAGATAGCCATCTTCTCGTCATATTTTAGAAAGGCAGAGAGGCTATGAGAGTCCTCCAGGGCCTCTTTTATAAGGGAACTAAACCCACTTTTAAGGACTATACACCCTCATGTCACCTCGGGAAGGTCTCACCTTCTACTACCACCACTTGGGCAGTAGCTATTTCAACACGTAAACTTGGGGGACACAAACACGCAGTATACAACGGTTGGAACGCATTCAGTCTTTCCCCGTAAATATGATGTTAGTGGTGGTTTCCATATCTAGTCTTTATCAAGTTGAGACAGTTTGCGTTTATTCCTAGCCTGCTGAGTCATTGTCATGTGGGTATTGGATTTGCCAAATGTCTTTTCTGCACCAGTTGATATGATCATGTGATTTTTCTTCTTAGAAATTAAGGTGGTGCGTTGCAGTAATTGATACGTAAATACTGAACCAGGCTTTCACACCCAGAATAACCCCACTTGGTCACAGTGTCCAATTCCTTTCACATATTGCTGGATTCTAGCTGCTAGCATTCAGTTAAATACTATCACTTGTGTATTTGCACAGGAAGTTAGCCTGTCGTGTGTGCATGTGTGTGTGTCTTTGTCTGGCTTTGATAACAGGGTAATATTAAGATTCCTAATAAGAATTTAAAAGTTTTCCCTCCTCTTCTTCTTTCTGGAATAGATTGTGAAGAGTAAGTATTAATTCTTTACTTAAACATTTGGTAGAACACTCCAATGAAACCCTCTGAGCCTAGAGATTATTTGGGGCTGAGGAGTAATAAAAATTTGATTTTTTTTTAAACAGTTTCCAGGACTCTTGAAATGATCAGTTCGATATTGGGTGAGTTGTGATTCTTGTGCTTCTGCAGGAACTGGTTCAATTCTACTAAGCTGTCAAATGTATACGTGCAGAATTATTTGTAGCCTGCCCTTGTTATTCTCCGAGGCCTGTGAGGTCTGAGGAGATATCCCTTGACTGGTTCCCGGCGTGTGTAATTTGTGTTGTATTCTCTTTGCTCTCTGTCAGTCTTACCAGATGTTTGTTAATTTTACTGAGGTTTTTAAAGAACCACCTCTTTTTTCCCCCTGCACTTTTCTCTATTGCTTGTTGTCAGTTTCATTCATTTTAGGTATTTTCTTTATTATTCCCTCCTTTTGCTTGCTTTGGATTTATCTTCTCTTCAAGTTTCTAGAGGTGGGAACGGGTGTGATTGGCGTGGACATCTCTCTCTCCTCACCTGTTCATTCGAATGTGTCAGTGCATCTGCCTTAGCTGCCCTGCAAATGTCCACACACCGTGTTTCTGTTTTTACTCAATGCAGTTCTCACTGGCTTCCTTTGAAACGTCCTCTTTG
The DNA here is from genome assembly GCF_009762305.2 of Zalophus californianus. Classification (NCBI taxonomy): domain Eukaryota; kingdom Metazoa; phylum Chordata; class Mammalia; order Carnivora; family Otariidae; genus Zalophus; species Zalophus californianus. The sequence goes on along the minus strand of NC_045606.1, from coordinate 1,235,114 downwards.
GACCACTTATGGGTTATTCAGAAGTGTGTTTTTTTTTTAAGATTTTATTCATTTATTTGACAGAGAGATAGAGAGAGAGAGCACAAGGAGGCAGAGTGGCAGGCAGAGGGAGAGGGAGAAGCAGGTTCCCCGCTGAGCAGGGAGCCCGACGTAGGACTCGATCCCAGGACCCCGGGATCATGACCTGAGCCGAAGGCAGACGCTTAACGACTGAGCCCCCCAGGTGCCCCTCAGAGGTGTATTTCTTAGTTTCCAAGTGTTTATGAAGGCTTCCCTGTTATGTATTTTAGATTTCTACGTTCTTTTCACTGTGGTTGGAAAACGTTTTTGACATTGGTTTCCTGGTGCCATTTTGCTGGATTCTAGAAAAGGGTGTGCATTTTCTCTAAGTTGCGGTGCACCCCACAAGCCAGGGGGATCATCCGCATGGTCCTTCTATCACCTGTCGAGAGGGGACGAGTGAGGTCTCAGCTGTCCCGGTGGGTCTGTCTCTCTCTCTCCTGGGTCCTGTACTTTCTTCTCTGCATATCTCACCATTCTGTCCTTTGGGGATTGCACTCTCCTCGGTGGACGGGTCCTCTTATCATGTAGAATGCCCCATTTTGTCTCTGATAATTTTTTTTTTTTTTGGCTCTAGTTCTGCTATAGGTAAGGGGTCACTTACTCTTAGAGCTTTTAAGATATTTTTCTTTGTGATCAGGTTTTAGAAATTTGACTCTTCTGTGTCTTGGCATGGATTTCTTTGAGTTTATCCTGTCTGCACCTCCTTAAATCTCAAGTCTGTCGCTTTATGTCTTCTGCCAAAATTAGGGAATTTTCAGCTGTTCAAGTGCTACTCTGCCTCTCTCCCCAACTTCCTTCGTCCTGCTTCTCCAGTGAACGGGCATCAGATCTCTTGTCTCAGACCCGCAGGTGCCTGAGACTCTTTTCATTCTCTCCCTTTGACAGTCTTTGTTGTTCCTTCTGGGCGATTCCTGTTGCTATGGCGTCCACTTCACGGATCCCCCCACTTCTCAGTAGACGTGCCTTCTCCCCCATGGATCTATGTTCCAACCACAGATTTATATCAGGATATTTATTTTATACTTTAGGTCAACATAATCCAATATGACTTTATTTTGTTGCTCTCTAATCTTGATGCATTTTTTTAAATTTTGTATATATTATAATGTTCTGACATCTTCTTTTTAAAAAAGGCTTTCTGGCTAAGGAGAGACTGCCCCTCCGGCGAAACCAGTTCCAGTTCTTAGAGATGAAGGAGGTCCCGTGCAAGTAACCAGCCCAGAGCACACCTCCCCTATCTGGACCGTACACACCGGACGCAATGCCCCTCTGCCTTCACCATCCCAGGGCCAGGTGCCCCAGAGCCCCACGCCTGCCAAAATCCTTCAGACTAGCCCGTCCTCAGCTGCTCACCCTACCCTGCCTTGCCTTCTCCCAGAAAACCCCAGTCAAGGGGAGTAGACTCTCCCCTCGCCCCTGCTCCTGCCATCTAACCACCCTGGTGCTCCCGCGGTGGCCCCGAGTGGCACACTGTGCACCCCGTCTCCAGGACCTGGGAGTTAAAAATCCTTGTTTTCCTGAGCCTCTCCCGTGTCTCCTCTCACAGCCGCACCTGACTGGCCATCTCACAGAAGAGCCCAGATCACACTCAGACCGTTCTAGCCTTGACCATTGACTTCTAGATCATTCTACCCTGGTCTCATAACATGCTCTGCAGTTCTATTCTTCAAATCTTCGTCAGGTGTCTTTTAGGGCCCAGAATGTGGTCTGTCTGCTAAATGGGCCATGACCGCTTGAGCAGGATGTGGTCCATTTTTCCCTTTGCTGTGTCTTCATGGAGAATACCTTCATCACGACAGACTGCCCTCCACGTTCCCGACAGCTTTTCTTGCTCTGAAGCGCACTTTGCCTGGCATTCACATCGCTAATCCAGCTCCGCGTTGGGCTGTGTGAGCTCGGGAGACCCTTCCCCATCTCTTCACATTCAGCTGTCTGGGTCTTTCTATAAGGACAACACACAGTAGGGTCTTGGGCTTTTATCTTTGGTAACAATCTGCTTTTAAGTTGTAGTATTTAGATCATCACATTCAAAGTGACGCCCGTGGCCATTGGTTTAATTTCTGCCGCGTTTGGACTGTTTCTACTGGTAGCGAAGTCCCCAAGTTTTGTTTCTGTGAGAATGTCCTTACTTCTCCATAACATTTGGAGGATCATCTCACCAGATATAGAATTCTGGGTCACTAGCTTTGTCAGTTTTTCCCAACATTGGACACCCCCTCACTCTCCTCGGCGGCGCGGTTTGGACAAGAAGTCCTGTGTGGTTCTCATGTTTGTCCGTGTACATGTGAGGTGCTCCCCCCTCGGACTGCTTTCAAGATTTTCCCTTTGCCTTGGATTTTCTACCTTTTGATTATGACGTGCCCACACGTGGTTTTGTGCCATTACTCCTGTTTGGTGTACTGTGTGTGAGCTTCCCAGATCTGTGGTTTGGTGTTTGCCGCTAATTTTGGAGACTTTGTACTTCGGATGTCTTCTGTATCTCTCTCTCTTCTCCACATACCTTAGGTCCCTGACATTACCCAACTGTTCTTAGACACGGTGTTCCGCTTCCCGTTTGCATTCCTGGAGCCTAAGCTTGGAAAACTCCTGCAAACACATCCTCCAGCCCATGAATCCTCTCCCCGCCACACCCGGCCTGCTAATCCCTCCAAGACGCTCTTCATGCTGCCGTGGTCCTGATTTCTCACCTCTCCTTCTGGTTCTTGGAGTTGCTGTCGCTCTGCTCACATTACTCACGTGTGTTTGCACCTTGTTTTTTCCCGGGGAGCCCTCCACGTAGTCATGGCCGTTTCAAATTCCCCATCCGATAATTCCAGCATCTCTGCCTGTCTGGGTTTCATTCCAACGCTTCTTTTGTCCCTGCAGGTGATTTAACCCCCGTGCTCTCTAGCCTGCCTTGGAGTTTTTGGTTGCAAGAGGACATGATATGTGCAGTAACAGGAGCTGAAATACGTAGAGTTCCAGTGAGGTTTTGGGCTCTCTGGCTGGGTCTCAGGCTCGGTTTACCATTCACAGCGCCTCAGGTGTCAGAGCTCCCACTGTCCGTTGTTTTGGGGTCCCCTTGTGCCTTGTGCAAGAGTCTGGTAGCTGTTCCCAGCTGCAATCCCCTGCTATGGTAACAGAGCTCTACTACGTGGCGGGCAGGCCGGGCAAGGGCAGGCACGCCAGACTGACACAACCTCAGTCTCTTACTGCATCTGCGTCCCTGGACTGTGAGCCTCCTGAGTCTTCCCCAGTTTTACCCTCCCTCCCTGAGATGGGGAGACAAGAGGGGCAGAGGTGCTGAGGGTAGGGAGGTTTACTCTACCGGGGTCTGAGAAAGCTCAGTAGAACCCCCTCCCTCGCGAAGCAGCCCCGGCAGAGACGGATCTGGGAGGGTTCAGAATGTTTACTTGCCCCTCTGCCTGCCAGAGACGGGGGGTCGGGGTTTTCCTTGGCTCCTCACAGTGAGAATCTGCTGAGGCTCTCGTGGGTACAATCGACAGAAGTGTGGGCCCCCCTCCGCCTGCAGCCCCCAGGACCTCCTCCCTCCCACCCCGGCTGCGATTTCTCAACAGCCAGGCCTGTTCCCGGGGTGTATGGCTCCGGGCCTTCTGCCCCAGGTGGCAACTCTCTGAATTCACCTTTTATCCCAATTTCAGGATGACGTGTTGTCTTTTGCCCTCAATTCTCTGACGGACCCAAGAGAAGTTTGTATAGTTGCGTGTGTGCTATGTGCACTTTCACACCCGTCTAGGCTACAACGTCCACGCATTTTCTGTATTGGAGCTGAAATGTTAATGTTTTGTAACTCCATCCTCATAGACTTGGTGGCTGGAACTCATTCTGTGGGTTATTTTATTATTTCTGTGGCCGCTGTGGGGTTTGTAGGACACATCTCCAGCTTTTCACCCTCTAAATCAATGAGATTTAGAAAGAAACCCACAGCGGTGCCCGTGCCAGCCTTGGGGCCACTATCGTATATTTTACCTCTTTGCTCGTGACACACTGCACAGGAGGCTCTTCCAACTCGTGCTTTGAGCGGCCGGTCATCTTTCAGGAGAATGCAAAGGACAAAGGACAACTCCGTCACGCTCACTCAGACCTGATCGCTGAGTTCTGTCACTTTCCAGACCCCGGTCTCCGGGGGCGCATCTGCCCGCCGCGGGTTCCTGCCTTCCTGCATCAGAAACCATATTGATCTCTCCTTGGTTCTGCGGGACATTTTCACTGGGGAAAAGGCATTCTGTGTGAATAGATGTCTTTCTCCTTTCAGCGCCTTAAGGATATTTACCGACACCTACAGCACATGATTTGGGTAAGAAATTATCACAGCTGAAGACCAGTCCTCTCTGGCTGAGCTCCTCTGAATCTAAAATATATTTTTATATATTTTTCCTGTTTCTCGTCTCCTCATCGAGTGTTCTTAAGCAATTCGGTCATGATGTGCCTGGTGCAGTTTTGTCCATATTCCCTGTGCTCAGGATCCTTTGAGCGTCCTGGGTCAGTGTGTTTAACACTTTTACTCATATTTGGAAAAATTGTGGTTATTTCTTCAGATATTCTCCTTGCTGCTCCCCCCTGACTTCGGCTACTTCAATCACACGCATATTTGGCTGCCTGAAGCTGTTCCGTGTTCACTGATGCTCTGTTCACCTAATCTTTCTTAGACTTCTTCATCTTCTAGATTTTTTAAATAGTTTCGTTTTAGTTTCTTAGGGCAGCTGTGACAAGTGACCTCAAACCAAGTGGCCTGGAATCAGAGATGCTTGTCTCTCGTTTCCCGAGGCCAGAAGCCTGAGGTCAGTGTTGACTGGGCCAGGCTCCCTCCGGTGACTCTGCGGAAGTTTGGCTGCTCCAGCGCAGGTGGTGGAGCAGGTGTGGGGCCCCTTCACCTGGTTCCTGTACCTCAGGTATCACTGCTCACCGTTGTCTTATGTCCAGTGTCCGCAATGCCAGTGGATTTTTGCAGTTTATCCAGTTTTTTAGTTCTTCCAGATGGAAAGGCTAATCTAATCGGCCAGAAGCAGAAGCCCATCAAAGGGTCTCAAGCAGGAGCAGGGACCTAAAGTCATATTTCTATTTCGGAAAAATCGCCTTCCCTCGAAGCATGAAGGGTGGGTTGGATGGCGAATTTCCAGAAGCAAAGAGAGAAATCACCGCTGCAGGTTCTGGGCAGCAACATAGGAGTCGGACCAGAATCTGGGCGTGGACTACGGAGAGGCCCAGCTGGAGCATGAGCCCGCGGGGGAGCGAGCAGGAAAAGCGGTGTCCGAGGCCATCCGCACGCACAACAAAGCTGGGTTTACTCCCTCACTGAGGCTCCCGGAGGCACGGGCTCTGCAGTGTCCACCAGACAGCCCCCGGAGACGTTTGCAAGTAAGATCTGGTCTGAAGATGCAGGCGTGGGAAACCGTGAGTAGTTAGGGGCTGAGGATGGGGACAGGGGATCCTTCAGCGTGCAGAGTGTGGACAGTGAGCAAAGCAGGGTTTGGGGACCGAGCCAACACTGTGGGGCGGCCGAGGCCCAGATGCTACTGCCAAGCTCCAGCGAGGTGACCCGGAGCAACAACTGCGTACTGCCACGAAAACAGGACAAATACTCCAGATAATACCCCAAATGGATTTAATAACGGTGATTAAATCACATCTGAAAGCATTGTTGATGTCTACGAACTTCGGTCATTTTTAGAAAGAACACTATTTCCAGTAAGAATGAGAAAGGCGTGTATTAGCCACAGCGGTGGGGATGCTGTCCCGGGCCATGGGGCACGGCTCGAGTGGTCCGCACGCTAGCGGGAGGGCTGGGAGGACGGGGTAACAGCGAGTGCTCTCCTCTGGGAGCAGAGTCCCCACGAAAATTTTACGAGGTAATGACTATTCCTACTTCTTAGATCCAGACACTGAGAATCAGGCCAATCCAGCCCAACGAGCCCCAGGGTTGCGGCTTTCCCGCTGAGCCTCCTGCCCCGGGTGGACAGTGGTACCCGGCCTCACACAGGCAACCGAAGGGGGAGACTGGAATTTTTCTCTCTTTTATGGAAGACGACAGCGAAGCTTAGATCCGGTGAGCTGCCTCCCTGGGAGGCAGGTGCCCCCAAGCCACACCCTCACTATTGCTGTGTTTTGTCAACCAACCCAGATGGCCAATGTTTCAGCACCCAGTTCCAAGAAAACTGAGGACTCTGGGGAAAAAAAAAAAAATCCGTACATATGATCTCAGTTCCACGCAGGAAAATGAGGGTTAATGGCGACGAAGATGAGGTGTTTCCTTGGAACAGCTTGGAAAGAACGTTCGTGATGATCTGAACAGGCCGGCACACCCTGCTCGGGACAAGATAGCTGAACCGATAAACCCAGATTTCCTAACACGAATTTGCTCTGTCCCAAAGAATGTATATGTGTGTTCTCCACCCTTCTGCTCTAATAAAAATTAGAGCAGAAACAGGACCTCTGCAAAAGGAAAAACAATCATAGTTACATGTTGATTGCGAGCGTTGGTGGAAGCAGGGGGACGCTGTCCTAAGCTGGAAAGTGCAGGCTTCACCGTGTTGTCCTCCAAAACCCCGAGCATGTCAACTCACCCGACACGACAGTTTCACTGTCCACAGGATTTCCGGTGGAGGTGGGATTCGAGGCGGCGACACAGACCATGGGAGCACACATCACCACTCGGGGTGCGGCTCAGCTATTAGGACGACCTCCATTCTCCATGAGTCTGAACGGTGGCATAACCTAATTTTAGGGGTTAGCGTAGAGTGCGGGGAGGTGTTTCGAAGCCAGCAACACAGCCTGCAACAAACACGGTGAGCTACGTGAGCGCCTCCCTTTCAGCCAGACACTCAACCCAAAATCCAGCCCAGGTAGCGCCTTTCACGGGATGTCAAATCTGAAACGTTTTGAAAATAGTATTTAAAATATTATTTTAAAATAGCTCTAAAATGATTATATATATATGATTATATATAATATATTATTCTTATTTTTATTATTAATATTATCATTATTTTAAAGCTATTAATTATTTAATATTTAAGTACTTTTAAAATAACATATTTTAAAATCATAAATATTTTTTTACATTCTTTAACATGTGCTATGTTCCAGGAGCTGGTGTCCGACTCTGACGATGATGCGGACACGCCGAAGGCCGGGCAGGTGGAGAGGCCGTCTCCTCGGAGAGAGAGCCCTGCCCCTCACCCCCTCGCCACAGGGGAGGGTGGCTCTCAAAGGTGAGGCAAGCAGAAGTCCGTATGGCGACTGACCACCATGGGGCCCGGGGTGAGGGGTCTCCTGAGGCACGGGGCTGAGTGCTGAGCAAATGAGAGGAGCTGATCCCTTTCTGATTTGACCCTAGGGGTGTCCAGCGGGCTCACTGTACTGACGTAAGGCTGCCGGCCATCTTGCCATATTCCCAACACTGTTCTCCAAACGTCCTAGGATTTCACTGGGGCCTTTCTCCCCAGGGGGTGACACCTTCTGGTCACTGAAAACATTCAGCCATCAGAAGAGGGTCCCTTTGGGATCTCCTGCCTCACACCTGAGCCCAGGTGCTTTGCCCCTGCCCGTGATCCCTGGCACCGCACCCACCTGGGGGTTAGACACCTGTGCGCGGTTCCGTCTGAGCCTTTCTCACCAGCACATAATTAAGGCTTTTCTTCCCAGCAAAGCAGACGAGGACTAGCCAGCAGCAGGAGAGCCATGCTCTTCACCAGTACACACCGGGACACGCGTGTGCATATGGGATCCGGCGCTCCGCGCCAGTCTTCTCCCCGCTTCTCTCCTTCCCTTTGAGAAGCCTCTCCTAATGTCCTCTTGCATCTGCAACCGCTCTTCTCCATTCTCTAGGGACATTCCAGTTGTCGCCACCGGGCCAGCCTGAATGACCGATGTGTGGCTGCCTCCAGCGACCAGCTCTGTCTTCCTCCCAGGTGCCACATGTGACACAGATAATCCGTCCCCACTCCCAAAAAACTCTCTGAATTGGCTGCTGCGAGGGACGCTAATCTTACCTACCACAGGTAAAAAGCACCCACTTCGTGTACAGCGCTATGTTAAATAGCTTGAAGGGTATTTTTACGACATAAAACATATTTTCTGCAGCCGGCCTGTAGACGTTCTATGAATGCTGCTGGCTAGTCCTCGTCTGCTTTGCCGGGAAGAAAAGCCTTAATTTTGGTGAAAGACCAAAGTCTTCATAGCTATTTTCAACTTGGATCACATTACCTTCTGAACTGAGAATCACTTTTGCAAATTAAAATAGCCATAAAACTCCCTGGTCGCTTTCAGGAAAAATTCTTAGATCCTGCTGGAGTTTTTATCAGCAGCTTGGGGAAAGCTTCTCACACTGATGAAAATTTTATAACGACAGTAACAGAGGAGGGTAAGATTGAAGTTTGAGGAGACTCCGTGAGTCACGCTGCTCCATTACTGTTCACCCCCAACCTGTATCCTTGCGGTAAAGTAAGGACGGACCCAGAACATCACATATTTAAGACGCACCCATCATGGGACCAGAGACTCAACTTGGTTCCTCATTCTGATCCTGCCCCGTCCTCCAGGACGTCTCCCGGCTCCAAGGCAGGGGATGTGGCTCCTGTCATTCTGCCCAGTCTAGTCTGTGCCTGCACACTGGTAGCCTCGATTGCTTTCAGCCTGGGGTGGGCTGTGCTGCTAATTTGATCTGTCAGCTTGACCAGGCCACCATGTCGAGGTTTGCTCAAACACAAGTCTGGGTATGGCTAGGAAGACATTCTTCAGACATGACTAACACTTCAATCAGTAGACTTTCTGGAAAACAGCGAGATGATCCTCAGTCATGTGGGCGGGCTGCATCCAATCAGTTGAAGGACTTAAGGGCAAGACTGCGGTTTCCCAAAGAAGGAGAAATTCTGCCTCAGGACCGCGGCACAGAAACCTGCCTGAGCCCCTGGCCTTCAGTCCTGCGGATTTCAGGCTGGGACTGCACATGGCACCAGCTCCCTACATCTCCCGCCAGCCAGCCAGCTCCACAGACTTCAGACTTGCTGCCCCCACACCCAGGTGGGCCAATTCCTTAAAATAAATATCACTGGGGATGCCTGGGTGGCTCAGTCGGTTGAGCGACTGACTCTTGATCGAAGCTCAGGTGTTGATCTCAGGGTTGTGAGTTCAAGCCCCACGATGGGCTCAGCGCCGGGCATGGGGCCTGCTTAAATACACACATATAGGCTAAAATGAACAAGTCAGGAAACGACAGATGTTGGTGGGGATGTGGAGAAAGGGGAACCCTCCTACACTGTTGGTGGGAATGCAAGCTGGTGCAACCACTCTGGAAAACAGGATGGAGGTGCCTCAAACAGTTGAAAATAGAGCTACCGTACGATCCAGCAATTGCACTACTGGGTATTTACCGCAAAGATACAAATGTAGGGATCCGAAGGGGTACGTGCACCCCAATGTTTATAGCAGCAATGTCCACAATAGCCAAACTGTGGAAAGAGCCGAAATGTCCATCGACATATTGTGGACATTGCTGCGTGGCGCACTGGGTGTTATATGCAAACAATGAATCATGGATCATTACATCAAAAACTAATGATGTTATGTAGGGTGATTAACATAACAATAAAAAATTCAAAAAAATACATACATACCTATCTCTGTCTCACTCTTTCCCCGTCTCCCTCTTTAGCACGGTTTCTCTCTCTTTGCATGGAGACACCTGTGCGTGAGTGTATATTACGAATGTGCGTCCTTGGGTGGGAGTCCTAGGCACACAGATACTCGATTGGCTCTCACTTGCTGGAGAGCCCTGACCAATGGAGCGGGGCATTGTTTGTATAAAGACATGCTGAATACATACATATCTGTGCCTCCTCAGCTTTGTGTGAGGGCAGGTTCCCTGGACGCAGCACAACTGGAGAGCGCTCTTGGGATCCCCAACGAGAGGGCTTGCACACAGTGAAGGCAGGGTCGGCACTGTGCTGTGGTCTCAGCGGCCTCCAGAGGTGAGTGCTATGAGGCCAGGGACCAGGCCTGTGTACCCCTGACCGTCCGCTCCCGTCTCGGGGTGTGGGAGCCCAGGAAAGAGGGAGGAGCTCCGGGCTGGGTTGGCAGCTCCATGTCCTCCCGACCACGGGGAGCCTGCTTGGGGGCAGTGTGGCTGTCCCCCAGCAACCTCCAGGACATGTTCAGGTTCCAGTGCCCCCCGAAGACAGAAATGTGAGCTGACTTATTTAGCCATTTCTTAGAAACTTCAAAAATCCTTTTTCCAAATAATTCTGGATGCACAAGTACTTAGAAAATAGTGCGGGGAGTTGGTATGCCTTAACCCAGCTTCCCCGAACGTCAAGGTCTTACGTCATCCCCCAAGGAGAGTGCAACACTGTTACCTGAGCACCTGCTTTCCTCGGGTTCCCCAGATGTCCCACAGAAGCTCATCACCGGTTTAGGACACTGATGAGGACACTCCCTTACGTGTGGTCCTGACCTGTCTGGAAGGAGGAAGCGCACCAGTTAAGATGGTCTCTTCAGGAGATGGCCACAGGAGAACACGCATCAGTGAGGAGAGCCACGCAAGGGGGTGAGGGGGCAGGGGTGTCCTAGAGGCCGGTGGAGGGGCTCAGAGCTGCCACGGAAGTGGGGGAACCCGTGGCCGAGGACCAGGCCGGTGGGCTCCTGGGAACGGGCTCAGGGGAGGTCGGCAGCCCCTCCTCGTGTGCGACCCTCCGTCTCTCCTCATTCTCCGGACCTGCGGGCACTGTCCCGTGTCCTCTCAGGGTCAGAGCAGCGTGCGGGTTCGCGACGGAGACGCCAGGGGTGACGTGCCCTCCCCTCCCTGCGAGCCTGTGATGTCGACACCATTCAGTGCTGCCGTATCACAGGCCCCGGGTGCTGTCCCCACACCAGGTGTCCGGCAGGCACCACGTGGGCTCCAAGTGCTCAGGTTTGAGGGAAAGCCCCTGCTGCCTGGAGGAGGCCCCCAGCCCACAGGGGAGGCAAGTGGGCTCGGACTCTGGAGCGGGTTCTCTGCGGGGGCCCCCGCCAGCCCATCGCTCCCCACGTGGGCGCTGCCGCAGACGGCCGAGGGGGCCGCGTGCTGTCCCCAGTGGCTCCCAGCTCTGTGTCCTGGGCGGACAGCCTGCAGGTTGTGGGAGCGGAGAGCCCCACTCAAAGGGAAAGGAACAGGAAACAGAGAAGTGCTCTGTGTCCGTGGCTGCGTCAGGGCGAGCTCGGAGTCCAGATGGACGGAGGCGGGATTGCAAGCCCCGGTGCAGTGGGAGCACGCACTGCGGGAGGCTCGGCTGGGCCCCGACCCCGACGTTCCCGAGCCCTGAAGGGCCCTGTGTGCACGGGGTTCGATGTCTGTCATAAGAAAAGAGTGAGAACCCACCCAGGAGCTGTGGGGGATGCCCTGGCTCCTCCCATCCGCCCCCCCGTGTGTTCACCGCTCCTCCCGATCTGGAGCCTCAGCCTGACCCCGGTGGTCCCAGGGAAACCCTGCTCCCGAGGTCCTGGCTTCCCAGTCTCGGCCCAGCAACCATAATGCTCCCGTGAAGCAGCCTCTGACCATCACAGCCGCCCGGCCCCGACATCCTCCCAAATGCCCACTAGGGAAAACTGCACCTTCCCCACCCCCCCGGAAGCCCGCGTCTCACCTGGTGCCCTGGCCATCTGCTCCTCGCCCCCCGCCTCCTGCCTCCACGGCTCATCCTGCTGATGGGAATGCCATCCCCACCCTCCTCTGTTCCTCCTCCTGCTCAGCTGGGAACAGTTTCCCTTGGGCCACTTCGCCCAGGCGCCTACATTCCCCCGCTCGGTCTCCCGCTGGGCTGTCTGGGTCCTTCTGCTGAGTGTGGCCTCCGGTGGCCCGCACATCTGTCGCTCATCAGCCATGTGACTGCCTGGCAATGTCACCAACCCTCTGAGCCTCTGTGTCTTCATCCAAACACGTCAGGATAATTGTAGCAAGGGCTTTGGATGGTGGAGGAATAATTCCCACACGGGCCTCGCGGAGAGCCTGGCACAGACCCTGTCACCAGGAGTGTGCCCCCTGGTGTGGCCGCCCCACCCGCCCTGGGCCGTGAAACCCTCGTGGGCAGCACCCGGGCCAGACTCGTCCCTGCAGCCCCTCCAAGTAGCACAGTTCGGCCGCACGGTTCTTTCCAGCAGATATTCACTGGAGGAGGAAAGGCAAAGCAAAATCTAACTCTTTCCCCGGTGCTGTCAAACCACAGCTCATAATAGGCTCAATCGATACGCCGTATCCACAAAAGCCGCTTCCTGCAAGAATGCGAGAGGTCATGCTGATCGATACAGAAAACATTTGCGTACGTGCGGAGTCACATCTCATGGAACCAAGGGGACGGAGGGAACCCGAACAGAAAAAATTACTAAACTCTGCTTTCCAATAACACGGTCTTTCCATAAACATTTATTTTAAAAATCATGAGGCAGTGGAGGAACTTCCGGGTGGAAAGGTCTCCACTCTGCCAAGAAAGGCCAGAAGATTTCTAAATTCTCGATCTCTGCTGAAGAAATGTCTTGATCACTCAAACAAGCCTCTGGAAAATGCCTGTGTTCGTCCAGACACGTTCCTTGATGCTGAGAGGGACTCGGGTCCGTCTGACCTTTCCTCCGGCTCCCCACGGAGGAATCACGTGGGCTGGAGCCGTGGCAGCCACTGAGAGGCGCCAACCCCGGGGACTTGGCCTCCCCAGGGGCGGGGAAGTGGCCCCAAGGACAGCGCCGGGCAGCGTGTCCCCCCGAAGAGACCGCGTGCCCTGCGAGTTCACTCCGTTTGCAAGTCCATAGCGAATCCTGTCCCACGTCCAAACCAGCAGCGAACGCGGGCGTGTTTGCACGGAAAATCACGGTCGGGTATTCCTGGTTCAGCCTCCTCGCCATCAGATGGACAGTGACCGGCACCAGGACGCCACGTTGTCCCTCCCCTGAGTCCACCCCCCTCACCCTCGGAGGATATCGACATGGTCTCAGTTCTCTGCGAGCTCTCCCTCTCCCTCCGTGGCCCCCCGACACAGCGGTTTATAGTCTCCGCCCGGAGTTTCGAACTCCCTTCCTTCCAGAGGAAGAGCCCTTGGCAGGGCCACGAACCGTTTCGACTTGGTATCAACCCACGGAAAGTGTCATCGTACCAGCCATGAGACAGCAGCTGGAGGAGCGGCCATTTAGCGCCACTCGTCTAGAAGGGGCTTCGCTCGTCTGTGGCCAGGCCAGCCCCTGCGTCCGACCACCCTGCCCTGCGCCAGGGGAGGACTCAGCCGCCTGCTCTCTGCTCCTTATTGGGACAATAGCAATTTCAGCAGTGGCTTCCCCCAAATCAAACTGTATCCCCGAGCCCCCCACCCGGTATGTGACGTGCCCTGAGGACTCCTGCCCCCAGCCGGAGCACCGTCCTGGCTGGCGATGCCAAGGAGCACGCAGCCCCCGTGGGGTCCCCAGCCCTGCCCCTTCTTGCCACCTTCTGCTCCCCTTCAGCCTGGGTTTCCTGCAGAGAAGCGGCCTCAGAACAAGGCTTTCAAAGCTTTTTGTCGGCACTCCCTGGAATAAAATCCAGTTTGGGTCATTGGCGTCTTTCACAGAAGGCCCCCGTTCGATGCCTGCATGTCACATTCACGGACACGAACAAGGTCAAGTGGGTAGGGGCAAGGCCAGCTTGGACTCTGCCCGGCCCGCAGAGCCCGGCCCCATCCCTCCCTTACCAACCTTGACTACGACAGTGTCCTCAAACAGGAGGGTCTTCTGCCTGAGCTCCCCTCGGTCTCCAGGTACACCTGGGGTGACGGGTGACTGGGGATCGTGTCCGCTTTGGCGGGGCCAGGAACTGCGTGATGACAAAGCAGCGTGTTTGGGGTCCTGTGCAGGCGGGCCGGCCCACCCGGCTCTGCCGCGCACACCCTCCGTGGCGACAATGGCATCAGGCCTCCGGAAGCCACATGTCACGTCCTGGTCACCCACTGCTACCTTGTCCTTGTCCAGGAACCAGCCCCGAGGAGTAACTGGACCATTATCAACAGCAGCTGCTTCCTGTTGCAGCGCAGCGTCTCCGGGCAGCTGGTCACGTCCCTCCACCATCAGGTGGGCGGGTGGGATGGGGGCGTCCCTCTGCTTCCTTCCCGCACACCCTCCCTAAACTCTGTGATAATGTGACATCAGCGCAGAGGTCCTGGCACTGCCTTACAGCCGGTGCCCCCGGAGACCACCGAAAGAGCTGGGTCCTCGTCAGCCAGCGGAGCCTGCTTCCTCCCCCGTGACTCGGGCGTGGGGCCCTCGTCCCCTCTGGATGAGACCTTTAGGGACACACCCAGCGTTGTGCAAACACACCTCCCTCCCACATCCCTGCCAGGGAGCCTCACTTGGCGTCTCCTGCCTGCGCCATCATCCGGGAACAGGGCGATCTCCCCCCAGCCACCTCCTCCCAGAAGCCCTCCTGGACTCGCTCTCATCCTCTGATTAACAAGTGCCCCCTGGGCACCAACACTGCTCCAGGATGTGGGAGCGCTGGTGAGGCAGATGAGGCTTCTGTGGACTGGAGACGTCGTTTGGGGCGGGGGGAAGGGGGGGAGGCTGTCTTTCGGACAAAGGACACTTAGTGATGAAACAAGAGGAGTTGTGCAGGGTCCTAGAGAGGCCACAACCTAGAACCCCAGGCTCTTCCCGGGAGGCCTGTCTGGGCAGCAGACAGGGACCTGCGAGAGAATCCTGCTCAGAGGGAAAGGAGCAAGGGTCTCGGATACGGGGATACCGTGGGACACAGACGCGGGAGGGGTCCCCGGAGGGACAGCAGGTGTCCGAGAGTCTGGTGAGCACAGGGTGAGCACAGGGGCGGGCACAGACGCAGGGGTGCACCAGGCAGGGTGGGTGGGGGTCTTGTCCTCGGGGACCATGGGAGGACCCACCCCGCCTCTGTCTCTACACGCGGCTGTCTGTCCTTCATGCACACCACGGTCCTGTCTGGTAGGGAGGACCCACACCCTGCTCCATCACTTCTCTCTCTGTCTTGAATAGGTAAATAGAGATGATTGAGGTTGGAATCCGTGCCTCCAGGCAGGTCCCGCTGTGCAAACTCCTGCCTGTATTTGAAGGTATTTAGCGACCAGAGACTTCATCTGGCACCTTTCTAGATACACGGTGCACGGGGATGACACAGCAAGCCCTCCAGGGCTGCAGGTCTGTGCGTCGGGACAGGCTAAGCGCCAGGCGGGGCCGCGAAGGGGACATCGTGTGAACAGTCGGGAGATAGGCTGTAAGTTCCCTGATTCCAGACTTCTGCGAAATCATTCTCCGATTCACTGGTTTGGGTGTTTTGTTGTTGTTGTTTTTAATACAAAGACGTGGCTGAAAATGTAGGATCAAGCACAGTGCTTCACGGACCCTGGCCGTGTGGACCCCAACGACGCTCCGCAGGGGAATTCAGAGGACCCTGGAGGACGCACAGAGGAAGGAAGCCTCCTGCCCGTGAACATGGCTCCAGAGCCACAGAGACCCACCAGAAGGGCCACAGGGCTCCGGGCCCGAGCAGAGTGCTGCAGGTGTCCGCGTCCGGGGCTAGAACCGCTTCTCTGTGGTCGGCAAAGGGCGGCAAAAAACGAAGATACTTAGAGAAAGATGGGGCGAGCCCAGGGAATGCATGCATGCTTCTTGCCTTCCGAACCTAAATCCACTGACATGACTGAAGGAGTGTATTTAAAAGCATACATTTGTGGGGCGCCTGGGTGGCTCAGTCGTTAAGCGTCTGCCTTCGGCTCGGGTCATGATCCCCGGGGTCCTGGGATCGAGCCTCGCATCGGGCTCCCTGCTCCGTGGGAAGCCTGCTTCTCCCTCTCCCGCTCCCCCTGCTTGTGTTCCCTCTCTCGCTGTGTCTCTCTCTGTCAAATAAATAAAATCCGTAAAAATAAATAAATAAATAAATAAATAAATAAAAGCATACATTTGTATCAGAACGGAAAACCCGAGTGGCATCCTCAGAGGAGTAGCAAAAAGGAGGAGGTCCTGTGGCCGGTATACAGATGGGATCTAATTGATGCAGAAACATGAGCGAAGGGTTCTCAGCTAACCGTGCCCAGGACAGAGCCGCCAGGGCAGTAAGAACAGTCTCCCGAAGACAGAGCACTCCATTAACCGTCCAGTTGGGAGCCGTGGGGTCACAAGGCCTGGCTGCTTGTCCCTCGTCACCGGAACCCCCAGATCTCCTCTGGACACAGTGCTGGTGCTCTAGAAGCCAGGCAGCGTCTCTGAGCAACGGCCTGCAGGAGGAGAGAGGCCAAGCCCCCTACACACCACCCCAGCCTCTCGCCCATCCCCTGGGCAGTCAGGGTCCTCTGCCTCCAAAGTCACCACTCACTTGACCGAAGCCACCAAGTGAGCGAGCCACGCCCAACGAGGTAAGGGTCACCCTGAGCAGAGATGCGTGGCTTCAAACAGGTGGGAGTAGAATGCTCCCTGCATCAAAGGAAGTGGTGCTTTTTGCAAATTAAAAAAGATGCTTCAAAACTCCATAGATGGGCTGAGAAGCCGCTTTTGAGAAAACAAAAACAGACTAGTGAAGTAAAAGATCAAGGAAGACACTTTTTCCAAAAGTCAGAATAAAAGGATGGAGAAGTGGCCAGTAACAACAAATAACAAAAAGCAAATGCATTAGATCAGGAAGGCCCAGGAGCCCCTGCTGTCCCAGCCGAGGCTTACCGGAGCCTGAGGCTGGAGAGGCGTCCGGAACACCACCGAGGAGTGAGCCGAACACGATGCCATGTGGACACCAGGATGTGCCTCCGGGCGCCGTTTCCGGAAGGACCCGCGTCCGGTTGCAGGGCTTGGGGGGCAGGGGTGTCCTCCCCGGGGGCTGTGAGGTGCACGGAGCCCATGCCCTGAAATGTGAGTCCCGCAGTCTGCGGGCTCCTCGCTCCTACCCCTCAAAGCTCCGTGCCCGGGTTGGGGTGCAGGCTGAGGGGGTGTGGAGCAGTGGACCGGCCGGCTGGCCAGACAGACCGCGCTTCTGGTCAAGGGGAGCGTTCACAGAGACGCAGAAGTGACCTGAGTTTCAGTTTGCTGGCGGGGCTCCTTCTTGGGCTGAGAAGGTTATTTCAAGGGTAGAGATGCCCAAAGAGAGATGCTCTGAGTCAGCTCTTCTGTGCTGCAAGCCCTGAACTAGACCAGGAACCTGGGAAGAACTGAATTCCTCCCAGGGCCCGAGCGACTAGCCGATGCAGCCCTCTGAGAGGCAGAATGTGCTAGAAGCCTCGTGTTTCTTTCAGAATTGCTCCGGGGCGGGGGTGGGGAGGCGCGGGGGGTTGGCGCTGGGACTGGCCAGGCTCTCACGCACGCGAACGTGGGCCCCGGGCAGCCGCTGACAGGTGCTCGCCGGAAGCAGCAGTAATACCCCCTTGCGGGGTTGACGAGGATGGCACGGCTCCCGGCCGTGATGTGTGAGGACCCTCCTGCCGCCCAGCAGCTCTGGGGCCGTGCGTCTCTGTTAACCCGTCCAGGTGTGCAAAGGCCCTTCCTGCTGGGTGAGTGGTCCCCTGTAGCATCCCACACCTGCTCCTTGCTCCACATCTGGAGGCATACCCCAGGCCTGCGTGCAGCTCTGAGGACGGGGCTCTGCTCACATGGCCTCACGACTCGGGACCAACAGCAATTCTTGACAACAGCGCAGAGCCGGCATGGAGCTTCGAGCATATGGTGTGTGTCCCAAAATTCCCCTGAAGATGATGGATTCCACAGGGCTGCGGAGCAGGTAAAATCCTCCTCCCTGAGATGGAAGGACTCAGGGCAGGTGCTCGGGTGGGCCTGGCGGTGGGAGGTGGTCCATCTCCATCTTGAAAACTCAGCTGTGTGCTACACAGAGCGGGGTGCATCGGGAAGAGGAGGGCCCACCCCTCAGAGCACACAGGGCCGACCGCTTCTCCCAGCTCAGCTCCAGGATCCCATTCTTTCCCTGGGACCACAGTGGGTCTCCTGAGCCCCCACTTGGCCTGCCCCCCTCTACAGCCCCGGATTCTAGCACAGCCTCAGTGAGGCTCCCTGGCGCCCCAGGCCTGAGGGGAGGGTCTCAGAGCACATCCCTGCTTCTCGCGCTAGATTATAAACTCGTCAGGACACGGACAAGAAAAGCCTGGCTCTCCATGAAGCGAATGAAAGCTAATGAGTTCGTGAGTCCTGCGTGGACAGAGACAGAGTCTCCAACCCAGCCCTATTCCTCTGGGCACCTCCCCGCTGCCGGACCCCTCGCGCTCGGCCGCACATACAGCATCAAATGCAGTATCTGCTACCTAATTGGATAAATGGAAACCAGATTCGACCTACACATAAAGCATCCTGAGCTGTGCCACGAACACCGTAAATGAAGCTCAGATTCATTGATTTGCAGCAACGGATCCCAGACACCTGACGTCAGCAGCAAACCTTCACAGTCTTGCCGAAAAGGAGGAGACCAGTGATCAGAAAATGCACAGAGATTACATCTCACTCACATTATGAATCTTAAATGTCTTCCCCACACCAAACACGCCAAGAAAAGGCCAAGTATTCTCTGGTTTTGATATAAAACAGTGGGAAAATTCAGACTCTGCCGATGGCCTGAGGCTGAAACGACGCTGTGTGACTCTGACATGAGCAGGGGTGACACTCTGGATGGATGGCGCACCCGGGTGGCTGGGCGGGCATCCATGCTGTGCTCCTCTCCCTGCGGACGGACCAGGACTCCACGTCCCCAGAACAGGGGCCAGTCTGTGGCTCCGCACTCTCAGCTGGGGGGCGGGAGGGTGTTCTCAGCCTCACCGGCTTCCCCGAGAGCAGGAGTCACTTCTGATCACTTTTCTACTCTTTCCAACAAATCCTGTACCTCCCAGTGCATGTGAATCCAGGCCAGAGAGGAGCAGGGAGAGAAAATGCTTATCAGCCGGGAAAATAAGCCGAGAAGTCGGAACTCCGTATGCACATTCAGGGCCCCACTAAAGAAAGCTGCAAAACCAACCGCCTTCAGGGGGCCACAGCCTGGCCCCACGCACCCCGGCCTGGGTGGCCCCTGGGCGCATAGGACGGGGTGCTGGACCGCGTGGGGCCTGCCTACGTATTAAATCCCCATAAAATACCATCCCTGCCCCGCGGGGTGTTGACTCAGTGGGCCTGCCGTGGGACCCAGAAACTGTTCTATTTAAGCTGGGTGCACAGGGACAGCTGGGTGGCTCAGTCGTTAGGCGTCTGCCTTCGGCTCAGGTCATGGTCCCAGGGTCCTGGGATCGAGCCCCGCATCGGGCTCCCTGCCCCGCGGGAAGCCTGCTTCTCCCTCTCCCGCTCCCCCTGCTTGTGTTCTCTCTCTCTCTCTCTGACAAATAAATGAATAAAATATTTTTTAAAAAATAAAAAAATTTAAAAATCAATAAATTAGTAAATAAAATAGCTGTTCATCTCAGTCCCAAGCCCTTCCGCTTGGACGTCTTCAGCCCCCATTCTTTCCAGTGATTTATTCAAGCAGCTGTTGGAACCCACGTCCACATCCTCTTCACCTGGCTGGAGCCGGGGAGGCTGCGACCACTGCCCCCCCCAGCCCATCCTAGACGGTTAGGACTCACCTGTCTGCCCACCTGGCACACAGTGCCCAGCTCCCCACTCTCATGAACGTGCGCCCAGGTGCTGATGTCACCTGTAGGCTTTACTGTGTGTTTGCACAGCTGCCTGTCCATCTGAGTCAGCGTGTCCGTGTCCTTCCGTGTGGCAAGACGTTCGCTCAGGTTACAAGGACAAGCTGTGGGCCCGTGGGAGTAAAACTGGAAGTTAGCTGATTTGAATACAGGGATCCTGAAGGGCGAAGCACGGTAAAGCCTGCGTTACACCGTCCGGCTTCTGAGACTTTGGGACGTATTTAAATCACCTGGTCTTTTTGAAATGGAGATGTCAGAGATTATTTGACAGGGACTGGAGGAGATGATGCTAAGTGAAATAAGTCAAGCAGAGAAAGTCAATTATCATATGGTTTCACTTATTTGTGGAACATAAGGAATACCATGGAGGACATTAGGAGAAGGAAGGGAAAAATGAAGGGGGGAGGAATCGGAGGGAGAGATGAACCATGAGAGACGGTGGACTCTGAGAAGCAAACTGAGGGTTCTAGAGGGGAGGGGGTGGGGGAGGGGGAGCCTGGCGATGGGTACTAAGGAGGGCGCGTACTGCACGGAGCACTGGGTGTTATATGCAAACAATGAATCGTGGATCACAACATCAAAAACTAATGATGTAGTGTATGGTGACTCACATAACATGATAAAATAAAATTTAAAATAAAGTAAAATGGAGATGCCGGGGCGCCTGGGTGGCTCAGTCGTTAAGCGTCTGCCTTTGGCTCAGGTCATGATCCCAGGGTCGTGGGATCGAGCCCCGCATCGGGCTCCCTGCTCGGCGGGCAGCCTGCTTCTCCCTCTCCCACTCCCCCTGCTTGTGTTCCCTCTCTCGCTGTGTCTCTCTCTGTCAAATAAATAAATAAAATCTTTTTAAAAAATAAAAATAATGTAAAATGGAGATGCCTTTTCAGGAGGGGTAGGGTGCTGTGGGCACTCTCTGAGGGAGGACATTTCATTCTCCTGGTGATGTGGGTGCTGGTCCCTGATGTAAGGTGTCACCTCAGCAAGGATGGGACCCTCCGTGGCAGAAGCAACCCATATCCACTCTCACTGAACTTTCTAGTAGGTGGAGATTTGAGGGTAGATTGTCGTGCATCTAAGTGCACGTAGACGTGGCTTCGTGTGCAGCTCAGAAACGGTGATGGGGAAGAGCAGAATCACAGGACATCAGGAGAAACTCGGCATCTCCTCCTGGGAGCTCTGCTGGCTGGGCACATGCCGCCGGAAGGGACTCTTCACCAACAGCCCCCGGGGAATCAAGACGGAGGTCCAGACAGACCTCCTCCATGAGCAGCTCAGACACGAGAGATGCTCCACCCGCTGGAGGTGACAAACCCACTTCTGAGATGTGTCGTTGGTTCCTTAAAAAAAAAAAAAAAGTCAGTGTTTGTATCTGTGCCAAGAACTGGAAATCTCTGAGCCCCTGGAGTGGGGTTGGAGTGACCTTGAGCCAACTCTGGTCGATACACGTCACACCCCTGCTCCTTGGTTCCGGCCCTCACCCACTTTAGGGATGTCCACGCATCCTGCGATGAAGCAAACACAGCCTCTGGCCTCACACAGCTTTCTCTCCAGTGCAGGAAACAAGCGTGTCAGTCCCTAACCACAGTGCTGTCTGCGACAGTGATGGTGTGCGGTGTGTGGTGGACGAGGGTACAGCTGCAGCCTGGGGGAGCCGGGCGAGTGGGCGCCCCACCACCCGTCCAGCACTGGCCAGGCCCCGGACAGCGGCTTGTGCTTTGCCGGAGGTCAGAACTCAGAGGTTATACTTCCGTGAGTCAGTGACGGGAGGGAGCAGGCCAGGTTGATAAACGATGGGTTTTCAATAACCAGAACAGTTCCAAGATGGAAGAGATTTCTTCCCAAAATGAAGAGGTGCCAGCCAACAGCATCCAGCTGGCCGTCTTTTGGGAAGAGACTCCAGCGTAGGCAGAGGACAGGTGTCTTCGCGGGGCTCAGCCTCCCCTCCGGGTGCCTGTGGCTGCTGGGGCCCACCCAGCCGGCAGAGTCTGCAACAGACCTGGGGGCAGAGAACCAGGGAACACCAAGGCAGAATGCACTTGGGAACTAGTTCGTTTATCCATCCCGTTTTATAGATGGGAACACTACGGTGCCCAGCAGGAAAGGGTTTGACCAGTCACAGAATAAACTGCGTCTGTGTGTTTATGTTGGTAAACGTGTCCATCGAAGCATAATATACACAGAGAACAGGGCACGGCTTGGAAATATGCGGTTCCACACCTGCGTCCAAGGTACAGAGAGCCCGCCGTGCTGCCTCCCATCACACACCCCCTCCGAGGCAACCACTGCTCAGACCACTGGGCAATTCTGACGTTTTGAACTGTAAATAAATGGAATCAGACCATATGGCTCTTTGGCTCACTGTATTTGTGATATTCATACAAGCTGCTTAAAGCAGTCATGAGTTATTTTTTGTTGCTGTATAATATTCTATTAAATGAATGTAACAAAATGCACGTATCCGTTAAATGTTGACAGACACTGGTTCTTTCCCATTGGGAGCAGGTGTAATGTCTCTGATGTGATAGTCTCACAGTGTCTTTGGGAATCATACATGTGCAGGTGTGTGGATTGCATGTCTTAAAGTGGGATAGGCAGCTCAAGGCTGTGCGTTTTCCAAAGCCAAGACCCATTTGCAAGCTCACCAGCAGCCAGCACCACACACAACCCTGGGACAGATGTTGGGCGGTCTCTAGCCCACTCCCTGGGTTTTATTCTTATCGGCGCCTAGACTTCTGCTGGGAAGTCGTTGGGACCCTTGGAACATTTCAATGCTTGGGACCTCTGCTCTTTCCTCTCTCTCTGACTCCAGAAGATGTTCTTTTATATCTGTTATGTAGAGTGTATATGTATTCTGAGGAAATAATCTTAAAAATCACCAAAGTCGAGGTTACAAAAGTGCTTCTTTGTTGATGGTGCATACCAGGATTTTGCTTCAAAATGCAAGGTTTTCTGAACATTTTAACCACTCTGAAGTAATGATGGAATTAAAGAGACCATAGAATTGCTAAAATGATGGGGGCGCTTGGGTAGCTGGGTTGGTTGAGCATCCGACTCTTGGTTTCCACTCAGGTCATGATCTCAGGGTTGTGGGACTGAGCCCCGCATCAGGTTCTACACTCAGAAGGGAGTCTGCTTGGGATTCTCTCCCTCCTTCTCCCTCTGCCCCTCCCCACCCTTCTCACTCTCTCTTCCTCTCTCTATCTGTCAAAAAAAAAAATTGCTAAAATGAGTAGAAAGGAACACAAATCTTTGTTCCAAAAAAAAAAAGCCCTTTCTGAGAAATATACAAAGAACAAAGGAAATGCCTCATTATGCTCGAGGATTTTAAAGGTTGACAATAAGTGATATTTTGAACAGGAACCGTCCCTTGTTCACACTCTCAAGCAGAGCACTGTGATGTCTTGGCTAGGAGCCCAATCTCACATGACAGAAACATGTGTAACTGCTCTCAAAGGGTCAACTGGTCCCACAAACATGTGTCATCATAGTTATATCTTGTGGGGGAAATGTGAGCACTTTTTATATTATCAATTAAGAAAGTTGTTACTGCCTGGCTGTGAATGGGGGTAAAGGAAGACCTGGGTTGCCAGGCGCTCACTATGGGCGGTCTCTAGCCCCCTCCCTGGGTTTTATTCTTGTCGGAGGGAAGCCAACAGTCATGGAAAAACTTGCACCAGAATTGCGTCCTAAATGGGATGAACTGAGTGGGCATCAGGGTCATGAGGCAGGTGCTAAACTCTGCTGCTGGAGCTTGGTGAGCCATACTTAGATATCCCCACAACCCTTCTAACAGAGAATGCGGGAAATGGGCCAAGAGAGATGTGCATGTTGTGTTGCAGGACAGACCTGTGTACATGACAGGAAGATTCGATCCAGGGCTCTGACAGAATTCTGGGATTGTTAATCACCCTTCTGGGCCAGTCAGCTCTGTTCCACTCCACATGTGTTCCCATGAAGTTTTCCAGTGAGGTTCTTAATAAAGGAAAAGGTCAGGAATTCTTGGCAAGATAGAGACCATAACATGTGTCTCTCTACCTACTCTCCTCCAAGGTTGCCACTGGAATCAAAGACAGAATATACAACACAGGAAAACTCAAAACAGTGCAGGGAACAGCCCATCCGAGGAATCGCTGCTAGAGACATCACTGATGGGCTCAATTTGGAGGGCTTCCAAAGGGATCAGAACAATGAGGCCATGAGGCTGTTGGCAAAGGTACTAGAAGAACCTTCTTGACATTCCCAAGGAAAGGTGGGTATTTTCCCTCTAACCTCTGACTCTAGAAGGAACTGGACGCCACGAGGTGCTGGGCAATCTCAGGGTCATGGCTGAACTGTCACCCCATCGAGCTGGTGCCCTGAGTGGACAGATGCCAACGCCATCCCAGAGTATGGATGCCCGGTCTCAACTCCCTTGGTTACAGCCCAATCCTAAACATGGCCACAGTCATTCCCATAATGATGAAAAAGGGATTGCAAAAAGGAAACTGCCTTATAAGAAGAGTGACACCCACGAATCTAAGGACATATTACCTGTGAGAACATCCCTAGGTAAACAGAAAGCTCCCATAGGGATGGACACAGCATTACAACCACCCAATCACAACAAGCATCCATGAGGAAGAAACGATAAAATCCAGGAAGCAAGAGTGAAGTAGAGAACGGCAGGAATGCCAAGTTAATGATGATGACAAAGGCACTAGGAAGCTGAGGGACTCGGGAGATGCTGAGCAAACGTGAGGGATGCACATAAAATCTGGAGGAAAATGGACAAATGTATGAGCATAATTTCAGAAAAAGCCATAGAGCAAGGAGAACAGAGCCAGAAAAGCCAGGACAGCTCTCATGATGAGAAAACTGAAGAATGGAACCCAATCAATAACCAAAGAAACAGTTGAAAAAATCTCTGCACCAGAGAAAGATTCAAGTATCAAGTGCAGGCAAGATTTAATGGGAAAAAGAGACAACCCTGATAGCCTTTAAAAAGAATTCAGGGTGTGTAGGCAAAGACAAACATAGTCATCTAAAAAATAAGCACATATTTATGTCCTATTCAAAACACAAATATTTATAACAAAATAGTACGTTTAAGACAATTTTGAGAAGAAACAATCTTAACTCTAAGTTTTTTATACTGGATTTCTCATGAATAAAGACAAAAGAATGGCATTTTCAGATATCCAGGGCATAAAACATTGACTATATGCTTCCTGGAAAACACGAAAAATTAGCACCAGCCAAGCAAGATTAACCAGGACACAAAACTCACCATAGTGAATTGTGAAAGAAAATCGTGGAAAGAACCAAAACCAGTTACTTTGAATACCGATCTTGGCTATAAATTTTGGTTAAAAATCTAATGCAAGGAACAAAATAACTCTTGAAAGGGAAGTTAAATAATGTGAATTTTAAAAAGAGCTAATTTTGAGCTAGCCCTCGTGGAACAGTAATATCAAGAAATATAATGAAAACAGTGATGGGGAAATTAAGAGAAATAAAGCTTGTTAAAAATATATTTATTTATATATTGTGCAGAGAAAGGAATTTAATATAAACTGAGTGATTGTCAACACTGGGTATTAGAGGAAAAGAGTCTTCAATGTCAGAATTGAAAAGAATACACAACTTCCAGAATACTCAAGAAATATATGAAAAAGGAGACATCCACTTAGCAAAAACAGGACAGTGGGTAGAGAAGAAACATAATAACATTGAAATACTAATGATAGTACAATTTGTAGATCACAATAAATATAAGTGTATTATATTCTCCCACTAAAAGTGATTTTACATTGAGGCAAAAATAAAATCAGTTTTCATTTATAAAATATATGCATAATAAAAAGAAAATATACAGCAGGCAAAGAAGATGTGGTAGACTGCATCAGTGGTCCCAATTCTTCAGCATAGGTTCTACTCATGCAAAGTTGCAAGCTCCCCAACTATGGGTCATGGAATTCCCCAATCCTGGGCTCCATCATGTGACTAGACTTGGCAGAAGAGACACTAGATGACATGACATGACAGAGTCTCAGGAATTGCTCATCGCTCCTGTGCTCTGCACTCAGCAGGAGGAGAGCCTACCCAATGCTGGATCATTAGTTCCAGAAACAGGATGAGGGAGATGTGCAAAAGAGCCACCCCAGGCTGATCCTAGCCCTGCTCAGCCAGACTTCGGCCGGCCCCTGGAACCATGAGTGACCCCCACAAGGTCAGCTTGGAACAGCAGAAGCCCCAGACACAGGAAGCAAATTGTTACTGTTGCATGCCACCAACTGCACCTTATCACCCAGAGAAAGCTGATTGGTACATTAGATGAGGCTTTTTCACCTTCAGTGCTATTGGGACTTGGGGCGGGGTAATTTTTACTTAATGCCATCAACCAACAGACTTCAAGTGACATTACAGAACACCCCCAACAGCAGCAAAATGCAGGACCCTTCTGTGCTATCTCTACAAGCTTCCCCAAAGGCAATCTATAATTATTTACAAATAAATAGTGACAAACACACTATATGTTTATAGCTCATATCCTTCCATAAAACCTCTTGGAAAGTACAAACGGAAGCCTGGCCAAGTTGCCTTTTATGCTGAGTATCCTGCTGGCTTTATTTGAACTGCTTCTGGGTTACTACCTTTTGCTCTGCCCCTTCCCTTTTTAAGTAACTGATTCGGATCAAATTAATACTTCCTGGTGACAAAGCAATCGTAAGCAGAAGCATAAATTTGGTCTTTGAAACTGCGAGGCAATGCTAAGGAATGATATGTTATATCCACATGATCCGGAATACGCTTACATTTTCATTCAGCCTTCATGTATTATCAAAATGAAGAAACAAAGTAAAACATTAATTTTCGGAAATCTCACACAATTCTGAGGATAACTGCTTCCAAATGAAGAAACACGTCATGTCAAATCGAGCTCAACTGCATAATGCCTATGTTATATTTTCTGTTTAAACCTTGGCGTCCTCTGTGGATGTCCCAACCTTTGGAAGGGTGATAAAATTGATGCAATAGAAGAAACGAGATAATAGTAATGTGCAAAAACACTCACAAGTGATATGGTATTTTTACAAGCAAAATACACGGCGACCTGTATTCACTATAAACCCTATTTTTGTTTTCATGCATTTGTGAGCAGCTATGAGTCAGAAGATAAGCTGGTGTGTTGGTAGTGGTTTTGTCTGTGTAGTGGTATGACCTACCTTTTTATAGAACTTGCATAACTTTTCATGATTTTCTAATGTGTGAGGAAGAGCATGCATTCCTTTGACCAAGTCATCACATTGTTCAAAATAGATTATGTGACAACTGTTCTTTACATTGTCAGGGCTGCACGCTCCACCTTCCCACACTGGACATCCCTAGCCCTCACGCTGCAGAATGTCAGATTTCCTGCTTACATTTATTTTTAAATATGCTTCATACTACCCAGGTGATGAAAATACCCTCGGACTTGAAGAAAGACATATAGACACAGCAAGTGAGCTAGGGTTTCCCCTCACTGGGGAAAATGCATTTTCCAAATGCACCCCACACCTTCTGCAGAGTCCTCGAGGGACAGCAGGATGCAGTCACTGTCCCTGAACGGAGCTTAGAGTGCTCCAGGACATGTATGTGTGGCCCGGCTCTTGTGATTCACATGTGCTTAAGGAGCACGTACAATTTACTGGAAAGAACTCTCAGAGCCAGACCATCTGAGAAGAAGGGACAGAAAACCTGCCCGGGGAGGAGAGAATCCAAGATATTCAAGATGTTCAAATGCCTTTTCCTGTTGAAAACACCCAACAATGAAACAATGTAGGCAAATGATTAGACCTAACTTTTCACTGTACACATGCAACAGTTACGCTATACCGGAAATCAAATGTAAGGTGTAATTTTCTTCCAAGTATGTCTCCTTAAATAGAAAGACATACGTGTGTGTGTGTATATATGCATTCAATGCCCTACTGATAAATGGCAGTATCAGGAGGACATTCCAAAGTTTACCAAGTCACCGTGTGAGTCAGCTTTGGAAATGGAACTTTCAGTGTCTCCGGCCCTCCAATCCAGGAATTTAATAAGCGTGCTTTTAAAATAATTACCTTGTTTGGGGCGCCTGGGTGACTCAGATGGTTAAGCGTCTGCCTTTGGCTCAGGTCATGATCCCAGGGTCCTGGGATCGAGTCCCACACCGGGATCCCTGCTCCTTGGGAGACTACTTCTCCAACTCTGCCTCTCTCTCTCTCTCTCTCTCTCTCTCTGTCTCTCATGAATAAATAAAAAAATTTTTTTAATGAAAATAATTACCTTGTTTGAATTCTGTACATTAATATTACGTTACCGAAGTAAAGAACACACACAAAGTCCATTTACCTGGCCAAGTAGACTACACACCTGATAATCTGGTTACGAATTGTCTCGATTTAGTCCGGGGGGTGGGGGGGTGGGGGATAACTGTGGGGTAAAGTGCAGGCAGAAATCTGTAGAGGAAAAGCTTGGGTCCAGAGACCCTGAGAGCAAAAGGCTGGGTCCTGGCTATGCAACCCTGGGGCAATCGTCTAAAATGTGACAGCCCCCGTTCCGTCCACCAAACTTGCATAGAACAAAACTGACTTGGAAATTAAAGGAATATCATGCTAGAGACTCTTGCCTGTCATAAGACGGATGCTGTCTAATAACACCCCTGCTTCTAACTGAAAATCAGAGTGCCCTGCAAACCCCCAGGTGTGCACCGCATTCAAATTCTCAACACTGCAGATTAAGGACCAGCCCACATGCCAGTGTGTCTGCCTTTGGAAAACATGTTGTAACAATGTAGGCATATGGTTAAATATAACAAATTCATACGCACAAAATAATTACTCTGTACCTTAACTATACGGTCTTTTAAAATCATGGTAAATTTATATTTACAATTGTGTTTTATTATCAACAGGAGGAATGTGTGGGTGACGGGGACAACGACACAATTTGCAAAAATGGCTTGACAGTCCTGTGAGTAACCATCACTTAGTGGGTGCTGGAAAATGCCACAGGAGTTACCATAGAAACCGATGAAGATTTCTGAATAGAGTTAGGGACTTAAATCATAGTGGTGTGTTTACTTTAGAACACCGGGCCCACCTGGGGCCGGATGGCATGAGTTTCCATGGGAACAGGAGCAGTTTGCTGCTAGGTGATATCAGGGAGATGGGGTGTTTGCTTCCAGGAGCCACGTTTTTACTGGAAACAGATTCAGTGTGATGCTCTATAGGAAAATTGAATATGTATATACGTATATTCTATTCATATTAAATATACACCTACGTGTGTGTGTGTGTGTGTGTGTGTGTGTGTGTGTATGCATTCAATGCCCTCCAGGTGAAGACCACAGGAACACACCTGCTGTTGACAGAGGTGGATTAACACTGACTGGGGTGAGGAGGACACACCCCGCGGAACCACGAGGTGTCTCAGTTGGAGGGTGTAGGTACCTGTAATTTGGGGGAGGGCCCAAGAAGATGGGGTTTCATTCTAGACTGGATGCTGTCAGGGAGGTGGGCAATTGTGTGATTGGATGAAGAAGTCACTCTCTTGGTAAAAGGGGGTTGTTGGATTTTGAAAACTGCTTAGTGACTCGCATCTGTGCATAGACACAATTAAGAAGTTACGTTATTCTGTCTCATTTTGTCATGGCCTCAGAGTAAATTGTCTGAGCTTTGTTTCTGTGAGATAGTTTTTGTCTAGTAGCGTAAGACCAACCACAATGTAGCTGTGAGTGTCAGGAGCTCCTTGGTAGGTAGGTAGATACGGAGATACAGATAGAAGTTCAAAGAGAGGTCGATATTATATAGATAATAGGTATCAGAGATAATTAGATAATAGATAGATAGATGATAGATAGATGGATAACAGACAGATGGTGGACAGTCAGTACCTCAACGCTACCCTTTGTAGCCCCAGCGTGAGGCCCCACTTGACGGACGGTCAATCCACCGGCCGTCTTGGTTCTGTGGCCCTAAACAAACGGTCACACAAATAAATCCATTCCCTTCTCAAGGTCCAAACTGTTGAGTGCTTTCTACGGTCATCATGCTAAATATATAAAGGTTTTAAATGACAAGGGAAAATGCTTTTGACATAATGTTAAAAATTAAAGGTAGGATCAAAAGAGATGCAGACACAGCCGTGGCCATGGGTACGGGTGCTCGCCCTAATCCAGAGGGACACCTGAGAAAGAAAGGAAGCTGGGGCACTCTGTCCAGACCCTGCCTGGGCCCCTTGTGTCGCCGAGAGAAAGACCCAAGTCCGCAGGACTGTCCGGCCCCCCAGCCCCGACCTCTTGCTCTCCGCCTGGCTCCCGCACCTGCCCTTCCGCCCGGACACCTCCCGGGGGAGACCCCCCCACACACACGCTGGGACACTGCCCCTCGGCCCCAGCACACACCTGCCCTGCCCCTTCTCCTGCCAAATGCCTTCGCGTTCACTTGCTCATCACACGTAGCCTTATTGTTTCTCTCCCTCAAAAATATCTAAGTGCAGGCAGGCAGTGACCTCTGCCCATCTTGTTCACTGACGGTGTTGGAGCACCTGGAACAGAGCCTTTGGCAGTGGTACCCACGTCCCAAGCCCTGGGAAACACACATAAGAAAGTAAGGCCCCTGGGAAGATACTGTTGGAGAAGCTGTTATTACGAGGCTGTTGGACTGACAGCTGATTTGTCTTCCGTATGTACCACTTGGCTTTGTTTTCCACACACATATATGTATTCCATTTTCTGCTCATTGAGAAAATAAGGCAATAACCGTGTCCTTAAGATCTCACATGCTTTGTTTCATTGCACAAGTATGGATTGTTTCATTGCGCAAATATTGATTGAATAATGTCAGCACAGATTGATGACATTATTCCTTAGTTGTGGAAAGTGCAGACGATGTAAGTAACGTGAGTATCCGTGGGCCCCTGGGGACCGGGCCGTGGGGACCGCTTTCACCTGAAGGACGAGGCACAGAGGGAGTCCGCGTGCTTGGACCTGGAGGAACCGGGTCTTGGGAGGGGCGAGCACCAGAACCAGAGGAAGGCCGGGGTGACGGGAACTCCGCTCAGTCATCGCTCCAGGGCTGTTCTCTCTCCGGGGATGCCGGCCCCTCCCTGCCCGCGGTCCCAGGGGGAGCAGACTCCCCAGGCCAATTTCTCTATGGCCAAGGCCATCCAGTTCTCTTTCCAGAGCCACTCATGCCCCCCCTCAAGGACCAGAAAGTTTTTATTCCTATTCCAGTAATTCTCTACATCTTGGTGGGCAAGAAACTGAACAAAACAGAACCCTGCCGTATTGACAATATGATCTTCCAGAAAACGTCTTCTCCATCCTTACGGGCTTGTGGGGGCATATTTATGTATAGAGTTAGAACAGCTAGTGTCTGGGGTGCCTGGGGGGCTCAGTCGTCTAAGCGTCCAGCTCTTGAATTCGGCTCAGGTCACGATCTCAGGGTCCTGGGATGGCGCCCCATGTCGGGCTCCGCACTCCCTGGGGAGTGTGCTGGAGATTCGCTCTCTCTTCCTCTGCCCCTCCCCACTCTGTTCTAAATACATAAGTAAAGTCTTTTAATAAAAGAAAGAACAACTGGTGTCTTTTCAGAGCACGGGGCGAGGGGGGCATCTGGGGGTGTGGAGGACACCCGTTCCTGATCTCCTGCTGTGGTCCCCATTGGTCCTTTCTCCACTATAATGCTCAGCCTCGATACCAGAACTCACTCACAAACCAAATGTATGACCATGTTCTAAATATGGCCGGCGACCCCAGACTCCCTCTTGCAAGGGGCAGGCGGTATTTTCAGAGGGTGTGGGCGAGGTTTGGACTCACGCAAGCAGAGTTTCGACGGCTAGAAGTCTGCAACCTCCATCATGTTAGGTTCCAGCAGCTGAAGACATTCTTGTGCAAAATGCTCCACTTTAAGGCAAGACTCAATATTTGATTGCCGGATCAAGGTGGCGTTCGGTGGTAGACTCTGACCTTATGGCAGGTGCCTGGGGCATGTTCACATCCCCAGTTCAGCTCCAAGCGCAGTGCCTGGCTTCATGGGGGCTGCTTCTGATTCCGACCAGCCCCCCACCACTGGACTTTTTTCAGAGGACTGCCCCCTGGAAGCTGAGAGGGGACCGGCCTGGGAGTGGGAGTGGAAGCCCGGCTCCTTCCTCGAGGCAAATCCTGCAAACCGAGCTGACCAGTCCCCGCAGGTGCCCCCCAGAGGTCACCCAGGCCCCAGACTTTGCCTGAATTTTAATGTGCCTCCCCCGACCCCCCGCTTCCAGTCCCCTTCCCAATGTCTCTGTGGAGTAAAGGCTTAATAACCCTCTCGCACAGGAAGCCCTGGCTCAGTGCACCTGCTACGGGAGAACCAGACCCAGACTTGGTCCCAAAGGGAGGACCAGGGCCAGGGCGAGCTCTAAGAACGCAGAGAGGGTCTGCTCGGCAGGACAGGCTACCTTTCTCATGGACACACCGATAAAGGAAATGGGACTTTATCAATGGACACCAGGAAGGTCCATTAGGATTGCATCTGACATAAAATGGTGATTTCAAAGAATTTCTCACTTGACCCTCGGCACTCCTTTGGGTGACTTCGGTCATGGGGGTAGGTGGTCTTCAACTCAGACGTAAACATACTCCTCTGACAGGCTTCCCAACTTTTATAAGAGAAATGCCAGCCAGAGATGTCGGGCAGGCCCCTTGCATCTGAAGAGCTGGGTTAGGTGCCTCGGGGCATCCTCCGTGTCCAGGAGACGGCAGTTATGTGACCTCCTCACTTAGCACCATGACTCACAAGTTCACCCCTGGAGGAGGGTCCCAGCTACGCACGCAGATGTTCTTGATCCTCCCGGCAGTGCTGAGCTGTGAGCAGTGACAGCCTCTTGCATGTTCCCAGATGGCATATCTTTCCTGGCATTTGCCCCCAAAGGAGGGCACAGAAATCAGCAGCGAGATCCCAAGCACCTGCCAGGGCCTGAGTGGGGCTGGGCTCACCTGCTGGGCAGCAGCTTACCCAGGGATGGCTCAGAGCCGTGAGTGATAACTGCGTGTCAGGGCTCACCGAGGTCAGGAGGGAGCGTGCAAGTTCTGACAAGGAAACTATGCGCGTTGGAAATTACCTCTGGCTCCCCGATTGGTCTTCCTCTACTCTCTGCATTTCATGCGACGCGGAAAGCGAAGGCACCATGTGATCACCACATCACAGCCATGAGATTGCCCAGACCAAGCTGGCCAGCGTCAGACCCCACATGACGCAGCTCCCTCCACCTGAGTTTCAGCTCCTGGTCCAGCAGGAGCTGCCCAGGTGTCTTCAGAGCCAACCCTCCCCTCCGGGATCGACGGTGCAGGAACTCAGGGCTGAATTCGCCACGGTCATTAAAAAGGTGATCTCTCCATTTACTGTTAACATAGGTTACGGGAGATCTCAATGCCTCACCTTTCTCGTGCAGGAAAACACATCCTTTTTCATGTACAGTGTTTCTTCTTGTGACAAGGCCATGCATATAAGGTTATTCTGAGTAAAAGCTCTTCCAGATGGGACTTCAGGAAGAATAGAAATGTTTGCGGAAATTCTCTGAGTTAGGGGTTATTGTGTCCTGCTTTTGGTGGAGACGGTACACATGCATAGTTGGTGGATGTCTGCATAAAGGTGCAGTGTTTATTCAAAGCCGAAGCAAGGCATGAGGATTCCATGGGAGGTGGTGGCCGTCCTTCCTGGGGTCCACGGGATCCTGCGCACACAGCATCTGGGGTTCGCCCTCCTGATCCCAGAGGCTCTGCCACGCCCCAGCTCTCTGCCTTCAACACCTAGACTCGTCCACCTGAGCCACGAAAGGAGTCTGTTGGAGTGTGGTGTTCAATTCTCATGTTCAAAACCCCTCTGTTTTCAGAGAAAATCTTTTTTTTAACTGCTCACAAACCTACTTCCGGAGGCAATCTGCACATTTTTATAATACTGGCTTTCTTTTGTCTTTCTTTATTACAGATGAAATGATGGATGAGTTAAATCATGATGAATTCTTGAAAATCCGTCTATGTCAAGAGCAAAGTTGAATTATGCCATTTTTTTCAAATTTTGCAGAAACTTTAATTCCTTTAAAAATTTTAATAAAATCTGATTTGTGGCCAAGAGAGGAAACAGAAATGCCAAGCCTCCCCCAGAAAAGCATATTTGGCTGCAAGTTGGTAGAGCAGAGCCAGAAACCCCACAAGAAAGCCTCTTCCCATTGCCCCCCCAGCTTGGTCAAGGTCATGAATTTAAATCTGGGTGAGCCACACCCCAGCCTTGGGCACTTGGCTCCGTGCTCCGCTCTCTTTCCCTGTGTCTATGGGGAGATGACAGAAGAGACAGGGTGTCCGCCACCTAGGGAGCTACCGTCTCCCCAGATCCATCGTAATTCATGGATGAATTCCCAGTAGAGAACGTGAGCCCGCTGTGCCCTTGAGCTCACTGTGGAAACAGGCAATGGAAAACTAGGTGGGTCATCATGACCTGACCGCCCCCGAAAATGGCCTTTCTTTCCAGTCCCGATGCTCGGGGAGCTCTGAGCACTCACAGCTATGCTGGGCTGAGAGAGACCACACAGAAGTCGGCACAGGGAGGCACAGGGGTAGGGCAGGGTTTGGGGACAGTGGTCAAAGCACACAGGTCCTTCTGCAGGGGTGTGGGCAGACTCTAGCTGGGGGGCAGAATGGCAGGAATCCGATTCTCAGTGGATTGGCTGAGCAGATCCCAGAGGAGAGGCCATGACCCGAAGGACAGCTGAGCGGGGCAGAAGCTCCCGAATTGAGGGTCTGGAGCCGGCAGCCGGGGTCAGGGGAGCCTAGAAAAGCAAAGCACTGGAGGTTATAAGTGACGGGCAAGGCCGACACCCCGACCTGCTCTCCTCAGCACCACCAGCCAGGGTGAGCCCTCCGCCCCCGACCCCATGCACACACTGTGAGCCATGTCTCTCATGCCCTGGTTGGGGTCCTCCTGTCTTCCTGTCTGCACGGCCAGCAGCCTGTGAGCAAGCCCTGCGGACTTCAGAGGCCCCTCCTTGCATGTCCCAGACTCCAGCCCTGCCTGCCCTGGGCCGCCAGGGCAGGTCCTTGGGACTACCCTACACCCAGGGCTGCTGGGTCCTGGCAGGACCTAGGGGCCAACCAGACTGGGCCTCCACAGCTGCGATGCGGGGCCACAGCCGGCGTGTGAGGCCGACGGGTCATCTGCTCGCCGTCCCGTCACCCCAAACACACAGGAAGTCGAGTGCCCTGCGGACAAGGGCACTTGCTCCGTCCAACCCCAGTGGGAAGAAACAGACAAAAGCAGGGGGAGAAAGTCCTTGTGAGCAGGTGGCCCCGGGTCTCAGTTATCTCTAAGCTGGGCCAGCTCCCACCAGCTGGGAGAATGCACTCCAACAGACAGGGAAGCCCCCAGAGGGAATGCCAAGGACACTTCTCTAAGTTGACCCCGGAGCTTCCTTGGAATGCCCAGCACCTGGTGTTAACTGCAGGACTTCCGAGCCATTGTTGGGTCCGGTCCTGGGCTCGAGGGCGAGCAGCCTGGTGTCAGGTCCCCCCCTCCCCACCTCACTGACCCAGTCCCTGCTCCGGGGGACACAGAATTCACGACTTCTTTCCTTAGATGTGTCTGTGCATTTGCAGGTCTCAGCCTCTCTTGTGCCTCACCTTGTCTGCAGCAAGCGGATTCGAGCGCTGGGTAGAAGGTTTGGTTACTCAGACATCTGTCTTCCAGCTACTGTTTCAAATCGATGATTTTAAGTCCTAACCAGGGCCTGGACACTTTCCTGGCACTTCATGGGGATTTGCCTATCGATTCGGTGGCGTGTGAGCTTCTCGACAGCCCGGCTGGGGTGCCCAGAGCCGGTTGTCACCTCGCTCAGCCTCCAGGAAGCCTAGAGGTTTGGGGGCCTTGCGGTGATGATGAGGCCAAGGGGCTCGGAGACTCAGGGGAGGGAGCCCAGCGCCACGGCATGCAGAACTAATGCAAGTAAAATTAAATTGAACGGCCCCTGTCATTTCATGTGATAACTTTGCTTTGGGGTCATATGTCACCTTCCCTTGGACTTAAACCACCTCCCGGGACAGACTCTTGGCTCCCGGGAGCTTCTCACTCTGCCCGGCTACCCTGATGGTTCCTGTGAGGCTCCTCCAAGGTTCCTTCCCACGGAGCCCCGGTCAGATGGCAGAGCCGAGTCGGACTGGAGGCTCCTGAGCCTCAGAAGGGAGTCGCCGCGAGCGGGGCGCTGCACATAGACGGCCCCCTGCACACAGGGCACAAGCAGGGCAGGACTTGATCTCATTTGTCTCGTTGATCGCGATCCTGGAGGGAACATGGCTGTTTCAGGACACCACAGATTAGCCACAACTTGATCAAATCGGCCTGTTTTCAGATAAGGAAGGAGGCAAGCCTGAGAAGCGGAGTGATTATTCTGCACCCCGGGGCCATCTTTCAGAACCCCCACCCCCACCCCCATGCTGGAGCAGGGAGGAGGTGTCTCTTGTGATGCTAACCAGGTGATGTTTGGGATGCACCTGAGGGTGGGGTCTGGTTGCCAGGGGAACCGACCACGTGGCTACAGGGTGGGAACTCTCAGCCCCACCCCCTGACCTCAGGAGGGGCGGGGCTGCAGGTTGAATCAATCACCAATGGCCAAAGATTCATCAGTCACGTCCATGTAAAGAAACCACCAAAAAAACCCAAAGGGACGGGTTCAGAGAGTTCCTGGGTTGACGAGCAGGTGGAGATGCGGGACCGTGGGCCCTGGGGGGCATGGGAGCCCCATGCCCCCTCGTCAGACCCCTACACAGGCAGCTCTTCTATCTGTTCCTGAGTTAACCCTTTTATAACAAACCCATGCAGAACCCCGACTCATCATGGCTGCGCCTTGAAATGCCTCTTTGCTGGCCTGAGTTTAGGGCGTTTTTTATATAAACTATTTGGGGGAAAAAAGAAATTCTGTCAGCAATTTTACTTTTGTAAAAAGTTACCTTGTCCTTATAATCCATAAAAAAAATATATCCGCCAGGAGAAATAAACAGGAAAAGAGCAAGTTAAGTAATCCCTGGTCTTCTCAAGAGGGAAACCACTCCTAAAATCAAGAAATCTGTTCTCCCTGCATTGAGCACTTCACAACCTATGTTTGTTTTCTCCATAGGCTCACATCATATAGTTCTGTGAGGGCAAGTAGGCGAATTTGCCCTTAGCAATGATCCACACATCTCAGTTGTTCATCTGAAATATTCCCAGAAAAATACTCTAAATGGGAAGGCATCCCCAGAGTGTCTGCTGCGTGCCCGGCCCTGCTCCAGGTGCTGGGACTGGACCTTCCCAGGAATAGAACAGGGGCCTGGTCTCTTTTGGGGGGACAAAATCAGCAACAAATAAACAAACAAGAAGACTTCTGGCCATTATGATGCAATTTCAGGTAGTCAGCAAGGACTCCTTCAGGTCTGAGGATGAGGGGCCCATCAGGGAGGCAGAGTTTGAACTGAGATTTGCATGCAAGACCCAGCCCACAAACTGCCCTGCAAACTCACTGGGAAGAGCAGGGAGCACAGGGGACGGTGGTGCAAAGGCCCTGAGGCAGGGCCACTCACACGGAGTAGCAGAAGGAGGCCAGTGCAGCGAAGATGCCGAGATCACCTCAGGGTCTGAGAGGCAACATAGGCAAATGCGGAGAGGTCAGGCTGCAGAAGGAGCAGCTGTCCTGCTCCCAGGAAAGTGAGCTGGATGCTGAGGATCGGCCACATGGGCCTAATGTTCTGAAAGTGCTGGTTCCTATGTGAAGAATCGGGTCATGGAGGGGCATAGTGGAAGTAGGGAGAAGTCTTTAGGGTTGACATTGAATTTCCTTTGCAGTCATTCAGAGAATGCGGCTCACTTCTTACTCTACCCATCAGACATGTCACACAAATAGACCCCCAAGTATTTTGGGGTCTCAGATTTGTGAGTCAGAGAGGGCTGCCTACGAGGTGACCCCAGGACTTCAGTAGGATGAATAGGCAATGAAAGAAGGGGTCATGCCTGGCACACAGAAGGAATGGCAAGTACAAAGGTCCAGGGCCACAGTGGGGGGGGGGGGAGGGCATAAGCCATGAAGGTCCTTAAGAAAGCAGGTGTCAGCCTGAGATGGCAAAGGGGCTCACCTGGCACAGGGCAGGGTGTGGAGTTCGTCCCCAAACTTGTCAGGGGCAGAAAATGGTTTTCAGATTACATTTTAGGAAGGACACTCGGGTAATAAGGGAACATTTATGCCAGCCACATGCCAGGCTCGCTGCTAAGGAGTTGGGACCCAGAAATGAATAAGGCTGTTTTTTCCCTGAAAGAATTCAGAGCCTAGTAACTAGATGCAAACACACATGTCACCTGCAGAGCATAGCTGTCCACCCGGTGGAGACCACATGGTAGTGGAAGCATGCTTCTGACCTGAGGGTCTTAGCAGGGGTTTTAGAAAGCGGAATTCTTCAGTCCATCCATCTATCCACCTACCCATCCATCCATCCATCTACCTTTCCATCTATCCATCCATCCATCCACACACCTACCCACCCAACTATCCATCCATCCATCCACCTATCCATCTATCCATCCATCCGTCCATCCACCCATCCATCCATCCATCCATCCACCCATCCATCCATCCATCTATCCATCCATCCATCCACACACCTACCCACCCAACTATCCATCCATCCATCCACCTATCCATCCATCCATCCATCCATCCATCCATCCATCCATCCACCCATCCATCCATCCATCCATCCATCCATCCATCCATCCATCCATCCATCTATCCATCCATCCATCCATCCACCCATCCATCCATCCATCCATCCATCTATCCATCCATCCATCTATCCACCCATCCATCCATCCATCCACCCATGCACCCATCTATCCATCCATCCATCCATCCATCCATCCACCCATCCATCCATCCATCTATCCACCCATCCATCCATCCATCCATCCATCCACCCACCCATCCATCCATCTATCCATCCACCCATCCATCCATCCATCCATCCATCCATCTATCCATCCATCCATCCATCCATCTATCCATCCATCTACCTATCCATCCATCCATCCATCCATCCATCTATCCATCCATCCATCCATCCACCCATCCATCCATCCATCCATCCATCCATCCATCCATCCATCCATCTATCCATCCATCCATCCATCCATCTATCCATCCATCTACCTATCCATCCATCCATCCATCCACCCATCCATCCATCCACCCATCCATCCATCCATCTATCCATCCATCCATCCATCCATCTATCCATCCATCTACCTATCCATCCACCCATCCATCCATCCATCCATCCATCCATGCACCCATCCATCCATCCACCCATGCACCCATCTATCCACCCACCCATCCATCCATCTATCCATCCACCCATCCATCCATCCATCCATCCATCCATCCATCCATCTATCCATCCATCCATCCATCCACCCATCCATCCATCCATCCATGTCATCCATCCATCCATCCATCCATCCACCCATCCATCCATCTACCTATCCATCTACCTATCCATCCATCCATCCCCCTACCCATCCATCCATTCATCCATCCATCCATCCACCTACCCATCATCCATCCACCTACCCATCATCCATCTATCCATCCATCCACCTATCCACACAGCAGCCACTCACCTACCCATCCATTCATTCTTTTATTTGATCTCATCTTTTCTTTACCAACTACATACCAGGCACTGGGGGGTTCTTTGGGGAAAAAGACAGATGAGACCACATATCTCTCAAAAGGTACCACGTAGAGACCACCCTATGCAATAATTGGCCATTGAAGACACGGCCAGATTCTTGGTTCGTTGGGAAGTATCTTGCATGTCATTTTTAAGTCCTTAGTGTTGAGCAGAGTTTTATTCTATAAATAATGACAAGCCCATTTATTTGACAAATTATTCCCTTGATTCTTTTTATTATATTTTTTCCTTCTTTAAAAAAATTCTTTGAGTCTTAAAATTTTTTAATGTTTACTTATGAAAGCAGGTGTCAAGAAATAGCCTTCTAGTGACCATCTCTGAATTGTCAGCAGAAATGGCCTTTCTACCTTGTTATCCATTTTTGAGGAATCTGCTGTACCAGACAAGGCAAAGAGTGTTTTATCAGAACTTCTTTTTTTTAACATGCATAACAACTGTGTGAGGTAGGAATTATTTTCCTTATTTAATAAATGAGGAGCCTGAGCTTCTATACAGCTAAGTAACCTTGAAGAGAGAACACAGCCAGTGATTTCTGGGTCTGAAGTGCAAAATCATGGCCAACCCCCTATCAGGGGTAGAATGGAAAGCTGCTATCACTTTTATTTGAAGGCTCCAATGCAACCATTAAAAAGTTCTCAGTTGTGTCACTGATTTGTTCTAAACGGTGCAACCATCCAATTCTTCCCTAACTGCTGTGCACCTCTTTGCGATAGGTTTGTAAGACCTCCCAGGCTACGTGAGGGACTGCCTACTTTCTTGATGGTGTTCAAATATAGACCTAAGGAAAAAGCATTCCCGAATATCTTTGCAACTCACCTGAACCTGGTGAGAGATTCTGTGACAGCAAAGTGCCCCTGGGCCATTTATGAGCGAACACAAAGGGCATCTTACAAAGGCCTTTAAAACCATGACCTGACTCCATTTTACTTATCCTGATCAACATAACCCATGTCTACCCCATATTTTAATGAGTCCATTCTTCAAGATCTTCCCTGAGGAATATTACTTGCTTCTAAAACTTTCCTTCACCCATAAGTTGTAGGCGATCCTATGTCACCATATTTTGAAAAGTCGGTGAATAGGGCAGAGGCTCCCATCAAGACACAGACCGTGTCCTGTCTTTCTAACAAAGTCATGAGAACGGAGCCACCTGCCTGCTACCCGTCAAAACCGTGACCATCTGCAACAGCTGCTGGGGGTGAGCGAGTTCACTGATTTGGGTCCACCTGTTTGGGGTTTTCTTATAAACTGCACGTGCTTCTGCCCATAAATTTCAGGAATGCCGTGTTGGCTCCCAGACTTCCTGTGGGGGGCAGGGGTCATGAAGTTATACAATTTCGTATCCGACAAAAGCTTTATTCCCAACAGCTGCAAATCTTCATCTGTTCCAATACATGCGGACCTTATCGGTCCCATGAGTGCAATTCCTATGACCGCTCGAGGTTCCCATAACCAGTGTTTAGTTACACATATAGAAAAGCAATCTCTTAAACTTTCAACATAAACATTGCAGATGCACCATGGTAATTGATACAGACTACATTTCTGTACCCTGAACCGGGGAGGAAAGTACAAGCATTTTTAGGTAAATCAGAGAAATATTCATAAGCACAATAACTGTTTCAAAGCAATACCTAGATGATATATTTTCAAGTGACATGTTTAAATTAAGGGGGTTTTTTTGGTCCTCTTCACTGGGGGAGAAACATCGTGATTTTGGGAAGAAAATCCAGAAGATAATCTCATTTGAATATTTTGAAACAGTCTTCGTTATTTTGCTACTCAGACTAAAAATACTGTGTGTGTGTATGTGTATGTGTGTTTATTGGAAGGAACAATGTTATGTTTTGCAGGATTCAAGACAGGAAAGAATGATAATTCTCGGAAGACTATCACTGAAATATTATAGGTTAAAGTTTTTATTGTGTTGCATTCATGATTCATAGAACTTTCAAACAGAAAGGTGTTCATATTTCATTTATTCGGTCAAGACAGAGAGTGAAGATTGCCTTAAGCAACGCCCACAAAGAGACACTCCCAGTGCCCATCTGGCCGCGCCCACAGTGGAGAAACAGCTGTCCCTTGGATTTAATTCCCCGCGAGTCCACCGGCCACACCCAAGCGGAGGCGGAGGGCAAGGGCCCAGTCCTGCCATCTGTGGAGGTCAGCCTGGTGGGGAGCAGGGCTGGAGGGGCCGGTGGAGAGCATCCAGCACAAACCAGATGTCCCTAAAGTCATGGGATGTGAAGGATTAGACAGTTCCTGGAATTGTCCTTCAGAACTCATTCTCAATTAAAGGGGCTGAGGCCGAGGGGAGGGAGGCCACTTCCCCAGGACCACCCAGAGAGGCAGGGGAGACGGGTGGGCAGCTTTGAGACTCCTTTTGTGCTGTAGGTGGACCTCTTTGGCTTTCTCTTAGGACAAGGGTGATGATCTGTTGTGACAGAAGACAGTGACGTGCCACCTCATGGAGCCAGCCCCACATTCGGGCCTCCAGAGTCTCATGAGCTATCCAGTTGGGCTAAACAGCCCCAGACTCCCACCCCGCTCTGAAGGCAGGCTGTCTTGATCTGAGGAGCAAAAAGACAATCGGTGCTTCAGAAAAAACTTAATTCTTTTTAAAGAGCCAAAGTTAAAATGTCTTTAATCTTTCTTCACTTGGAAATTGGCAAAATACAATGAAAAGAATGATCAATTTGCAAAACACATTTTTATGAAAACTAAATACAAAAATTAAATTTAAAATATTGTGTAAAATGCATTAGCTGTGTTTTATAGACATAGGCTCAGAGATTCATTCCAGTCAGTAATTATTTTAAAGTGCCTGTCAGAGTGGAAAACAGAATGCTTTGTTGTTTACAAACCCATCCTTTGGAAAGCATCAAAGGGCCCCGAGTGAAAACCCAAGAGCCCAACAGACACATGATGAGGAAACAGACAACAGATAACCCTTAGAAATGGTGCAGCGAAGACAGATGAATGTTTTTAAAAGCCATTTTTCGTGTCCTGAGAAATACAGCTGCAATGAAGTGCAAATGAACAGCATTCAAACAATTAAAGATAAAATTGAGGCATCGAGACAAACAAAGGAGTCCCACAAATGTGTGATTAGTGTGACTGTAGACGTAAAGCTGTATCTTGGGATGGGGGAGATTGAAGATACAATTCAAGAAAATTTTCCAGAAACAAAATGGGCTGAATCGCGTCATTAAAATGACATTCTGGGTCTCAGGAAGAGTTTACAAAGGGCAAAGCATCCCTATAAATACCGCAATGAGCTTACCGGATGTCAAAGAAAAAAGTGAATATTTGGGGTGTGTAAGTGAGGGACTCCGAGTGCCCACAGAGGAGGACAGAGGAGAAATTCTCCACCACCATCACAGCGAGGGACAGAAATTGGAATGTAGAAGTAAAGCTAAACTGAAATATCATTGCTTTATAAAAAATAGGCACACAGATCGTTTTCATCTAGGAGTTCCGTTTCTAAAAATTAACCCAGCGCATATGGTGCTGCATGTGAGCATTCAAGTGTCTACCCGGGTACATGACAGCCCCTATTTTTTGTTCACAACCGAAAGATAGGAAAAAACTTACATATTTATCAAAGGAAAAGAATTAAATCAATGATGATCGGTTTATAGAAAGGAATTCTGAAGAGCCATTAAACAGAATGTTACTGATCCATGACTGTGGTTAGTAGAAGAAGCGGGACTGTGTTTGCTGCTTGTGTGTTATCCACACACGTTCCAGCACACGGGCGCACATGTAAGTGTTAGCACACGCACACGCACCCACACATATGAGCCCACGGAAAATTTCCAACATG
The DNA here is from genome assembly GCF_009762305.2 of Zalophus californianus. Lineage (NCBI taxonomy): Eukaryota > Metazoa > Chordata > Mammalia > Carnivora > Otariidae > Zalophus > Zalophus californianus. Next base: position 1,191,850 of record NC_045606.1, on the reverse strand, counting down.
ATGCACAGGCAGCCAATCACGGAGATGGTCCCCAGAAAGGGGGCAGTGTTGGGGGACAATGGTGGAAGCAAACACATGCTCCATCTTTGGGATTTTGTGCCATGCACACGTGTAGCAGACAGTGACCCAGAAACACAGCATCGCTTTTAAGTAGAATGCAGCCTTTCTGGTTTATAAAAACTAAACATCCTAGTTAGAATAAGCCGGGAAGACTGAGCACTGCCACCAGTGACACCGGCCCCAGGATGACCGCTCCAGCCTCCAGGTCCCCTCTGTGAGTTCAGGACGCGGCAATCTAGTGTGGGGAAGCTCCAGGTGCAAGCCCCTGCCCACGACTCTATGCCACGGGTGCCGCACTGCTCTGCTTTGTGGAATTTCTCCCCTGGAATCCTGGGCCACTTGCCCAGAGCATCTTATCAACTTTCTTTTACTCGGGGGACATCACCCAGGAAGGCAGGGAGGCAGCAGGACTTCTTCTCCCCACTGCACCCCTGAGGCCGGCCCCGCCGAGCTGGTGAAACCCGCTAACCTGTTGCCCAGAGCCCTGCAGCTCCAGTGGCAGGTGAGCATGCAGAACTGGGAAAGCCGGGTCTGCAGCAGGTGATCCTGGGAGGCCGCGCCCTAAAAGGCCCCGTGCTCACCAGCTCTGCTGCTTGGGGTGACAGTGGCAAGCAGCGCTGCTAGAAGGGAGGTGTCATGTCACCCCCCCCAGTGTGACTAGGGTAGGAATTCACCCCAGAGGAGCACTTTCAGCTCGGTGACTGAGCCAAGTCAGCAAAGCTGCCGGTTCCCTGACAGGTAGCCAACAGGGAGCTGTGGTCAGGAGAACAAGACCTGCAAGGGACCCCCTGCCTTTTGTGCTGGGTGGGTCAGGTCAGGAAACCAGAGACATGATGGCCACGTCACACTGTGGAGCTGACATTTCAGAGCACTTCCAGTCCCTGGAAGAGAGGAGCTTCAAGTCCTTGGGTTCAGAGCAGAAGCGAGAAGGGAAAAAAGACCGATCACTATGAGTAGCTGATAATGGCCAAGTATTTAGGGGAGATGCAATGTTGCAGGAGAAGAGCCATCGAAAATCTCAAGCGTGTTAAAAACAAATAACCTCTGTTCATGATTAAGTGGAGTGTGGTCAAGACTGATCAAGACATATAAAGTGTGGGATTCTGGGCCGCCGGAATCGGTGAAGGAGCTCAAGATGACTGCACGAAAACTTGCTCTAAAAACCGTTGACTGGGTAGATTTTGGAGAGATCATACCCTGAAACCAGAAGGCCATTGCTAACTCCCTGAAATCCTGGAATGAGACACTTACCTCCAGGTTGGCTGCTCTCCCTGAGAAAGCACCTGCTATCGACTGGGCTTATGACAAGGCCAATGTGGCGAAGGCTGGTTTGGTAGATGAGTCTTTGAGAAGCACTTTAATGCCCTGAAGGGTCCTGTGCCAGAGGATAAATGTACTGTTAGGTGGATGCTGAAGAAAAAGAAGATGTGAAAAGTTGTGCCGAGTTTTGTCTCTCTCAAAGGCCAGGATTGAGGAATATGAACAAGAGCTGGAGAAGATGAGGAACATAATTCCATTTGATCAGATGACCATTGAGGACCCGAATGAAGTCTTCCCAGAAACCAAATTAGACAAGAAGAAGTATCCTTATTGGCCCCACAAGCCAACTGAGAATTTATAAACTTGAGTTGGGGAGAAAGCTCTGGCCCTCGTATTGTAAACACTGGACATTAAAAATAATGATATAGAAAAAAAAAGATATATAAAGTGTGAATTGGCCAAAAAAGAAAGAAAGAAAGAAAAATTCCGGTAGCTTAAATCTCTGGCATGACACCAGCCTGTTTATTGGGTGCTGTTAAGGGTAACACTTGCTTGCACAAGGTGTGTTGGAAAGAGACAGACTCCCCACAGATCAGTGCTGGGTGGCCTGTGAATAAAACGTCACTAACACAAGATACCCGGTGATACAATCCAAATGGGTAGTGCCATTAATGTCATAAAGACACCAATGCACCACATGCCTTCCAGAGTGGCTAAAAGTCACAGGATTTGTCATATCGAGCATCAGTGAGGTCTGGTGGGAACATAAACTGGTCCAACCCCTTTGCACAAGTCTGGTAATTTGTACAAATGTTAAGCACATCATTCCCATGTGACCTGGCAGTTCTACTCGGGATTTATCCAAGTGAAATGAAAAAGATGCACGCATCCTTGGAAAGTCTTGCACATCATTCTTCAAATTCAAAACTGACTTCTTAAAGATAGTAGAGGATGAAAACCAAAGATAACACAGACAGGAATTGTAAGAAGGCGTTGCTTGTAACACCTCCAGGTCCGTTCCTGGAACTGTAGGGGGACACACACGAGGGCCCACCTTCCTTGCCAGGTGCCATCTGGCTTTTAGGGTCACGTGTAGGCAAGCTACTGCGGGACATGTCAAGACAACCTGTCTATTAGCATTCCGATGGAAGCTTTGCCCAAAAGTTCAAACGGAAGTAGAAAATTGCAAAGGTTGACGATAATGAAACTTTTGCAATACACACACTTGCACACACACGCACACGAAAATGTATACACTGAAGCCTTGTTATTAGGGTCAAACATTTAGGTTGAAACACTGGACGCAGTGCTAAGTGTCTATAAACAGGCAAGTGGGTAAACAGTCTGTTCCACGTCTACACAAGTCAATACTACTCAGCAGTGACAAGAAGCCAGAGTGCAGAGTGCCTGGGTGGCTCAGTTGGTTAAGCGACTGCCTTCAGCTCAGGTCATGATCCCGGGGTCCCTGGATCGAGTCCTGCATCAAGTTCCCTGCTCAACAGGGAGTCTGCTTCTCCCTCTGACCCTACCCCCTCTCATGTGCGCTCTCTCTCATTCTGTCTCAAGGAAATAAATAAAATCTTTAAAAAAAAAAAGAAGAAGAAGAAAAAGGAGCCAGGATGTATGCATGACATGATGAGTCTCTCCAACATTAGCCTGAGCAAGGGAAGCGGTCGAGTTTTCATGCACATATTTATTGGTTGGTTGGTTTTCCCAACAGGACACACGTGGTTTCCAGGTTAAGGATATACACCTACAACCACTTTCAGGTCCCCCGGCCCCAACCCTCCACACGGTGATGTTGTGAGAGCAGGTGACACCTGGGCAGGCAGCAAGGTTGTGCCAGATTTGGGAGCTCATGTGGGTCTGAGGGCACAGGTGCCCATCTTCCCTTCTGGAGCAGGAGAGAAACCTCACCTTTCCGGTGAAGCCAGGCCTGTGTCAGGAAGGAGGGGAAGACCCTCAGCCCCTCCCCTTCTAGAATGTAAGCCAGTGGCTCTGGGGAGAAACGGTAACCATCTCTGGAGAAACGAGAGTCTCTAACTTCCCTGGTGGGCTTACCATCAACCAGCCTACAACCCCATTGCCAGGATGTTTCCCTCAAAAGCCCTGACCTCGTGAAAACTTGAAAATACTCGTACAGCCTGGTTTCCCAACAGAAGCCCGATGGGAGAGATTCCTCGTGGTGTAATTCCATTTTTATGAAATTGAAAACATCCCAAGCAATGTGCGGTGGCAGAATCCAATCAGTGGTTATTCGGCCCAGGGACCAGGTGGATCACCAGCTGCCGAGGCAGGCAAGCTTTGGGGTGGTGGAAATGTTCTCTCTTGATTTGGGTAATGGTCTCACCACCGTAGTGTTTGTCAAACCTCATCACGCTGAACGCTTAAAAGTGGGACGTTTGTATTCCTGCTGGACCTGAGACCTGGCCTTCCAGCCACACTGTCCAATGCCACCCTCTCTCGTCCTTCTTCTGCTAACACGGATATGTGATTCATGCACCCAGCCTGACAATATACACATCAGGTGCTATTATCGCATGGCCACCAAAGCTCAGAGCGTCCAGCTTTCCATCGAGCGCAGGCTCTAGTCTCGTCCCTCCGATGTCACATGCTTTCTGCAACAGCAGGGACGGTCCTGTCACACCCCCAACGTGGGGCTGGTTCTAGAGTCCCTGCCGCCCCATCCACAGGCACAGGAGTGTATAAGGGAAGCTGAGGGTCTGAACTGTGGTCTCACCACATCTAAGGGTTTACGGAGCTCCTCCTTTCCAGTTGTGCGCAGAATACTCCAGGGTAATAACACCTCTCTTCCCTTGGTGAAAATTTAGGCTTTGCCACATGACCTTAAAACTGGGAACAAAAGCACAGCTCTCCACCCGGGCAGCGTGGAGCCGTGGAGGAGCGCTCAAGCCTCGGGCCCTCCAGTCTTCTCAACCACGGCTCCAGAGAGTGGAAATCTCATCCCCCAGGGCAGAGCGATGCATCCGAGAAAATGTCTTTTAAATAAGTATTTTCTTTACATTGCAAAGATAATATACTGTCTTTCAGGAACATTTAGAAGATATATTTAAAGAAAAAAGAAGAAGCAACAAATATCTGTCTTAGTCTATACTCACTTTCAGAAATCGGTTTTTGCTAAAGGACCCGTGATTTTCCCCTGGTTTCCCCTCACCCCTGACTTACGCAGGGATGCTTTATTTCTCCGCTCTGCAGGCTCCTGTACCCCAGGAGCCCGGAGAGAGTCACATTGTTTGTGTCAGCCACCAACATCATCTACGGCGCTCGCTGGGTGAAAAGGGGCGTTGAGTTAGAGCCTCGTCATTTTGCATTTCATGTGGAAATGACACAGGATCCAGACGCAATCCACCTCGCTGATTTCCTTCCATTATTCAGTCTGGAAACACCTTGCTCACTCCAGCTGCCTCCCGCTCATGTTTATACCCATCAGCACTGGCTTTTCTTGCGAGCAGGACTCTAGAGTTTGCATCTATTTATCCCGCAGACGGGTACAGAACTCCTCCAAAATGCTCACACGGAAATAGGGAAGAATTAGGTACAGGTGCTGTCCGTGTGCAAGACACACAGATCCGAGGCAGAAAAGAGCAGTGGGCGGCCGAACGATGCCGAGGCCATCCGTGCCCCCGGGGTTGAGGATTCCAGCGAGTGGGTGGCAGATGGCAGGCGCCAGGGTTCTCGCTGTTGCCGTGGGGACATCAGACGAGCGCGGGGCTGGTGCCAGGACTGCCCAGGTAGGCGCCCTGGGGGTGAACTCCTGGGAAGCTGCGTGTTGATGCAGATGGACGCGCACAGATTCACAGAAAAATGCGCATGCGTTGTCTGGCTGTGAGCCGAGAGGGACTGCAGGGAAGAGCACCCTGGCGCCGAGATCGGGAGTCAGCACAATTCCTCAAGGAAAGGATCCAAGGCTCCCTCCCTGGAGAAGCGGCTGGTCCCAGGGCAGGAAGCACAGGAGATGAGCCGGGACCGTGGCAGAGTCCCCAAAAGTGCAGACGTGTGCGAACTCGAGAACGGCGGCGGCAGATATGATGCGCACTCCGTCCAAGGGGCACAGACACCACCCGCGGATGTACTGGAGGCCAACGCTGAAAACAGTGTGAGCAACCAAGTGAAGTAGAATTAGAATCCAGAATACGAGATGAGTAAATATGAATCGGTATTGGTGACAATAGAAGATTGAATGCATAGGGGCATCTGGGTTAAGTCGTAGGAAGGAGGCGGAGGGATGGCGGGGGAGGAACTCCAGGGCAGACTCCCCCCCGCCGCCTTGCTCCCCAGTGTGGTTTTGAGGGCAGCCGTGCTTCCAGCAAGCCCGGACATCTGAAGTACCGACGACCGTTTTATGTCTGCCCATGGGAAAAAGGATGAATGAGCATCTGTGCAGTTTTAATAAACCAACCTGCAAGAGCACATCGTGAGCCAAAGCATGAACTTTGAAGGAATCTCCCAAGCCTGATGGGAAAAGTGCATTTTCTCCCACAGCCCAGGCTCTTCACCAGGACCATCTAGGGTGCAAACCCATCTGCCCCGGGAGAGGGCATGTTTGGGGCTGAAAGGAGGACCAGGCGGCTCCTTCCTGTGATCTTGGGGCTGACAAGGAGCGAGCCTTCAGCAGGACCCTCAGGGGCCAGCAGGCCGTTCTCCGGCAGGGGAACCCTGACACAGCGCTCACATCAGGCCGCCCATCCGGCCAAAGCCATGGGCAGGGAGGGGAGGCGGAGAGGGAAAGGGGCGGCCCGCCGCTCCATCTGCCCTCACGCCCAGAGGCTGCACCTCTCCATAACTTCCACCAGGCACTGCCGGCTTCTGCATCCAAGACGGACGGCGGGAGAACACAAGTCTGCCAGCAGAAATCTCTGATTTGAAATCCAAAATCCGACCAGGCTCAGCATCCTTCAGCTGGCCTCCAGGCCCTGGACGTGGTGCCACCTGTCTCCCCGACAGGTGCCCCTGGAACCCCCCTCCGCACTGCTGTCTACACCCCAGTGCAAGTCAGGCTCCACCCTGCTCAGACCCGTGGGCCCGGCGGACTCTGCCAACTCCTTGTCCAGCAACACCTGGGCATCCTGCAGGGCCGGGAGTGGGAGGAGGGGGTGGATCTCCTGCATCAGGACAGCAGGATGGGCACCAAGTCCCTATCTTCCTGGTCTGGTGCGCACAGCTCACCCAGGAGATCGTCCCGGGTTCTCCTCTGGAGGGCCGGCGACATGCACAGCAACAGGCCGGCCACACATGGGAACTGAGCATCGGCCACCTGGCCCGAGTGACCACACCGGGGAGGGAAGGCTGCCCAGCGGACACCAGCCCTACAGGGTTTTTTGACAGGCGAACACGCTTCTGGGGTCTCACACAACCAAGATGTGCGATTTATAGGTTCCACATCCTAGATCATATCCTCCCGCAGCCCCCCAGACGAGTTAGGTGCCATTCTTACGTATGACTGTGGACCCCGTGCTTTTGTCCATGGCACGTTGTAAAAACGTGACGGTGTGGTTATTGGTGGAATTGTTTTTACTATATATAACTGCGCTCAATGGGAAACTGTTGGCCTACCACAAAGTCAGTGTTCAGCAAATATTTGCTGAATGGATGAATGAACACTGAGCACTTACATATTATCCCGTTGAGCTGGTTTAGTGTCTGGAGAGGTGGTGGTCAGGATCCTCCTTATTACAGACAAGTGGGCAAGACGGGTTGTGTAATTTACCCAAGTCCCACAGCGAAACAATGTTAGTGCCGCGATTTCGCCCCGGGACTGCCTTCCATAAGCTGGGATCACGCTGGACCTCGACGTCAACCAGACCTCAGATGATGCCTCTGTGCTTGGAGCCTCACTGGGCCCAGGAGACAGACCAGGGCACAGAAGGGAGGCCCCGGACATCCATCTGGCCTCGGGGGTGGATAAGATCTTGCTGGCAGGAGGGAAAGGGCATAAACGTCATAAACAAAAGCTCTGCAGAGCCCGCGGTGCCCTCGGGAAGAGAAGCAAGGCGCAGTGTGGGCTCCTGGGTGCTGGGCGGGCAAGGAGGGTGCAGAGTAAGACCCAGCACTTCTGCTGACGGGCTTCTGTCCCCGGGCAAGGATCTGGATCTGTGCTGCAGGCGGATGGGAGGGCAGGAAACCTAAGTGAGGAGACTGGGGCTTATAAGCACGGCAGGGGTGTGATCAGTCCGTCCTGGATTTGGGAACAGTGACTCCAGCAGCCAGGACAGGGGATGGTGGGCAGGCTACCTCTGGAGGCCGAAGGACAGCCGGACGGTCCGGTGACAGTCCCGGGCCCCAGAGCAGCATACCAGACGGGAGCAGCCTGGGAGGAGGGGGTCTCCTCCCAGGTGGAGCCAGCAGCCGGGGTGGTCAACGGGAGGTGGGCTCCCAGGAAGGAGAGAGAGGACCAGACCCTGCGGGAGGTGCGAGGGCTCTGCAGTGCGACCCGGGTCTGAGGGGCCCCGGCAAGCAGACGCGGCTGGCCCAGCCCGTCGGGTGCATGGCGGGATCTCCGCCTTATGCAATGGGTACCATGAGTGGCATAGAGACCACAGTCTGCAGCAGGTGCTGGCCCCCAAGGGAAGGCGCTTGCATGGCTGATGGGTGGCGTGTCCTCCCCACGCTTCCTTGGGTGCCCCAGGAACTGGAAGACACTTCCAGCACCTTGTGCTCCTCGGGCGTCCAAAGCTAAGAACAACATCCCCCTCTCACTGAGCACCTGCTCGTCCCAGGGAATGCGCTGAGCAGCTGGGGAGGGGGCATGACTGTGTGCAAAACATGCTTAGCATGTCTTCTTATCAGTCGGGAGAGTTTGGGGTCTAGGGAACTTTGTCTGCTCCCCCAAGGTCCCCGTCCCTGCGGCCAGCTCTGCCCTCTGGCTGGTGTCTGTGGAGAATCTCAGAATCCTTCTGGACCCACCTGAATTCCTCAAACCAACAGTCCATCCGCAGGCTTGATTACGAGTAATTCTAACACGTTCCCACTGCGGCTGCTTTCTCTGGGACCCTGGCCGCGAGGCTCAGACCCTGCAATAGCCTGCCCCTGCCCCGGTCTCCTGACTACAGGTCCTATAGGCCAATCCGTCCCTCACCTCACAGCCAGATGGGAGTCTCCAGTTCGTTTCCCGGCTCAAAATGAGAGTGACTCGCCACAGCAGCCCTTGCACGGTGTGGTCGGCGACTCCGGTGTGTGGGTCAATGAGCCCCATTACTTAGGAGTACGGAATCCTAAAACTGAACTGAAGTGCTGATCAGAACACAAGCCGTGGATGGCCCTCGGCCCCCAGGTGCTCAGTGTCGGTGAGCAGGGCCTGGGCCCCGTGACACGGCGGATACCGCCCAGCAGGTCATATGAAGGCACCCCCACAAGAAGTCAGTGTGGATGAGTCTCAAGAAACACAGCCGAGATGCCCTTCAACAGATGAATGGACAAAGAAGATGTGGTCCATATATACAATGGGATATTACTTAGCCATCAGAAAGGATGAATACCCAACTTTTACATCCACATGGATGGGACTGGAGGAGTTATGCCAAGTGAAATAAGTCAACCAGAGAAAGTCAATTATCATATGGTTTCACTTATTTGTGGAACATAAGGAACAGCATGGAGGACATTAGGAGAAGGAAGGGAAAAATGAAGGAGGGGAATCGGAGGGAGAGATGAACCATGAGAGACGATGGACTCTGGGAAACAAACTGAGGGTTCTAGAGGGGAGGGGGGATGGGTTAGCCCGGTGATGGGTATTAAAGAGGGCACGTACTGCATGGAGCACTGGGTGTTATACACAAACAAGGAATCATGGAACACTACATCAAAAACTAATGATGTACTGTATGGTGATTAACATAACATAAGAAAGATGGAAAGGAAGAAAGAAGAAAGAAAAGAAAGAAAGAAAGAAAGAAAGAAGAAAGAAAGAAAGAAAGAAAGAAAGAAAGAAAGAAAGAAAGAAAGAAAGAAAGAAAGAAAGAAAGAAAGAAAGAAAAAGAAAGAAAGAAGAAAGAAAGAAAGAAAGAAAGAAAGAAAGAAAGAAAGAAAGAAAGAAAGAAAAAGAAAGAAAGAAAGAAAGAAAAAGAGAAAGAAAGAAAGAGAGAGAGAGAGAGAGAAAGAAACAGGTGTCAGCGGACACAGGGAACAGGAAGCCATTTATATAAAACTCGCCATCACGCAGGTCAAGCAGCATTTCGTTTGGAGATGAATACACATGTGATAAAGCTAAAACGCAGGGCGGTGTAGACATACCTCATGGACTCGGATAGCACGCAGGATTCTGTCCCCCTGCACAGATGTCGACCCTGAGGGTGCTCCCCACAGCTCGTCCTGGCTCGTCAGGGTCAGAGCCCTGGGCAGCTTTCCTGGAGGGCTGGGACTGTTCCTGTCCTCTCTGCAGCTGACCAAGCTGTCCCTGTGACGGGCTTGTGAGCCCCCCTCCGTGGAGGTGTAAGGGGGGCCGAGGGCCCTGCACACAGCAGGGAGTCTACTGCTGATCCTCCGTCTCCCTCTGCCTCTCCCCCCCACCCCTCGCTGTGTGCTCTCTCTCTCTCTGTAAAATAAATAAATCTTTTTTTAAAAGGCAGTGGGGAGCTTTACTGACAACTAGTTTCCTCGTGGTTTTTTAAAGTTCAGACCTGCTTAAAATGACAGCAGCTGATGAAATGTGGGGCTGCCTTGATTAAGAGCCTAGAGCAGGCGGAACGCAGGAGGAAGCTTAGCACAGACCCAGCGGGCGGGTGGGCCCAGAGCTAACCGGCCAAACTGCCGCCCAGCGCACGGGTTGCAATGATGCCTGCATCCCCCAGTCCTGGGTCCCTACAGAGTCACCCACCCTCCACCCGTGGGCTTTCCTGAACGCCAGTGTCACAAGGAATGAACTTTAAGGTGCATGGATCAGGGCAGCGGGCCAGGCGCTTCTGCTCTTTGTACACGTGAACTCAGGGAGCACGCTCAAGGTGTCCATCTCGAAGGCCAGGAGGTGCGACGCTCTGTAAGGAATCGACAGGCATGAAGGAAAATCGCCCTCCGTGGGGACCACGGCAGGCTGCGTGTGCATCCACATCTGTTCTCTCCTCACGGAGGTGGAAGTGCATGCCGACCATAACGCGGGCCTCCAGAACCAAGGCTTAAACGGCGGTGCTTTGGCGGGCCACGCAGAATCACTGGCCTATCCCAGGGCCCGGCATGGGGTGGGCACAGGGGGACGAATGATGGAAAGAATGAATGAGTAAATGAAGGCATGCGGACCCCATCGCTGGATCCCTGGGTGGTGGTGGCTTATTCTATCCCTGCCCACCACACCCCTGGCCAGTATAACCCATCTTGGCGCGCACACTCTCCATAACGGAATGGAATGTATTGCTGGAAGTTTGGAATTAATGTAAAATCTCTCCCCAACCCTCTCTTCCCTCCTCAGTCTCTTGCCTCTTTACACGGTGGGCCTGGTGCATTAATGACAAGAGGCGACGGAATTATAAAAACAAAGGAAGTGCTGGATGTTTCTACCAGCGTTACAAGTCTTGGGGGACAAACGATAGGCTCAGGTCAACTGACTACGTATCCAAGGCATGTTGTAAAACTCCAACCAGCCTCTGTGGCAGTTTACAGATATGCTATTTCTCACAGCCACAGGGTATCCTGCACCAAAATTCAGAGCCAGGATTTTATCATAGTTACATCATTGCTACGGAGATAGCTGAATGCACATACTTGGCAGGTACACTATGCCAGGATCAGGGACCTGACAGAGACATCAGGTGGTTGACACGAAGAATGTCTCTAACTTTTTCTTGACATGAAATTTATGTATATGCACAGATCTTAGCCATTCAATGAAATGAATTTTGTCAATACATACACTTGTGTAGCCCATGCTCCAGTGAAGACATGAAACGTCTCTGTTGTCCCAGAAAGTTCCCGCATGGGCCCTTCTGATCAACTCCCACCTCCCATGGACAACAGATGTTCTAGCATCGATGGCCATAGATTCGTTTTTCTTGTTGTCGATTGACATGTACATACATGGAATCACGAAGCGTCGGGCCTCCTTCGCTGGGGGTGGTTTGGATCGGGACAAACGGCATCCTAGGGTAAAGATAGGCCACAGTTTATCCGTCGTCTTACTGATGAACATTTGGGTCCTTCCAATTCGGGGGCTGTGATGAATAAAGCTGCTTTGAGTGCTCTTGTGCGACACGTTTTGAGAATACGTGTTTTCATTCCTCTTAGGAAAAATAGCTAAGATTTGAAGGGTTGGACCACAAAGTAGCCATGTATGTAACTGTACCAGAAACCACCAAACCTTGTCCCAAAAGAGATCTGCATTGCACGTTCTTATCAGCCATGTGTGGGAGATGCAAAAAGACGCTTCTGTTTAATTTTAGCCATTGTAAGGGGAGCAAAGCTGTTCTACTGTGCTTTACCGTGGTTATGAATGACATCAGGTGCTGCTCAAGATCACTCACGCATCTCCTCTTGTGCAGTAGCCATTCAGATAGTTTGCCCATGTTCCATTAGATTGTTGTTTGCCTCCTATTGAGTTAGAGAAAGTATCCACGTTCTGGACACAAGCCTTTGATCAGGTACGCATGCCGTTTAGAATGCTCATTTTATTAACTGTGTCATTTCTAAAGGAGATAGTTTTGAATTTGATAAAGTCCAATGTCTCAGCCTTTTTTTTTTTTCCTCGCAGAGTTTGCGATGTGCTGTCCTCTGGAAGAAGCCTCTCCCTACCGCAGGATCACAAAGATTTTCTCCCACTTCTTTGGAAAGGTGTATAGTCTTGGCTTGTATATTTAGGTCTGTTGCCGACTTGCTGAAAAGAACATCCTTCTCCAACTGGGTCTCTTTGGCACCTTTGTTGGAAAGTGGTCGTCCTCATGTGTGTGAGCAAGTATCCAGATTTTCTCTTCTGTTCCATTAACGCCTGAACCTACCCTTGGGCCAGTCCTTCCACACAGTCTTGACTAAAATCCGCCGTATTTCTCCTGATGCTCTCCCAGGAGAACCAGCCAGCAAGGCTCTGCCCTCCCCCATTAGAGGGAATCGCCATGGTTCTTCCTCACGCTTGGTGAGAATCAACAGTGGAACCATCTGGACGAATGTCTCCTTTTGTGGAATGTTTTTCATCATGACCCAGTCCCTTTGACAGACGTGAGGACGTCAGAGTACCTAGTTCTGCTTGCGTTAGTTCTGGTCATGTTGCTCCTGCAAGGGGTCAGTGCGTAATGTGGAAGGCACCTGATTTATGGCCTGTGGGTCAGTAGTGATGACCCCACCCCGGTCCCTGGTGTCGGGAATGCGTGTATGCTCTGTTTCTCTTTGGTTGGCCTGGCGACAGATTTATCGCTCCTCATGATTTTTCAAAGAACTTATTTTTAGTTTTATTGTGTTTTTCTGTGTTCCTATTTTCCATTTCATTAATTTCTGCTCGAATTTCCATCATCTTCTTTCTTCTGCTTGCCATGGGTTCAATTTACTCTTCATTCTCTAGCTCCTGAAGCTGAATCGATCTATATATTTCTGCCTTTCTAATGTATGTATTTAATGCTCTTTATTATCTACATTATATACAATATATACATGGATACAATGGATACACAACATATACTATACACATTAATATATTTTCCCCTCTTAGCATTGCATTAGCTGCATTTCATACATTTTGATAAGTCGTACTTTTATCTTTAGTTATAAATATTTTTAATTTCTTTTTAGACTTTCTTGATTCATGAGTTATTTTCAACTGTGTTGCTTAATTTCCAAAAAGGATTTTTCCAACTAGCTTTCTGTTATTACTCTCTGGTTTAGCTTCTGCTGTGTACTGAGAGCACACATCATACGATTTCTACTCTTAAATTTGCTGACTTGTGTCTCACCGTTGGGAATGCGGTCCATTTTGGTGAATGTTCTACACGTGCTCGAGAAGAGTGTGTGTTCTCTGAGTGTGAATTCTCATCAGTGTTTCGGGTCAGCAGGTACCTCTCCTGGTTCCAAGTGAGTTTCTTTGTCACCGAATTACATTTGTAGAGTTACAGTGAGGTCCTGTAGGAAAGACTCAGGAAACTCCTATTGCCAAAATTGAGACAATTTGACCACCAATAAGAAAAAAACTGAAATGGATTGTAATATATTGACTGTGTTAAAAACCCATGCAATCTTAATGACGTTTTCAAAGCAAAACCTTCATTGGTCCCCTTTGGATGATATGAAGTAGCCAACTCATTATTTAAAAATTAAAACGTTCAGGGAAAATCAGCAATTTATCTTGCTTTTCCGAGATAAACCTATCTCAGGGTAATGAAATCGATAGCGGTAAGATTATGTTTAGAATGTCTCAGCTAAGAAAGAATAAGGAACAAAGAAGAAGGAGAGTGTCACTATCTTGCACTCTTCTGAAATGAAAGACGTACGTGCCGACCGACCATGCGGCTCACTCTCTAACCACCTCACGGGTGCCCCTGAGACCATGTCACAAGACCCTCCCACAAAAGAGAAGGTGAATCTGACAAAACTTCTGTGGTTAACCACGGCCACGCAGGAAATACAGGGGACAAAAGAGCATGTCAGCAGATCCAGCAGTGGGAAACTCTACAGGACAAAGAAAGGATCTAGTTTCTTTAATTTGAAGAAAAAAAAAAGAAGAAGAAGAAGAAGAAGGCAAAGGGGGGGGAGGGGGAGGGGGAAGGGGAAGGAAAGTTGTTCCTCTTTTCAGGAATGTTGGGAATTAAGGAGCGACAGATCGGGCATCTACCAGCGCTCAAATACAGATTCTTTGAAAGTTGAATATTGTTTCCTAAAATTTCAAATAAATGAGTTATCCTCGTGCCTGATCACTCCCTTGGCTTGATCATGTGCGATTTGGGGCTAAGTTTTCGAATGTTTCTCTCCCCTGAGCTCCCCCTAAGCATGTCCACAGGTAACAGAAAGGTCTGCAGAGCCGAGGGGTCCACGGTTAGGAAATATGACAGTCCCACAACAGAAGGGTCGGCGTCCACCTCACCCACCCCACACACCAGGGCTCCTGTTGGGGGAAGGAGCCACAGTCACTGCCTGGCTTTCAGTGACTCAAAGTAAGTTCTGTGGCTGTGGAGGGTGGAGTGTAAGCTCTGAAAGAAACGAATGCCCCCCCCCAGAGGGTCCCAAGCCAGAGTCTTGGGGTGAAGCAGGAAGGGGGCAGGGTGATCTGGGGACACCTGTGGGTCACCCTCTGGGGGGGCAGGGTGACAGGGACGCCTGTGGGCCACCCTCTGAGGATGCAGGGTGATGGGGACACTGGTGCACCCAGAGGGTCTTGTTGCACAAGCAAACCCAAGCTTCTTTCCAGAGCAGCCTTAACAAAGTTGTGACCAAGAAATAACTGCTAATCATACCAACATTGTTCTCTAAAATATAGGATTTTACAAATCTGACCCATTACATGAAATAGATCCATCGTTAATACTGATTCTCCAAGAAAGGTTTAGAAAATGTTTGTGACATAAAATCATTACAATAATTTTCATTACCTTGGGTCTGATTTGTGCCTTGAAGGCCAACGGGAAGGGCTGGGACCGAGCCCTACAGGGCGTGCAGACAGAATACAGTCACCTCCTCAGAGAACCTTCTGGCCATACGATCAACACGTGTTTTATTGCTGTCCAACGTATAAAATAACTTCCATCCCAAAGAATTGTCATTTAACTCTCGACTGATAGATCCATACAAGCTTATCTAGCTCTACCAGTGATACAAATTAGCGCCTTCCCTAAAGGGGGAACCCATTTACATGGGAGTGAAGGAAAACACACAGCATTCAACTTGGGAGAGAAGCAGCTCGTCCTCATGACGATACAGGACCTCAGCTATAAGAATATGATGACTCTTTTCCCTTCTAAGTCATGGGCATGGAGGGATGAAGTAGCAGACACCAGGGTCCCCTGGTTCCACTGAGCTGCAGTCCCCAGGGATGCTTGGGGAGCCTGCAAGGAGCGCAGGGGGTCGGGCAGTCGTCACAGTAACAATGAGCCAGACTTTGCCTTTTCCAGTCCTGTCCTCGGGGGGGTTGCAGTGGGGGTTCCCACAGGCTCCCTGACGCACAACATCACAAAAGCCTGAACGCAGACAGGGGTGTGAGAGTCTGTCTTCTATGGAACCAGACATTAAAGAGATCGGCAGAGATAGAAAACAAAGACGTGTCTGTCATTCCTTCTTTAGAAAATGCACTTTTAAGAATATATTGTGTATTGTTTCTCTTAATTAATAATGTAGGATCTCAGTGTTGGTTTCTGCGCTGGTAAGTATCAGCAGACATAATCCACAGAGACCAAACTCTGTGGTGTCCTCAACAATTTTTAGGAGCATGGAGGGATTCTGAAGCCCCGAATCATCATGAGCCATGGCTCTCTCTGTGGGAGAAGAGGCCGCTGCCCCGTGCCAGATGGGAGCACTCACCTGCTCCGGATGGTGAGGGAGCACTCATCCACAGCAGGTGGGAGCACTCACCTGCTCCGGATGAAGGTATTCACCCGCTCTGGATGGGAGCATTCACCCACACCAGATGGGAGCACTTGCCCAAGCAGGATGGGAGCACTTACCCACTCTGGAGGCAGTGGGCATCCCCAGGGCACCTTAACTCACGGAGACAGCTTTCCTGTCTGAGAAGAAAGCAGGACAAGCTGTTCTGTCACCAAGCAAGCAGGAAGGGTGGTATTAACAGCTCACCTTCCCATCCACACTGTCTCAACTTTCCTGCTGGAACATTCTGTGTCTTCACAGCAGGATGGGAGGCTGAGCACACCTGAGTGTGTTCTCTCTCTCTCTCGTCTTTCCCTTGACAGGAAGGCAGATGCATGCACACACAAAGAATATTGAGATGTATGTTGATGTGTGCATTTAAGCTGACCTGAAAACATCCATATTAGTACATGCAAACTGATCTGAAAGGCTGAACAGCATTTACTTTTGGGGAGAGAGAGTGTAGTTTAAGTCAGAAGTCTTCAAAGTGGGGGACAAATTTAAAATGTTTGCACAGTTCACTTTTTCTAAACACGTAGCAGCCGTGTCATACACAGCTACCTGGGCACTGAAATTCTGGACGCATGTGTTCATAATTTTTAAAAGAATATATTTGATTTATAATGAAGTTACATGTTTCCTCTCTTACAAAATAATTCCAGGGTTCCAATTTGCTATACAGAAAGCTTAAAAGTTGCATTAGTCACAAATATTCTAATTCCCTTGCCAACTGTCAGTGAAATTTTTATCTTTAACCTCAGATCTTTGCCTGACACAGAAGTAGTGAAAAGAAGGGCCATATGCACCCCAATGTTCAGAGCAGCAATGTCTGCAATAGCCAAACTGTGGAAAGAGCCGAGATGCCCTTCAACAGATGAACGGATAAAGAAGATGGGGTCCATATATACAATGGAATATTACTCAGCCATCAGAAAGGATGAATACCCAACTTTTACATCAACATGGATGGGACTGGAGGAGATGATGCCAAGTGAAATAAGTCAAGCAGAGGAAGTCAATTATCATATGGTTTCACTTATTTGTGGAACATAAGGAATAGAATGGAGGACGTTAGGAGAAGGAAGGGAAAACTGAAGGGGGGGAAATTGGAGGGAGAGATGAACCATGAGAGACGATGGGCTCTGAGAAACAAACTGAGGGTTTTAGAGGGGAGGGGGGTGGGGGGATGGGTTAGCCCGGTGATGGGTATTAAGGAGGGCACGTACTGCATGGAGCACTGGGTGTTATATGAAAACAATGGATCATGGAACACTGCCTCAAAAACTAATGATGTGGAGGCGGAGCAAGATGGCAGAGGAGTAGGAGACCTGGATTTCGTCTGGTCTCAGGAATTCAGCTGAATAGGGATCAAACCATTCTGAACACCTACGACCTCAACAGGAGATCGAAGAGGAGAGTAGCAACAACTCTCTGAACAGAGAAGTGACCACTTACTGGAAGGTAGGACGTGTGGAGAAGTGAATCCGAGGCGATATTCGGGAGGATAGACGGCGGGGGAGGGGGCCTCCGTCGGCTGCTTCTGGCAAGTGATAGAGCCGCGGAGCACAAAATCGGACCTTTTAGAAGCCGGCTCCGCTGAGGGATGTCGCTCCAATGGCTAAGCAGGGGGTGGAACCCTCGCAGGACAGTGTGGACTCAGGACCCTTGGGGTCACAGAAAGACCGGGGGAGCCTGAGTGCGGCAGAGCTCCCAGGGATCGGAACGGGGAAGCCGGCTGCAGAGACGGAGCCGAGGCGCGGGCTCTCAGCTCAGGGTTGCCATAGACTGTGATCCGCGGCCCAGTCGGGCCACTGCTCCTGCAGCAGGGACCCAACAAGCGGCAGAGCCGGGGAGACTCCCCTTCCTCCCCGGGGAGGAACGGCGCGGGAACGCACCGCAGGGATCTGCTGGGGTTGGAGACTCCACACGGGGTCGGGTGCCAGAGATAGAAACGCTCGGTCACAGGCCGGGTGAGCACGGAGTGCGGCCGGAGACTGGGGACAAGGGAGTGACTGCTTTTCTCTGTGGGCGCACTGAGGAGCGGGGCCCCGAGTTCTCAGCTCCTCCGGGTGGAGATTGGGAGGCCACCATTTTCACCCTGGTCCTCCAAAGCTGTACCGAGAGCTTGCAGGGAACAAAAGCTCCTGAGAGCAAACCCCAGCAGCTTGCTTAGCCCGGACCGACAAGGGCGGGGCAATTCCGCCTCCGGCAAAGACATTTGGGAACCACGGCAACAGGCCCCTCCCCCAGAAGATCAGCACGAACAGCCAGCAAGCCAAGACCACGTTTACCGATCAAGGAGAACGGGAGAACTCCAGCGCTAGGGGAATACTGCACATAGAATTCATGGCTTTTTTACCATGATTCATTAGTTTTTCAAAGTTAATTTTTTAACTGTCTTTTTAATTTTTCTTTTTCCCTTTTTCAACCAACATCTTATCAATCCCTTTTTGAAAAAAACAACATTTTTTATTTTTCATTTTTACAGTCATATTTTACCCCTTCATAGTAGTTACCCTTATTTTTGGCATATATATATATATTTGGCATATATATATATATATATATATATATATATATATATACACACATATATATATATAAGTTGTTCTCTCTTTAAAATTTTGAGATACAGTTTCTTCTAACAGATCAAAATATACCCTAAAACACTAGTGTATGGCTTTGTTCTAGTCTCCTGCCTGATCACATTCTCTCCCATTTTTTTCCTTTTTTTTTAAATCTTCTTTCTTTTTTCAAACAACTTCTTATCTTATCAATTCCTTTTATAAAATCTTTTATAATTTTCATCTTTACAGTCATCTTCCATCCTTTCATTGTATCAACCCTTATTTTGTACATATATAAGTCTTTCTTCCTTTAAAATTTTAGGAGGCACTTTTTTCTAACAGACCAAAATACACTCAAAATCTAGTGTGTGGCACTGATCTATGCACTAGCCTGATCATATTTGATCATATTCTGTTTTTTTTGTATTGTTCTGTTTTTCTTTTTATCTTTTCTTTTTGTTTTTTTTTCTTTCTTTTCTCTTTCTTTTTTCTTTCTTTCCCTTTCTTTTCCCCTGGTTTCAGGTCTTTTCTGATTTGTATAGAGTGTATTTGCTGGGGACGTTGTTAACCTGTTAGGATTTTGTTCTCTCATTCATCTATTCTCCTCTGGACAAAATGACAAGACGAAAAAAATCACCTCAGCAAAAAGAACAAGAGATAGTACCGTCAGCCAGGGACCTACTCAATACGGACATTAGTACGATGTCGGACCTAGAGTTCAGAATCATGACTTTAAAGATACTAGCTGGGCTTGAAAAAAGTGGAAGTTATTAGAGAAACCCTTTCTGGAGAAATAAAAGAACTAAAATCTAACCAAGTCGAAATCAAAAAGGTGCAATCAAAAATGGGGGCACTAACTGCTAGGATAAATGAGGCAGAAGAGAGAATCAGCGATATAGAAGACCAAATGATGGAAAATAAAGAGGCTGAGAAAAAGAGAGAGAAACAACTACAGGATCACGAGGGCAGAATTCAAGAGATAAGCGATACGATAAGACGAAACAACATTAGAATAATTGGGATCCCAGAAGAAGAAGAAAGAGAGAGAGGGGCAGAAGGTATATTGGAGCAAATAATAGCAGAGAACTTCCCTAATGTGAGGAAGGAAACAGGCATCAAAATCCAGGAGGCACAGAGAACCCCTCTCAAAATCAATAAAAATAGGTCAACACCCCGACATCTAATAGTAAAACTTACGAGTCTCAGAGACAAAGAGAAAACCCTGAAAGCAGCTCGGGAGAAGAGATATGAAACCTACAATGGTAGAAACATTAGATTGGCAACAGACCTATCCACAGAGACCTGGCAGGCCAGAAAGGACTGGCATGATATCTTCAGAACACTAAACGAGAAAAATATGCAGCCAAGAATACTATATCCAGCTAGGCTATCATTGAAAATAGAAGGAGAGATAAAAAGCTTCCAGGACAAAAAAAACCTAAAGGAATTTGCAAACCCAAAACCAGCCCTCCAAGAAATATTGAAAGGGGTCCTCTAAGCAAAGAGAGAGCCTAAAAGCAGCATAGATCAGAAACGAACAGAGACAATATACAGTAACAGTCACCTTATAGGCAATACAATGGCACTAAATTCATACCTTTCAATAGTTACCCTGAATGTAAATGGGCTAAATGCCCCAATCGAAAGACACAGGCTATCAGATTGGATTAAAAAACAAGACCCATCCATATGCTGTCTGCAAGAGACTCATTTTAGACCCAAAGACACCCCCAGATTGAAAGTGAGGGGGTGGAAAACCATTTACCATGCAAATGGACACCAATAGAAAGCTGGGATGGCAATCCTTATATCAGACAAATTAGATGTTAAAACAAAGACTGTAATAAGAGATGAGGAAGGACACTATATCCTACTTAAATGGTCTATCCAACAAGAAGATCTAACAATTGTAAATATCTATGCCCCTAACATGGGAGCAGCCAATTATATAAGGCAATTAATAACAAAAGCGAAGAAACACATTGACAACAATACAATAAGAGTGGGGGACTTTAACACCCCCCTGACTGAAATGGATAGATCATCTAAGCAAAAGATCAACAAGGAAATAAAGACTTTAAATGACACACTGGACCAAATGGACTTCACAGACATATTCAGAACGTTCCATCCCAAAGCAACGGAATACACATTCTTCTCTAGTGCCCATGGAACATTCTCCAGAATTGCTCACATTCACATCCTAGGTCACAAATCAGGTCTCAACCGATACCAAAAGACTGGGATTATTCCCTGCATGTTTTCAGACCACAATGCTTTGAAACTAGAATTCAATCACAAGAGGAAAGTCGGAAAGAACTCAAATACATGGAGGCTAAAGAGCATCCTACTAAAGAATGAATGGGTCAACCAGGAAATTAAAGAAGAATTAAAAAAATTCATGGAAACCAATGAAAATCAAAACACAACTGTTCAAAATCTTTGGGATACAGCAAAGGCAGTCCTGAGAGGAAAGTATATAGCAATACAAGCCTTTCTCAAGAAACAAGAAAGGTCTCAGATACACAACTTAACCCTACACCTAAAGGAGCTGGAGAAAGAACAGCAAATAAAGCCTAAACCCAGCAAGAGAAGAGAAATAATAAAGATCAGAGCAGAAATCATTGAAATAGAAACCAAAAGAACAGTAGAACAGATCGACGAAACCAGGAGCTGGTTCTTTGAAAGAATTGACAAGATTGATAAACCCCTGGCCAGACTTATCAAAAAGAAAAGAGAAATGACCCAAATCAACAAAATCATGAATGAAAGAGGAGAGATCACAACCAACACCAAAGAAATACAAACAATTATAAGAACATATGATGAGCAACTCTATGCCAGCAAATTAGATAACCTGGAAGAAATGGGTGCATTCCTAGAGATGTATCAACTACCAAAATTGAACCAGGAAGAAATAGAAAACCTGAACAGACCTATAACCACTAAGGAAATGGAAGCAGTCATCAAAAAGCTCCCAACAAACAAAAGCCCAGGGCCAGATGGCTTCCCAGGGGAATTCTATCAGACATTTAAAGAAGAATTAATGCCTATTCTCCTGAAACTGTTCCAAAATATAGAAATGGAAGGAAAACTTCCAAACTCACTTTATGAGGCCAGCATTACCTTGATCCCAAAACCAGACAAAGACCCCATCAAAAAGGAGAATTACAGACCAATATCCTTGATGAACATGGATGCAAAAATTCTCACCAAAATACTAGCCAATAGGATCCAACAGTACATTAAAAGGATTATTCACCATGCCCAAGTGGGATTTATCCCTGGGCTGCAAGGCTGGTTCAACATCCGCAGATCAATCAACGTGATACGATACATTAACAAAAGAAAGAACAAGAATCATATGATCCTCTCAATAGATGCAGAAAAAGCATTTGACAAAGTACAGCATCCTTTCTTGATCAAAACTCTTCAGAGTATAGGGATAGAGGGTACATACCTCAATATCATAAAAGCCATCTATGAAAAACCTACAGCAAATATCATTCTCAATGGGGAAAAGCTGAGAGGTTTTCCCCTAAGGTCAGGAACGCGGCAGGGATGTCCACTCTCACCACTGCTATTCAACATAGCATTAGAAGTCCTAGCCACAGCAATCAGACAACAAAAAGAAATCAAAGGCATCCAAATCGGCAAAGAGGAAGTCAAACTCTCACTCTTTGCAGATGATATGATACTGTATGTGGAAAACCCAAAAGGCTCCACCTCAAAACTGCTAGAACTCATACAGGAATTCAGTCAAGTAGCAGGCTATAAAATCAATGCACAGAAATCAGTGGCATTCCTATACACCAACAACAAGACAGAAGAGAGACAAATCAAGGAGTCGATCCCATTTACAATTGCACCCAAAACCATAAGATACCTAGGAATAAATTTAACCAAAGAGGCAAAGGATCTGTACTCAGAAAACTATAAAATACTCAGGAAAGAAATTGAAGAAGACACAAAGAAATGGAAAAACATTCCATGCTCTTGGATTGGAAGAACAAACATTGTGAAGATGTCAGTGCTACCTAGAGCAATCTACACATTCAATGCAATCCCCATCAAAATACCATCCACCTTTTTCAAAGAAATGGAAGAAATAATCCTAAAATTTGTATGGAACCAGAAGAGACCCCGAATAGCCAGAGGAATATTGAAAAAGAAAAGCAAAGCTGGCGGCATCACAATTCCGGACTTCCAGCTCTATTACAAAGCTGTCATCATCAAGACAGTATGGTACTGGCACAAAAACAGACACATAGATCAATGGAACAGAATCGCGAGCCCAGAAATGGACCCTCAACTCTATGGTCAACTCATCTTTGACAAAGCAGGAAAGATTGTCCAATGGAAAAAAGACAGTCTCTTCAACAAATGATGTTGGGAAAAGTGGACAACCACATGCAGAAGAATGAAACTGGACCATTTCCTTACACCACACACAAAAATAGACTCCAAATGGTTGAAAGACCTAAATGTGAGACAGGAGTCCATCAAAATCCTAAAGGAGAACACAGGCAGCCACCTCTTCGACCTCAGCCGCAGCAACTTCTTCCTAGAAACATCGCCAAAGGCAAGGGAAGCAAGGGCCAAAATGAACTATTGGGATTTCATCAAGATCAAAAGCTTTTGCACAGCAAAAGAAACAGTCCACAAAACCAAAAGACAACCGACAGAATGGGAGAAAATATTTGCAAATGACATATCAGATAAAGGGCTAGTATCCAAAATCTATAAAGAACTTATCAAACTCAACACCCAAAGAACAAATAAGCCAATCAAGAAATGGGCAGAAGACATGAACAGACATTTTTCCAAAGAAGACATCCAAAAGGCCAACAGACACATGAAAAAGTGCTCACCATCGCTCGGCATCAGGGAAATCCAAATCAAAACCTCAACGAGACACCACCTCACACCAGTCAGAATGGCTAAAATGAACAAGTCAGGAAACGACAGATGTTGGTGGGGATGCGGAGAGAGGGGAACCCTCCCACACTGTTGGTGGGAATGCAAGCTGGTGCAACCACTCTGGAAAACAGTATGGAGGTTCCTCAAATAGTTGAAAATAGAGCTACCATCCGATCCAGCAATTGCACTACTGGGTATTTACCCCAAAGATACAAATGTAGGGATCCAAAGGGGTATGTGCACCCCAATGTTTATAGCAGCAATGTCCACAATAAAACTGTGGAAAGAGCCAAGATATCCATCGACAGATGAATGGATAAAGAAGAGGTGGTATATATACACGATGGAATATTATGCAGCCATCAAAAGGAATGAGATCTTGCCATTTGCAATGACGTGGATGGAACTGGAGGGTGTTATGCTGAGTGAAATAAGTCAATCAGAGAAAGACATGTATCATATGACCTCACTGATATGAAGAATTCTTAATCTCAGAAAACAAACTGAGGGTTGCTGGAGTGGTGGGGGGTGGGAGGGATGGGGTGGCTGGGTGATAGACATTGGGGAGGGTATGCGCTATGGTGAGTGCTGTGAATTGCGCAAGACTGTTGAATCACAGATCTGTACTTCTGAAACAAATAATGCAACATATGTTAAGAAAAAAGAAAAAGAAGATAGCAGGAGGGGAAGAATGAAGGGGAGTAAGTCGGAGGGGGAGACGAACCGTGAGAGACGATGGACTCTGAAAAACAAATTGAGGGTTCTAGAGGGGAGGAGGGTGGGGGGTTGGGTTAGCCTGGTGATGGGTATTAAAGAGGGCACATTCGCGTGGAGCACTGGGTGTTATACACAAACAATGAATCATGGAACACTACATCAAGAACTAATGATGTAATGTATGGTGATTAACACAACAATAAAAAAATTTAAAAAAAACTAATTATGTATTGTATGGTGACTAACATAACATAATAAAATTAAATTAAATTAAAAAAAAAAGACAGGCAAACCGTGTGCCCTGCACAAGGGTGATATAAAGAAAGCTGGAGTGCTCACAAGAATAAACAGACTTAGGGACAAACATCTCTTTTTTCCAGTGAGATAGAAGTGGCACGGGACACTGTGTACGTGTGATGTGTGCCATGCGTCAGTATGATACAGGGAGGAATCGCCCCGTGAGGGCCCCAGGGCATTAGCTCACACCTCTGTCTCATCACATGGTTGTCACTTCTTTCTTCGGTGGGAACAATTATGATACTGTGTCTCAGCAGCTCTCAAGTTGGCTGGAAACACAGAAGCGCATCTTTAGGGATGAAAACTTAATTCCATCAGAAAATGTCTCACTTCTACACATCCACACACCTCGAAACGGAACCTCGAGATGCAGGTTGCAGAGACTGACAGACAGAGGGACAAGTGGGCATTCCCACCTAGGGTCGAGGCTGAGGACCCCGCTTTCAATAGCGGGTCGAGCAGCTGGTCAGAACAATCTCCACGGTAGACCCAGCATCCAGGGAACCTTCCACCTGCCCCCGCCAGGGTAGACTACACCCTCCTCCCGTGGGCCCCTGGAATGTTCTCCAGGATGGACCACGTGTCAAGCCATGAAACAAGCCTCCATAAATTTGAGAGGAGTAAAATCATAGAAAGCACACTCTCCAACCACAAGGGGATCAAATTAAAAATCAGTAGCAGAAGGAATTTGCAAAATTCACAGATGTGTGGGAATCAAAAAAACACACAGAGAGAGATCACAAGGGGCTCCAGAAAGTACCCTGAGTGAATGAAAACAGACACACACGCACACGACATACCAAAACCGTGGTCTGCAGCCAAAGGGGGCTTCTGATGGATAGTGCATTTTTTTCCCCCGCAACCGTTCTATTTTTGCTCATTTACTTCTCGGGAGAGTCCGAGATCAAATGAGCTTTGAGTATTCTACCAGCGAATAGCTTTAATATTTAAAACAGTTTGGAACTGTATTTGTCTGATTCAGTGCTTCTCACTCAAGATGAGATGCAAAGGAAAACATCCTTCCTCTTCTATTAAGAAAAAGTAAATCGGACCCATTACAGCCTTTCTACCTCATGCCAGAAACTGAGACTCTTTCTCCAAGGCCTGAATTTTGAGATTCATTAGTATAATCCAGACTTTGGGTCCCCTATTAATACGCCTGTGTTACATACTTTCTGTGCTCAAGAAGTATTTTTAAAGTTTGTTTCAACTTTAATACTTGGCTGTTTTTCTTACCCTCAATTGTTCTATTTACTGTGCTATTGGATTTGCCCTGCACCCCATTCTCAGCCGGACCCGCCTTGCTCTGCCGTAATTTTTCTTGTGTTCAGGCTACCCTGTCTTGGAAACACCTCGCCCTCCTGCGTTGCTTCTCAAGGCTAGAGGTCTGATCACCACCCGTCTGGTAGAAGCAGGGCTCAAAGAATGCGAGGCATTTGCTCATTATTTCCGGAAGCTGAGCAAGCACTTTGGTTGGTAGAAGCTGATTGTAGGGTATCGGATAAGAGAGTGCAGCAGGGTCTGGGGGGCCCAGCCAGCTCACCGATTTCACAGGGTGCATCCCCAGCCACCTGCCTTCTCTGGGTTTTCGTGTGGACAACCTAAGGAGTCCCACCTAGACGCACCCCTGGGGCTGTGCCTTTGTTTCTGGCCTATCACCTCATCAAGCTCATTACACGTCACCATTCGGGCCCCACCACACGTCTTCCAAAGTCTTTGAAGCCGTGAGTTTGTCCGTGCAGAGTTGCTGCGCACATTAAACTTTAAGAAGACTCCACTGGGAGACCATATCCACACGAGACTGCCGCTGAGCGCCACTCGAAAGACAATTCCAAGAAACCAGCTCACCATGCCAAGTGAAGAGAGCTTTTATGCTCCCCGTGTGAGCTCAAATTAAGGGGCACGTTTCATTCTCCAAATCAATGGAAACCATATTTGGGGGGTAGGGATCCGTGAACGGCGTTTCACATACTTCCTCAATTGGGTCATTTCAAACAGTTCTGATGGGGAAGGGAATCGGGTATGGTTGTAAATACGACACTAAAACGGGAGTAAATGTATTTTAAAATTATATTTTAAGGAGAACATATAGAGTTTAAAATAATAATGAAGTGGTTAGAGGCACGGGCTCTGTCATCCCAGGAGCCCTGGGTCCCCGCGGAGCCGGGGCCCATTACTCAGTTCTCCAGACTTTCTGAAACGGGTTAGGATGCGCCGTGAGGATGGTGGACCGCAGTTAAGTGCCCTCTAGGTTTTCCTGTACGGGGTCCAGGAACGGCAGGGGAAGCCTGCTGTGTAGGCTCGGCCGACAAGCTGCCTGGCAGGGAGAAGGCGGTGACACCTCACTCCGTCCTTCCTGCCCTGGGAATGAGGGCTCCGCTCGTCCCACCTTATACTCTGCGGTCATGAAGTGACACCCAGAGCATCTGTCTTAAGGTGAGAATATTTATTGGCTAATGTGACGGGTCCAGCACCTCCGCGTTGCTGCTGGGGGAGTTGAGATGTCCAAGGTAGCGTGGTTTTGCTCCAATACACAGAGATGGCACGGGGGACAGCCAGTCTCTCCCCGGGATTTGGGATGACAAACCCACCTGCTGGCCATCACTGGGGGCTCCGCCTTGGGTCCACCAACACCCACCGTGCAAACGTGGGTATCTGTGTCCCGCTGCCCACGCTCGCGGGGCCACCTCCTGTTTAGGTAAGTATGAGCCCCCTGCAACCCTGTGGGCCTGCCCCAGGGGATCCAGAGCCAGGGACCCATGGCTCCCTGCCCACACAGAGCCTTTTTCCAGCCTGACTCCCTCCCTTACCCGGGGCGAGTCCGAGGCCTCGGGGCGGGGGGGGGGTCCCGTGTCAGTGCTGGGGAGGAGATGTTGGGATGTTATGTTTTATTAGGGTCACAGTTCAAAGGGCGATCAAAGTCCACTGCCTTTTGGTTCTACAACAAAATTTCTCCAGAGCAGCTTGGGTTCGTTTGGGAAGTACCCTGAATTCTGAAGGTGATATTTGAGTGGCCCTCATGTGGAAATCTGGATGAGCGGGGACGGGGCACACGGGCCCGGGCGGCAGGTAGAGAGGCACTGTTAACAGCCATCAGCCCCGAGGAAGACGACAGACATTTGGGTTTCCTCCCCTCTGTGTGCATGCATAGTTTTTTAATTAAAGAAATAAGGTAACATTAAACAGAAAGTGCCTAGCCCCTAAAGGACGTAGAGCGCACTGTTCCGTGGGCTCGGCATTGGAGAGTGGAGGGGCCATTCGGCGCGCGGCCCGCCTGCGCCCGCCCCCGCCCCCTCCTGGAAAGAGAACCACCAGGGGCCCGCCCCCTCCCCCGCCGCGCCCCCTCCTGGGAAGAGAACCACCAGGGGCCCTTGTGTTTCCGGGTTTTCCCTCTTCTTCCATTTTTCCTATTGTTCACTAAGGTTTTTCATTTGTAATTTAATTATTTCAATGTTTTAATGCAATTTTAACTGAAAGAAGTGGAGAGGGGCCAATGAGCCCCCAGATTTGGGGGGTAAATGAGTGACAGGATTTCAAACCACACGCACTGTCTCTGCTGTTACAGACAGACGGGTTATCACTGCATCAGACCCTGATGAAAACCCCACATTACATCCTCGGTTCACCTGTGCACAGGTGTCGTGACCTGGTTAGAGACCAGACGGAGGGCTTCGGCCAACACACAACAGAGGAACAGGATGGGAGGCCAGGCAAGGGGGAGGGGGGCACCGAGGTGGAAGGGCCATCGTCCCAGCCTCCGACCTCAGCCCCCGGGTTAGCGTGACTCAGGATCCCTGTGGAAACCCGTCCACTGGGAGCAAGCATGAATCTCAGGCGGAAGAGAAAACATCGTCAACGTAACTGCAACCTATCGCCAGGCTGGGCTCACAACACGACCCAAATGTGGCACCCATCTGTACGGGACCGTCGTGTCCAAGAAGAAGCAGGAATCAAATGGTGATCGGAGCGGGTCAGATAAGAGAGTTACCGAATGGGCTGAAGCCCCTCCGTGTAGCATCTTGGCGGACATGAAACTGGAGGAGAGAGCTGGTCACGCTCAGAAAACGACAGGAGGCTTCTCCTGGAGCGTCCCACACCACCCGCAGTCTGCAGGGCTCTCCCGGGAGAGGCCGAGGGTGCAGGGCCGGGCGTGGCTCGGGGACCACCAGGCTGGACTCAGGGACAGGCCACGGGCACACCATCTCTGAGATGCTGACTCCACGTCTGGGTGGCTCGTGCAGACACCTGCTCGTCTGTAGAGACTTGTCTCCGGGTGGATTCTCCAGCCCGCCTCCCACCACGGAGCCCAGGGGTCTGAGTCAGGGAGAGCTAGGTACTCCACCCCTCTGAGCCCCCATGTGCTCAGCTACAGAAGGAGGGGGGCCCCAGCTCCAGCTCCTGGCTTGCGGGCTTGACAAGCTTGACATCCTACGACAAGTAGGGTGCAGCTCTGCACGGCCGCCCCACAGGCAGGTGGGAATTCTCAGCACAGGGAGGTTCTCAAGACCATAACAGACCCCGAGATGGGTCAGCCCGGGGGGCAGGAGTATCAGGAGACCTGCCCCAGGCGGCCGTGGGTAGGGCGGTGTCCCGGGGTACAGAGCTGCCTGTGTGTCCACCTGAATGTCCATCCAGACTTCTTCCTCCACCAGAAACAGAATTACAGGGTTGACGATGCCTTCCTTTCTCAAGTCCAGTGAGGTCCCACACGCAACTACATTTTCCTTACAAAACCCAGTCCTCAAATTGCTTGCAGACTGGATGGGTCTGTATCCAGAAAGCGGACCAGTGAAAATGGTGCACACCCTTTCCCACGCCCGCTATCTTCCCTCGGGGTCCCCCCGCAGTGCCAAAATCCTATCACTACCAGAGTTCCCTCGCACTGACAACTACCTCTTGCTGCAAGTCTGGGGAAGCGTCCTGGTGAGGTCATAGGAATGGGAAATCCGAGGGGGGCTACTCGTCCCAGCCGGTCAGCTCGTCTGAGCCGCAGCCTGGAGGCGACAGGAGGGGACTCGCGCCCTCAGATCCAGCTTTTCTCTCCCTCACCTCCCAGATCCCGTCCAGCATCTCTGCCTCAAAAATGTAACTCGACACATCTGTCTCCACCGAGCCCGAGAGTCCAAGCCGTCCGTGGTGCCGACGGGGCTCTGAGGTCACCCCACCCGTCTGCCCCTCCGCGCTCGGGACCATCCTCCCCAGGGCACCTGCTCTGCACGTCCGTCAGTCATCCCCTGCTCTTGCTGCACCAGCCCCTCCCTCCGGGTCCCCCACCCCAGCCACCTGCTCTGACTCAGCCACTCTGTCCCTCTCTCTGTCCCTGTGACACCATGTTCCTCAAAACGTGGAGCCCAGACCCGCCACGTCAACACCATCAGCGCCCCCGGGGAGTCTAATTAGAAATGCAGACCCCCCAGGCCCACACCTGCTGAATCAGGACATCTGGGGCCCCGTACTCGGTGTCTCCGTAAGACCCCCGGGGATCCGGAAGCAGCACAGGGGCAGGAACACCGGCCGAGGCCGCTCAGCGGTTCGGTGGGTCCTGCTCCATCGCCGTGCCTTCCACTAAAAATGCTCTTCCCGCCCGTTTGGCACACGTCTGACTCCCTCTCGGGAGTCACCTCTGGGAACATCTGAGGTAGTCCCTCGTTTTCGTGTGTATTTCCTGCTGTCCCCCGGCCGCTGGGAGTCTGAACCCCGCAAGAATAGGCCGAGGCCTGTCGGGTGCTGTCCTCCGAGAAGCATGTCTGGCGCATGCTGTCTGCTATGTACCTGGTGGGTCC
The DNA here is from genome assembly GCF_009762305.2 of Zalophus californianus. Lineage (NCBI taxonomy): Eukaryota > Metazoa > Chordata > Mammalia > Carnivora > Otariidae > Zalophus > Zalophus californianus. The sequence goes on along the minus strand of NC_045606.1, from coordinate 1,161,747 downwards.
TGCTCACCCCACTTCACAGATGAGCAAACTGAGGGTCAGCTGGCCTGGGGTCTAAGAGCCCACAAAGGGCCCACGTCTCTTGTGCACGCACAGTCGCTGGGCCTCCTGGAAACCCCACTGAGGGCTACTTCACCTCCAGACCCACACAGGAAACACCATGCCTCCTCCCTGGGGAACAGCCTGGGCCCAGCGCCCTCCCGAACTTGTGGGACCTGCCCCAGAGGCTCAGTGGCATCCCTGTCCCTTGGGGACCTCAGTTTGGGTTCGAGGCCACCCCACAGTCTTCACAAACATGGGAAGGGCCCGGGAGGAGGGTCCCACGTGGTGGCATCCACGATGGTGGCACATCCCCTGGCATCCAGATGACCCTGAAGCACCACACAAAAGGTTTTAAACATTTTTACACTTTGATCACATCGTGATATTTAACTGTATTTTTCCATTTTTAACGTTCCTGTTAAACCTGCACGTTTTCAGCTACCATTGTTCTCTCTTCCCTTAAAAAAGCATTGACTCTCGGGACGCCTAGGGGGCTCAGTCGGTTGAGCTTCTGGCTTCGGCTCGGGTCATGATCTTGGAGTCCCGAGATCGAGCCCCGCGTCGGGCTCCCTGCTCGGGGTGGAGTCTGCTTCTTCCTCTGCCCCTCACCCTGCTCATGTTGTCTCTCTCTCTCTCTATTTTTCTCTCAGAACAGAGGTGGGGTGTGGCTCGCCGATGAAGCAAGTCAGTCTGGGTACAGATGAGCGTGAAGACGCCCTGACTTCCAGCCAAGCCCTGAGACATCACCGCGCTGAGCTGTGATAGCAGCTTGGGCCCCCGATGCCTTGTGATGAGAAGGGTGTGTCAACTCAGTGGCCTTTTCCCCAAATCCACATCCATGCTGCAATCCTGAGAAAGCACCAGACACACCCCAGTTAAGCAACATCCTATAAACCGCCTGACCACTGCCCTTCAAAATGGTCAAGGTCATGATGGATGAGGGAAAACTGGGAAATGTCGCAGACCACACAAGACTAAGTCATGCGGGGCGCCTGAGGGACTCAGGTGTTGGGCGTCTGCCTTCGGCTCAGGTCATGATCCCGGGGTCCTGGGATCGAGTCCCACATCAGGCTCCCTGCTCGGCGGGAAGCCTGCTTCTCCCTCTCCCACTCCCCCTGCTTGTGTTCCTGCTCTCACTGTCTCTCTCTGTCAAATAAATAAATAAAATCTTTAAAAAAAAAAAAAAAGACTAAGTCATGCGGAGACCAGCAACAGGTGTCCTCGGATGCGGGACGTGGAGTGTCACCCCCGGGTCGAGGGGTGACCGTGCTGGGAACGCGATGGGCACTTGCAAAGTGCTCTCCTGGGTGAGGCCCACTGGGAGCAAGGTGACGTCCACACAAACCTGCAGCTTAGCTAATAGTTTGGTAGCAGGCATTAAGGTCTTCTGTTTAAAAAGCCTGGGGGGGGGGTGGAGCAGGGGGTGGGGAGGTAGCACATGTTGACCCCCGGGGATCATAAGGCACTGGGACAGCACGTCCAGTGGCATGGCGGGATTGTGCGTGACCATTTTCTCCTTGTACACCAATACTTTTCAAATGTCCTAAGATACACTAATTTTGGAACAAGAATAAAAGAAACACCTGTATCTAATGTATTTTATTAAATGTTTATATTAGAAAATATGACACACATAAAGAGAGGTCAAATACAACAAATATTTGCCTTAATGAATAACTGTAAACCAACCCCGCGGAAACCACGAAGCAGATAAAGAAAGGAGTATTGCCAGAATCCCAAGGGCCCCATGGAGATCACTAATTTTTGAAGGAGGCATAGATTGACGGTAATTGCTAATAATGTCGACTCTTTGTGAGAACTCACAGCATCTATGATCTCATTTGCATTTCAATAAAGAATGTACAAGTAGGGGGCACCTGGGGGGCTCAGTCGGTTAAGCGTCTGCTTTCAGCTCGGGTCATGATCCCAGGGTCCTGGGATCGAGCCCCGCTTCAGGCTCCCTGCTCCGCGGGGAGCCTGCTTCTCCCTCTCCCACTCCTCCCTGCTTGTGCGCTCTCTCCCTCTCTCTCAAATAAATAAATAAAATCTTAAAAAAAAAAGAATGTACAAGCAGACTTGTTATATTTAATATCAATATTTAATAATATTTAGATTTAATACTTTGCCTACAAACGGTTGAAATGTTATCTAGGAAAAGACAAATATTATAACACAAATCTTCTGGCATCTGTAGATCCAGATAGTGCTGACTACAAACCCCAAACCTAGGATATATCCACCCGAATAATGCTCTTACCTAGCTAGGATGTTTAAACACCTCTGGGTCTGAGCATTAGTCGAGCCTTCCACCTGGTTCGTGTGGGACAGATATACCGTGAAGCAGATTGAGTCGGTAGGAATCAGAGGCTAAGACGGTGACATGGGTTGGAACTCGACAATGCTCACTTCCGTGGGTCTGGACCAGTTAAAGGGGAAAAAGGAGGGTTACTCTCCATGACAAAGATAAAGAAACAAACACATACTCAGGGCAGACCTGACGATGGAAACACCCGGACATTCATAAAGTATATATGTACTGAATATTTGTTAGATGCCGAGGCAAACTGTACCTGTTGAAGAGGTGAGTGTTGTACAAAACACAGAAAGGCCACCAATGATTTCATAGTCTCGTTGGGATGAAATATACTGATTTTATAAGATATTGAGTATAAGATATTGAAAGTCTTTAAGACAGACAAATTCAGCCTCCAGTCAACTTGGGAAAAACAACAGTCTCCCCAGGATGGGGAAGAAGGAAAAGGGCCCAAGTCGCACGCAGACAGATGAGCTCGCGGCTCCAGAAGGAATTTCATCGTGAACAGAAGCATGGGCTGTGGTCCCAGCACATGGAGGACCAGAGTGGACACCTGGTGTGGTGCTGGGCACGGTTACCACCTTGTGTTGGAGAACTCAGACCCGCCCTTCTTCCGAAAGGAGGACGGTAAGGTTCAGAGGGAGGATGTGACGGGCCGGCATCACACAGTTTGTAAAGAGCTGAACCCGGGACAGATGGGGATGAACGGGGTTGAGAAAGGGCAGCCCTCAGGCCCAGCCTGGCCTCTGGTCTGGTTTGTAAGTGAAGTGTCACTGGTGTGTACCACGCTCGCCGTGGTTGTGCTAAATGACATGGGCAAATCGTTCACGCAGAGACGGGGCCTGTGGGGTATGAGACATCTGGAGCTCTCCAGGAGCGTTTGCTGACACTTGGGCTGGGGCATTTCTCACTGTGCACAGTTTTAAAGCCCCAAACTGAAAGGCACAGTAACATTTACTTTATGTTTAGCGCTATTTTAAATTAGGGCTACCAGAGATCAGTTTCTTACCTTGAGAAGAGAGTAGAAGAATAAAAAAAAAAAAAAATTAAATTAAAAAAAAAGACATTTCTTTCTCTGCTAAACATTCGGCAACACACACTCATTTCCAGAAAAATAGAATCCCGCATCCCAAGAGCATTCGGCATAAGACGGCTCTAGAAAGCAGAAAGAAACATGTCTGTGTTTCAGGCAGTCCTGTTTGGAGGATTCGACGGGAGGCACTTTATTTTTAAAATAGTAACGGGTACGGTGATTTATGCACGTTCGATTTGCCAGGAACGTGCTAAACGCGTCCCGGTATTTTTCCACCCCCAAAACAACCCAGCGAGGAAGGTGCCTGCCCTCTGCAGAAGGACCCTGGGAGGCGGCACGGTGGCGGGATTCCCCCCACAACAGTCAGGAGAGAGAGTCCGCCCTCAAACCCAGGGCTGTGCGGCCCGGGCGTCGGCGCCCTCCCCACCCCACACACAGAACATTCGAGGCGAGAAGACTGGACGCAGGAAAGCACAACGTCCTCGTGCACCTGCACCATCTCGGGCACCTGAGCGGCCCCTGGCGGGCGGGCCCCGGGGCACGCACACACTCTCTCCGGTCTCAGCGGCAGGGGGACAAACAGAGGCCGGCGGAGGGTCAGGAAGCTCTCAGATGGTCCTTGTCCATGACACCGCTTTCCTGGCCTCGCTGTTTCCGATTTGGGCAATCCCCGTTACCATCGTGGACTTGGTCGGTTCCACGCCTGTGCTCCATGGCCGTGGGATGGGGCATCCCTGTGGAAGCTGGTCGCTCTGCAGTGACAGCTCGTCATGGGATGGTCTGCCTGTGTCTTCGAGGTGCCCCACAGCGCATGCACCCTGGACGGGGCAGAGCCCAGGGACGGACAGAGGGAGGGTCACATGACAGCAGTGAGAGGCCAAACCGGCCACCCCAACCTCTGTTTTCCTGCTTGAACTGGAGACCCCACTGCCCAGCATGGAGAGAGAGTGTCTGGGATGTTTCTCATTCCATCCTCTGGTCAGTCTCGTGGGAGACAGTCGTCATCAAGACCACAGACCAGCAAGTAAAATCTTAAGCCGTTAATTGCTGTGAAAAGCTCCATACAGGTTCCAAGAGTGAGGAATGACCAGGGTCGTGCAGAGCTGGATAAACGTGGTTTTATGTGATTTCCTTCTTTCAAATTCCTTCTGTATACAAACTACAAAGGGAGCCCAGGACCTAAGAGCAGAGCTGTCTGCAGGCCATGGGGGTCGGGGCTCATGAAGAGGCTACAGCCCAGCCCAGCCCCCAAATCCAGCAGACTGGGAGGGGAGGGGCCAGCCAGGCAGTAGCCCAGGCTCCTGGGGGCACTGGTGCAACCGGGGTCTGCACCCAGGAGGCAGGCAGTGGGGGCTCAGACTCCCTACCACCTCTGTGGCATTTAGCTTCTATAACCTGTTTGCCTTTTCCATTTTCAAAGGAGACAGGAATGAGGGATGCTTTGCCCCTCATCCCAAATTTGTATCATAATGACAAAGCTCTCCTCTCACTTAGTAAAGAAAAAAAAAATTCCCTGCATGCCTTGGAAATCATAATAACACTGCTTCAGGAGGCTATGATGTCATCTTTGCTTTCTGAAAAAAGTCAACATGACATTTCAACGGGCACCAAAAACAAGAGAATAGCACTCTGCGGGCCCCCGTTCAAGTATGTCCTCCCTGAAGATGGATCTGTTTATCTTTGACTGAAGTCCCAGCCACGTCAGGAAGGCAAAGTGAACTGGACCATCACAGACACTAGCTGTTGATTCGAACCAAAAGGCCAGGCAGGGTGGCGCCACGTCTGAAACAGACCACTGTACTTTCGGTGACAAATCCCCTTCCATCTCCGCCTCTGTTCAGCACTCCGTGCATTTGCTCCCTCATTCCGCACGTTCGTGCCCCACATCCCCGATGACCCAGAACCGAGAGGGGGCTCCGTGGTCCAGGAGGGACAAGCTCGGCCAGCCAGGCCCCCCGGGGACCTGGGGGGGGGAGGCACCCCGAGGGGCAGCCCGAAGCAGCAAACATCATCATGTCTGGCCGTTCACTTAACTACGAGCTACGTCTCACCGTCCTGGAGGCGGGTGCTCCCAGACCAAGGACTGGCACTTCTCGGGCAGGCACAGGTGTGCCCAAGGGACCGCAGGAAGTCCAGGACCGCGTCATCGCTCCTCCACCCCCACCAGTCTCTCCTGCAAGTCCCCCTGTGGCCCCGCGGGTGCCCCTCCCCAGTCCTGCACCGTCTTTCATGAGGAAACGCTCCACCCCTGGCCTCAGTGTCCTTCCTTGTGGGGGTGCTCCAGCTGACCTCGAACCGCTCCGCTGCCCTGACGTTTGCTGCTTTGGTGAGGGTTTTGTCACATGCATGGCTGGCATCCATCCCCTCTCCTTCTGCAGCCATGTCCAGACTGCTCCTTCCTTCCATGCGCTCCGGGATCATCCTCATCTCCCCAGGCTCTCTGCAATACCCCCAGAAGAGACCTCTTCTGCACCCGCGTTCCCTGCCTTGATGTCCTCTTCTCAAAGAGCTTGTCCTTGCCACCCTCGCACACCCCAGACCCAGCGTCACCGGGCTCAGCAGCTCCTCCGTCCGCTCAGTTTCAAACCTCACACCTGCCGTCCCCTGCTCTCTCATGCTCATGCCCTCTGGTACCACGGCTCCAAAGAGATGTCAGCCCCCGGTATGAATTCTCCCCCGTAGACCCGCGTCCTGGTCCCCTCCCCCCCCACCCCAGCTTAGATCTCATGTCCGGCATTAAGATGAGGCAACTCCCTTGCATGCCTGCCTCTCTCACAGGAGCATGGAAACACCCCAAGTCTGCTTAAAAGTGCAGCTTTACTCACGCCAATGCCTCCCTGCTGCCCCCGTGGGAGAAATTCCACACCCATGCCGGTGATGCCAATTTATGTTCTACCAGTGGCCAGAGACCCAGTCCAGATATCTCCCACTGCGCTGGGGGATCGTCACACCGTCTCCTCTCCCCGCACGCCCACAACAACCCCCTCACTCTCATTCCCAGCTGATGATAGTGCTCCCCAACGCAGGCAGAGGCAATGCCAAGAGGACTCTGACTTGTCCACCCCACATGTAGCCGACCGACCTAAATCTGGGCCATAAAAGCTGGCTTCATTCATTTCACCCAGCAAATACTTATTGAAGACTCTTCTAAGTGCTAGAAATTCTATAACAAAGGGGAAATAAAGAGACAAAACTCCTGTTTTCACTGAGATTATGTATTCATTTCCTATGGCTGCAGTAACAAATTATCACAAATTTAGGGTCTTAAGTCAACACAAATTGACCCTCTTACAGTTCTGGAGGGCAAGAGTCTAAAATGTGTCTTCAAGGGCTAAAATCAAGGTGTCTGCACAGCTACTTCCTTTTGGGGTCCCAGGGGAGAATCCGTTCCTTGCTTCCTCCACTTCCAGAAACTCAGCATCCCTCATGACTGGACACATCACAGGATCTTCTCCCTTTCAATTTGCCTCTTGGTCAGCATTTGCAGTGGAATATCTGAGCCATCCTCTTATGTCTAACTATTTTGTGTCTTTGTACCTACAGTGAGTGTCTTGTAGATAGCACAAAGTTGGAGCAATCTTTATTTTTTTTGAAGATTTTATTTATTTATTTATTTATTTATTTGACAGAGAGAGCAAGAGAAGGAACACAAGCAGGGGGAGGGGCAGAGGGAGAAGCCGACTTCCCGCGGAGCAGGGAGCCCAATTGCAGGACTCGATCCCAGGACCCTGGGATCATGACCCGAGCCGAAGGCAGCCGCTTAACGACTGAGCCACCCAGGCGCCCTGGAGCAATCTTTAAAAAAAAAAAAAAAATACATGTTGGAGGCACCTGGGTGGCTCAGTTGGTTGGGCATCTGACTTGGTTTTGGCTCAGGTCATGATCTCATGGGTCGTGAGATCGAGTCCCCAGTCAGGCTCTTTGCTCAGTAGGGAGTCTGCGTCTCCCTCTCCCTCTGCCCCTTCCCCACACTTGTGTGCCCTCTCTCTTTCTCTCTCTCTCTCTCTCTCTCTAAAATAAATAAATAAATCTTTAAAAATAGATACATGCTGTAAATCTCTGCCTTTTACTTGGATAGTTTAATCCATTTACATTACAATAATTAAGACTAGGGAAGAGATGCTCTGCCATTTCACTTATATTTCATGTTTTATATCCTTGTTTCTCAATTCCTCCATTACTACCTTGTTCTGTGTTTAATTTTTTCTGGTGTATTATTTTTATTCCATTCTTATTTTCTTTTCTTAATAGGTTCTGTTTATTTTCTTAATTAAGTCTCTCTTTGGTTATTTCCTACCTCGTAGCCTGGAGATTATAATTAACATCTTAAATATATAACAATGTAGCTAAATAATATCAAGTTAGATTCAATTATTTTATTTTATTTTTTTAAAGATTTTATTTATTTATTTATTTGAGAGAGCGAGAAGGAGAGAGAGAAAGAGAGAGCACATGAGAGGGGGGCGGGTCAGAGGGAGAAGCAGACTCCCTGCCGAGCGGGGAGCCCGATGCGGGACTCGATCCCGGGACTCCAGGATCATGACCTGAGCCGAAGGCAGTCGCTTAACCAACTGAGCCACCCAGGCGCCCTAGATTCAATTATTTTAAAAAACTCTGCTGTGATACAGCCCCATCTGTCCTTGTATGTTGCTGTTGTTGCAAATACATCTTTATGAACTGAGTGCCCACTGACATAAATTTATATTGGCTTTTTATTCATTTGGATTTTAAACCATATAGGAAAAAAGAAAGAGGAGTTATAGACCCAAACCACAGTACCCTAGCTCTTGTATTTTCCTCCATAGTTACTTTTACATATGTTCTTTATTTTTTCACATGGCTTTGAATTACTGTCTAGTGTCCCTTTATTTCAGCCTGAAGGAATCCTTTCAGTATTTCTTATAGGTCAGGCCTACTTGTAATGAACTCCCTCAGCTTTTGTTTATCCAGGAATGTCTTAATATCCCCTTTCTTTTTGAAGGAGATTTTTGCCAGATGTAGAATTCTTGATTAACAGTTAAGGGTTGACAGGACACCTGAGTGGCTCAGTTGGTTAAGCGCCCAATTGTTGATCTCACCTCAGGTCTTGATCTCAGGGTCGTGAGTTCAAGCCCCACATTGGGCTCCACACTGGGTGTGAAGCCTATCTAAAAAAAATAGTATCATTAACAGTTACAGTTGACCCTCAAACGACACAGGTTTGAGCTGCAAGGGTCCACTTATATGGGGTAAATACAGTACTGTAAATGTAATTCCTCTTCCTTATGATTTTCCTGATGATATTTTCTTTTCTCTGACTTACCATACTATAAAAATACACCATATGATTCACGTAACACACAAAATATATGTTGAATGTTTATGTTATTGGTGAGGCTTTTTGTCAACAGTAGGCCGTTAGTAGTCAAGTTTTGGGGGAGTCAAAATTGTACATGGACTTTTGGCTGCATGGGGTGGGGGGTGAATGCCCCAACCCCTGCATTGTTCAAGGGTCAACTGCATTTCTTTCAGCACTTTAGATCTGTCACCTCCCTTCCACCATGGCCTCCATGCTTGCTGAGGAGAAATTGGCTGTTATTCTTATGGAGAATCCCTCTTAATGAACATGACAAATTGTTCTCACTGCTTTCAAGCTTCTTTCTTTACTTTATCTTTTGAAAAATCTGATTACAATGTGTCATGGTGTGGATCTCTTTGTGTTTATTTGCTTGGAGTTCACTGAGATTCTTGGATACATAGATTTATGTATTTCATCCTTTGGGGGAGTTTGGGCAATTATTGCTTTAAATATTTTGTCTCCCTCCTTTTCTCCCGCCTAGTCTTCTGGGACTCCCATTATGCCTATATTGTTACACTTAATGGTGTCCCATGGGTCTAGTAGGATCTGTTCATTCTCCTTCATTGTTTTTCTTTTCTGTTCCGTAGACTGGATAATCTAAATTGAGCTATCTTCAAATTTATTGATTTTTTTTCTTCTTCCTGCTCAAATCTGTGTTCAACCCCTCTAGTGAGTTTTTCAACGTTGTCTTTTCAGCTCTGGATTTTCTATTTGGTTTATTTTCATATTTCCTTTCTGTATGTTGATATTCTCTATTTATTTAGGCATCATTTTCCTAGTTTCCTTTAGCTCTTTGTCTACAATTTTCCTTTAGCTCTTTGAGCAGATTTAAGGTGATTTATTTAATGTATTTTAATAGTACATCAAATGTCTGGGCTGCCTCAGAGACACTTTCTGTTTATTTATTTTTTCTTGTGAGTGGGCTATACTTTCTTCTTTCTTTGTATATGTTGTAATTTTTTGTTGATAACTGGACATTTTGAATATCATAATATGGTAACTCTGGAAATCAAAATCTCCCTCTCCCCAGGGTTTGTTTTTGCTGCTTTTTGTGGACTCTTGTTGTTTAGTGTCTTCTAAACTGTTTCTGTAAGGCTATTCCTTGTCATGTGTGGTCACTGAAGTCCCAGTTCTGCTAGCCCAGTGGTCACCTGGTGATTTAACAAAGAGGTCATTAAATGCCTGAGGCCAACACAATAAGCAGGGCCAGGGGAGTAACACTGAGATGAGGCAATCGGATTCGGCACACTGAGAAGGGGCAGACAAAAGGATCTGCAGATGCGGTAGAACGTGGGTCACAAAAACTCTGGAGCTGGAGGGACAGATTTGCTACAACTCACCTGACTCCTGCAGGAGCTTCCTGCCTGTTCTCCCTGCTCCCAGCTCAAACTTGTGCCACCTATTCTCAACAGAGTAGCCAGTGTGAGCCTTTCAAACACCAAATCAGGTTGTTATTCCTTGGCTCCAGTGCCCTCTCCCAAGTCCTTACCGTGGCCTGCAGAGCCCTGCATAATCTGGCTCCTTGAGACAGCCCCTCCTAACCCACTCAGTCTGTTCCATGCTGGCCTCACTGCTGTTCCTCCCACTCACCATCAAGCTTCTGCCTCAGGACCTTTGCACTTGTGTTCCCTGATATGCTTGGCTCCTTCTCCACTTCTTTATGTATCTAGGCAAATGCCACTTTATTAGAGGTGCCTTCCCCAACTGCCTTGTGTAAACAGCAAACTCAGCCACTCCTGCTCCCCTTGTTCTACATGTTCTCCACAGTTCCTATCATCACAACATGTGTCATATGGTTGTTTCTTTATTTGATTATTATCCCTCTGCATTCCCTTGCCCCTCGGGATGTTGGCTCTGTGAGCAAGAGAGAGTTGTTTTTCTCGCATTTGTATCTCCAGCACTTTGAACAGTACCTGCAGACAGGACAGCTAAGTTCATCTTTCCTGAGGTCACAAACTGAGACACACAGTCTCATGAGACACACAGTCATTCTGTTCAGAGATTCCATGGTTGAGAAGGGAAGAGAAACCAGCACACCAGTGATGGTATTCAAAGGATGGGTCCCATGCTGCAGACAATCATGGGGAGGAATGTCAACAGGATATTCTCAGGCTTCACTAAACCTATAGGGTCACTAGTCACAAGGGGAGCCAGGCAGTTCCCAGCACCATCAGAACGATTCTGCCCTCGTCCTTTCTTGGTCCACATAAAGCTTCATTTGAAAAAAAAAAAATCCTGAGCCTTAAAATTATGTTTGAAAAATAGTCTAAGACAAAAATTAACTCAAAATGGATTAAAGACTTGAACGTAAGACCTGAAACCATAAAACTCCTAGAAAAACACACATGCAGTAAGCTCCTGGACATTGGTCCTGGAGGTGATTTTTTTTTAATGTGAACCAAAAGCAAAAGCAACAAAAGCAAAATAAACAAGTGGGACAGCATCAAACTAAAAAAGCTTCTGCAAGTGAAAAGAAAACCATCAACAAAATGACATCTATCTACTGAATAGGAGAAAATATTTTCAGATCATATATCTGAAAAGGCGCTAAAACCCCAAATATATAATAAACTCATACAACTCAATAGCAACAAAAAAAAAAGATCCAATTAAAAAATAGGCAGAGGATCTGAATAGACATTTCTCCAAAGAAGACGTGCAGATGGCCAACAGGCGCATGAAAATGTGCTCAACATCACTCATCATCAGGGAAATGCCAATCAAAACCACAGTGAGATAGATATCCCCTCAAACATTTTGGGATGGCTTTTCTCAAAAACACGAGAAATAACAGGTGTTGGTGAGGATGTGGAAAAAAAGGAACCCTCATGTACTGTTGGTGGGAATGCAAACTGAGGCAGCCCCTGTGGAAGCCCGTATGGCGGGTCCTCAAAAAATAAAAGATAGAATTACCCTGCGATCCAATAATGCCACTTCTGGGTATTTACCCAGAGAAAACGAAAACACTGACTCGAAAATATATCTGTTCCTCCATATTCATAGCAGCATTATTACAATAGCCAAGAGACTGAGGCAGCTAAGCGTCCACCAGTGGATGAATGGATGGATGGATAAAGAAATTGTGGGATACACACACACACACACACACACACACACACACACTCACACAAATATTCTTCAGCTATAAAAAAGACAAGTACCATATGTCTCTTATATATGGAATCCAAAAACAAAACAATACAAAACAAAAAAAACCACCAAGCCCATAGACACAAAGAACAGATTGGTGGTTGCCAGAGTCAGGGGTGGGGGAAATGAGTGAACTGTTTTTTTAGTTTAAGTACATTGAATAATAAATGGCGGGGGGAGAAAATGGCTGGTCTACCCTACAGGCTGAGTTAGAACCTAATTCCTACATTCTAGCCCCTGCTTGACGGAGCTCGCCACTATCCCCCTGAAGGTCCTGATCCGACATGAAGGAGTGGGAGGCTTCTGTGTGGTGACCTCCGGCTCCAACAGTGTGGAGTCTGAGTCCATAAACACTTGGCCAAAAAGACACAGAGCATCCTCATGACATAAAACAGTTAAAAACCAAGAATTCATCAAGTACTTTATTTCTCCCAGGAGACTTTCTGACATCTCTTTGCTTTTGTGATTGTTCCTTGGAATTAAGTTTAATGAGCAGATGTGATTCATGCCATGTAGTTACAATAATGTGAACTTTGATATTACATTTTTCATTGGCTTCCTTGCATTTGAGATATTTGCACCAGGTTTAGAAAGACTCTTTTCTCTGTTTTGTTTACAACAGATGCTAGAGAAATACAGCCAAGAAGGAAAAAAGCAGTCCTCACTTATCTGCATAACCTCTTGTCAGCTTCTCGAGTCGAAGTGAAAAACAGTGCAGGCGGCCGAGCGACCGCACAGAAATGCCCGGGGGGCCAGCCCCCCCCCCCCAAATTAGACATCCATCCTCCGGTCATATTTTTAAAACCGTCTATATTTAAAAGTGTGGTTCACTCCTGCAAAAGCTGTTTTTGACTATTACAAGCTGATAATGCAAAAGCAAATACCATGCTGTTCTTTATCAAGAGACTTACAGTCTTTAAAAAATAGGAATAATCAGTATTTAAAGGCACCCCACTAGGGATTGGAGAGTGTCTGCTAGTGGATGCGGGGTTTCTCTTTGGGGTAATGAAAATGTTCTAGAATGAGATTATGGGGATGGTTGCACAACTCTGAGTATAAAAAGCCATGGAGTTGTGCAATTGAAATGGGTGCACTACACGGTGCTGGTGTATGAACCTCAGTAAGAGCCTGGTGGGTCAGCGTGGCTGTCACAGTTCTCCCTGGGGCCGACCCAAGAGAGCCCCACACGGAGCTCAGACTTGCACGGTCCCCACCCCCACCCCCACCCCCGCCGTTCCTCCCTGCGAGTGACTGACGGTGTCCAAGCCCGACACTAGGCCTCTCCTCCAGACCACCCCACCTGCAGCGACCCCTCCCAGCTGCCTGGATGCCGTCCCTGAGGGGCTCCCCAGAAGCCTCCGACACCCCAACGCTCAGCCGCAGGTGCTGGCGAGACTGTGACAACCCTCCCTCTGGTCTGCTCTGTTCAGCCTTGCCCCCCAAAGTCCACTCTCGGCACAGCTCCCGAGAGACTCGCTCAGATGCACCGGCAGGCGGCCCCGCCCCCGACGCTGGAAGCCCCCCCACTTCAAATGCAAACCCCACGCACCTGGCACACACGGCGGCTTCGCGGGCACCTGCGCACGGAGCCCACCGCGGGTCTGCATTTCCCTCCCCGCCCATCTCCTCCCACGCACTCAGGATAGGGGGCCGACCGGGCCTCGTGGACCCCCAGACTGGGTGAGTTTGCAAACAAGAGCGAGTCGTCAACAGCCGCACGGCTGTCTCTGAAGGCGCAGGCGGGAAGCGAGTTTGAGGGGGGAGCTGGAGCACCCCAGCGGGGATGGCTCCGAGGGATGAATTGGAGCCGTGCGTGGGTGCCCCCTGCCCGCTCAGCTCTTGGGGGGCTGGTGGGGTCGGCAGGGGGTGGGCTGTGGCTCGGTTTTACACCGAGCACACGAGTGTAGCCACTTTGCCTTCAACTTGGATCCTTTGAGTCTGGGGGTCATTGGGAAGGGTCTGCGGTTTAAATGCTTCCTGACAAGGGGGGGCTCACGTAGGGCATCCCTGGAGCCCTCCACCCCACCCCCTCCCCATGTCCATAGGGCTGCCAAGAGGTCACTGCAGAGCGGGCTGGAGTCCCCACCAGGCCCTCGGGTCCATCACCGAGCACCTCCACGAGGGAGGGTGAAATCACACACTTCGGGGCTCATCCACACCCTGCAGCCTCTCCACGCTCCGCCCTGCAGTCACCCCGCTGTCTCCCAGAACCTGGCAACCTGAGCCTTTGTTTAGCGGGTCCACTCGGGCAGAACCTGGATGGCTCCCAAGGTGCATGGAGGTCCACCGCCAGCTCCGCAATGGGCCTCCCATGCTCCCGGATGCCCAGACCCCGATCCCCACGCTGGCCTCCGGGGCCTTCTGGGGGGCGGGCCTCTCAGCTGTGCCGCAGCTCCACACTGCCTTCCTGTGCCCTGGGCACGTGCCCTCTGGCCTGTCCCCAGCCATATTTCTCGTCCCCCGCAGCACCGGGCCCTTCCTCGGCTGGCCGCCCCGTCCTGGATTCCTGGGGGCGGCCTGAACTTCCGTCTGCTCCAGAAAGCTGCCCAGGCCACACAGGCAGGACGGACGAGCACCTTCTTGTGGGCTTGCTCCCGGTCTTCGGGACAGAACGGTAACCTGTCCGCGGACTTAACACCCCTCACGGCAACGCGGTGGGCGACGCTGGAAAGCTCCAGAGTGCTATAACAGCACCGGTAGCAAGAGCTCCCCAACACTCCTGCTGTGGTCACCGTCAGGGCCCTGCCGTCCTCAGGCCGTGATCACACGGACGGGGACTCCCCCTCTGGGCCTTCGTTCCTCCTTCTTCATGTGAGACGACGATGTCCCTTTCTCAGCGTGAGAAGGGGTCACAGAAGCAGACAGACCATGCCCAGCACACGCCAGCACCAGCATCTCCCCACTTCGGTGTGCTCCCCAAGCGAACTTTTTCCTACCAGAAAGCTTGACTCTCAGGGCAGGGGAGCAGGGGGCGGATGGCAGGAAGCAGAGGGTCTTGAGCATGCGGCAGGACCGGACGTGGCTGGTCTAACGGGGCGGAAACAGGAGGTCCCCTCAAGCTCAGACAGTTTGCTACCTGCAAGCAAGGTGGGAGGAAGCATAGCCAGAGGTCCTTGTGTGGGGTGCCATGAGACACGGGGCCACAGGATGGCCATGGCGGGGGGGGCAGGAAGCAGCTCTGTCCCCTGCAGCTGTGCCCGACGGGGGGGCAGGCAGAAGGTCTCATCCCTCCTCAGAACCCGGGAGGCCATGAGAAACGCTTGAACAGCCTCCTCCACCCGGGGAAGCGACTTAGAGATGGCAGTTCCCTACAGGCCTCCAAGATCGATCCCAGGGTCTGGGAGGACCACAAGACATTCTGCAAACCCCGCATTCAGCCACAGCTCCAGCCCTGCCCTGTGGGCCGTGTGGACGTGTGAGAGGTCACCAGGGCCCCAGAGAGGAGGCAGCTCCCTGCCGGGGTGGAGGGCACAGACAGAGGGGCCGACAGCAGGACCGCACAGTGAGAGTCTTGCTCAGGGCATGGGGCTTCCTTCTAAGGGATCAGGAGCCCCCTGAGAAACTGAAGCAAAATAATCACCTAATCAAGCTGCACTAGGTTTGCTGAAAGCAGAAAGCCCTTTCAAGAGAGCCAATATTCAAATCATCACTCAGTGGGGAGGGCAGATCTTTTTTATTAAATTATATTAAATAACAACAGATTTTACCCTTGGCTCTGTATAACATCCCGGCTCAACTCTATTAATCAAGAAGCTAAGAAAATATTTTTTAAGATTTTTCTTCCCGGGTTATGATTTTTCTCGGGCTGCACTGGACGGCCTGCATTCTTCAGAGTGGGATGTATTTCTATCTTATGAGAGATCAGCTTTTCAGCAAGTATTCTAATAGAGAGGGGGCCAGCCCTGGGCAGGGGCGGCGGCCGCCGGAGCCCTGGTGGCGGGGGAGGGGGGCCTGCACTGGACGGGAGGACAGCCGGCAGAGGGCACGCACGCCCTGACGGTTACCAGGTGGGGGCCAGGGCGGCTTCCAACCTCGCTGCCCCATGCACCTGCCTGGAGTGGATACAAGTGCACCTGAAATAAATTAACAAGCAGGCTCTATACTTCGGCCCCTTTTCCAAGGAGGCAAGGAGGCCCAAAGACGGAGGCTGTGCCGTGTGGACAGAAGGTGAGGCCCGAGTCTGATCCCCGAGCTCCTCCTGGCTGAAAGAGCGCACTTGAGGCAGCTCAGAGACACCCCCCGCCACTTCTTAAACCCCAGCAGGTGGCAGCAGTAAAGGGGTTCGGGCATCTCCCACCACACCTTCTGTTTTAAGGACTCTGAATGCAAAGCCTGAGATTCCTGGAGCCGGGGAATTCTCGGACCTTCTCCGAAATCAGAGCTGCTCCGAGAATCTGAGCACGGGCCCCATGGACGTGACAGCAGTCATGGAAGTCCCCACGTGGGGGACTCCCAGACAGCACCCTGATAATCTAACACATTGCACTGACTCTTTTTAAGATGGATGGTGAGCATAACAGTTCTGTGTCCCCTCACCAGGGTGTGCCGTGGGGACGGGGCATTCCAGAACATTCTGCACAGCGCAGGCCTCCGTGAGCCACTGGGCTGGGAAGCCTGGGAGGACAGAAGCTGCAGTCTGTGTCTTGAAGCCCCCAGGCCCTTCTGCCTGAGGACCCACATTCGGATGTGCACACTCGTCCAGACAGAGCACTGCACCTGTCGGGGGCGGGGGGACGTACAAGGGAAAGGGGATCGAGCAGCCACTTCAGAAAGAGGTAAGCTCCTTCCTCTGACATGGCTCTGGGTCCCTTCTCCGCAAGGGGCCCTGGCCTGGGGGTGGCCACCAGTTCCCACGCGGACGCGGACCGCTGATGGCGGCCCCAGCCTTGGCCCCGGCCCTCCTGGACACATGTCCCCCCACATCCAGGACCTCCCCAAAGGCACACGTCCACACCCTCACCTGCCCCAGCTCCTCAGGCACACGGGCCGGTGGCTGCGGCCCCTGCTGGGCTGCCGAACCCCCACCCCACCCCCTGGCCGGTGCTCTGACTCCCACAGCACTGGGCACTCACGTGGGTCGGACGGTCGGCCTGGAGCCTGCAGAAGACGCTGCTGCCGGGTGTCCCGGCCACCCTGCTCCGGCCGTCCCCTGGGTCCAGCCCAGAGATGACACCTCCAGTTTTACTGAGTTTAACCCAGCCAGCATCTTTGTCCACCTGGGGAACCCGCAGCCGAGTGGGTCCCCAACAGGTGGGTTCCCGCAGACGGCACAGAAAAAGGCGAGTACAAATCTCGCCTCCAGCTGTGGGATGAGGAAGTCACGGGGATGAAAGTCAACGGTGTCGGGACATACAGATTACGGTGACAGGTGGCAGATGGGGAGCAGAGCATGACATCGAGATGTGGAGTCACTGTCCTACACCTGAAGCTGACCGAACATGGGGCGTCAACTGCACCCACATCCAAACGTGTAAAGAAGAAATACATAAATTTGCACTGTGGTTGTTTAAAAAGGCAAGTCCAGAACAGGGACAGCACCTTAAGAGAAACCACCAGGACTCCAGGTTGGGGTGAGGGAGGCTTCCCTGGGGAGCAGGGCCAGCTTCATGGAAGAGGGCTGGGAAGGGCGAGGCTCCCGCCCCGGGGAGGGTCCAGGAATGGTCAGCAAAGAGGAGCTCAGGGAGGAGACGCCAGAGCAGGGCCTCTGGGTGCACAGGGTCACCGAGTGTAAGCCAGGGAGCCAGGACAGTTGCTCAGAAATTAGAGACGCAGACAAAGGGCGTGAAACCCAAAGCGAAGTAAGCGGAGCTGGGGCAGGAGGGAACACTTCACTGGAGGTAGGAGAGAAGGCGCGGCTCGCTCAGGGTCCGGTGGGTCCCTGCCAGGCTCCGGTGCCACGTCAGTCCACGTGGGCTCCCGATCCGCCCGGCCCCTTATTCCCCGCACGGACCCAAGTGCTTTGAACTAACAGAGGTGCTGGACCCACCGCCTCCTTCCTCCTCGAGGGCAGGATGCGGAATCCACGCTTCTCCCCAAAGCCTCGAGCGGGTCTACCTGGCAGCCTGGGACCCTGGCAGGATCGCCGTCCCGCCGCATGGAGCCTTCGGCCAGGTCACTGAACATGCAACAAAAGGAAATAATATCAAAATTCCTGGCAGCAGGTTGGAAATGAGGATGGAAGTCCGTGCAGGCCGCCCTGGAGGCTGGGCCTCTGCCCGCACCCCTCGGACTCGCCTCTTGGCCCTGCACATGCACCCTCCCCGGCTGTCCCACCTCGGCCTCCCTGGACTTCTAAATCTCGGGCCCTGAGGTCGCCCCTCCCAGTGCTCAGGACCCTTCTGGCCACGGGCCCCCTCCCACCGCTCTGGCCCCACACCCGATGCGCCTGGGACTCCTCGAACACGCGATACCTGTTTGGGGACAGGGACGAGGCCCCCGGGCTGAAGGGGCAGCTCAGGGGCCCCAGGTCACACCATCTGCTGCCAATCTGTCTGAGAATGAACGCAGCACTGGGAAATCCACTCACTGCGGACACTCACCGACGAGACAGGGGCCGGCAGCCTCGCCAACCTCTGCCCCGCCCGGGGGGGGGGCGGGCCACGTCCCCTCCGGAGACAGAGCAGCGAGCAAGGATCCCACCATGGCCTGGGGCTTCAGTCGGTTCGCTGGAAGATGGCCAAGGAAAGCGTCAGGTGATCGGACTTGCGCCCACCGCTTGCCCCGCAGCGGGCACGGGATGCCTCTCCTCCGGCTCCCCAGGGGCCAGCAAACTCCGACAGACACCCTGCAGACCGGCAGACCCGCAGACGGTGCCACCTCCCCCTGCCATGAGTGGAAGACACAACTCACGCATTCACACACTCCCCACGGTCGGAGTGGACGACGCTCCAGAAACCTCCATGCACAGCAGGGAAGCTCCCCTTCTCCCTGGAGCAAGGTATGCTGCGTGGTTCACGGGCTGAGGGCAGGTGGGTGGCGTCCGAGTGTTTCTCACCCTCACGCACTTCTCAGCAGAACTGCTGTGTAACAACAGGTGCGCGCTCAGAGAAGCGGCAGAAGTCTGTGCCGACTTCAGAGCCTCCTCAGGAGCGCCGGGGTTCCTCCCACAAAGTGCTGGGGGGCGAGGGCGGCTCCCCGAACCCTGGGAAAGGAGACGAAAAGGAGAGAAAAGCACAATATGGAGCATGACGTGTCCCCATCTCCCTGCAACTCGGCTCTCAAAATGTCTCCAATACTGAGTCTTTGTCTACAGAGAACGGAGTTCTCCTCACATGTGCACTTTTATCAGAAAAAGGGGAGTCAGAGGGAAGGCAAACACCACTTGGGAAGCTCAGGGTAGGGGAAGGTTTCAGGTATCGGGACTCGGCCCCCACGGGAAATGCCTTGCAGCCATTGAAAGGACAGATCTTGCCATTTGCATGGACGTGGCCAGAACCAGAGGGTATTATGCTAAGTAAAATAAGTCAGGGAAAGACAAACACGATATGATTTCACTCATATATGAAATTTAAGAAACAAAACAGATGAACATAGGGGAAGGGAAGGAAGAATAAAAGATAAAAACAGAGAGAGAGGAAAACCGTAAGAGACTCTTAATTCTAGGGAACAACCTGAATGTTGCTGGAGGGGAGAGCGGTGGAGGGGCTGGGGTAACTGGGTGGTGGGCATGAAGGAGGGCGCGTGATGTAATGAGACTGGGAGTTATACGCAACTAACGAATCACTAAACTCTACCTCTGAAACTAATAATACACTCTGTGTTAACTAAAAAAGAAAGGATGAAGTAGGTTATGTGTGTGCTCATAGAGCCAGGGACACACTAGGGACAGGTAGGGACAAATGAGGGCAGGTGAGAGCAGGTGGGGGCAGGTGGGGGCAGGTGAGGACAGGTGGGGGCAGGTGGGGGCAGGTGGGGGCAGGTGGGGGCAGGTGGGGGCAGGTGAGGGCAGGTGGGGGCAGGTGGGGGCAGGTGGGGGCAGGTGAGGGCAGGTGGGGGCAGGTGGGGACAGGTGGGGGCAGGTGGGGGCAGGTGGGGGCAGGTGAGGGCAGGTGGGGGCAGGTGGGGACGGGGGGGGCAGGTGGGGGCAGGTGGGGACGGGGGGGGCAGGTGGGGGCAGGTGGGGACAGGTGGGGGCAGGTGGGGACAGGTGGGGGCAGGTGGGGGCAGGTGGGGGCAGGTGGGGGCAGGTGGGGGCAGGGGGGGGCAGGTGGGGGCAGGTGGGGGCAGGTGGGGGCGGGGGGGGCAGGTGGGGGCAGGTGGGGGCAGGTGGGGGCAGGTGGGGGCAGGGGGGGCAGGTGGGGGCAGGTGGGGGCAGGTGGGGGCAGGTGGGGGCAGGTGGGGGCGGGGGGGGCAGGTGGGGGCAGGTGGGGGCAGGTGGGGGCAGGTGAGGACAGGTGGGGGCAGGTGAGGACAGGTGGGGGCAGGTGGGGGCAGGTGGGGGCAGGTGGGGGCAGGTGGGGACAGGTGGGGGCAGGTGGGGGCAGGTGGGGGCAGGTGGGGGCAGGTGGGGGCAGGTGAGGACAGGTGGGGGCAGGTGGGGGCAGGTGAGGACAGGTGGGGACAAATGAGGGCAGGTGAGAGCAGGTGGGGGCAGGTGGGGGCAGGTGGGGGCAGGTGGGGACAGGTGGGGGCAGGTGAGGACAGGTGGGGGCAGGTGAGGGCAGGGGGGGGCAGGTGGGGACAGGTGGGGGCAGGTGAGGACAGGTGGGGGCAGGTGGGGGCAGGTGGGGGCAGGTGGGGACGGGGGGGCAGGTGGGGGCAGGTGGGGGCAGGTGGGGGCAGGTGGGGGCAGGTGGGGGCAGGTGGGGGCAGGGGAGGGCAGGTGGGGGCAGGTGGGGGCAGGTGGGGGCAGGTGAGGGCAGGGGGGGGCGGGGGGGGCGGTGGGGGCAGGTGGGGGCAGGTGAGGACAGGTGGGGGCAGGTGGGGGCAGGTGGGGGCAGGTGGGGGCAGGTGGGGGCAGGTGGGGACAGGTGGGGACAGGTGGGGGCAGGTGGGGGCAGGTGGGGGCAGGTGGGGACAGGTGGGGGCAGGTGGGGGCAGGTGGGGACAGGTGGGGGCAGGTGGGGGCAGGTGGGGGCAGGTGGGGACAGGTGGGGGCAGGTGGGGACAGGTGGGGGCAGGTGGGGGCAGGTGGGGGCAGGTGGGGGCAGGTGGGGGCAGGTGAGGGCAGGTGGGGGCAGGTGAGGGCAGGTGGGGGCAGGTGGGGGCAGGTGGGGGCAGGTGGGGACAGGTGGGGGCAGGTGGGGACAGGTGGGGGCAGGTGGGGGCAGGTGGGGGCAGGTGAGGACAGGTGGGGGCAGGTGAGAGCAGGTGGGGGCAGGTGGGGGCAGGTGGGGGCAGGTGGGGGCAGGTGGGGGCAGGTGGGGGCAGGTGGGGACAGGTGGGGGCAGGTGGGGACAGGTGGGGGCAGGTGGGGGCAGGTGAGGACAGGTGGGGGCAGGTGGGGGCAGGTGGGGGCAGGTGGGGGCAGGTGGGGGCAGGTGGGGGCAGGTGAGGACAGGTGGGGGCAGGTGGGGGCAGGTGGGGGCAGGTGGGGGCAGGTGGGGGCAGGTGGGGACAGGGGGGGGCAGGGGGGGGCAGGTGGGGGCAGGTGGGGGCAGGTGAGGGCAGGTGGGGGCAGCTGGGGGCAGGTGGGGGCAGGTGAGGGCAGGGGGGGCAGGTGGGGGCAGGTGGGGGCAGGTGGGGGCAGGTGGGGGCAGGTGGGGGCAGGTGGGGGCAGGTGAGGGCAGGGGGGGCAGGTGGGGGCAGGGGGGGGCGGGGGGGGCAGGTGGGGGCAGGTGGGGGCAGGACGGCTGGGTTCTCCTGAAGCAAACCTTCACACATCCCAAAGGGAATGGCTGCAGCCCATTCTGCTACTCTGAGTGAAGAATCCCTTTGGCCTTCAGGAACCTGGAGAGTTCAGCGTCCTTGTTGGAACAACAGACGGGAGCCCTGTGGGCTAAGAACTCCTTTCCCCCAAGAATATGAATTTTTAATGCCCTGTCTGAGAATGAGGTTCTCACTGGAAGTCCGGCCTCGTGGAAGGGCAGCAGCGTACAGACACCTGCACTTGGACACCTGAGGACCTGCTCCCACCCGCTGCGCCGCTCCGCGGACTTAGCCACCTGTGCGGAGTCTCTTCCTTAGACTTCAGTTGAACGAAAACCTGTTTATCCTTCAGACGGCTTCTGTAACAAGAGCAACAGTGCTTGCCCTTCAGGACTCAGAAGATACAGCAAACAAACGGACAGTCGAGGGAAAGGGGCTCCATTCATCCCACTAGCAAGACGTCCGGCAAAATACTCCGGTGAGTGCAAGCACGGACTGTCCTTGGGGAATCTATGATCGTAGGCACCCATTACCTCCTGGAAATATCTCCGTGGAAATAAAAACCCTTAGATATACAATTGTACTTCCTGCTTTTTAAAATGTTTTTGAAGGGTAAGTCGGCATTTTAATGTCTTTGAGCTGAACTTAGGGGACTCCACAGTATTTGATATTTCCCAAGACCCGAGTTTCCACGTCTGCTGTGGGACCACAGAAAGGTACTCGTTTGCAAAAAGAGGAGAAAAGCGTTGTTCCCTTCTCAGTGGTTACTCCTGAGTGGCATCTGTAGGGCCCTTCGGAACCAACCTTCTCTCCCACCTGGGAGCCAGCAACCAAAGATGGACAAAACGCCTTCATTCAGCCAGTTCTAGAGCCACAATCAACCAGCACAGGTGGCCAGATTCCTCTTGCTTCCAGCTTCTCTGGAAGCTGGAAGTCCCCCCACAGTGGGATTTTGCTGGCGGGTTCCGACCCCCCACTGAGAGCACTTCTCCCGGACAGTTGCTACAGAAAACAAAGTTGTAACTACTTACTGGAGGGGTCCGCGGGTGGTGGGTTTGTGAGCAGAACCCTCAGTCTTCTAGAGCCTTGTTCTTGACCTCAGTGCACCCTCCCCAACAGCGCCCTGCGGGCAGAGGGAACACGCCAGATCCTGATGGCTGAGGACTAAGAGAAGGCTCCCGTCCACCGGACAAAATGAGGTGTTTGAACCAGCTTTCTGATTAATCTGATACATTAACATGGTGTGACACTGATTTATAACAAGGAACGTATATTGTCCCAGTTTGTCCCAGTTTCCGACACAGAGCTCCTAAAACCCTTGGCATTTCCTAAGTGGAGGAGCAAAAAGATGTCTCTTGTGAGGCTAAGGAGGTGATGTTTTAAAGAGCCTTAGGACAGGGGTCTGGTTGCCAGGGGAACCATCAGGTGATTAGAGCTTGGCATTTTTCAACCCCACCCCCGCCACCTCTTGTAATGAAACCCTCATAAAAACCCAAAAGGACAGGGTCTGGAGAGTTCCTGGGTTGGCGAGCAGGTGGAGATGTGGGGACCGTGGCCCATGTGTGTGGGGGGGCATGGGAGCCCCGAGCCACCTCCCCAGACCCCGCCCTGGGCAGCCCTTCTGTCTGTTCCTGCATTAACCCTTTCATAACAAACCGGTGATCTAGGGAGTAAACCGTCTCCCTGAGTCCTGTGAGCGGCTTCAGCGGCTCCATCAAACCCAGGGAGGGGTCGTGGGGACCTCTGGTCTGTGGCTGGTGGGTCAGAACCCAGGTGACAGCCTGCACGTGGGGCTGGCGTGGGGGAGGGCGGTGCTGGGGGACCGACCCTCGACCCTTGACCTGTGGGTCCGGCTCTGTCTCTGGGTAGATGGTGTCGGGGTCGAGGTGGATTGCAGGAACCCAGCTGTCGTTCGAGGGCTGTGCGGTGCGGGAGAAACCCCCAACATAGGGACTGGTCATCGGAAGTGGAGCTGGTGTCAAAATGCTACGTTAATGATTGACATTAATTGGCATGAACATATTAACGTATTGATGACTTTGGAAAAAATGTCAACAATACAAGTTACTAATTATAGAATAATTTTTCTTAGAGTTTCTTAAAAATGGTTAGTGGGATGAGTATTACTGAGTCACCGTAACGTCTTTTGTGACCCGATGATGTAAGCACACGCGGGTCGAAGCCCCAAGCTCTGAGCGCCTGGCTCACAAGGTGGCCTCCAGCAGTCGGGCAGACCACGGAGCCCGGGGTCTGTTCTGAGGACTGGCAGCTATAACCGAGCATGCCCTCCAGACCACACAGGCCCTGATCATGGAGGGTGCCCAGGGCTCGCAGGATAACCCTCCAGGGCTGACGTCCTAAAGGCTGGTGCGGGTTGGTAATGCCAGGGAGCAGGCTCTCTGGGAAGGAGTGTGTGAAAGCAACATGTGGGTAGCGTGACCCCACTTTAGGGAAGCTGTGTGCCCACAAACTGGTCCGAATGGAGAAGAGTGTCAGCCCTAAGGCCCCCAAAAGGCTGTGTGAGCTCGGCCACCCCAGAGATGGGGACCCACGAACGACTCGAGGGCCAGAACCCAGGGCCAACACAGGTGGGCCAGGGGCAAAGTTCTATGAGACACGCCTCCAGAGCCACTGGGGACGGAGCAAAGAGACGGGTATTCGGAGGCCCCACCATGCAGGGTCGGGGAAGAGAGACAGGCCGGACGCCAGTCCCTCCTGGCCCCGCATGGTGCCCTGCCCTGAGAGACTCTGCCTTCACCTCCCCTACCCAGGCTAGTCCAGACACAACCTGTGACCTGGGCCCCCAGCCTCACTCCAGGTGACCAATGCCATCTGTGCCCCCCGAAGGGCCTCCAAATACTGCTGCCAAGCCTCCTCACACCGCCTCCATGCTTCACCACTCATGTCTGAGGGATATTTTTACTTTGAACCCCCTGTGGGGAGGTGGGGTATTGTGGTTAAGGCCCCAAACCTGCAAACGTGTCCAGGTTGGGGGTCTGCAGCACAATAGCCAGAGCCCTGGACGCAATGGGGAAGTTCAATGCGGGGACCCCCAGTCTGGTGCACCCCCCCCCAGGAGAGGCCACAGGCAGAGGCTGCAGGGTGTGGGGGGTCTTGCAGGGTCATCAGCTTGAAAGAACTTTGGCCTTCAGAGCAGTGGGATTTGGACTTGTCCCAAATCCTGTCTTTGGGTTCCTGTCTTTAGTCAGGCTGACCGGAATCCCAAGTGCTCACAAGTTTGGAATTTAGGCAAAGTTTGGGGTTCCTTCAGAGACCTGTCATCTTACTCTGGTCCAGCAGCACCGAAAACCACACTGGGGGAAAAGCCCCGCATGGCCGGTCCCCTCGGCCTGCCTCCGCTGGGCTGGGGATGTGCTCATTCCTTCTGAGTTTGTTAGAGAAGCTACCTGCTCTTGCTCTTGGTTTATTTTATGTACTTTGGTGTTTCTTTGCATGCTAGAAGCTGCTGAATTCGTGAAGGCAACGATGCCTTGTTTTAAATAATCTCCTGTTACCCTGAGACTTTAGCAACAAGCAGGGGAAAGGGGGGGGCATAATCGCAAGTGTTGACACAGGTTTTCCTTTTTTAATTCCCTCCAACTAAAATTAATGATAATTACTTCCTGTATCTTGACAAAATACAACCGAATTTTGGCTATTAAAATTGTTTTTGACTGGAATTGATGCTGGCACTTTTGCCAATCTTGATAATTACTGCTCCGTTGTGGCCTCAGCTAATACTTTACTAAAGTAAAAACAAGCGATATAATCAGAAAATGTGGATCTGTGTGTTCATCATACACGTGAGCGTGCACACACACTCCCAACAGCACTCGCTCACAGGCTCATGCAGATACATGCACACGCATGTGCACACACTCACACCCACACACACAGTCCTCGGGGAAAGTATCTCACATCAGAAGTCTTTCCCACTGCCTCGCAGAGACACGGCATCTCGTCCAACGACAAACGTTCCGCCTACTCTTGAGAAGCAGCTGATGTGCCCACGCAGCAGGGAAAGGCTTAATTCGGAACACCTGCTCCATCACCCGACACCCCAGGTTCCCTAGCCAGCCAGGACCCACACACAGGAGACACTCTCCCCAGTCCCCGGGACGCCGGACCCTCCCAACCACACACAGGTGCATCTGCGGTGAGCAAGTCACTTGGAGAGGATCCCCCTTGACATTCTGATGTGTGCTTGGCTAAAAATGCCCCCCACATCAACACAAATTCTCAAAATAGCAGTCAGGGGCGCCTGGGTGGCTCAGTCGTAGGGCGTCTGCCTTCGGCTCGGGTCATGATGCCAGGGTCCTGGGATCGAGCCCCGCATCGGGCTCCCTGCTCCACTGGAAGCCTGCTTCTCCCTCTCCTGCTCCCCCTGCTTGTGTTCCCTCTCTCGCTGTGTCTCTCTCTGTCAAATACATAAAATCTTTAAAAAAAATAAATAAATAACAGTCAAAAGGGAACAAACAGATGACCTGCCCCCTGGGTTGGGCCCTTGTAACTTTGCTCTCACCATACACTAGGGAGCCCCAGGCACCCACAGAATCCCGGCAGAGGCCTCTGTGGTCTGGGACTGCTGTAACTCAGCCCTCCTGCCCCCACCCCAGCTGCAGGCAGTGAGGCACCATTCCTTTGCTGTGCATGGGCACCCCCAGAGAGCCGGTTCTCCCACTCAGGGTCACTGCTGCCCACCCCGGGGTCGCTCTGCCCCCCTCCATCAGGGGCAGGTGGCCCGTGCAATAAGAAACATCAAAGAATAGCCCATGAGCCTTTGTAACTAAGCCCCATGGGAAAACCCATCCCACAAATGCCCAACTCCTTGCCCGGCTTCACCCTGTAAATATCTGGCTTCCTTTTTTATCCTACATCCTCAAACTCAGAAAATAACTGCAACATCCCCAGTTTGGTGAAGAACAGTGGTCTCTGCACTGAGAAGAACTATTTGCAATCACATTGGAAAACAACATATAGGAGGTTAGGATCACGGAGAGATGGAGAGGTCAGCGTGCACTCCGGGCTAGGAAAACACGGAATGCGCCCCTGGTGTTGCAACCACCCACATCATTTTAATGGCCTTTTCAGAGAGGCTCCCTGGGTCTGATCCCTCACCTGTAGAACTCACAAAATGCTGCAGGGATTAAATATTACAAACCAGCTGAGGTGTCTGGCACAGAGATGGGCATGTCCAAGCATCCCATGAGCAACTGATCTTGCTTTTACTTCCCCATATCTGCCCCCCATGATTCAGCTGCCAGATGATACAGCAGCAACCCACACTGATCCCAACCCCAAATCAAGGCTCAGGCTTCCCCCTGTTGCCCCTGATTTTTATATACCTGTGTCATCTGGACGGGAAAGGCACTGAGGGCTTCTACAAAAGGAAAAGCTGTGTCTTCAGGACGTAACTCCGTGTGGCCCAATGACGACGCAGGGTTGTCGGGAAGACCAGTCATGGGACAGTGGACCTCGACCAACCGAGTCTGAGCTGCATGGGTCCACTTACACAGGAATTTTTTTTCTATAAATACCGTACAGCACTGTAAATGTATTTGCTCTTCCTTATGATTTTCTTGATAACATTTTCTTTTCTCTGACTTATAATTGTAAGAATATAGTATATAATACATATAACATCCAAAACACGTTAATCAACTGTTTTTTGTTATCTATAAGGCATTCAGTCAACAATAGGCTAGTAGTAGTTAAGTTTTGGGGGGAGACAAGAGTTATATACATAGAGGGTCAGCACCCCAAACCCCTATGTTGTTCAAGAGTCAAGTGCACACTGAGTTATGATTTCTCACCTATCAAATTGGCAAAAACCCAAAAGACTGATCACCTACAACAAGGTAAGACAGAGGGACGTGCTTTCTCACGTACACCTACGGAAGAGGTAAAATGGCTCAGCTCCTGCAGAGGGGAAGGGAGGTAAACCACACGTGCAGTTACCTTCTGACCCAGCAGTGCCACATCTAGGAATATTCCGGCAAACGTGTTAGAAGACAAATGCACAGGGCTACACATGGTAGCCCTATTTTACAACAATACAAAAAGAAAAAGGCCAGAAAAGGAGAGAGTAGAAGCAGCCCAAATGTACATCCCTCGGGAGCTGGGCGACTTTTCACACTGCACGGGATGGAGAGCCAGGCACCTGTACTGATGGGTGGGTTATCTGCCTCAAGGTGGGATGTAGAAAATGGAAAAAGACCATCACTCCCACCCAAACAATATGAAATGAAAATGCACTTCTAAACAAAACAATATTTTATTTAACCCCTTCAGAAATATGCAGATGCAAAAGAAAGTCTAAATTTACTAAATTCTAGAAGGTTCTAAACCCTTCCCCCATGAGAAAAGACCAGTGGCCACTTGCTCCCTGAGATCACCGCAGAGCAGAGAATGAACAAGTCTGCCAGGATGAGGAGATTTAATGCATTGGTATGTGGGGGGCTGGAATCTGGAGGACCCCGAACACAGAGCCAGCTCACATGTCCCGCCAACTCTCCTACTCAAGAATCTGGAGAGAGAGCAATCTCCACAGTTCTGAGGTATTTAGAGCCAAAGGTTTTACTACAGAGAGGAATCTGGTGTGGCCCTCAAGGCGTTTGAGACCAGAGATGAATTGCAACTACATAACGTGGGGACCCACCATGGCCCCCCTGACTTTGGATGGACCGCAGTGAGGGCTGCTCACTCTGGCTACCTAACAAAGCACAATGCACATCCTCCCCACTGTCCTTTATATTGAAAGTCAAGCATAGAATAAAACTTATCAGATACTCAGAGAAACAAGAAAACGAGACCCTCCCCCACCCCCATAAAGAGTAAAACAGTTATAGAGCCACACTGAGAAATAACACAGATTTTGAAATTAGCAGGATTTTATTTTTTTATTTTTTTAAAGACTTTATTTATTTATTTGTCAGAGAGAGAGACAGAGAGCACAAGCATTGGGGAACAGCAGGGGGAGAGGGAGAAGCAGGCTCCCCACTGAGCAGGGAGCCCAACCTGGGACTCGATCCCAGGACCCTGAGATCATGACCTGAGCCCAAGGCAGACACTTAACTGACTGAGTCCCCCAGGTGCCCCAGAATTAGCAGGATTTTAAAATAACAGTTACAAATATACTAAAGTAATTAAAGAAAAATATGAGAATGGATTAAAAGATGGATAATTTCAGCAAAGAAATGAAAACCACAGAAAAGATCCAAATGGAAATTCTAGAATGAAAAAGATATAATAACCAAAATTAAGGAAACATTCAGTTGGTTTAATGGAGGCTGAACAAAACAAAACAATCAGTGAACTGAAAAATAAATTAATAGAAAGGATTCACACCAAAGCACAGTAAAAACAAATAGATCCTGTCACAGACGCAGACAAAGTCCAACACTCTGGTATAACTCAGTTGTGTTCACAGAAGGAGAGAGGCAATAGAGCAGAAGTATTTAAACAGAAAACAAGCGAGAACTTCCCAATGCTATTCGTCATCAGACCAACAATTCAAAAGCTCAACAAATCCCATGGTGGATAAACACAGAAAATCTACACCAAGCTACATCCTAGTCAAACGTCTGAGAACCAGAGAAACTGGTTAAAAACACCCAGAGGGAAAATAATTGTATTCTGTGCAACAACAAAAAGAATGGCAGGTGGCTTTTCCTAAAAACAGGAAACCAGAGTGAAGAAAATGAAATATTTTTTCAAATGCTGAAGAACATTTCCAACCCTAAATTCTATAATTAGCAAACATATCCTTCAGAAATGAAGCTGAAATAAATCATTTTCAGAGAAAAAGAAAGCTGAGAGAATCCCCAGCAGCAGGTCTACACTGAAAAAAATACCATGGGGAAACCTTCAGGCCATCAGGATCATCCATGACAAAAGCACAATTCTACTAGGAGGAACACAAGGCACCAGCAGGAGTCAACTGTGGCCAAAGATAAAACGTAAAAAGATATATGTAAGACTATTATTCTTTTCTTAAGGTCTTATTTTTTTTTTAGGGGGATGTGGAGAGAGAGCATACAGGGGGCGGGGCTGAGGGAGAGGGAGACAGAGAATCTCTCCACGGTGAGCAACGAGCCTGACTCGGAGCTCAATCTCATGACCCTGAGATCATAACCTGAGCTGCAATCAAGAGTCGGATGCTTAACCGACTGAGCCAACCAGGCGCCCCAAGACTATTACTTCCTTAAAGCAAAAATCATAACACTGTGCTGTGTGTTTTATAACATGTGCGTAAGCCAAATATATTACCTCAATAGCACAAGAGTGGGGGCGGTCCTGGTAACAGAATTGTTGTTCTAAAGCTCTCACATCTTACAGAAGTGGTCCAATATTAACCCACGGTACTCCGAGAAAAGTGTAGCATGGTGACTGTAATCTCTAAAATCAATGATCAAAAAAATACAAAAAAGCCAACAGAGGACATGAAGTGGAATACCAAAAGATATTTAATGAATCCAAAGAATGTAGAGAAAGAAAAGCAGGACAAAGATTCAATGGGACAAAGAGAAAGCAAACAGGAAAATGGTAGGCTTGGCCCAATCCTGTAGATGACTCTATTAAATGTTAATTAACAAAAACCAGTCCAATTAAAAGACAGAGACCATTGGACTGGGTTCAAAAATAAAAAGCAAGACCCAACTACCTGCTATATAAATGATGAACTTTAAATATAAATGCACTACTAGGTTTAGATTAAAAGGGTGGAATATACATACCTGATAAACACTGATTATAAGAAGCCTACAGATAGAAAACTGAAGGAAGAAATCAGAAGAATTATGAGACTAGATCCAAAGGAAAACTAACTGTATTAAAACAAGAACACTAACACGTTCTGGGGCTCGGAGTCTACGGACAGAATTAAGAGACGTACCAACAATGGCCCAGAAATCAGGAAAGGCACAAACAGAACTAAAACATCCGGATGTGCTTTCAATGCACAGAACGAGGATCAAAGCACCAGCCAATCCGAGATCTGTATAAATGAAGAAGACCTTTGTAATTTCTAGGGCGTACTGCAAAATAACTAAAGAATAACTCTGAACGAGTAGGAAGAAGTAAAAGTACAATCGCGAAAATTAACACCCAGGACACCACGTCTGACTACGATGGAGTGAGGTTTCCCCAGCTCCTCTACCAGCCACTGACCACAACTGACCTGTGGAGTAACCACAGCCGGCCCGCGTAGAGGGGAGCCAACTCATGGAAAGGTTGCCCACAATGGGGTGTTTCCTGGTGTAAAGGCTCCTCTTTCGTCTCTGGTGTTGCCCCAAGGGCAACCCCAAGCACAGAAGGTGCAATGCTGGCTTTCTAGCCAGAGGAACTCAGGGAAAGCGCTCCTAAAGCCAAGAGAGTTGCAGGAAATGCCTGTTCTCTTCCATTCTTTTCCCTCTGAGCTTTGCCCAAAGACGTGGCCCCATCTTGGAGCAGCTGCAGCACAGAGAACCCAAACTGCAGGAAAAGCCACCTGGCTTCTGGCTAGAGACGAGGAAAGGGACCTCTGTGGGCCAGAGGAGGTGGGCAGCCCCAGAGAAAGGCTGGCGTGGCACAGACTGCCTGCTTCTGAGTACAAACGCGCCCAAGTCCTAGGCAAAGCCCAATGGCACACAAGTGGGAGGGGCTCAAGGCAGCATAGCAAATACCTTGTGATTCGGACAAGGGGAAGACCCAAGGCAGCGCAGCAAAGCTTGAAAAGCAGAGCGGAGATTAGCATTAGAACCACTGGCCACAGATGGCGAAACAGAACTGTGGTTGATAACCAAGCTGATATCCCCCTAAGAGAAACAAGCAAAAGCATCAACATTCTCCAGAAGATGATAAATAACAGGACCCTGCACGGAGAGTCTGGGGAATGTAACATTCCTCACGCAGGGGAAAGAGTTAGAAACACCAAGAAAATACGAATACATCTCGAGAGGAAAGACAGTGGACAAGGGAAGGCCAGCCTCCAGACAACCCGGACGCAGAAATGATCAGACTTACTGCAACTACTACCACCACGCTCTGCGAGGCCAAAGGGAACGCTCTGAGTGAAAGAAAAGTAGAAGTTCTCACCGATGATGGGAATTGTAAGAAATAACCCACTGAAAACTGGAGAAGAGAGAAATGCAGCATACAAACTAAAAATGCCCTAGATAAAGTCAGGCAGGTTTGCCACGTGGCCAGATGCTGACCCAGATGTGGGCATGCGTACCTTGGGACCTGTGGCTGGTCACTAATGGGAACGTATGGTTCATCCCGCTCTGAACTTGAGTACGTGCCCTTCTGAGCGCCCCTGAGGTCCGCATCAGAGCCAGGGCGCCCAGGAGTCTGGGCAGTGTTTGGAGGGCGTGCACATCTCCACGCGGCTGACTCTGGGTTTGAGCTTGGGATCTGCAGCCTAACTGTAGTTCAAGACTAAAGGCCACGTGTAACCGAGCACACTCTTTCTTTCCGAGACAGAGCCCTGCGATCACATCTCGTGCTGTTGTCTCTCCATACCGGCTTTCAGGCAAATCTGTTGACTCTGTGGCGAGTCCCAGTGGAGACAGTGGGCTCTGTCCCTAATGTAAATGTTTATATTGTGTTTCTCAGAAGCTCTTTGAGGCAAATTATCTATATCTTTTATAAAAACTCTTCAGCGTCTTACCATAAAGTAGGCACGAATACTCATGACAGCTTACTCTTCAGCACCGATCATCTCTCGGGGAACACTTAGTGATCATTTTATTTCTTTTTAAGATTTTTTTTTTATTTATTTGACAGAGAGAGACACAGCGAGAGAGGGAACACAAGCAGGGGGAGTGGGAGAGGGAGAAGCAGGCTCCCCGCGGAGCAGGGAGCCCGACGTGGGGCTCGATCCCCGGACCCTGGGACCATGACCTGAGCCGAAGGCAGACGCCTAATGACTGAGCCACCCAGGCGCCCCCTTAGTGATGATTTTAAAAGTTTGATTACCATGGGTAGAAAACTGCTTGAATAAATTAAGTATCCGGAATTACTCTTTGGAAAACAGATGTCCCCATACTTTCTGAAAAAGAATGACTATATTGTCTAATTTCAAATACTTCTAAAAGAATCATTATCTAATCCTTAAGTAAGCCAATTAAAAAATAAAGGGATAGAACTAGAGCATGCAAACAGAAATCAAAAGAAACAGAAGTATCTAAACTCATATCAGATGAGTGGATTATGCAGCAAAGAAATCAGCAGGACAAGGAAGAGCATTAATGGTAACAGGATCAAAGCGTCAATGCACCAAGAACACAGCAATTCTACAAGTGTGTGCAGAACTCAGAGCTTCAAAATACATGCTATCAGGCAGAAAGGAGAGTTGATTTTGGAGCCCACGTTCCGTGGCCCCTCGGCTGGCGTGTCCCCCGTCCCTGGTCCTGCTCAGAGCTCTGTCTCCTCTCTTGGGGAAACCATGCCTCGTGAAGCCCGGTCTCCCACTGCTCCGGGCCGGCACCTGTGGCTGCGCATAGGGGGCAAGGACCATCAGGCTGATCAGTCTCACCTGAAACTCATGACTTCCCAGCGCGTCCCTCATGCCGCCAGGACCCTGCTCCGCGTTCCCGGGCCACCTCCCACTCTCAGCCTCCACCTCATGCCCCTTTTGGCTCTTCTTCTTCCTCTCTGATGGCTCAGCCTTCGTTATTCTGACCTCCCAAGCCTCAGGCCCGTAACCGGTCCTCTGTCCAGCATGGCCTGACTCACTGCTTTGGACATTGCATCCAATCTCACTGTTCCAAGTTCAAAAATCTATTTGTTTCTTAAGGCCCCCCAACCAATTACCACAAACCAGGTGACTTAAAATGACAGAAACTGACTACCTCCGGGTTCTGGAGCCAGAAGGCTGAAGGAAGGTGTCGGCAGGTTCGCTCCCGCTGAGACTCTGTGCGGGGTCATCCTGACTCCCCGGCTTCAGGTGGGGTCGGCCCCCCCCCCACGTCTGTGGCGGCCTGTGTTGCGTCATGCCATCTGCGTCCCTCTCTTCACCGGCCCTTCTTATCCTCCGTATACCTCAGTGTCCCTTGGCTTACGTGGGCACCAGTCAGTAGATTTAGGACTACTCTAATCCCGCATGACCTCCTCTGAACTGATTACATCCTCGAAGGCCTATTTAAAAACATGGTCACATCCCGAGATTCTGTGCACCTCAGTTTCGGCTAACACTATTTGACCCCATACAGTTCACCCTCTGCCTCCAAAAATCCACATCCGTCCCACATGCAGAACCCATTCGGCTCACCTCATTACCCTCCACTCCAGAATTAACTCTAAATCCCAAATCTCATCTAAATACCAACAACTCAAAAAGCTTGAGGTCTCATCACCTACTTGTCCAAATCGCGTGGATGGGTGACACTGGGTACGATTCATCCTGACCCAAATTCCTCGTCACATGTGGATCTTTTAAACTAGAAAACATGAGATCTGCTCCCAAAAGACACAGTGGGAGCAGTCGGGCCTTCCCATTCCAAGAGGGAGAGGCCGGAAGGAATAAAAGTATCATGGGTCCTGGGTGAGTCCCACACTGAGCAGGTGGGGTCCCAGGAACACTTGCCTTCTGTCTTTCTCTGGGGGTCCTTCATCCAGCTCCAAATTGTCGGACCAACCAGGGCACACCGACCCTGAGGTCCCCGGGCCCAGACTGCGGATTTCCAATGCCACCAGCACCCCCTTCCCAGTCCACTTTATCAAGTTCCGTCCTTCCCTCTGAACCTCAGAATTCCATCTCCCTCAAGAGACACCATCCCTTCCGAGCCCCCCAACCCCTCCAGGCACACAAAGCGATGGTCTTTGCGTACACACACCCTTCCTCCCGGCTTTTCCCCTCAGCCAGGCTCTTCCACATCTGGTAAGACTCCACTGGAATGCCACCATCCCTCTGAAGCTACTTTTGACCGCATAGGCAAGCCCCTCCCGGGACAAATACGCACTGCCCCCCACAGTCTGGCCTGGCCAGCCTGTGAGACCCCACAGCCAGCGTGAGGAGGTGCTCGGTAACTGTGAACTGAATGGACAGCTGGACCCTTGCTGCCTTATCTGTAGGTTACGGCCATTTCTCTAGCGTCCTCATCAGCAGTAGCACCCTAATGCAACCCCAAAGCCTGAACACAGACCTGGGGGGCTCACCCAGCAGGAGATCTGACGGAGGGACAATTAGGCTCCCTGTCCCCACCCATACCTCCCCTAGCAGGAAACCCTGAAGCTTCAGACAGCGTGCCACCGAGTTCTGAAATGAGATCCCCCACATTCCTTGACCTTCCTGTTCAGAGTCCCCTGTGGCAAGTGAGCCTGCCAGCCACAGCTCTGGGACACAGGGAGGACTCAGTGCTCCTGATGTCCGTCCACACTGCGTGGGGAGAGAGACCCTGGAGGGGGGGTGGCGGATCAGCCGGGGCCTGGGCAGAAGGGAGACCAGGAGGCTGATGTCATAACGGGTGCAGGTGCCTGTGATCAGCAGCAGTGGCCTCAAAAAAATGAGAGCCTCACGTCATGTGCTTACGATGACAGGCTGACCCCAGTGGTCACTAACCATAATCAGGCCAACTGAATTTTATTAGGGAAAAGGATCTATTCTGCTTCTGTCCATTTTCCCACGGCTGTACGTGACTCTACAATCATTAAGCAACTGTGTGCCGGGTAACTTCGAAGGGGTGGCGGGGACCATCTTTCCACTGACTGCCCTAGTTTATGCTAATTAACCACCACCGCCAGATGAATCAAAGTCGGACAAAATCAACTAGCGTGATGCAAAATTTAGTTTTCCGCCCATCCAAGTCCCCCCCCCCAACAGTTACAATCTGGGGGGAAGGGGGATCCCTGCAGTTTTGTGACATAAAAATGAGAGCATATTGAAACATAATTCTCAGGGCTCTGGAGTGGCTCTCTCATAATCTCATAATCTCTCAGGGGCTGCCCACTGCCGCGGACCCACGTGGCTGTTGCAGGACTTCACGGAGAAGGGATGACAGTCCCACCTCCACCCGTGGTCGTGACTATTCCTGAAACTTACGGTGGAGGCTGGGGTTGCCCGCGGGCGCGGCGCCCGGCTCTCCGGCGCCCCCTAGGGCCTCCGCGCGACACCGGCACCTGCTCTCCCGCCGCTGCCCGGCGGGGGCTGGGAAGCCCAGGGCCGGGGAAGGACCCAGGTGTTCTCCTGGAGCTTCCCAGCCGCCACTCGGGACGACAACGCTGCAAACGTGCCACGCTGCCAGGTGGCCGGCGCGGCTCCCGTGTGACACTGTCCTAAACTCAAAGGCCGACCTCAGGGATCTTTGGCTGCACAACCGGCTCTAGTTTCAGAATCGAGGTCTCCGTGGATGTAGCAACCCTCAGGGAATTTTCTGCTTCCCCTAATTTCCCAGTGCAATCGGAGACCCTGTTCTCGGGGGTCAAAGCAGCTGACATACAGCTCCAAGCAGGGCTGCATGGCAGTGGGGCAGCAGGGAGGTCGCGTACAGTGTACGGTGAACAGGGCGGGTCTCCAGAGCCCGGGCGCCAGACAGGAGTGCGCGCCTCCGCGGAGCTGGGGACGCAGGCCCCTGTGTGTCTCTGATCTCTCCTTGGAGGGCCTCAAGTAATGACTTCTGTTTTATCGGTTGTCTGTGTATTTGCTGTGAGCAAACTGGTCTTCCCATTCTAAAGAAGGACACGCGCGCACACACCTACCTCTGCACACACCTACACACAGCGAGGGCAGACAGACCGGGGGTGCAAGCTAGCTTCACCCACAGCTGCACAGGGGGCTGGCCCGGGGGCAAGGGGGACCGCAAGGGGGTCCTGAGGTGCGGTTTCTACTGTAAACTGCACAACGCTCCCCCAAGACACCTGTCCACCTCCTAGGGCAAGACTCCATTTCCAACACTGTCCAGGAAAGTCCCCTCCCGCGGGGGTCTCTTCGGTTAGCAATGCTGACCCACGTGCTCTCGGCAAAAGAGCCTTGCAAAGGGCAGTTCCAGATTCAATCCTGGACCACCGGCGCCCTCTGTTGGTCGCCTCGGGAAGGAGGCGCGCAGACACCTTTGCAAACACCGGTCAGGACTTCACCGTGGCGCACAGACAGACAAGGGAGAATCCCAAACAATCCCCACTGCGACGCCCCGGAGAGAGCTCAGTACAGGGATACAAGGTGGCCTGGGAAAATGATAGTAAAAATAACCAGTTGCGAGGACTATTCTGTTATTAACGACACCTCGGCAGTCCTCGCTTTACTGCTTTTATCATTGTTTTGTTTGGGCCGTAAACTCTACTTGAAAACATAATCAGGGAGAATACCTATGACCGCAACAGTGGTGATGTCCAGGCTCCGACAAGCCCTGCTAAGGACCCATCGCCAGCTGGGGGCTTCTCGTAAAACACCCAGGGAGGCTTCACGGCTGCCTTGGAACGCGTGAAGACCACGTGCGCACCGGCAGATGCGCATTTCTATGTCCCGGGAGGCAGGGAGGCAGAGGGAGCGAACGGCCCCGCGGGTGCAGAGAAAACCAGAGACCTCGA
The DNA here is from genome assembly GCF_009762305.2 of Zalophus californianus. Classification (NCBI taxonomy): domain Eukaryota; kingdom Metazoa; phylum Chordata; class Mammalia; order Carnivora; family Otariidae; genus Zalophus; species Zalophus californianus. Next base: position 1,124,562 of record NC_045606.1, on the reverse strand, counting down.
CGCGAATCAGGTAGTCCCACTCAGAAATGTCCCACGACCTTCCCGACCCGAGGACTCAAATTTTGCGAAGCTCCGCAAAGTACACTCGGTGAGGTGCGGAGCACGCCAGTCTCCCGGACACCAGCTCTCCACGGGGGCGACCTCACCCACGCCCGCGGGGAGAAGGGCGGCGGCGGCGGCGTCGCACTGGCCAGGGGCGCCAAAGACGCCGGCGTGGCCGAGGCGCCCGGGTGGCCAGAGGTGCCGGGGACGGCGGGGTGGCGGGGCTGCCGAGTTCCCCGGGACGGTGGGGTGGCGAAGGGACCGGAGTGCGCGCGTGGAGCAGGTGCCTGGGCGCCCGCGCGCTGCGCGCCCCCGCCCCCAGTCCGGCGGCCCCGGGTGCGGCGGGAGCCCCGAGCCTCGTGTGCGCCGGCCCGCCCCCTCCCCCCCCATCCCGCGCGCCGTTCCGGGGCGTGTCCTCGGCCACCCGGCTTCTATATAGCGGCCAGCGCGCTCGGGCCGCCCAGATGCGAAAACGGCGGCGCCGCGCTCAGCACTGGTAGCTGCCTACCCCACTCCCGCAGCCTCGCGCCGCGCGCTTTCGCCCGATTCCTGCGCGCCCCGGCTGACCGAGCAGCGGGCCCCCGCGGTGGGCGCCATGCAGCGGGCGCGCCCCGCGCTCTGGGCCGCGGCGCTGACCGCGCTGGCGCTACTCCGCGGGCCGCCGGCCGCACGGGCCGGCGCGGGCTCGGCGGGCGCGGGCCCCGTGGTGCGTTGCGAGCCGTGCGACGCGCGCGCTCTGGCGCAGTGCGCGCCGCCGCCCGCCGCGTCCGCGTGCTCCGAGCTGGTGAGAGAGCCGGGCTGCGGCTGCTGCCTGACGTGCGCGCTGCACGAGGGCCAACCGTGCGGTGTCTACACCGAGCGCTGCGGCGCCGGCCTCCGCTGCCAGCCGCCGCCCGGCGAGCCGCGCCCGCTGCAGGCGCTGCTGGACGGCCGCGGGCTCTGCGCCAACGCCAGCGCCGCCGGCCGCCTGCGCGCCTACCTGCTGCCAGCGTCGTCCGCGCCAGGTGAGCCGCCGGCGCCGGTCGGCCCCGGACGGGGGCCGAGGCGGCGCCGCGCCGCTGCGGGGACCCCCCGCCCTCCCCGCCCTCCCCGCCCCCGGTGCTGTAGGCGCGGAAACCAAGGCCCCGCGAGCGAGTGCGCTCGCCGCGGCACGGTCTGCAGCCGGCCGTCCACGCGCTGCGTTCGCCGAGTGCGGAGTGCTTGCAAATTACTAAGCGCTTTCGGCAAAACTGGGTCAGAGGTTTCCCGGGCAGGGAGGGGGAGGGTACGAGGTTGTCATGACCGATCCCATACCGACGAGCGTCTCCCCGCCCTTGGTGCGGGCGCAGCGCGGCAACGTGAGCCTGGACCGTGCGGCCCACCTCGGGAACGCGGCTTTCGTGTCCCACAAACTGGGAGCGAGCGTGTTTATTCCAAGCGGAGGGAGCTGGAGGACCAGGGAGGCGGTCGGGGCGAATCTGGACTGGAGAAGGTGGGCGGGCACCTTTGTAGGAGATGGTGCTTGTCTTTAAAAATTCGAACATTTGCACAGACTTTCGGTGTGCGAAGCAATGGCACGTCTCGGGGTGCGCCAGAAGCAGTAAGGTGGGAACCGGGTATTGGCATCTTTTGCCTTTGGGCAACCTGACGTCCAGAAGGTAGTGCCTCCCCAAAGTCCCCCAGAGGCAGAGAGGAACGTGGGGGCTGAACCCGGTTTGCCACGTCCTGCCTCGTCCCCCTGGTGCGCCCCATCCGCCCCGGTGCCTGGATGGCCCCAGACCAACGCCAGGTGCGGGGCCTTCAGGGAGTGTGGACTCAAAAAAGATTTCAGTGATGGTGCAGGGGAGTGGAATAAGCCTCAGGACTGTATGGCCCTTAATCCGAAGTGGAAGGGATAGGGTCCGGTTCCTGGGAGCCCCGAAAAGACAGAGACTCGGCCACTGCCCCTCGCGAGGCTCTGAAGGACATCACGCTGTTCCCAGAAAGCAGTGTAAATGGAGTCTGCAGTTGTTGCTCTAAATTCTCCAGCAGGCTCAGCCAGCCTCCCTGGGTTCTGTGAGTGGAGCTCCTGCAGAGCTGGAGGCCGGGAGAATTCTGCCCTGGCCTCCAAGGCACCAGGCTGGACAGAGCTAGTGGGCAGGCTCCCACCCTGGACTGACAGGAGGGCAGTCCCTTGTCATTTCAGGGTGTGCACATTGCCACGCCCGGGTGAGGCTCTGTCTTTGCTAGGCGGGGCTGGCTCTGTGGATCCCAGAGAAACGAACACCATTCCAGGATTGGTGAGAAGGCAAAATTCCAGTTGCCTAAAACGTGCGCCGCTGTATCCTGGTGGATTTAAAATCGCCAGGTGCATTTGTCTCTTAGGGCAACTGCGGCGTTTGCTGTGTGCACTTTATTCTAATAGCGTGTTTTCTGGGTATTCGAAAAGTGATCTGAGAAGCTCTTATAGACGCTGCCAATTTCAGTGACCGGGTTAACGGGTATATTATGATTACTACTGTAGTAGCTCCGCAGTATGGGTTGATGTGTTTAACTAAAACGTGGTTAACAAGCCTGAGATTTTATGAGACTTATAAAATCTGTGGGGGTGGGGAGGTACATTTAAATGGCAGTCAAAAGTTAAGATTATCTGTTGCTTAAATGCAGAGGTTTTGTGTTCCTGCTGAAGTCAGCAGGCATTAGAAAGATAACCTGGGAGGTTTAAGAAATTACTCAGTTCTTGGAAAAGAAATGCAAATATGTTTATTTACATACCCTTAGCATCTCCTTTGTTCCCAGCACTTCCCTGAAAAGGAAGGAAAAAAACCCTAAGGTTAAAGGACATTGAAACCAAATTCTGCCAATTAAGAACCCACTGTATCCGGCGCTGGGCTAATTGGTGCTTCCCCAGACGCCAAACTCCTTGGGAGCTCAGCCACCCCTCCACCTCCAGCGACTCTCCTTCCCAGGGGAGGAAGTGGAGTCCCCAGGGAGGAGAGGGTGTCCCCCAGCCCCTGGTGAGTGCACCTGCCCTGGGCGCGTCCTGCAGAGATTCTTGTCCTTCAGCCAGCCTGGGGAGCGTCCTCCACGAGACATTTGCCCCTGTCCCCTAGAGCCGGAGGTCTGAGCCCGCTTCCCTGTGGGCTGCCACTGTGCATGAGGGGCAGGGCCCCTGGAGGGCGCTCGGCACCCCCAGGCGTGGTAGATTCAGGATCAGATGGTGAGCCAAGCCCCTCCCAGGATGGAGGCAGGCTGCTCGTTGAATGGAGCGATCGTGTGACCCACAGGGGATCCTCAGCAGCTCTCCCCCCGTAGCCACCTCCACTGTTCATCCTGGAAAAGGAACCCCGAGAGCGTGCTGGCCCCATGTCAGCCCTGCGTGTAGTCCATGCCCGTGAAGCCCCAGTGACAGCTGCGGACACCCAACACCAGTGTCAGGGTCTCAGTTCTCTTTGTTTTAGTGTGTGGGTCACAGAACAGTGGCGGGGGTGGCGGGGGGTCCCTCAGGGAGTGAGTGCTCCAGCACGCACAGGGTCTGTGCAGCTCCTCAGGACGTTCCAGCCCATGTGTGGACAGTGAGTTAGAGACGTGACAGTGGGACCCGCCGCACAGTGCCCAGAGCCAGGGGAACTGCAGCCAGGCTCAAAGGGGAGTGAGCTTTCCCCTGGGCCAGTCGGCCTGGTGGCACAGGACAGCGGGGGAATCAGCCCCTGCGGGGCTTGTGGACCCCCACCCGGGTGGCTGTCCCCACCCGGCGCCTCTGACTCAGCAGGGCTGACGGGTGGGGCAGAGAGCGTACTGGTCCCCCAGTCCCGGGAGGCTGCAGTTGGGGTGGCCTTTGGGGTCTGAATCCTGGGCACCGTCCCTCCTCGGGCGTGCCCCCTGCTGGCGGAGGGTGACAGATGCTGCCGGATCCGCGATGAGAACCCTTCCCTCCCCCCCCCCACCACTGCTCAGAAAGCACACATCAGATTCCTTTCTAGAAAGCGGGCTTCCAGTAGAGTGACAGCCGTCCACTGCTAGTACCGTGGAACAGCACTTTATCCAGGTGTTTTGGAGTTGCTGGATGACATTTCCGCCTAGCTGGGACTTGGTCGCTGTGGTAATGTTTTGAAAAGACTGTTGCTAACTGCGGATGGCCGTCACACCCGTGTGCCCCTTGCACTTTTCAAGGAAACAGCAGCGAGTCGGAGGAAGACCACAGTGCCGGGAGCGTGCAGGGCCAGGCCCTCCCCAGCACACACCGGGTGCCCGAGGCCAAGCTCCAGCCCCTGCACACCAAGATGGACGTCATCAAGAAAGGGCACGCCAAGGACAGCCAGCGTTACAAGGTGGACTACGAGTCCCAGAGCACGGACACCCAGAACTTCTCCTCCGAGTCCAAGCGGGAGACGGAATACGTGAGCCTTCTCCTCCTGGTGGGCGGTGCGCTGAGTGTGGGGGGACCCTTCCCGCTGCGGGATCCCACGAGGGTCCAGGTGGAATGACGTGGGTAGGAGTGCCTCGAGGCTGGCGGTGTTCTGTTCACCTGCTCTCCCAGTCCCCTGGCCCGTGGCCACTCTCTGCCCCCCAGTCCCGGGCCTCGCTCTGGGGACCTCATGGGAGACGGGAGCCATGGTTGGGGGTCGTGGGGATCGCGTGGCAGGTCCCTCCTCGAGTGCATGGGATTCTCTGAGGCCGCGCGCGCTCCCAAGTAACCCGTGGCTCTCCCCACAGGGACCCTGCCGCCGGGAGGTGGAGGACACGCTGAACCGACTCAAGTTCTTGGACATGCTTAGCCCCAGGGGCATCCACATCCCCAACTGTGACAGGAAGGGCTTCTACAAGAAGAAGCAGGTGAGTGGCGTCCTCACCAGCTTCCCTCCCCCCTGACCCGCAGAGCCGTGCACCGCCGCCCCGGGGCCCTGGGTTAACTGAAGGGACACGGGGAGACGTCGAGAATGACCGTCACAGGGACATGAGGTCGTGGGCCAGAAAGCCTCCCTGAGATCCCCTGTTGGTCCCCCTCCGGCCCATCCTTGCCGGGAGTCCTGGCACGTTGGGGGGCCGTTAATTCAGGCCAGGCTAAGTGCATCTCCGGAGATGAACTGTTCCGAGACAACAGCATCCCAGGCGGCTCTGCACTGGGACAGTTCCCGCCACGGTGGCTGCAGAATGATCGAGGCCATGGGCCTCCTGGTCTCTGTCGCACCTGTTTGCCACCAGCCATTAGGCAGCAGCTTACCTGCCACCTGCGTATTCCCATCAGTCTCTTGCTCAGCAGAGCCGCGCTGAGAGCCCATCTATGCGCCTTGGCGAGCGCTCTCAGGTGCCCCGGGCAGGTGGGACGTTCTTATCCCCGAGGGGCGCAGAACTGCCCCAGCCTGCTTCTCCGGAGAGCCGCCTCCACCCCCCACCCCGCCCCAGGCATAAGAGCCTGCCTCGCCCTTGGCCCTGGGCGCCTGGCCCGCCATCAGGGTTCACCTGTGTCCTGTGCTCTCCGGCAGTGCCGCCCCTCCAAGGGCAGGAAGCGGGGCTTCTGCTGGTGCGTGGACAAGTACGGGCAGCCCCTTCCCGGCTTCGACGCCCGGGGGAAAGGCGACATTCACTGCTACAGCATGGACAGCAAGTAGACGCTGCTCGCCACGTAAGCCGGGGGGCCTGGGCTCGGGGGCCGTGGCGGCGTGTCTCGGGAAGCGGGGACAGACCCCGCAGGAGGGTGCAGGGCCCCCCCCCCGACCCACCTGCAGCAGCCCAGGGAAACAGGGCCTGTGGTCAGATTGTCTCAGAGGTACTTGGAGACCCTTGGAAGATCTTGGACTTGGACCTGTGCACGTTCACACACACACATACGGAGAAGTCCAACAACCAGCCTTCCCCGCACCACGGCTGGTGGCTTGTCTTCACAGGCAGACTGTTTTAACCCTCGAGGACTTGTGAAAGGAACATGCTTCTCACTCACAAGTGTGGCTGGTTTTTCTCTGTAAAATGCTCTGGATATTTTGATAGTCTGTGATTGATACCATTGTAATAAAGTTTATTTTCACCTAACACAAATATGAGATTTTAAATGAGATTCATGACTTCGAAGAATGCGGTCGTGTTTGACACTCCTTTGCCTTTTAATAAACGGGAGAGCCATTGGAGAAAACAGAATAAATGTGTTTTGTTTCCTCAAGACAAATTTAAGTAAACAGAAGAAATTTTCATTTTTTTTTTAAGATTTTATCTATGTATTTGACAGACAGAGAGCACAAGTCGGGGTGGGGGCAGAGGGAGAAGCAGACTCCCCGCCGAGCAGGGAGCCCGATGCAGGGCTCAACCCCAGGACCCCGGGATCATGGCCTGAGCCGAAGGCAGACGCTTCACTGACAGAGCCACCCAGGCGCCCCAAATTTTTCATTTTTAGTTACAAGTTTTGTTTCCCCACAAATTGGAAGGAAATTCAAGGTTCTGGGTGAGACTCGGGGTCGGTGGCCTCTGCCTGAGTCTCCCCTCTGTCAGGTGCTCCTTGGCGACATGTAGGGTGAGCCCCCCCACCTGCCTGCAGTCGGGGGTCTCGCCCCCAGTGTCTCCCCACGGGAATTGAGCCTTTCGAGGTGGGGGAGTTATTTCAATACGTTTCTTTTTCTGTTTGTTTTAGTTAATGTGGAGCTCAGAAACGCCTAATTTTGCACAAAAGACTGCCAAGGACACGATCAGCATCTGGCTACAGCCTCAGTTTATCTTTCTTTTTGTGGTGAATTGATTTTTCTTTTAGCCAAAGTTTAGAAGATGTTCGCAGCGCCTAGGGTTCTTGTAGATGGTGAACCGGAGCGTCTTCCACTTCGCAGGAGTCGATGAGACGTGGCCGGGTTTTTCTTCTTGCTTCCTCCAAACATACACTTACCCTGCACCACCGCGCGGCCAGCCCTCCCACGTCCTGGAGCGCGCCCGCGTGTGTGCCCACGCAGCCCACCCTCCACTTCCAGATCCAGCGAGTGTCGCTTCTGTAGAGTGCACGCCTCATCCCCACTCGGTAAATGAGCACAGGCCTCGGCGAAGACAGGGAGCCCCGCAGCCTGGTGCGTCTGGACATCCCAGTGCACCTGCCGGGGGCGGGGCTTATATCCAGGAGGCCCGGCCCTGCTGATCGTGCGGATCTTCAAGGCGCCCTGGGGAGTAGCAGAGAGTAAGTGGAGTTTTACATGTCAAAAGAGACCAGGAATGTTCCCCGGAAGTCTGGGAACCTGTGAAGACAGGTGTTTCTGACCCGCCCCCCCTCCCCCCCGGGCCTGGCCTCTGCCATTGACTCCGCCCTTTTCAGAGGCCACGGAATTAGTAGGATTTTTCAGTGACTGCAGACAATAGCATTTTTCCATTTAGCAATTCAAGAACGACTTTAGTTTGGAGGATAAACTCCTTAAAGGCAAAAATGTTTATTTTTCTGTCTCTCCCTTGTCCTCCTTGGCACGAGATAAAAAGAGTAAAAATAGTTGTTATCACCCAGCAAAGAGGGATGGCTTGTCGGGGACACTGGGGCCAACCAGAGACTCCCGTGCCCACTGCACTCGGACCCCCACCCCCACCTCTCTTTCTAAGTCACACATATATGCAGAGAAAGTATGTTCTTCGTGAGGTGTTACCCTCATATACCCCAGATACGCCAGGACCTGTGCTAGATAATCGTAGACAAGATGTTAGCCCCGCTAGAGAAGAGAAACATGGCCTCCACTGAGGCAGGGCGCCGGGGCCGGGCCCAGCTGCTTTGCCGGAGGCCCGGCCTCGGGCAAGTGAGCAGGAACGCCCCAGGGTGGATGCGCACAGCACACAGCTCTCCCTGAGAACACGAAGGGGTCTCAAGACATTCCGCCTACCTGTGAGCTTTCCTTTATTTTTTTAATTAAGTTTTTGGGGGGAAAAAGGGTATTTTTGAAAAGTTTGTCTTGCAATGTATTTATAAATAGTAAATAAAGTTTTTACCATAAGGAAACCCCCGTCCCCGTGTTAGTGACTGGCTCCGGGTTTTGCGTCACTAGGGAAATCCAGGAGAGAGTAAGATGTTCCGAGCACAGCTGAAGCCCCCCGTAGACAAATGCCTTCGCCTGTCCCGCCTTCGGGGATAGAACCCCAGCAGGACCCCTGGGAGGCCTCTGCTGGTGCCCACGGAGGCACTGGGCCACACCTGCTGGGGACCTGCAGTTCTAGGAGGTGGATGTGGGCTCATTCCCGCCGCAGGAGTGCGCAGCAGATGAGCAGGTAGCCCTCCGTGGCTGTCCGGCCTTTACTGCATTTAGGGGGTGCCCCCCCGGGGACCTCTCTTGTCACCACTCTGAGTTCAGGGCCAAGCAGGGCAGGCATGTAACACACACTGGACAGCCTCCCCTGTGGCCCTTTCTTCTTTTCGCCCCTCTGCTTGGAGGGCAGTGGACAAGGCCGGAGGAGAGGGAGACCCGGAGGATGGTGGGTGGGCTCCCGCCTTGGTGGCCCTGGCATAATTGTGCAGGTGCCTTCAGGCACCGATGACGAATCTCCCGTCACAGAATGGCCTGTCCAGAGCCATAACTGGCCCTTTAAAGAAGCACCTGAGATGGGTCCATCCTGCAGAACTGTATCGAGCTCCGTAGCTAGCGTCAAGCTCCGTGGGTCTTCATAGGACAAACGAGGAAGAGCATGGCACAGACGGTCCACCGTCGGTGCACCGTCAGGCGGGGGCTGTGCCTGCCAAGCTGACCCGGAGGAGGGAGGGAGCCCGGGAGCAGAGCAGGCCCATGGGGGCAGCAGGTGCCAGGGGGCCGTGGGGTGCTTGGGGTGCACGAGTCCACGAGGTGTCTGGGCATCCAGGACTGGAGTGCCACAGGGCCTTTAAAGCCTCTGCAGGTGAGAGCCACGTGTGATGTCAACTCTCCAGGCCCCTGGGCCGGCCTTGCTGGGAGCGTGGCATCCTGTGCCCTCCCTAACCCCCACTCTACTTTGACCCCTTTCCTACTCCCTGCCCTCCTGTCATCTCTGATAAACACGTGAAGTTGCACACGTCTGCTCCCCTCCGCACCAGCCCCTGGGAGTCCCTTCAGCCCCCCACACCACGTGTCCCCAGCCGCCATCCCCCAAACACACACACAGAAATGAGCATGCCAGGGCGTGTGTGTCACCGGGCCCCGGGGGACACAGCTGCTCCGGCAGCTCTCCGGAGTCCCCCGGGGTCCGACCAGCCAGCCACATGCAAAAGTGTGACAGCGGTGTTGAGGAGGGTGTCATGGAAGGGGCTTCCCCACCACGGCAAGCTATCCAGAGAGGCTCGCCTCGTTCGGCCGGACTCCTGGGACCTAGCACTCCTCCCAGACACGCGCCCGAAGGCGGTGCTGGAGGCCTGCACGCGGCACCAGGACGTTTTCAACTGAAACACGTTCCTTGGAAAGGAGTGTGAGGTCACCCACCCTGTTATTGCTGCCAGCGATACGGAAAAATGCTCAATGTGGGTGAACACGAGAGCAGATGCTGTCGTACTGTGTACACGCCCACGTGCCCACACACGCACTCACACGCGGGTACACATGCACACAGGCGTGCACACAACATGCATACACGTACACAGAACATGAACCCGACAAAAAGGACACACAGCACGGCGTCCGCCCTGGTTGTGCAAACGTAGACGCGGTCTTTATTTTACTTCCACTTCATTACAGTGTCAACAATTTCTGTAGCGACGTGAATGTATTCCTTTTAATTTGGAAAAGGCGGCTGCTCATCTCGCCAGGGCCACTGCCTGTCGCTGGGGAGCCTGGACAAGGAGCCTGCGCTTCTGGGCTCCCCGCCCCCAAGTCTAGCACTGTCCCCAACCTGGGAAGTGGCCTGGACCCCCCTCCCGGCCTCCAGTTCAACCAGGATTGCCTTTCCACCCCATCTGTTCTGGGACAGCGCCCACAGGCAGTGCGCGAAATGTGCAAAACCACTGCTCCTGGGGAGGAAGGCAGCACAAGCTTCAGGAGGGGCTGGGAAGGAGCAAGTACTGCACACAAACAGCCACCCTTCCTCTCATTCCCTTCCCTTGTCCGCTTTTAATGTGGGAGCTGGTCAAGGAAGGCCTCGTGGGGGTGGCTTTCCAGTGGGACCCAAGGAGGCCAGGGAGCAGCCACCCCACGCCGGGGCCACGGTGAGCCAGGTGCACCTGACACCCGATGTCTGCGGGTGGGGGCCGGGTGGGGGACCCTGAGAGCCCTGGCATTGGCGCTGAGTGGAGGGGGAGGTGACTGGGCTGCTCCAGACCCCCGCCGCCCCCCGGGAGGCTCAGGTGGTGCACCCCAGGCATATTCTGAGCACAGGGCCACATATTTGCGGATTGAATATGGGGGCTGAGGAAGACATAGGATGAGCGACCCCAGACGGCATTCCAGCTGAAGAAGCAAACGGGGGGAGGGACTCCAGGATCTCCATGCGGTTAAGGTGGAGACACCTGCAGGCACGGCCCTCCAGGCAGCCATGGAGGGGTCCTACGGAGAATGTCAAGGTCATTGGGAACAGTGAGGAGCCAGAAGCCCGAGGCGATTTTGAGGGGGGGTGCCCCAAGTCACCGTGTCGGGCAGGAGTCGGCCAGGCCAGTGATGCTGCAGCGTGCACCCCCAGGAAAGGGGTCGCTCTCCCTCTGCCCCCATCAGTGCCCCTCCACGGCTCAGCACCTGTCAGCACCTGCCCCACCTGCTGCAGGTGTCCTGAAGGAGTGAAGTCAAGGCAGGGCAGCGAGATGGGTCACAAGCACAGGGGTCCCTTCCACGCGGGGAGGTGGCAACTCTCCTGAGCCAGGCGGGTGTGCGTGACCCACTGCAGACTCCCAGTGCTGGACACCTTCCCTCGAGCTGCGAGCTTCGGGTGGGGCCACAGACCCACACGGCAGGAGTTGCCAATGCCCTAGGCAACGAGGGTTCACAAGCTGCAAGACCTCTGAACAGCACAATTGTATCAAAAGGTAAACAAAGAAGTAGATCATTTCCCCTGGAAACAAAATCATAACTGTCCCTCCAGCACAGGTGTGAAGAGCAGAGGGAAGGTATCATATCACAGGTATCATATATCACAACGTAAGAACAGGAACCATAAAGAGGAGCCAAATGGCAAAGGTGGCTTGAAGTTTCTAATGGTTGAAACAAAGAACAAATAGGTGGGGTAAAGAACAGAACGGGTAAAGCCAGAGGCCGACTTAGTGAAGATCAAGTTGGCCACCTGTCCCGCAAGGAAGCAGGAAACACCAACTGCAAAATAAACAGAACAATTGAGAGGAATAGAGGCTGGAAGCAGGGAGGTTGAGTCCAGACCACAGACGTCCTGGCGAATATTCAAAGAAATAAGAGATACATTTCTCATTGTAAGAAAAAAAAAAAAAAAGAAAGACTTTAGGTTGATGGGCTCCACTGAATGTACAAGCAGATACAGTTTAAAAAGAGTGACGGGGGCGCCTGGTGGCTCAGTCGGTTAAGCGTCCGGCTCTTGATTTCAGCTCAGGTCATGACCTCAGGGTCGTGAAATCGAGCCCAGCATTCGGCTGGCTCCACGCTCAGCAGGGAGTCTGCTTGAGATTCCCTCTCTGCCCCTTCCCCTGCTCTCTCTAAAATAAATAAATAAAATCTTTAAAAGGAAAAGAATATCCGCTGATGAATACATTATGGTGAATTTGTAAAATATCAAAGCTTCGAGAGAGAAAAAGCTGGTCCCAGATACAGAAACAAGTGTGCGACCACGACTCTGGATGCAGGAAGGACAAAGGAATGACGCGAGAAATAGTCTCAGGCCCTGAGGGCCCCCGGTAGGCGAGCCGCCCCAGAGAAGCACACTGACAGCACTTTGGAGGAAGACCTCGTATGGCAGCCTACAAATCCTGGATGTTGAGGGTAGAAGGTGGAGGGGGGTGAACTCAAATAACAAACGGAAGTGCTATGAACGGATTCCACGGTCAGCACTGTGGAATCAGTGGTTCCCCAGTGGCACCAGAGCTGTCCCCTGCCCCCCCCCCAGGACAGCGGGCGGTGTCTGCAGAGGTATCTGGCCCCACACCTGGAGGGGGCCCTGGCGTCCCGCAGGCGGACGCCACGGGTACTGCTAAGCTTCCCACAACAGGACAGCCCTGCCACGAGCAATTATCCCACCCAAGATGTCACTCATGCCGAGATTCAGAAACTGATTTAAACAGATGTTAAGATTTGCCAGTTGAACAGAGAGAGGCAGATTCATTTGTTAAAAATCAAGATACATCTTATTACAACAGACAAGGCTAAAAGTTAAAAGGTAGAAAAATGATATCAGAAAAAAAAAAAACTAACCAACACAAAGTAGAGCAGCTAGTACCCTGAGAACAAATAGATTTTAAGACAGAGAGTGGTTTCTTAGAGGTAGGGCCAGTCACTACAAGATAACAAGAGGGTAAACTAACCAGGAGTAGTTAGCTGTTTTAACCACATGTGCATCTAATAAGTATCTTTCAACTATCTTATTTGAAAATTAATATGATTACAAGGATTTTTGCCCTCTTTTCATTATTGATTGCTAAACAGACAAAAAAAAAAAAATCAGCGGGGATTTAGGAGATCTGGAACCTCCAAACTACCCAGCTTAGCTGAACCAATTTATGTGGGGAAATTACAGACTACACGTCTTTCTCAAGAACCTACAGAGCTTTGAAAAATCGATCACATATCAGGTCATAAGAAAGCCTCAGAATTAAAAGAATAGATACCATGTATATGATAGTTTATGACCATAACGTGATTAAATTGAGAATTAAGGACAGAAATAATCTCCCTAGATCCCCACATTTTCGAAAATGGAAAAGCACAGAGATGAATAACTCAAGGTTTAAGGAGGAACTAACCATCTTGAAATTAAAACTCTGTGGATAATGTTAATGATAATGACAAGCAAGAAGATCAAAAGAAATATATGCTCGAAATACCTACATCAGGTAAAGAAAGGGCTGAAAATCAGCTAAGTGATTACCTACGGTGCTTACAGCAAACCCAGAGACCACACAAGCAGGCAGTTCATAAGGAGAAGGGTGGAAAGCATCTCCGAGAAGAAATGAGATCAACACAATCAACGCTTCTTCTTTGAAACGCCGAACAAAAGAGGCAAACACCTTTAAAAAGATTGTCAGGAACAAAGCAGTCACAGCTAATATTATGAGAGAAAGGGGGTATAAAAGCAGATAAAGCAGGAAATCTATAGATTATTAGTATAGTATTAGAAAATACTATCAAAACTGTACACTGTCAACTTCAAAAACCCAAATAAAACATAAAATTTCATAGAAGTTATAATTTTGAGGAACAGATCAAAAGCCTGAACATTCTCGGGGCGCCTGGGTGGCTCAGTCAGTTAAGCATCTGCCTTCGGCTCAGGTCATGATCCTGGGGTCCTGGGATCGAGTCCCGCATCGGGCTCCCTGCGCGGCAGAGAGCCCGCTTCTCCCTTTGCTTGCTGCTTCCCCGGCTTGTGCTCTCTCTCTCTCTGACAAATAAATAAATAAAATCTTAAAAAAAAAAAACCTGAAGATTCCTATAATTGTGACAGCATTTGGAGGACTGGTTTAAAATATTCCCGCAAAGAAAACACCACATCCAAATGGTCTCACGAGTCCTACTAAATGCTTGAGGAACAGAGCGTCCCAATCAAAAAGAACGTCTTAAGAAACTATAAAAGACCTCGATTCATCCTACAAAAGCAGTATAACCCCAAAACCAAAACCACACAAAGACAAAAAGGCAAAGTACCCACCTATTGAGCTCATCGATATAAAAATCCCAAGGAAATTGTTACTAAATCAAATCCCACAGTTCATGTAAAAGGTATTATGCCATTTCCATATGTTAAGGAAAAAAAGAAGAAGAAGATCGCAGGAGGGGAAGAATGAAGGGGAGTAAGTCGGAGGGGGAGACGAACCATGAGAGACGATGGACTCTGAAAAACAAACTGAGGGTTCTAGAGGGGAGGGGGGTGGGGGGATGGGTGAGCCTGGTGATGGGTATTAAAGAGGGCACATTCTGCATGGAGCACTGGGTGTTATGCACAAACAATGAATCATGGAACTCTACATCAAGAACTAATGATGTAATGTATGGTGATTAACATAACAGTAAAAAAATTTAAAGGGAAAAAAGGTATTATGCCATTTCCAACTTGGATTCATTCCAGGCATACAAAATAATTTAATATTAGAAACTCTACAAAGAGAGCAAATATAACTAATCACATGAGTATACTAACAAGAAAAAGACATACAGACAGCAAGAACAGTTGACAAAATTCAGCACTATAAAAACTGTTAAGGGGCGTCCGGGTGGCTCAGTCGGTTAAGCATCTGACTCTCGATTTCGGCTCAGGTCATGATCTCAGGGTCATGAGTTCGAGCCCCGAGTTGGGGTCTGTGCTCAGTGGGGAATCTGTTTCTCCCTCTCCCTCTGCCTCTCCCCCTGCTCGTTCTCTCTCTCTCTTTCTCTCTCTCTCTCAAATGAATAAATAAAATCTTTAAAAAAAAAACCATACTAAAAAAAATAAGCATAGATGATGTACAACTATATATACAACTATATCCACAGTGAAGGGAGAGCCACGCCCTCACTCTAAGTGATTGCCAGAATTGTTTTCAAGTTGGCATGTGAGACCATGGATCCTTACTGCATTATTAAAAATAGAACAAATAATAAGAGAGCCCAATGTAGACCCATAATGGGAGTGTGCTATCAACGGGGGATTGTGATGAATTCTCACAGCTGATTAGAAGGGGTTCAAAGACAGCCCGGAAAGAGGCTGGAGCCAGGGAGCACAGCGACTCCAAAAGTCGCTAGCTCTCCATGGTTCCAGCCAACTCCCACCTGGTCTTCCGGCTCCTGTGCCTTCTCCTGGAATCCAGCATAACCTCTGCCCCCAGAAAATCCTTTTTTAACAGCTTTGTTGAGATAGATTTCCCATACCATGCAATGCCCCCATTTAAAGTGTACAATTCCATGGCGTTGAGTGTATTCACCAACATGTGGCATCATCCTCGCTCAGTTTCAGAACATTTCCATCACTGAATAAGAACCCCTATGCCCATCAGCTGTCGTCCGCCAGCCCCTCATCCCAGCCCTAAGCAACCACTCATTCTTTTCTGTCTCTGCAGCTTTCCCGTTTTGGACGTTCACATGAACAGAATTTTGGACGTTCACGTGAACAGAACCACATAATGTGAGGTCGTTTATGACGGGTCTCATTCACTGAGCATACTGTTTTCAAGGGCCATCCGTGTTGTAGCATGCATCATTCCTTTTTATGGCCAAGTAGTAGTTCCGTGGTATCAATACACGATACCGTGTTTATCCATTCGTCTACTGATGAGCATTTGGATTAGTTCTACCTTTTAGCCATTATAAATAATGCATCTAGAACATAACATCTGTGTACGAGTTTTTGCAATGGACCTATGTTTCACCTATCTTGGATATATCTCTAGAAGTGGAATTGCCAGGTCCTATGGTAAATCTTTGTGGAATCGTTTGAGGAATGGCCAGACTGCTTTCCAAAGTGGTTGCACCGTTTTATTTTCTCACCAGCAGAGTATGAGGGCCTGATTTCTGCATATCCCCACCAGCACTTGTGACCTGATGTTTTGATTACAGCCATCCTAAGGTGTGCAAAGTGGTGACTCACTGGGGTTTTGATTTGCATTTCCCCAATGACTAATGAGGGTGAGCATCTTTTCGTGCACTTAGTGACTGTATGTCTTCTTTGGAGAAATGTCTGTTCATATAAGTTGCCCATTTTTTAATTGGGTTGTTTGTCTTTATACTACTGAGTTGTAAGAGTTCCTTATATATTCTAGATACCGGTATTATCAGATTTGTAATTTGCAAATATTGTCTTTCATTCTGCGGGTGGTCCTTTTGCTTTCTTGATGGTGGCCTTTGAAGCACATGAGTTTTTAATTATGATAAAATTTGATTATCGTTTTAGTTTTGTCACTTGTGTTTCTGGTGTCATATCTAAGAATCTTTTGCCAAGTCCGAGGTCATGAAGATTTACCCCTATGTTTTCTTCTAAGAATTTTATATTTTTAGCTCTTACATTTACATCTTTATGGATTTTGATTGAATCTTTTTTTATAGTGTGAGGTAGGGGTCCAATTTCATTCTTTTACATGTGACTATCCAGTTTTCCCAGCCCCATTTGTTGAAAAAAAAAAATTTCATCTTCATTAAATGGTCTTCCAACCCTCGTTGAAAATCAGCTGATCAGCAATGTATGGGTATATTAATGGCCTTTTGATTCTATTTTATTGATCTACATGTCTAGCCTTACTCCAGTAACACACTGTTTGATCACCATTGCTTTGTAGTAAGTTTTGCAATCAGGAAGTGTGAGTCCTTCTACTTTGTTCTTTTTCAGGATTGTCTGGGCTATTCTAGACCCCTTGTAGTTTTGTACAATATTTAAAGTCAGCTTGTCAGTTTCTACAGAGAAGTCAGCTAAGATTCTGAAAAGGATTGTGTTTAATCTGTGGGTTAGTTTAGGGTGTTTAATGTTGACGTCAGGCCTTCTGGTCCATGAACATGGTATGTTTTCCATTTATTTAGATCTCCTTTAATTTCTTTCAACAATATTTTGTAGTTTTTACTTTGTACTTCTTTTGTTAAGTGTATTACCAAGTATTTTATTTTTTTTTAATGCTAAAAAACGAGAGAAGTTATTTTCTTAATTTTCTTTTTGGGTTGAATGAAGTAAACATATAGAAATAGAATTGATTTTTTTTATATTGATCTTGTATCCTGCAACCTTGCTAAACTCATTGAATAGTGGATTGCCTAGGATTTTCTATATGTAAGATCAGACCATCTTCAAATAGAGGTAGTTCTAGTTTTCCTTTATCTGAATGCCTTTTATTTATTTTTCTTGCCTAACTGATAGAACCTCCAGTACAATGTTGAAAAGAAGTGGTGGGGGCAGACATCCTGTCTTGTTTTCCCATCTGCAGGGGGAAGAGGAGAGGCACACAGACTTTCCCCATTAACTACATTGTCACCTGTGGGATTTTCCTAGATCCCTTTAGTCAGCTTGAGGAAGTTCTTTCTATTCCTAGTCCATTGAGATTTGTTTTGTTTTTGTTTTTGTTTTTTACCATGAAAGGGTATTGGATGTTATCAAATGCTTTTTCTGAGTCTCTTGAGATGACCGTGTGATTTTTAGGTTTTTATTCTATTGATATGATTTAGTACATCAATTTGTGTTAGGATGTTGGAACAACCTTGCATTCCTGAGATAAATCCCACTTTGTCATGGCGATTGACTTTTTTTTTAAGAGAGAAAGAGAGAGTGCACATGCACACATTAGTGGAGGAGGAGCAGAGGGAAAGAGAGAATCTTAAGCAGACTCCAAGCTCAACGTGGAGCCTGTCGCAGGGCTCGATCTCACAACCCTGAGATTACAACCTGAACCGAAACCAAGAGTTGGATACTTAACCGACTGAGCCACCCAGGCGCCGAATGAATGATTATTTTAATATGTTGCTGGATTCAGTTTACTAGTATTTTGTTGAAGAGTTTGTGTCCATAGTCTTAAGATATTATAATATTGGATGTTGAGCTCACAGGCCACTCCTGGGGGCTTGGCAGAGGGGGGACAGCCCCCATGGGTCAGAGGCTGAAAGGAGAGACCCAGGATGGGGAGCTAGAGCCCAGACCATGGAGGGTGAGGGGCACGTGAGATGGGGAGACTCTGGCTTTTCCCACAGCCGAGGTAGGGGGCACCCAGGAGATGGGGTGGAGACAGCCAAGAGGCCGGGGGGGACCCACTGAGATGGATAAGATATCCATCCCTGGAGAAATGTGGAAGGAAGAGTCAGCAGGGCTCTGCCTCCGGAAGAGCAAACAAGGAATAGTTGAAGGAATAAGGGATCCAAGGAGCAGAGAAGCCCCGTGCACTCAGGGCTCAGCCATCCAAATAGAAGGGGCAAGCGGGTACCCACCTACAGACCGTCGAGCCCTGCCGAGGACAGAGGCGGGAGAGGGTGAGGGGCAAGTGAAGGAAGTGCTTGTGTTCCGCATTTAAGATCCTGTTCACAGAGGCAGAGAAGGGGTGAGTCATCAGAGGTTAGGACCCAGATTGGGGGAGTAGGGGGTAGGGGGAAGAGCAGACCTGCCAGCCGTAGGCCTGGGAGCCTGAAACACCACAGCTGCGTGAGAAGGGGGTGCATGAGAGGGACTTCAGAGACAAGGAGGGAACATTCAGTCCACGTCCACGGCAGCCACCGGGCTCCCAGGTGGAACATTTATTCGCACTATGTCTGCACCATGCGGGTGTGTCGGACAACACAGCCAACTCGGGAACTCCGAGCAACGTGGCCACGGCCCACTCTGGTCCCATCATCGCCCCGACTCTCCCTGCGCGTTTACACAGACTCGGATCTGTGGCTGCAGAAGGAGTCCTTCTTCAGCATCCTGTTAAGTCACTTGAAAAAAAAAGCACCTGCTACACATTTCAGGTTTGCATTTTCCAGGCTTTATTCCCGCCCCCTGCCCCAGCTCTTCAGAACCAGAAGCAGGGAACTTTGGGGAACTGCAATCAAGTATTTACACCCAGTGCGATGTGACAGGTTTCATGATTTACAAAGTAACACAGCACAGGGACTGTGTCGAAAAAATACATGTACAGTGAATAAATAAACTACAGATTTATGTGTCCACTAGCATGTGGCATATAAAAGTGGTTCCCACACATATACATATATATATATAGATAAGTGTGCATGATTTCTGGACTATAAATATGCTATGTACTTAAATATTTCCTGTGAAGGGACAGATGACGGGGCATGCACTCTCAGCTGTGCATGGCAAAATATTGATTGCATTTGGGGTCGTCTCTGACTTCCACGGATCCTGGGATCCTCTCCCCGCTCCAGGGGTAGACACACCAACAGAGCCCCCGCTGACCGTCCGTGGCCGTCCGGCACTGCAGAGGCAAGACAGAAGGCAAGGTCAGGAGCAGCCCAGGAGAAGCTGGGGGGAGGGGGAGCTCGGAGCCACCATGACCATGGCCGGGGCGGGCACTCCCAACAAGCTCGCCCGCCGTTCTCCCCGTAAAATAGAGACTAGGGCCGAGTGTCCAGCTGATGAGGACATTGTGCATGTGTTCAATGGCCTCGTGTGAGCACAGGTGTCTGGCTTGTGGCCCCGACAGCAGGCTGCCGAGCCCGGAGGGAGCGTGGCCTGCATGTGGCCGCCATCACCTTGGATGCACCCCCACCCCCACCCCCCCCCCGGGCAGACTCTTCATCAGGAAACCATGGCCTTGTCCCGTTTCGCCTGGTTACACCCGCCCCCCGGGCCCCGTGCTTCACTGAGTCCTAAGGAGCTCCTCAAAATTAAGTGTTTGGTTTGGTTTTGATCTCCTTTGTTATCTGGTAAGCTGGAAAACGCTACTGTGTTTCACTGAGCGGGCTGTCTCCCTTTGTGGGGAGGCGAGCAGTGAGACTGGTCCAAGGAGACACTCGCTTTCCTAAGAGCTATCTCCTTCCTCTGGTGGGACCGACGGGAAACAGATCTGGGACCTGTCGCCCACCTGCTCGGGCTTGCCGAGTGGCAGGGTCACGCTTGAGCCGGAGCCCCTGACCCGGTGCGGGGTCCCCCACTGGCCGTGACCACCGAGCTGGTCTTCAGGCTCCCAGGGGCTGCCTGCCCCTAGCCCCAGAGGGGGGGCTCTCACTTAATATGGTCAGCTGGGGGCTTTACGGTGCCTATTTGGGACTGGACGCCCTGTTGGAGGAAAGGGTGGCTTTGCCGGGATGTGCCAGCAGGGGCCGTCCCCACCAGGATGCCCTGGGCAAGGTGCACACCTGTTTGCTGTGATAGAATCCATTCTTGTTGCAGTTGGGCAGGTAGAAATTGCTAAGGTGTCTGGGCGACTGATGTTCCTTGGCGAGTTGTGCCAGTATCCTGTGGAGCTCTCGCCGGCAAGGCTCCTAGAAAGAACATTTTGACATTGTGATAAATGACAAGGAAAAGTGAATTGTCCGCCTAAACAGGACTGGCGGGAGAGGTTCTGTGGGGCTCTGGGGGCGGGGCAGACCTGCCCTGGGGGTGGGGAGGGGGCTAGGGTATGTGAGAGTTGTTGAGATTTGGGGGGGCACACCCACCCTCCCTGAACGTTGGCTAAACACCTACAGGGAGACCGGAGCTCCCCGTCCCCCGGGTGCTCCCCCCTGCCTCTGCCCTGTGTTCATTTGCCCCGGCCATCTGACGGGAAGGAGAACCCAGCCCTTCCAGCAGCAGAGACTTCGAGATTGTGAACCCCCTTCCTCTACGCCATTATTTCACAGAGGCTAGATCAAGCGAGGATCGAAGCATCCATCCGGCTACTTGGAGATAAGAATGAACTGTTCCCCATCGGGCACCATGTGCAGACAGCATCCTGAAGTGTCCGGGAAGTGGGTCAGACCCCCACTTTTCTGGGGGCTCGTGTTTGTGGGGACCATTTTCTCTCTTTTTCCTCACACACCTGCCCATCTCTCCAGCTTTGACTCCCCGTCGCCCTCAAGTGGTCGGATGAAAACCAGCCGTCGAATAGGGCGGGCCGGGGGATTTAGTGTTTAGTGGGGACAGAGATTCAGGCAGATAACACAGTTCTCGAGATGGACGGCGGTGCTGCTTACAGAATCAAGACCACAGAACTATACTGTATAATGGTTAAAATCATAAATGTCATGTTATGCCTCTCTGACCACAATTTTTAGAAAGCAGGGATCCTGGGGGGGGGGGAGTGTAAAGTCCTGGGCTGAGCTATAGGGCGGTGTGACAGACACATATCTGAAGCCACACAGCAGAAGGGCTGGCTTTCCACCCAACAGGCTCTCCTCCTCGAAGTCCCTGCGGGAAAAGCTGGACAAAGCTGAGGTGGGAAACATCCATCCATCAGGCCTTGGGGAGGAAAGCGTTCATTCCCAGGCCCTCGGGCCCCAGGGAAGCCCACTGGGTCTGCTTGGCACGGGCCCCGGGGCCTCACCTTCAACTTGTCAGAGTCCGAGTCCGAGGCATGCCCAGCTCGCATGGTCTTGTAACTACTGATTGCGTTCCAGAGGACAGGCATGTCCTCCTCCGATGGGGCCATCAGATGGAAGTTCTCCAGGAGCTGCTCCTGGGTGATCTCAGAGCTCTCCAAGGACTCCTTGGCATCTGAAAAAGGCAGCGTCGCAGACCCGTGAGCCCTCCCCAAGCTTCCGCCCCTGTCCCCCCCTGGGAGTGGCTTCCTCTCCCAAGAATCCAGGCTGGGGCAGTAGGGTGGTCATTATTGACCCTCAGTTATGCCCACTTGCTCTTTAACAGAGCTTCTGACAGCGTCCGGGGAATCAGACGACCCAACAGACAATTTTGTAAGCGGGGGGGGGGGGGGGGGGGGTCTTGCACGGGTACCCTGTGTTTTTGCTTCTAAAGTAGCAGGAGAGCGAAGCCACGTCCACGTTTGGATTCGGTGCGTGGACAGAGTCACAAAGAGCTGGTTTCCTGAGGGGGTCCCGGGGATTCAACTCCTTTGAAGACCATTGAGATGACCCCATTTTACTGACTCTGAAGGCAGAGACCCCGCAGGAACACCGTGTCCCTCCTTGCAAGGGTCACGCGCTCTGGCAGGTCCCCTCCCAGGGCAGAGAACCACAGGATTCCTCCAAGAATGACACAGGACAGGGCAGCCACTGGCCCGATGGGGAGGTAGGGGGTGGGGGCATTTCCTCTGCTTCCCACTACAAATAAATCCCTGCGAATTTCAGCAAAGATCTGACTGTCAAGTCCTCAGGGGCAACACACACGGCAAAGGCTGTGTTCCTATCGCCGTGAATGCAAGCGAAGTTTACAGCCTCTGCTCACAGGGGTTCTGTAAACAGTTGCCAAGCTCGGGCTGTCTCCACGGAAGTCCACTACAAAGGACATTCCAAACGCTTGCCCTGGGGCGGGAGGGATCCCCATCGCAGGCCTTCCCAGAGGCTCTGGGCGAGCCCCCCACCATGGGGGGGGCGGCCACTCAGCAGCAGAAAGGAGGGCCAGCCCCCCCCCATGGCCTCCCTCCTCTCTCGGCGGACTGGGTTACCCCCCCATCCGTGGGCTGCGGTCCAGGTCGGGGCCCTGTCCCCAGCTTTCCCACCAAGTTGTGCGAGGCCCTCCCGCCTCTCCGGCCCTCTCCTGGGCACTTGCCGCAGGACCATGGAATGAATGACGGGGCTCATCCGTGTGATCCTTTCCCCTCCAAGCTCTGGACTTGGGTGGGTTTGCTCCACACTGGCCATCCCCGCCCCACACCCCCGCAATCTGACTTGGGGCGTGGGGGGGGGGGGGAAGTGGACCCCGTAGTGGGGGGGTATGGTCCTACCTGCTTCGGGATCGGTGGGCCCGCAGACGCCTTGGCCGCGGATGAGGGCGTGCAGCGGCCGCGGGGTCGCCGGCGGCGCACGGCAGCTGAGCCCGGTGGCGCATCGCGCAGTGGCCACCCCGCAGGCGGCGCCCGATGGCAGGGCGCACATCGGGCAGCAGCCGCAGCTGGCGGGCGGGGCGGCCTCAGCGCAGGAGTCGGGCACGGGAGGGCAGAGCGCGAGCTTCTCGGCGGAGCAGGGCGCGCAGTGCCATGGCTGGGGGGCGCCCGCCGTCGCGCCCAGCTGGACGGCCAGCAGGAGCAGAAGCGGCCAGGCGCGGGCTGCGAGGACCTCAGGCATTGTGGAGAGCAGGCGCGGCGGACGGGAGCGGAGTGGCCGCGCTTGCGAGCGAGCGGGGGCCAAGTAGCGGGTGCTGGCTGGGTGGCCGACGCTCCATGCTCGCCAGGAGCCGCGCGCGCCTTATAAAGGGTGCGGCCCGCCCTCCCCTCCCCGCTGAAGGCGCGGTTAATGATTGCCTGAGCGGCGTGCTTTGTGGCTGGCGCTCAATAGAAGTTTGGGGGCGGGGGGGGGGGGGGGGAGGAGAAAAAGTTTGTTTTGCTCGCGCGTCCCAGAGCCTGCGCAAAGGTGGGCGGAGGGAGGGTTACTGGTCCAGGTTTCCGACTGTGTTTGTCCTGCTAGGGCTCCCACCTGGAACCAAAGGGCAATTCTAAGCAGGAGCGCACGGCCAGGTCTCTCTTGTTTTGCTCAAGGGGCATCCCCCTGCCCAGCCGTCCGCGGGCCCCTGCAGAGATCAGCGGGGCAAAGCCAGCCCTCGCGGCCAGTTTTCAAACGGGGAAACCGAGGCCCAGGGAGAGGAAAGGAGGGACCCCTGGCCAGTTTTCAGTGGCAAAGCCCTGGATTGCTTCTCCCTCTGTAGGCAGAAGGCCTCCAGCCCACGGACCTGCACGCATCACAGCCTTTCCCAGGAGGGAGGATGGAGGGAAAGGGACAGCTCCCTCCAGGGCTGGTGCCAAGCTCCCAGTGTCACCACAGTCTCCAGGGACTGACCTTGCTCGCTGGCTTCCAGAGAAGAGCAGGGCTCAGGGTCCATGAAGACACAAGCCCAAGGCCGCAGAATGGAGCCCAGACCCCAGGCTTCTTCCTCTGACTTTCTGTCTCAGACCAAAAAAAAAAAAAAAAAAACTTTAAGATTTATTTATTTTAGAGAGAGCGAGAGCTGGCTGGGGGGGGGGGGGGAGGCGGGTAGAGGAAGAGAATCTCAAGCAGATTCCCCACTGAGCGCAGAGCCGGATGTGGGCCTCGATCTCACGACCCTGAGATCAGACCTGAGCCAAAACCAAGAGTCTGGCGTGCAAACCGTCTGAGCCACCCAGGTGCCCCGTGGGACCAAATTTTTATCAGGAGTCTTTTTCTTTCATGAAAACTCCTTTTTATTAGATATTCTCCTGGGGTTGCAAGAAAAATGTCACTGTATCTTTAAAGGCAGTGGGAAATGGGTCTGTTCGTCCCCGGGACCTGCAGGTGCTCTTGTGGACACACAGCCCCCAGAAACTAGGCAGCTATTCACAAGAAGCAGGCAGCTCCACACTTACTGATAGAGAAAACGTCCAAGATTTAGTGAAGTTTTGCAAGCTAAGTATAATTTCCAAGTGAAGTAAAATGAAGAGGTGCACAGGCGCCTGGGGGGCTCAGTCGGTGAAGCGTCTGCCTTTCAGCTCAGGTCACCGTCTCGGGGTCCTGGGATCAAGCCCTGCGTCGGGCTCCCTGCTCAGCGGGGAGTCTGCCTCTCCCTCTGCCTCACCGCTCTTGCCCTCTCTCGCTAGTCTCTCTTTCTCTAATAAATAAATAAAATTTTTTTAGAAAATGAGGAGGTACAGAATATGCAGTTTGTGTACAAAAAATAGGAACATACAGGTCAGCGTGATTCTAAATGTATGGACTATCTTGGAAGGAATGCATAAGACACTGATGTCAGGGCCTCCTTGGTGGGGAGGGGCGTGAAATCAGGGACTGGGGGAGGGACTGCTTCGCCCTGTGCACACCTCCGTCTTTCTGGATTTACAGTGTCTAGTAAATACTACATCATTTCGTATGATCGTAACTTTTATTATCCTATCTATTATCCATCTCAAGAGTAACCACATTACCATGAATTTACCAGCTCCATTTGTAGCCGCCTCACCGGGCCGGTGGCTTGGGTTTCTGCTCTGCTCTGTCCCTGACCACAGCACCAGCTATGATCAAAACAAGGTCAGCGGAAATCATGGCCGTCGGAAGTTCAAGGTCATGTTTGTCATTATTTTTATGGAGTAAAGTTCAGTGTCTGGTTAAGGAGCTGACCGTGGCTTTCGACTAGCTGCGCATTATTTTTGGTGTAGGTTCCTAAATGATTTCATTTCCGAAAGAAGGATCTGTGCTCTGAATTTCCTCTGACTTCCTCCATTTAGGATCTGTGTGTCTACCTGAAATGGTCCCTTAATCACACACACACACACAAGAGGGCATCATTGGGTAAACATTCAGGGCCCACCTACTGTGCACGGGTCCGTGCCAGCCCCGGACAGTTCACCCTGTTGTGCACTTGCCTGGTGAAGCCCCCAACCCCACCCCAGGTCTCCCTCATTCAGCACGTAGTGGAAGTTCCTCTCCGTGTACATCTATTTCCCAAATGTTTCCACTGCTTGCCTCACGGTAGCCACAAACCAAACCCCGGAGACAGAGTTCTCTGCTTCCCTGGCCACAACGATACAAACCGGGCAGTTCCTCCTGGAGGCCTCTGTGGGCCCTGCCTGTCTGTCCATCCTGGGGGTGCCTGCTCCTGAGTGCACCCATGAGTCCCGGGTCCTGCTGCCCGTGGTGCCCGGCCTTCCGCGGGAGGTCTCACACCCTGTCCTTCCCCCAGCAGAGGACATGCAGAGGATGGGGGCCGTCTGGGGTGCGGGCCGTGGCATCTGGCAGGAGGTACGCCCCGGACCAGCCAATTATAAGCTGGTCCTGGAGATAAGCGCTTCCCTGGAGAGTCCAGAGTGTGGTGGCAAACAGCAGGCCACAGGGCATGGAGCCACGCATGGGCGCTTCCCACAGAAGCCACCAGCCAAGGCAGGTGTCGGAGGGGAAGAAGTTCTTCCCAAACAGCAGAGGATGGCCCCGCTGGGCAGGCAAGTGGGTGAGGCAGGGAACCGGGAAGGGGGCGGTGTGTTGGGGGAAGGACCCAGAGTTCTTCTGCCTGGACGCTGGAATGACAGCAGGGGGAACGGGAGGCAGAAGCTGGAGATACTGTTGGGCCACCATGGGAGGATTTAGGCGGGGCCAGGGGTGCAGTGGTCAGAAGGGACCCCGGGAACGATCCAGGGGGCAGGCCTGCAGACCAGAGACCAGTGCCGAGACCATCCTGCCAATGTCCCTTCAGGCTGGGCACCGGCTGCAGGCCAGACCCCGGGACGGAGGCGGGCCAGCCACCCCGGAGACACAGCCCTGCCCTCAGAGATCTGAACGCAGAACGGTCCGCGGACACGCTCACAAACGTCTGCAGGAAGGAAAGGGCAGCTGGCCCCAGGGACAGGGAGGGGTGCTGCCGGAGGGAGGGTCCCGCGGGGCCAGAGCCGAGCAGACACAGCGGGAAGGGAGACCGCCAAGGCCGGCGTCCTGTCCCTGGGGAAGCAGTGCACGGTTTCGTCTCCGTCTCCACGGGCCCTTTCCCAGGCTCGGCCCCGTCTCCTCAGCGTGGGTCTGGATTCGAAGAACTCCCTGCTGCCCCTTCGCCAGCCCTTGGGACCTGCTCAATGTCCTCTCCTCTCAGGAGCCTTGCCGGCGGCTCCCCGGTGTCCCAGAAGCGTGTGACACGCCGGGCCGGCCCTGCTGAAGGGCCGTGTAAACCTGCCCTTGCCTATGGGTCTCCTGCCAGGCGGGGAGGGCAGTGCAGGGCTCCCGGCCCCCCTCACCCCGCACCCTGCAGAGGACACCGATGGGCGCCCCTGCCCATCTGACCAGTGTTGGAGGAGCCCCAGGGCAGGGAGAGCAGGGGTGGGGGCGGTGGGGAGCCGGGGTTTCACAGACCTGCCTTATGCACCTGGCACCATGCCGTGCCCACCAGCATTGCCAGAGGACTCTCCCAGGATCTCACGGGGTAAGTCTTCGCACCACCATCTGGGGTGAAGCCCACTGGGCCCAAATCGAAGCCTGCAAGCATCTGATGTCAGGGAGGGCTGCAAACTGCAAGCTCAAAGGCAATCAGGGCTGTATTTGGGGGGCAGGGTGGAAAGGCAGTGTGGGGGCACATAGGGGAAGCTTTCTGTGCCGAGTATGGAATGTGTTATATGTACTAGGCAAGAAAGAGCATCAACCCTGTGGAGCCCCAGCCACAGAGAGACGCCCACCCTGCCTCCCGGGGCACATCCTCCACCTGGAGAGCGACCCCCCTGTGCGACCCAGGGCTGGGCGTGACGTGAAGGGGACCCTGACTGTGCCCAGCGTCTCTGTCAGTCCCTTCCTGACACCGCACATGCATCGGCCCCTGGCTGCAGGGGACAAGTGTCACCTGCTGTGTGTAGGACTCGGGGGTGGGGGCACAGGGGCAGGTCGGGGAGGCGCAGCGCCTGCCCGGCTAGTCTGCCTGTGTTGGCACCTTGGATTTCCGTGTCCTGGCCCATTGTACCACCTCCCTGGGCCTCAGTTTCCTGGCCTGCGGGAGAGCAATGGGAGCCCTGAACAAAGGGGCCTCCACCATCCTGAGCGGCAGTGTCCTCTCAGCTGCTCTGGGCAGAGGCGGGGGTGTCTCCAGATGATGAAACTGCACAGGGCCTCCCGTCACCTGGTGGATCCAGTTCCGCCCGCACACAGCGTGCCACTTACTCACCAGCAGTGGGGAAATTGGGCAATCAGAGCTGTAAAAAACAATGCAAGGGTCAAGGGCGAAGTCAAACCTTCAAAGGGAGGGAACGCTGTAACCCAGAGGCCCCTCCAAGGGAAGTTGTTTTTAACCCCAGGGGAAAAAAAAACAAAAAGATGTTGCGTCGTGTTCCTCGATCAACATCGGGGATGATGTAAATCCGTGCAAGTAACCTCGCTCCTGTCACGGCCACACAGCCCAGATCCTAGACGCAGGAGCTCACGGGTGTGCCTGGGGCCAGTGCCCAAGGGGCCCTGGGAAGGGACAGGAATTCCCTCCGCAATGGAGGCCACCCAAATCATGCACACCCTGGGGCGCTGCTGGGGTTGGGGTACCAAGTGCTGGGCACATGGGGGGCGGGTGCCCAAGTGTGTTCATTCCCTTGACCTTCGCCTGAATCTACAGCCCAAGTGTCATGGGTTAGACCAGCCTCATGTCACCTGGGGCCTGGGTAGAGAGGCACATTCCCAGCCACCTGGACCCTGACTGGCAAGCTCTGAAGCAGGTGCCCAAGCTCCCGGGGGACCCCGATGCTTGCTCCAGCTTGAGCCATGGCCTCAGCAAACCCTCCTCCACTCTTGCTGAAGGCCAGCCGGCAAGAACCGGGTGGACAGCTGGGGAGAGGGCGATGGTCAGGAGAGTCATTGCGGCAGGTGGGTGATGGACAGAACTCTGCAGGAGCCGACAGATGCCCACCTCGGTCCCTGTGCTCCCCAGACGGACTCCCACGAGTCATTACTGCTCTTCACTGCCCCACGTATAAAGGAAGAGGCGCAACCAGAAGAGTCGGCCCGGGTCCCTGCTCGGCTCTCAGGCAGGATTCATTTGGTGGAGCGTTGATGATCATCTCCTGGAGATGAGGTCGGTGGTCTCATTAGATGGTCATAAGTGTCCATGACTCTGACGAGGAGAACCTGCTCCACCAGATTGGCCCTGGGACCTCCTGGGCAGGGTTGGGGGGAGGGGGTCCCGCTCTGACGCCTGACCTGGGCCTGCTCTCTGCGCCTACTCACTAATGTGTCTACAGCCCCATCGGTCAACCTCCATGGCCAGGATCCCCTCCCCAGCCCAAAGAACCACCCATGGGGCCGCGGGACCTCCCCACCCCCAGAGGCGGCAACAATGTACTCTGGTGCCTACCAGGCAGGAGGTAACACAGCTCCTCCGCCTATTCTCTGACCTGCTCAAAGGGCAAGGACCCTGTGCAGAAAAGTGGGGATCGTGTCCTATATTACAGTCTCCAGTACATCATGCTGGGGTGTCTCCCCCACATCACAGTGCAGACATCATGGGACTGTCTCCCCCACATCACAGTGCAGACATCATGGGGGTATCTCCCCTACATCACAGTGGGGACATGATGCCGGGGTGTCTCCCCTACATCACAGCATGGACATCATGCCGGGGTATCTCCCCTACATCACAGCATGGACATCATGCCGGGGTATCTCCCCTACATCACAGCATGAACATCATGGGGGTATCTCCCCTACATCACAGGACAGACATCGTGGGGTATCTCCCCTACATCACAGCGTGAGTGATACACAACATGGGGGGAGCCGTCACCCTGGTCACACCACAAGAGGCATCACATGCTCCTCCCCATTTAGTGTTGATAGTATCTTGTTTTTGGTCATTCTAATAGATATTTACTTATATCTCCTTGTTTTAACTTGCAGTCCCCAGATGACGTATGATGTGGAGCAATTTTTCATGTGCTTATTTGCTATCTGTTTTTCTTCTTTGGGGACTGTTTCCGTTAAGGCCTTTGGCCATTTATTAATCAGGTTGTTTGTTTTCTTGCTTTTGAGTTTTAAGAGTTCTTTTAACATTTTAGATAACAGTCTTTTATCAGATTCATCTTTTGTAAATATTTTCTCCCAGTCTGTGGCTTCTCTTCTAATTTCTTTACATTTTCTTTCACAGATCGGAAGTTTTAAATATTACTGATGTCCAGCTTCTACACTTTTGCTTTCATGGATCATGTATTTGGCATCAAAAAACTCACTCATCACCATACCCAGGGCGATCTGGGTTTTCCCCATGTTATCTTCTCAGAGTTGATAGTTCTTCATTTTCCACTTAAGCCTACAATCCATGTGACTTAATTTTTTGTGAAAGGTGTAAGGTCTGTGCCTAGGTTCATTTCTTTGCATGTGGATGTCCAGTTGTTGTTAAAAGATAATCTCTCCATTGTACTATCTTTGCTTGCCCAAGACCAGTGGACTGTATCTATGTGAGTCTATTTCTGGTCTCGCTATGCTGTTTCATTGCACTGTTTGTCTATTAATTACCAATACCCCTCTTTATGCCATAGATTCACATACTATTAAACCATAGTTTTACAGTAAGTTTTGAAGTCAGGTAATGTCAGTCCTCTCACTTTGTTCTTTAATATTGCGTTGGCTATTCTGGGTCTTTTGACTCTTTTTTTTAACTTGAGAATCAGTTTATCGATATCAGTAAAATAACGTACTGTACCTTTGACTGGGATCGCCTTGAATCTCTAGATCAAGTTGAGAACTGACATCTTGACAAAATTGAGTCTTCCTCTCCGTGGACATGGGACCCCTCTCCATTTACTCAGTTCTTATGTGAGATCATCCATCAGTCTAGTAGTTTTTCATATAGCTCTTGTACATATTTTATTAAACTTACACACAAGTATTTCATTTTGGGGGTGCTAATGTAAGTGGTGGGTTTCTAATTTCAAATTCCACTTATTCATTGCTGGTATATTCAAAAGGGATTGATTCTGTATCCTGGTATCCTGCAACTTTGCTTTAATCACTTATTAGCTCCAGGAGTTGTGTTCATTGATTCTTTTTGTCATCCACAAAGACAATTTTATTTATTCCTTTTCAATCAGTATACATTTTATTTCCTTTGCTGGTCTGACTGCATCAGCTAGGACTCCCACCATGATGTTAAAAAGCTCTGGCGGGAGGGGACATCTTTGTCTTGTTTTGATCTTAGTGGGAAAGCTTTGAGATTCTCACCATTAACTGTGATCTTACTTAGCTTTTTATAGGTATTCTTTATCAAGTTTAGGAAGTTCTCCTGTATTCATAGTTTACTGAGTTTTTTATCATGAATGTGTGTTGGATTTTGTCAAATTTTTTTCTGCCTCTGTTGATATGATCATGTGCTATTTCTTTAGCTTGGTGTGATGGGTTACATTAGATGATTTTTAACTCTTGAACCAGCCTTGCACACCTGGAATAAATTTCACTTGGTCATGGCATATAATTATTTTATACATTGTTGGATTTGATGTGCTAATATTTTGTTGAGGATTTTTCCATCTGTGTTCATGAAAGATTTTGATCTGTCGTTTTCCTTTCTTGTAATGTCTTCATCTGTTTTTGGTATTATGGTAATGCTGGTCTCAAAGAATGGGTTAAGAACCATTTCCTCTGTTTATATCTCCTGGTAGAGATTGTAAAGAATTGGTATAATTTCTTTCTTAAATGTTCAGTAGGATTCACAAGTAAACCTGGCACTTCCTATCTTGGAAGGTATTTTGACAGTTTATCTTTACAAATGTTAACGAACTGAAAGCAGTACTTGTGCTATTTGATTATTAATGAAATTTACTTATTTGATTATTAATGAGATTTACAGGGTTTTTTTTTCCTTTCTGTAGTGGTTTACAAAAAGTACCAGTCATTAACCTCTTATTTACAACCTGAGGTCAAATGCAACCTTGAGCATACTGGTTGTGTAGAATCTGTTCTAGGAATACACGTGTTGGGTATGGGATAGTACAGTCAATGGGACACAGGACTAGATAGGAATGGGGCTTAGAAGGAAAGTTTATTATATTCCGGGTCCTACAGACAAGGGGCACAGCACTCCACATGAAGGCATGAGGGTGGTCAGGAGGCAGAAGCAGCAGGAGGAGGAGAGAGCCCAGGCCATAACCCTTACTGGGGCTTCCATGGGAAAGGGCAGAGCAGGGCAGTGTAAGCAGCTTAGCATTGGCTGCCTTGAATAATTCCAGCAGGGTCTAAGCTGTAGGGTGTCCCTAGTTGCCTGGCACCTGGCCCTAAAAAGAGTATTGTCCCCTGGGCTGCTCGGTCTAGATGGAGGAGGTACGGCTCTGGGCTGCTTGGTTCCCATATGGAAGGCATGCTCCCCACTGGGTCCTTTTATATCTTTGAGGATTGGCTAACCCCACGCGGGGCAACCTCTCCCAAGCCAGAAAGGTCTTAAGATGCCAAAGCATCATAATATACAGAAAATAAATATGCAATGCAGAAACAATGGGTAATTTGCTTTGCCGGCGTTCCGAAAGGCCCAGCAAGGTGGAATGGAAAGGCTGATGGAAGTAAGTAGGTACAGTGAATGCAGATGCCACCAGCTGCTGAGTACTTCCCGCCGGCCAAGCGCTCCTGGGCATCCCCCCCGCACATGATCTTTAAGCCCAGTGACGCAGCTCTCACTGCCCTGGACCGTCTGCATGTCTCGTCCAAAGCTCGCGCCTTCTACGTAACAAGACCCGGGCTCTGAACCGGACTTCCCTGCACCAAGAGCAGTACTTGCACCCGCGATGCAGGTTTCCGTGTGGCAGACCAGCAGGCGCATATGGGTGCATCTGCCAGCTGCATTCGAGTCGCGCCTGAAGTCGCCTCTGCCCAGCGAGAGGCGTCCAGCTCCGGGCACCCAGCCTCTCTGAGCACCGCTCTAGGAACATGCTGGACTCCCAGCAGGGACCAGGAGCAGGGTATGGGGCCAACTCCTCCGCAGGCTGCGCCCCTGCGCACGTCCAGACCCGCGCGCTTGCCCCGCAGAGCGCTGCCCAGGGCGGCAGCGAAGGGTGCTGGTGACAGATGATGTTGGTCTGCCCGACTAACGTGACCCTCGACACACACTGCAGATTTCGAAATTGTTTTTAGCAGCGAACACAAACAAAAGCGCCGTATGCTACACTCAAATCAGCGTGCCTGAGTGCCAGGACGTCAGGGGAACGCTGGGGTCAGGAGGCCAGGGGACCCGGGGTGCCAGGAGGCCAGGGGACCCTCAGATGGCCTGACGCCGTGAGGAAACAACAGGACACTGGCATGTCGTCAAGGCAGCCCCACCGGGCTCCCTGCGGGACTTGGGACAAACTCTTCCCCACTGTGGCCCTCACTTTCCCCATCTGGAAAAGGATGGACTGTAGCAGGCGAGATGATTTTTTTTTAACTGTTACTCACTAATGATATGTTAAGACGCTGGTCAGTGGGCGCCGGCCTCCCGCCTGCCCCCCCCGCCGCCCCACTCCCGAAGTCGCCGGCCCTGGCAGGAGCCCACCCGGGCGGCACCGGCACCGGCCCGCGCATGCGCCTGGGAGCGGCCCGCAGTGCGGGTCCGGGTCCCACCAGGGCTGCCGGTCAGAGCCTCGGCGCCGCCTGGGGCCCTGCGGGGGTTCAGACGCCCACCCCATGAAGGTTGGGAGGGATCCGCACAGCGCCAAGGACTCTGGGAGTCCGACAGCTGTGAGTCCACTCTCCGCTCCCTGCCTGGGGACACGAGCCTTGCCTTGGTGCGAGGATGGGCTGATGGTCTCCACTCCCGTAGCTTGTCGTGCAGCGGCAGGCAAACCGCCCGGCGCGCAGGAGCGCACGGCGACGGCTCAGGCCTGGGCGTCCAGCGCCCACCGCGGGAAGGCGGGCGACCCGCACAGGTGCGCGTCGGAGCCCGCCAGGTGGAGACCCTCGGGGCTCGCCCCGCCCGCGCTCGGCCCTGCGCCTGCGCCGCCAGGGAGCGACAGGTGCAGGCCGCGCACCGGGGGTCGCGTTCGCCTGCCTGGCCTGCCTGCGGGCCGCGCCGCGGGTGCTTCTGGGCGCCGGCTTGGGGTGCGGCGGCCGCGTCCCCGCGTGGAGGCAGGATGGAGCCCGGGGCACAGGTACCACTGCCCGCCTCCCCTGGCCTGGGGCGCCCTGCGCTGGGACCCGACACACCCTCCCCCGACACATCAGTGAGGTTCCAGGTCCTGCACACCCCGCCCTCCCTCCCCTTTTCCCTCCCCTCCCCAGCCTGTCCTGCGGGCCTGGGTCCCGTGTGGCCTTGCGGGGGTCGGGGGGCCAGCACCAGGAGCAGGAGGGGAGCCCTCGTCATGCCTGCTCCATATGTGCAAAGAAAAGCGGGGTGCAGGACTGGAAGGGTCCCCGGGGGGGCGGGGTTTCAGAGCCCTGGCCCTCGGACCCTAACCACTCCCCAGACCAGCCGGATGGGGGGGGGCTGCCCAGGTCTCCTCGAGTCTCCCCAGGGAGGGACCTTTCTCCCTTCTTCATTTGTAGGCTAGGTGTCAAAATAAAAGGGCTAAGCAGGTATGGAGTGGCCCTTGCCACCCTCCCTAGCCCCCACTATAACCTAATGTTATTTTTAGCTTCTTCTGGAACATTAGATCCTTATTTTTCCTCAGTTTGGAAAAAAAAAAAGCCTGTACCCAAAACAGACATCTTTTCTTATCAATATATTAAAAACACATTTGATATTTAAAAAAAAAAAACCCATTAAGGGTCCTGCATGTTAATCCATTAAGGGTTTAGTTTTTTCCCCTGGGTTGGAGGAATATTAGCCTGTTATCTTTCATAGCAATTGTGGGCCATCTGTTTTCACTGACTATGTCATCTGTTTTTCTTTACAGAAGTTTAAAATTTTGTATTTCAACTTCTTTTCCTTTATGGCTTCTGTGTCATGAGTTATCATTTGAAAGCCTTACCAGTTTACAGAGCAAGCCACCCGCATTTCCTTCTACTGCTTTGAGAGTTCTGTGTTTGTACCTTGTTGGCAAAGAGGCAGAACTGACCTAAAACAAAGCGTTTATGTGGGGTCTCAGGATTGCAGTTCGGGGAGCAACCCAAATTGTGTCCCCTTAGGGGACAAAACTCAGGGGCTTTTAAAGACAACAGGGCAAGTTTGTATATGTTGCTTAGAAAGAATTTTGACTGGTGTTGGCAGCAGAAAATTCAGGTTGGTTGAACAGAATTGGAGTAAAATCTCTTAGGGCAGCAAGTTGCAGGGGCTCGGGGTACGTGGGGTTTGGCCAGGTTCAAAGTTTCTAGTTTCACCCTGAGGACTGAGAACAAGGACGAGCCCCCCTGGTGCATACCCCTCCTCTGCACTGAGCCTAGTCCCTCTTGGAAGTAGAATGACTTTGTCTCCCTTTACAAGCGCTGATGACCTTCCATGGGATTTGGATCATTTCTCTTCTTTTTCTCTTTGATCTACCATAGGCTTAGAAAGAAGAAAAAAAAAAAACCCAACACCGTGAAGTAGCCTCAATTACTAGTTTATTTGTGTTTCTCCGTATTTCTCTGTGGATTTTGCTCTCTGTTGATGCTGCGGCATCTGGAGCAAAGGTGCTTAAAGCAGGAAAACATTTAGACTTTTTAATCACACTGTGCTTTTGTTTTTGAACTCATCTAATGTATTTTTCCATGAATTTGGCCTCTTAATAGCAGAGGTGCTCCTGTGTTCACAGCACCCCCCCCCCCCCCCCCCCCCCCGCCGTGGGTTGTCTTTGCTGCCATAATGCTCTGGATCTTTCCGAAGCCCTTTGTCTCCGGTGCAGCCTCCAATAGATGGTGTGGAGCCGGATGCGCTTTCTGACCCAGTGCCAGGCTGTTAATAAGCGAGCTGATTCTGTTTGCCTTTGTTGACAGGGCACAGGTGTTCAACCTTTAACCAGCAAAGAAGATGTATACGCGGTAAGTAGGTGGGCAATAAAGGATAAGATGTTCACCATCACTGGTCGTGAAAGAAATGCACATGAAAACCATCCCGCCGTGAGGTACCACTGCTCACCTGTTAGAAAGCAAACATTAGAACACCTTAGGAGCGGCCGACCCCGAATGCCGGTGAGGATGTGGAGCGACTTGGACTCCCGTGCATGCCCGCGAGGCTGGAGGACCGCGCGGCCACTCTGGGAAACACTTGGGCCCTTACTGATGCTGACTCATCCTCTGGAGTGAATCCAGCTTTTCGGGTGGTTAGAGTTCACATTCGTCAATCTCTACGGGTTTTGCAAAGGGAAACAATGTACCAAGAGCACCCTGAGACCTACACAGTAGCAGCTCTGGGACCGACCACCCCCCAGGAGGGCACTCCTGACTGGCTTTCTGGCCCCGGGACCGGGAGACTCTCCTGTGGACGTTCGGCACGGTCCGACCTGTTTTCGGTTTCAGCTGGGCTGGCACTTCCCCCAGCTGCCTGGTCATGATATACGCACCTCGGAAGCATGCTCTAAGAGCTCACTGGAATCCGATTTGGAATGCTCCAGCACGCTCCACTGAACGCGTTTCCGCGAGCAACAACCCCTTCCCGCCAGACCGTATTTATGGACCTCTTCTGCCCTGGCCCACCTCTGAGCCCCTCTGGGGAATTTAACCACCCAGCTCTGCCACGCTCAAATAAGTGACCTGACGTGCTTTGTTCAGAGAGTCAGGGACGTGGCCCATCACCGATGAGGTGAAAAGCTGCACAACCATGCGCATCAGGATTCCATTTATGAAATGTGAACTTCTTTTGTTACAGGACATGCATTTCGTGCTTTTTGTTTTCTTACAAATTGCTAACGGTAGCTACTTAGGGGAGCCGGATGACAGGAAGGCTGACATTAGACTTTCTAGTTTTACTTGTCCCTCTATGCTTTGATTTTAACCAGGACTGGAGGGCAGCAGCCCCGTGGGAGAGCCCAAGCCCCCCACCCACAGAAACCGTGACCACCCGTGTCTGTCTTAACACCCCTCCGTGCCGGCGTGATTGTTGCGCCGCAGACGGTGGCTAGGACGCTTTCCCACGGCCTTGGAGCATTTCTGATCAGGCTCACATTTATGCAACATAAGCATCTGTTCTCTGTTCTAGGAAAGCTTTAGCCCGTTATTACTTCACTACCACGACTACGCTTCTCAGCTCTGCCTCCCCAAAAACTCACTACCAGGTACATCGCTTCAGGTGCAAATGCGCAGCAGGAATTCAAGGAAAACCCCACGGTAGTATCTTGCACTGACTAGTGGCTCTGTTCTCCCCCCGAGCGGAAGCCAGTTGGCGGGCCACCACCAAGACCCTGGGCTTCCGGGCAGGTCCCCATCACTCCATCTTCACACTTATATCCACTTGTTGTTGGAGAGAAGTTCCAGTCCCTCCCGCACCACGCATGACAATGGCTTTCTTGATACTTTTGGGAAGCAGGGCCCGCAACGGATATCATCACCAGAAACTGTTCTTCCCACTAGCAAACAGGTGCATGAGATCGGCCCCCGAGAGTGGGATTCAGCAAAGCGTGGGCTGTTCATCGTGAACACGGCTGCAGTGAACGTGGCAGGGTCGGTCGCTGCCTTTTCAGGATGATGGTTTCCTTCCCTGTGGCCAAATGCCCAGACGTGGAATTGCCGGGGCACGTGATATTCCAATTTTTCTTTTTTTTTTTTTTTTTTTGAGGACCCTCCATACTGTTGTCCAGAGCGGCTGCACCAGTTTGCAGTCCCACCAACAGGGCACGAGGGGTCCCCTTTCTCCGCATCCCTGCCAATATCTGTTACGTCTTGTGGTGTTGATTTTGGCCATCCTGACAGGTGTGAGGTGGTATCTCCTTGTCGGTGTGATCTGCATTTCCCTGGTGCTGAGTGATGTGGAGCCTTTTTTCATGTGTCTGTCGGCTGTCTGGATGTCCTCTTTAGAGAAATGTCTGTTCACGTCCTCTGCCCATGTTTTAATTGGATTATTTGGCTTTTTGCTATTGAGCCGTATGAATTCCTTGCATACTTCGGGTAGTATCCCCTTAATGGATTTGTACTTTGCGAATACTTTCCCCCTTTCCATCGGTGGCATTTAACATAAAATCACTTTCCTCTGAAAGTTACCTAGACTGGTAGGGGATTGGCTCGGATGCACCGCAGTGTGAATTAATACCTCTTTAAAAGACACACGAGGGCTTCTTTCAAAAACCAAGCTGCTCAGTCTGTCACGTCCTTTTGACATGACAACCTGACAAGGAGCGCCATGGAGACCACGCCCTTAGGATGACAATAAAACTGTTTGCTGAAGACAGTTTGTCAGCATCAGGGAAAGGCCGAGAGCACAGGAGTTTGAGGGTTTTGCCCGAGGCTTTGTTCTCGATGGAAAAACACTCTGAAGGAGCTTCTGCTGCCCGCCACGGCTCGGGATCAGGACGCTCGGTGTCCGCACCCCTGCCTGACGCGCCGTCCCCTCGTACAGAGAGCAGCTCTTCTGCTCTTTCATGTTGAGCGTGAATGTTAAGATGATTTCATTGACAATGTTTTATAGTTTTCCCCTTAAAAAAAAAAAGTGTTCTTACCTGAAAACCCCTTCTTTTTCAATTCCATTATCAAGACCCCATTTTGGACCCATGTTTGCTTTTGACCAAAAAATAGACCAGGCGACTTGGGTGCAGAGGCTGGAATGGCGGGAGCGCGCTCTGGGTCGCACGCTCCCACCCGGGACGGGACTGGAGGCTCTGTGCCCAGGGCAGAGGCCAGGGAGGAGGGGGCCGTGCCCGGCGGGCTCTGGTGCCCGGCCTGAGGCTCCTGCCAGGACCGTCACGGGAGCCGACACCTGTGCTCTGTCTCGGCAGTTTTCCAGGGTGAGCTCCTCTGAGGAAGACGAGGGCCCTTCTTCACTGAGGAGCCAGCTGCCCTTGAGAAAGGTCCTAAAGCACAGCACCCCGCAGGAAGCCTCCCCCAGCCTGCGCAGGAGGCCAGCAGGCCACGTCCCCTCCCACCCAGGAGAGGGCCCTGCGCCTGGACCCCCGCTGCCTGCACCCCTCTCCTGGAAGCCCCCGGCCCCCCGGGCAGGGCTCAGCCCCACGGCTGCCCTCCAGACCCCACGGCTTTCTAACATCTGGGCCTCCAGGGCGGCCAGTGGGCAGCCAGGGCCCAACCCAGACCCCCAGGCTCCCAGGGAAGATCCGCCCACAGCGGCCTCGGTCACCTGGCGGCGGCAGCGAGCGGAGTCCCGCGGAGCAAGGAGCTGGCCTCGACCCGTGGGGTTGCCCGGGATCCCCAACACGGCCAGGAGGAGGAAGCGGGACCTGAAGAAGCTGGCCACTGTGGTACGACTATCCCCCAGCCTGACCCTGTCCCTGACTGGGGCCCCGACCCAACCCTGGCCCCGTCCCTGACCCGTCCCCAGGGCCCCTTTCCTGCTCTGAGCACTGAATTCCGGCCCCTCAGCTGGTTCACCTCTCCTGTGACACCCTGCTGTTCTAGAAGGTTCTGAGAAGGGCACTGCTGGGGGACTTCCACCTTGCCCCTCACGTGGGGCCGCGGCTGACCCCGCTGTCCAGGTCCGCTGCCCAGAGGTGGAACGTGTGCAGTGCACGGCCTGGCTCGTGGGCTGGGCGCCCGTGGGTCCGTTGGGTCCCTCTGGGAAACCTGCACCCCTCCCTCTGCGGCCTCTGAGACCCGTGGCTCCGCTCCACCTGCTGGGACTCCGTGGAAGTCAGGTGTGGGGCAGCCTGGACGGCTTCTTTCTGTCTCTTCTTTCTTCCCTCACCCCTTGTCCGCCCCTCAGAGGGGTGCTGGGTTCCACTTTCCAAGGTCACCGCAGGACGCCTTGACTCTCCTGCTGGTTCCCTTCGCTGGCCTTCCAGTCCTCTCTGCTTGGCCTCACTCGCCCTTCTGGGGCATTGCTGGTGGGGAGCTTTCCTGATGGCCCCCCACCCTGCCCTCTGTGGCTCTGTCTGGTCGGAGTTGGGAACCCGGGCTTGCAGAGCTGACCAGAGCTCCGCCTGCGTTCCTGGGTGGGGCCCGAGTGCAGGGCTGCCCCCGAGCCCCAAATGCCTCCCTAGTGCCCTGTCCCCACAGGCTGATGATGTTCCCACCTGCTGCCCGGAGAGATGTGAGCGGGGCTGGAATATTCTGGAGCTGACAAAGGGAAGGGGCCTGGGGGTCTCACTGTGTGGCGGAGATTGTCCCAGAGGTGGGGCAGGCCCTGGGCCCACGGGGCCCCTCGTACAGGCGCCCAGCTTCCAGCCCCTCTGACTGCTCTGGGCTCTGGGAGGGGTTCACATGCTTGCTGGTGGCCCGTGCCCCGGCTCTGCTGTCCCCGCTCATCCTGCCATCCGCCCATGCCCTTGCTGACAACACCAGCTTCTCCTGGTCCTCATTTGCCCCCACCCAGGGACTGCTGCTACTTTTTTACACTTACAGGCTATTTGGAGGACCTCGATCTGTGGGGGACCCGCCATGGGGGGCCGAGTACCCCAGTCTTTGCTTCCACCGCCAACCCTGTCCTCCACGGTCCAGCCCCTGCACATGCCCCTGCGCGGTCTGGCTCAGCCACCCCCACCCCACCCCCCGCCGTGGCTTCTATGAGGCCAAGCCCTCGTCTCGGTCAGGAGCAGGGCTCATCCTGCCCGTGTTCCCCGCCCTGGCCTGGGCCCTTCTCCCTGCTGCAGCCCCGGGAGACCACCTGTCTACTCCGCCCCGCAGGGACGTCCCCGACACACCCCCGGCTGGCCCTCCCTGTCCCCAGCCCTCCGGCCCCCTCTGACTTCCCTGGGTCCTCAGCCACCCCTCCGGTGCCCACACAGACTCGGCCCTCTGGGCAGTTGCCGCTCCGTGGTGCAGTTGTGATGCCCGGCACACGGAAGCAGGGGTGCCCGAGAGCTGAGGGGCAGGGCTGGGTGGGGAGGGGCATGCAGCCCGCGGGGGCCTCTTCTGTCCACGGGCAGCTGTGGCAGGTGTTCCTGCCACGTGGGCCTTCTCAGAGATGCCTTTCCTCCAACAGATGGAGCGCGTGAAGCAGTGGGAAATCCGCCTGCTTCAGGACATCGAGGCGGCCACTCAGCACGAGCTCACCATCCAGGACGACTGACCCTCGGCGCCGGGGCCAGGGGGTGAGATGCTCTGGAGCTCCCACCTCGGCCTGACTCACCCGGCCCTCTGTCTGTCTGCAAACCCCAGCCCTCCCCAGGGCTTGCCCAGGTCCCGCTTGGACCACTGCCCTCCCCGCGTTGTGCCTCTCGAGTCAGGTGGGGGCAAGTTAACGAGGCTCTCGGAGGTACCGTCAGAGTGCAGGGCCCACAGGGAGCCAACAGGGCAGGTGGACGCCCCACTGGCTTCCCCAGGGCGACCCAGGAAACAGGATGACATTTTGCACATAGAGGCCAGGGAGCGTGGCGACCCAGCCGCCCACACAGGGCCGGGGCCACACCCCCAGCGGGCTCAGGATGCCATTCCAGGAGAGTCAGACGCTGGGACTCGGAGCGGGAGGCGGTTCTGGCGGTTTGCAGGAGCTGGTTTCAGTGGGGGTGGGGTGAAGAATCCAACCCTCTGCAGCAGTACGGGCCATCTCTGCCCCGTCCCTGTGCAGCCTCGCTGGGGTCCCACCGAAAAGCTGGAGGTGTTTACACCCTTGTGCCGCAAGGCGGTGGCGGGGGGGGGGGGGTGCCCGGGACGCTCCAGCTGGTGCAGAAAACCATGAAGCAGCTCCCGGTGCGGACAGCCCAGGCACCGTGTGGACATGGCACAGTGATAAATACAGAGCTAGATTTTCGTCTTATGCATGTGTTCGTCCCCCACTTTCTTTAAAAATGTTTGGTGCTGGGCGCCTGGGTGGCTCAGTCGGTTAAGCGACTGCCTTCGGCTCAGGTCATGATCCTGGAGTCCCGGGATCGAGTCCCGCATCGGGCTCCCTGCTCAGCTTCTCCCTCGGACCCTCCCCCCTCTCGTGCTCTCTCTCTATCTCATTCTCTCTCTCAAATAAATGGATAGAATCTTTAAAAAAAAATGTTTGGTGCTTTGCTTTGTTTGTTTTTCCTTCTGAAAACGAAAAGAGAGCGTTTGTTTCCAACCCTACCCTGGGCCATCTCCAGGGCTGCCCCTCCAGGCCTGGCCGTGGTGGTCTCGCTCTCAGGGCTGCAGATCAAGCTCACTGCTATAGACAGAATCAGAAGGCACCCCTAAAGTAGGGCACTCCCTGTGTTTGTTTGGATTTGGAGGTTTCCAACAAGGAAGGAGGACAGTCCTCACGGGCTGGGGGGGGGGGGTTGCAGTCACTGGATGAGTCACTTCGAATGACTGTACGTGTGGGAAGAGCGGGTTTACTGTCCAGTGGGCTTACACAGTCCTGCGTGTCCTGACCCGGTTCTGCCTTCATAAGCTGACTCTTCAACGTGTTCACTTCTCCCTTTGTTATAACATTTCTCGGATTATGGAAATGATAAGGTTACGAATTTTTCAAATACAACACAAAAGTATAAAGCAGAAAGGCTGCCTAGAATTGCATACCATGGAAAAATACTTCCGTGCAAACCCTTCGCACCTTTAGTACTGGAAGTCAGTGAACGGTTCTCCTGAGCGTCTGTGTCTGATGCGAAGTGATTCTGATAGGTCATCAAGTGGTTTCTCCGTCTTGCTTACAGCCCTAGACAAATTCAGATGCAGAATGAGGCCAGGGAGGAGGAAGGCATGGGGGGGTACTTTGGGGAGGTTGTTCTTGAAAGCTTGGGCATTACAGGTGCTCAGAAGGAAGCGTTTTGTTCGTAAGATACTTTCCTAGATGCTCATGTTGCGTTTTCTCCCCCAAGTGTTAGCAAAATGGATCCTTGTATTTGTGCAAAAGAGCATACGCAAGCATAGGGCACAGGCCCTCTAGCTGGTGTTTGAAATGCAATCCTGTGGGGGTGTTTCACAAATAAAACAGCGTGGATTGTGAGCGTGTTCCGGCCACGGGAAGATGTGGCCGGCAAGTAGCCCAAGGAAGGAGCAAGTCCTGTGCCCGAAGCCGGAACGTGGTGCACGGGGAGGGCATCCTGGCCTCACCCACCACCTCCGTGACCTCCGTGTCCTTGGGACCCAAGCTGTGCACGGGCGGGAGGGCAGCCTCAGACCGGCGCTCAGGACGCGGGCACTGCCGATCCGGGCTGCACAGACAGGGACCCTGTGGGGTCTCTGAACCAGGGTCATCTTCAGGAACATGCCCGCACCACAGCCAGTGACCCCCGTAGCATGCTTCTCCTCCTTCTGTTCAACATGAAACGAGAAGTGATCCCCTTCTATTCTAATCTTTAAAACTATACATTTTCTTCCTAAAATAAACTATTTATCCAGGGTGTCTGTATTTGACATTCACACCCCTTGTCACCGTGTCAGAAACCTGGTTTGAGGGGCTGCTCGTGTCCGGGGTTCAGGTGGCCTCGCTGCGGGGTCTGGTTTGTGCATCACTTTCCAGTAAAGTCTTAGCGCCTTGTGTTTTAAAATTTTTTTTTTTTTTTTGACCTGTGTTTACCTCCGTTCTGGTGGCTCAGCTGCACCTCCGCCTGGGCTCTCTGCAGGTGACGCCAAGCAGGTGCTCGCCCGGCGCATCTGAGCAAGAAAGTGGGAACCCGCCTCCATGTGGGGGTGCAGGACCGGAGGTCCCGTCCCTTTGCTGGCCACCACGGGGATGCACGCAGGCCCCAGGCCCACCCATGTGTGCGTGGCTGCCTTGGTGGGACACAGACTGTCCATGCTCCAGATCCCCTGCTCAAGGGCTGGGATGGGGTCCAGCATGCCAGGTAACCTCGCCGAGTGCACAAGCAGGGTGATACCACACCCCACTCACAGGATTGGGGGTGGGGGCGTGGAATCTTGGGGTCAGCTTTAGAATTGTTTGTTTTGTGTAAGTCTGCACAAGAGCCTGCTCGGCACAAAGCATTTTGTACCAATGTCTACCAATGTTGTTAGAATCCTCCAAGTCATTTTGTGGGTTAAAGGGTGTTCCCCTTGTGTGGTCCCTGCTAGGTATTACCCAGCGAGGTGCGGAGGTCCGTGAGCGGTGTCCGAGTGAGCACCCCCTGCAGCGTGGCTAGTTTTATGATAGCATTTAAAACACATACCAAAAATTAAAAAATAGTAATAATTAAAACACGTGCCAGCTGGAAAGGTGACACAGTACCCTTGTGTTCTCACTGCGTATTTCTCTCATGGATCGTTCTGTTGGACAAGTTGGACAAGTGTTCACCTGTTTCCTGGTTGGTTGTGTCCCTTTCTTGGAGGATTCTGTAAATGTCCTGTTTCTCTGGGGATATTGTGCTTTTCATAAGGATTTTTTAAATTCCTTTACTTTGGAT
Organism: Zalophus californianus; assembly: GCF_009762305.2. Classification (NCBI taxonomy): domain Eukaryota; kingdom Metazoa; phylum Chordata; class Mammalia; order Carnivora; family Otariidae; genus Zalophus; species Zalophus californianus. Next base: position 1,081,271 of record NC_045606.1, on the reverse strand, counting down.
TGATTTCACTTGAGCTTAAAGATACACATTTGTGATGATTCATTTTATGTGTCAGCTTGGCTGGGCCACTGTGCCCAGTTTGGTCAAACGCCAGGCTAGATGTCAGGGTGAGGTTATGGTTTAGGTGAGATCAACATTTATAGCAGTGGGCTGTGATTAAAGCAGATTGCCCTCGATAATGTGGGTGGGCCTCATCCAATCAGTTGAAGGCCTTAAGAGACAAAGACTGAGGTCCTCCCAGGGGAGGAGGGGATTCTGCCTCCAGGCGGCCATCGGACTTGAGATGCATCAGCTCCTCCCTGCGTCTCCAGCTGCCGCCTGCCCTGCAGACTGGACTCAGCAGCCCCATGACCGGGGGACCTGTTCCTTCAATGAACAGTCTCTCTCACCCACTCACCCCCTCGGGGTGGTGTGTCTGCCAGACCCCTAAGGGAAAATGCCGAGTGAGTGGGGGCTGGAAATCGCCCTGGCATTCAGGGCGTCCTCAGAGGGGGCAGAGTCCGGCAGCCCCTCCACCCCCTCCCCTGCTGTCCACCCTTGGTCTGCCTTCAACAACAGCCCCCGACCGGTTAGTCCGAGAGCAGTCTGAGAACCACGGGCCGTGCACGTCATCCTCCCCGGGGTCTCCGGCTGGGAGCAGAAGCCGAGCCCCCGCGCCACCCGCCCCGCGGTCAGAGGAGGAGCCGAGTCCGGCCCAGAGGAAGGGCTGCCGACACTAGAGGAAACCACAGTCCCCCTGCAGGGAGGCGCGTCTTCCCACAAGCCACACAACCCCGCGGTTTGCAAGTAAAACGGCCACAGGGGTTGTAGTCAAGCAATTTTTTCCTTTATTTTTGTTAAATAAGATTCCAGAAAGTATAGTGCAAACACTCAGTAGAAAAGTCGCAATTAAGAAAAATGTACATTCACGTTAACATTTCAGTCCGTCCACTGGTTAATAAAAATAGGACCAATTATTCAGTGACTTGTCTCAGTCGGACAATCTCGGAAAAGACTGGAAGGTACAGTGTGGGGTTGACGTAAAAATAGACCCGTATTGATTATACAAATCTATCGAGAGAAGCTACCTGGTGACCGTGAGCTGCCGTCGCGCTGACCCCGTCACCTGGTTCTGTGTCTGCAGAACCGTTCTCCAGCGAGCTGCGTGGGTAGAGAGCGTGTTCCCGCGCCCACCCACCCCTGCATTCCACCGAACGGCAAAGCCACACCCAGCCGGACACGGAAGGGTGCAGGGGCGTATACGGCCTTTCTCAGCAAGGGAAGAAAATCAAGGGTGGGCTTTGGGTTTACCTTCGGTGAGAATGGAAGCTACTCTAAGGGGGTTGCGATCGATACGTTACCTTCCTTGTGCAAGGTGGTGTGCAATCGTGTGGCCCAGGGGGTGGGGGCGGGCAGGGAGGAGGGGCGTCCGGGCTGGGGGACGCTGCGTGACCACAGCAGGCGCTGGCCACACAGGCCGGGGCCCCAGGCTGCGCCGTGTCGCGGGGACGCTCTGCGGCCAGCCGGCAGATGGCCCAAGGCGGGCCTGTCCCTCCGCGCATGCTGCGTGTTTTCGAGTTCAAAGTGGGTTTCACACACGTGGGGATTTCAGGGCATGCAATTCAGAGTGCACGTGCGTGCGAGCCCACGGTTTGTACAGGGCGAAGGCGAGACCTCACGCGCTCTCCCGGGACGGGCGCCCCGGAGTGTGCAAAGGTGGTAGCGGGCTTCCTCGGGATCCTGCAACTGGGGAACGGTCCCCTGAGACGTGTGCTTCGTGCCCGGGGCCCGGGGGCTGGGTGGGGCTGCTGGTGGGAGGCAAGAAACAGTTCTGGCTGCTGGTGGGCCCGTGGCCCGCGCTGTGGGGAGTGAGAGGCCACGGACACGGCGCTCTGAGGGGCTGTTCCTGCAGATGGTCCCGCACACCACACGCGGTCAGGGAGCCCAGAGTCACCCAGATCTCTCGGCCGTTGGTCTAGGACAACCTCTCTGTTTAAACCTCAGCTCTCAGCCCGTGATGCGAGCTGTTTGCAAACTGAGCTTCCGAAGGACGTCTGAGCTGCCCGGAGCCGAAGGAGTCGGGGGCCCGGGAGGCTGCCGGTTTCCTACCAGCCTCCACGATCCCCGTCCTGCCTTCCACGTGTTCTCACGGAAACCTGCCCTGGGCCGTCCCCCGACCTGCAGGAAAGGACGTTCACCGCCCACACCGCACCCGTGGCATGAGGCGCCGGATGGCTGTGCCACCAGGCCAGACGGAGCAGAGACGCAGGCTCGGCCGACGGCCTCCCGGGGCCACGCGCCTTCCGACCAGGACTCGGGGGCCAGCCGGCTCCGTGGACATGGGGACGCGTGTGTGGTCTGGAGGCTTCTGGGGGACCCGTCTCCCTGTTTGATGCCAGAGAGGCCATGCAGAAAGACATGGGCAACCGTCCTCCCTGCTGAAGGAGGGTCTGTGTTTTCTCAGACAGGACAGGCTGTGGGCACGACACAGGTTTAGGATGGAAAGCGAGACAAGGTGGGACTTCTCGGGCTAACTCGGAGTATCCTTGGGAGGTCCATTGTTGAGGACAGTGTTCTGAGTTCCCCGGGGCACACGCAGGGGCAGGCTGTGGGGCAAACACTCCCAACCAGCCTGCCAGCATCCCCCCACCACAGTGGGCACTTGGGTGCAGACCAGCTAGGGGGCTCCCTCAAACCCAACTCGGTGTCAGTGAAGAGCCACTGACTATGATGGAAAACCAAGGGCTTAGGACAGACAGGCTGGCATGAATCCTGGTCCTGCCACTGGTGCTGTGGGACTTTGCTCGAGTCTCTGAGCCCCGGATCCCTCACGACACCGTGGGGCTGTAAGTGGCCAATGGGTGGGTGACACACGGGGAAGGTGCTCTGTGGGCTGCCAAGTAGAATGCTCTCATAGAATCAAGGACCCCCCCCCCCCCACTCCCCAGGGGCCTGCCTGTCAGCGCCAACCCTCCACCTCCCAAGTCCATCTTGGCAAAATTCACAGCTGGGAGTTTATTCCTCAGGCTGAGCCAAACTAAGCCTTCCTGACCATCTGCCCTGGCCCCACCCTGCCGTCCAGGAGGGGGGTCCTCAGGCCACCCCTAAGCAATCCAATCCCTGAACCAGACTTCAACCCACCCCAGCCTAAGATTCATGGGGGCAAATGCAAACCCCAAGACACTGTGAGAGGAAACGTCACATTTTCACGTGGTCTCCACATCCCCTCAGAGGGTGTTGGGGCTCCAACTCCCAGGCAACTTTCAAAGCAAACCGCAGCTGGGGAGGCAGGATGTCCGGGCACAGTAACACGGCTGTGCCCTCCAGTTTCCAGTGGGCCACAGCCTGCCCCTTATTCATTTCACCAAACCAAACATTTTGAAATCAACTGCCTCTGAGAAAGTTGATTTTTGGCTTTTGTAGTTTTGTCGTTTTTTTTTTTTTTTTTAATTGAAGCCACTACAAAATCAGGTCAAGTCGGTTTCCAGGGCAACTTTCTATGGAGCCAATAGGCCCACATGCTTCAGAATTACAAGCATTGGCAGGGCTCGGCGACCCGCCGAGTCAGAGGGCTGCTCGGTGCGTGGCGGGGCGCCCGCCATCCCCCGTGCCCGGCTCCCACGTGGCAGCAGGGGCACACTTAGGGAGCACCTGCCTCGCAGCCTGTGCATGCGTGTTGTGGGCAGAGCCTGCCACACAGGAAGGGGCCCACAGGGCCCCCCGACTCAGAGAATCACAGGAACATATGCTGGAATGGAGACGGGTCCACCTGTCTGGGATGCACAAGCGCGAGGCCCACAGGACCCTTCCTTCTTGAGCAGCAGGACAAAGGAGGGGGTTCATACTACTTCTGGGTGCTGATGGGACGAGAGCATGGCATTCCCATCAGGTGGAACCAGCGCATGGTGCCCCTGAAGGCTGGATGGATCCTGTGGGGCTCAGAGCCCACACATCAACCAGGCTCACCAGGCAAGACGGGCGTCCTGGCCCCGAGGCTCACTGCACCCCGTGGATGCACTGAGACAGGTTAGGAGGGTCGCAGGTGTGCACAGACCTGCTCTCACCCCGAGGGCGACTTAACTGACCGGGCTGAGGCAGGCCCTCTGCTCCTATGTCCCGGGCACCGACAGCAAACCCCGCAGAACGCGGGGCCTGAGCTGGGTCTGCAGGAGGGGCTGGGGGGCCGTGGGAGTGTCGGGCCCCCCACAGCGTGGTTGAACTCGGGCAAACTCGTGCACATGGCTTATGCTGGAATCACCATCGGCTTTGGACCAGGCTTGTCTCCGCAGTTTAGAGTTAGTTATTGCTTCTGGAGACAGAAAGGGTCTGGAAGCGCTGTTGGCTCTGGGGTCTGACAAACATGCAGGCTCGGGGGGCCTGGTCTGTGGGGTGCTCCATGCTGCAGCACACACACCCCGTGCAGCGGGCCCCCGGGGCCTGGTGGTCTGTGGAAGCGTCTGGAAGTTTGAGGCTGCCTTCTACGCTACTGAGGTTGGGCGTAAGCAGCACACGAGGGACACGCAGCACCCCCCTCCCCCAGTGCCAGGGCTTCCCCAAGCAGGGTGCCTTAGGGACGTCACACATCTGGGTAAAGCGTGGCATTCGCACGGGGCCGGGGGCTGTTCTCATTTTTGGTGGGAGTGAACAGGTGTCCCCTGAAACAGTTCACTATTTACAGAGCATTTTAAATAATTTAGAGAGAACCCTACTCGAAAGGCTAACATTTCTCCGTGAATGCTGTACAAGATTAAAAATAAATAAGGCGAGATCATACAGTCTCATCACAAATAAAGAGGAAGACGTCGTGCACCCGCCTCCGAGGGACGCTGTGGGGGCTGCCGCACCCTCGTTGGCGGTAGGGTCTGGACTGCTGATGACAGAAGTGTCGCACGCTCGTGGGAGCTGGGCCTTGGCGCCGCCGTGGGTGGTCATGGCGGCTGGCCCAGAGCCATTGGGTCCCACGGCCTCCCGCCGCTGACACGACCAGTGGCCACGCCTGGCAGGGCTCCGGAGCTCCTGGTTGTGTGGAGCCCAGGTCCGGGCCCAGCAGGGCTGGGGGCACCGTGGAGAGTCTCACGGGCGTCCATCCGCCCCCCCGGCTCACCCAGGTCGACACGGAATCCATGGTGTGTGTCTGCGGGGGCGACCAGTTCCTCTCCCCGATGGTTGATGTCAGGTCCCCGCATCTTTAAACAGCTACCTCATGCTTGGACCCTCTGGACCGCCCTGCCTCTCTGTCCACTTCGAGGGGGGCAGGTGGTCCACCCAGAGAGCTCAGGATCCTGCCCCCACCTTAAGGCCCATACCTTCAATTCCGTCTGTGAAGTCCCTTTGCCACACGACAGAGCACGGGGTCGGGGTCACGGTGCGGTCTGCCAACCCCCTGCCCTGACCCAGGGGCAGCTTGGCCGCCACCAACAGGCGGGCACCAGGACCCTGGCCAGGTCCTCAGCCCTGCAGCCCGGCACAGACAGGCTCACCACGCGGGCTGCATGCTCACAGGACTCTCTGGATGACTCGGTTTCCCCTGAAGGGAATCATGCCACGTCTCTAAAGGCTGAGAAGGACTCAGTGGCCCAGCGCAGAGCTGCTTCTCAGGAGGGAGGCCGTCCGCCCACCTACTTCCGTCCTGAGTCCTGCATCAGCTGGCCTGTCCACACACGGCCCCGCGGCTGCCCAGGCTGGCTGCAACACGGCCGGGCAGGGCTGAGCTCCCACGGAGGATGCCACGCCTCACAAGCCCACCATGGGAGCAGCCCGGGGACATCGATGGGGGCTCAGCCAGAGTGAGCCCAGCCCCGCCCGCCGGTGCCAAGCTGCCCTCCTCCTGCGGCCGGAGCCGCCGCCCCGCACCCCCAGCAGCACATCCCACGTGTCCTCGGTCTGCACCTGTGCGCGTGGGAGACCCCCAGACCTCCCCAGAGTCAACTGCAGCACTCTCCGCACAGGTGCAGCCCACACTCACTCCGAAATCCCACGTCCGGGGTGCGGGCTCATCCGCCCAGGAAGCTTGTGCTGTTGTGAGGAGAGCAGGAGCCCCAGACGCAGGGACAGCAAGGGGCACGGCGACCCCGACCTCGGTTCCTCCCTCGACGAGAGAGGCCAAGGTCTGTAGGGCCGAGGCCATCTTGGGGGCCGAGGGACAACGCAGGGACAGGCAGGCAGAGCAGGGATGATGCTGGTCGGGACACAGAGACGTGGCTCGGGGCCCCAAGAATTCCAGAAGACCTGCCTCTGGGTCTCGGCAAGAAACCACTCGCGAAGGAAGCCAGCGGGCCCCGCTCTGTGCGGCGGGGCTTCTCCCCAAACCGCCCGTCTGGGCCCCGGGCCTGCCCTTCCGGCCCTGCCGCACACGGGAGGCCTGGCTTCCAGCCGGGGCTGCCGCGGGCCTCCTCGGGGCACACTCCTGCTCTGCCGGCCACAGCTCCGCGGCTCTGGCTCAGCTGAAGCCTGCGGCCGTGGAGCATATTCGCAAGGTCCTGACACCAGACGCTGAGCTGGCCGACCCCAGGCAGCCGCTCCTCGGCCACCGAGGAGAGGACCAAGCGAGCACAGTCCCCTGAAAGCCTCAGCGTCCAGGCGGGCAGGGCTCCCCTGGCCCATCACTGCCTGGCTGCTTTGGGTCACGCCTGGACGGCACCCCTTCCGCAGCCCAGCCGCCGGCCACCGGCCCTCCTTTGTAGGCCGGGCTGGTCCCTGCTGGAGCCCCTGAGCCCCCAGCAGCCAGCTAAGCCTCCTTCCCAGCTGCTCCGGGGCGCAGGTGCTGGCCAGAGGGGCCCGGGGGGAGCCCCGAGCCCTGCAGAGCCCCCAGCCCGGCTCTGACCGGGAGGCCAGCCATGGGGGCCACCGGGGGCGGGCCTGTGCCCAGTCTGGTCTGGAGGCCGGCTCGCCCGTAAGCGCACATTTTCCGCTCTGCATTCAGGGACCTGGCCTGGGAGCCATTTCCATCGGTCCGGCCTTCCAGGAAGTACGTCAGCATCTCGCCCTTGCCCTTGACGCTGACCTTCCCGCGGCACACAAAGCGGTAGGTGCCCCTTCGCAGCAGCCGGTGAACCTCCTCGGTCACCTGCAGCGGAGGAAAGCAAGCGAGCGTCCCCGGGGTCAGCAGGGGGGGATGCCAGGGGCAGGGCCGCACAGAAGGCTCCCTCCTCCACCCCTCGCGACCTGTCCCCAATATCAGACAGTGCCAGGGGACTCGAGGGGCCCTAGCCGGGACAGCCTGGGGGCCGCGCCGCTACTAGCCCCGGACAAGCCGGGGGAAGCCATGGTCTCTGAGGGGAGGGCCCAGGGTGTGCGGCAGGCTGGACGGGGCACAGAGACGCGGCAGCAGGCCCAGACGGGAGCCCCGTGGCACCCCAGGCATGAGCCAGAGGCCTGGGCAGGAGCCTGGGAGGAGCGGGATGGCTAACGTCGGAGTCCCTCGCGCACTTCTTCCAGGAAAGAACCAGATGTCTAATTTGGGCCCGGCAGAGGAAGAACTCGTAAAAGGAGCAATGGTGGGGCATGCTTCTCCCCAGCACGGGAGGAGGTGCGTGTACGGGGCCGCGGACGGGAGTAGTCCTTCGGCAGAAGGGACGCAGGCAGCACCAGGGGCCCCGACGGACGGACCGCGTCTTAGCCACACTGACAGCAGTCCTGCCCTGGTGCACGCACCCCGGACGCTGACCCCGGGCCTGATGCAGGGGAAGGGGCCCCCGTCTGCACAGAGCTCCCCTGTCGCACGTCCTCTGGGGGACAGGGGCGTTCATGGGACAGCCGAGTGCTCCGTGCCTCGGGGAGTCCAGACACAGACACACAGGGAGGTGGCCGCGGGGAGCGTGCGAAGAACTGCTCCGGCATGCAGAGTGGCTGCCTGGGGGGCTCACAAGGCTTGTCGGACCCCTGGGACCCCAGGAGGTGGGTGCCTGGGTCAGAACGGGGGCACACAGGGCGGTGGTCATCCACAGTACCCCCGTGGGTCTGCCCTGCGCTCTTGGCTCCATGCAGGGAGCCGCACACAGGCCCGGGGACGGGGGCCGTGGAAGGGGGTCCCTGCAGTGCAACCAGGGGACAGAGACCTGGGAGGCATATCGCTGGAAGCTCAGCAGCCAGGGGAGGCCAGGCCACGAGCAGCGGTCACGTCATAGAGAACGGCCCTGGGGGCCCAGAGAGGATAGGCCCGGTGCTGAGCAGGGGAGAGGCTCGCTGCTCTCTGGTCGTGCAAACTTCGAACCTTCCCGTGAGACAGGGGCCAGCTGAAGAGTGGGCGGGCCTTCGCCAAGTCACCCCCGGGGGTGACCCGGCCCGGGGAGGCGCGGTGTCCCGGGACGGGCTGTGGGATGGCGGCGGGACGACGCAGACGCACTTAGCGCCTTTGAGCCGCACGCTCACGCACGCGAGGATTGTAAATGTTGTGTGTGTTTCACGACAATACGAGAAATTCGAAGGAAGGACTGCAGATGCCTCCGCTCTGAGCAGAGTCTCCTGACGGGTAAACTGCGGAATCCGAGGGCGCACTGGGCACCTGCCAGAGGCCGGGAGGGGGACCGAACACACGGCCGCAGGAGAGCTGGCAACCTGCGCCTGGGTACACGCAGGTCTCGGGGGACCCTGTCAGGGATCAGGGCAGAGGGAGAGGCCAGCGCGGGACCTGGTGCCGCTCACAGAGCACCCTGCGTTCCCCACCCCAGCCCCGTGGGTGCCCAGAGGCCAGCCACCGCCACACACTGGGGGACAGACTCCTTCTCCCCCGAGGCCCCCAGGGGCTGCAGCATGTGCCCCGGCAGACCTGGGTTCACATGGTTGGAAGGGGGGGTCCCAAGAGCCGCCCACACCTGTGCACACTTGGGAAGAGCAGCCTCTGTCCCAGAGTTTTGGGGGGCTGCTACAGGGTGTCAGAGCCACCCACAGGCTCCCAGCCAGGCAGCCCCACAGCACCCGCCCTTCCAAACCCAAGGAAGCTCCTCCATCTACGGCAGCCGGGCAGGTGGGCAGGGTCCTGGACGCCAGACGGGCTCGCTGGGACCGCAGCACTCACCTTGCCCCTGCCTCCGCACATGGCCATGTGGGAGCTGACCCCCAAAGCCACAGGACAAACCAAACCAAGACCACCCTTAGTCTCGGGTCCTGCCCTGCAGATCACAGACACACTGCGCTAGGCGGCCTCATGTCCCTGCCCAGAAGAGGGAGGCCGGGCTGGCCCCCCGGCCTTTTGCACCTGTCTCGCACCTGCAGGATGGCACCTGTGCCTCGGGCATCTCTAGTGAACTGACCTGGATTCTGCCCTGGACGCCGGTGCTGTCCATCCGACTGGCCACATTGACCGTGTTTCCCCAAATGTCGTACTGCGGCCTTCGAGCCCCGATCACCCCAGCCACCACGGGGCCAACATTGATGCCTGGAAGACAGCCATGGAGCGCCGTCGGCACCAGCAAACCTTCCGAGGGAATGAGCTGCCCCTCTTGGAGTCATGGATTCCTGGGGTCATCTAGCACCTAGCACAGGGCCCCTTCCTGAAGCAGCAACCCACCACTTGGGAAGAGGTGGCCCCCAGTGTCTGCTCACACATGGACCCCCGGGCATGGAGAGAGTCCCGTTTCCTGGACCAAAGACCCTGCACTGACCCTGCGGCTAGGAAGCCTGGCCTTTCAGGCTGTAGGACTGCAGTGTGTCCCCCTGCAGTCCCTTTCCAGGAGGGACAGTCTCTCCTGACGTTTCCCCTGGCTGCGACCCTGCAGGGCATTCAAGGTGTGGGGCCCAGAACTGCTCAGCCTTTCGGGATGTTCTGAAGAGGGGAGCGGAGGTCCCCTTCTCTTTACGTGGCTCAAGGGCCGACTTGCCTGAAGAGTGCCAATCACCCGTGTAGCCATCCCGCAACGGGGCTTCCTGATGACACCACGTCATGTGTCCCCATTCTGCACCCGTGCACAGACTTTCTGGGTTGGGCGGGGATGCTAATGATGTCTCAGCCACCGGGGCCTCATCAGTGCCCCAGGCCCGGCAGCGGGATGGCCCTGGGGTGGAGCCGGGGACCAGACAGGGGCCTGAGGGGCCGCTCCCCCATGGCTGCTGCGACGTGGACCAGACAGAGCCCGCCTGCTGGGTGGAAGGGCCTGGGCTCGCACCCCGCCAGGTCCCCCAGGGGGGCGGGAACAGTGTCTGTTTCCCAGAACATCACTACACGGAGGGTGGAGCTCCAGCGGAAGACAAAGCCGGAACGTGGGCATGCGGGCCTGGCTGTGCTGGGAGAACGCCCCCCGCTCCTGTGGGCCCCCACTGTTACCGTCTTCATGCCATCCCGGCTAGGACCACCACTTTGGGGGCATTTTCCTCCGGCTGCATGTGGACTCAGAGGTGTTCCGAGAGCTGGACAGCGCCCCTTTGGGTCCTTGGTCCCAGGTGCCAATGCTCAGAGGCAGGGTCCCTGTGTTCCCAGGCCCGCCCCTGGGAGGCCCCACCCACTTCCCGGGAGGCCCCGCCCCCTTCCTGAGACACGGGTCGGGTGGGCGCAGCATTCTGGCCTGAGTGGCCACCGCCCAGAGCCACATACCGACGCGGAGCACAAAGTCGTTGTAAGACTGGTAGTTGATTTCATCCAAGACGTCGAACATCTCGATGGCGAAGTCAGCCAGCGTGCTGAGGTGTGAGGAGATGCACTTCTTTGCCTGCGCATGAGCAGACGGGGGTTACCACGTTTGGGGGTGCGAGGGCAAGGTTGGGGGCCGGGGACGCTCAGGAGGCGCCCTACCATACCCGCGGGGGATCAGGGACCGGACCCCACAGTCACAAGTGCACCCACCGCCTGCAGGCTGGGCGCTGGCTTGGCGTCAGCCCCTCGACGGGCTGGACCCCCCTGCGGGCAGGGGCAGGGGGCAGCCGCGGTGCACAGGGAAGCAGGCCAGTCTCCCCTACACAGAGCCCGTGGCCCCCACTGCTTTGTGCAGCTCACACGGTCTCTCTCGTGCCAAACAATGACATCGGTCAATTTTCTTCTTTTGGTTAGAGTCCCGACGACTGCCCTCCCTCCCACGGTTCCCCTCCTGGTCACCTCCTGGTAGGATCTTCCTTAAAACTGAAGTGCTCACAGTGACCCACGACGGTTAACTGCAGTCCGAAGTTTACATTAGGCTTCGCTGTATGTGTGTACATCCTGTGGGTTTCCACAAATGCGGAATTTCGTGCACCCACAATTGTAGTATAACACAGAGCGGCCTCACTGCACCCCCCTGCATGCCCGCGTGTTCAACCCCTCCCCCAGCCCCCTGGCAACCCCTGATCTTCTACCATCTCCATAGTTTGCCTCTTCCAGAAGGTTCCATAATTGGAATCCTATAGCATCAGACTTTTCAGATTGGCTTCTTGCATCAGTAATATGCATTCACGTTTCCTCCACATCTTGCCATGGCGTGATCACTCATTCCTTTTTAGCACTGAATAACATCTCCTTGTCTGGATGGACCACAGTGCATTATCCGTTCACCCAATGAAGGACATCATGGTTGCTTGCAAGCTTTGGCAATTATGAATAAAGCTGCTGTAAACATCCATGTCAGACATTTTGTGGACATAAGTTGCCCGCTCCTGGGGCGCCGGGGTGGCTCAGTCAGTTAAGCATCTGCCTTCAGCTCAGGTTATGATCCCAGGGTCCTAGGGTCGAGCCCCACATCGGGCTCCCTGCTCAGTGGGGAGTCTGCTTCTCCCTCTCACTCTCCCACTGTGCTCGCTCGCTCTCAGATAAATAAATAAAATCTTTAAAAAAAAAAAGTTGTCTGCTCCCTTGGGTAAATGCCAAGGAGCGTGACAGCTGGATCGTAGGGTAAGAGTATATTTCGTTTTGTAAGGAATGGCCAGACTGTCTTCCAGAGAGGCTGCACCACTCTGCATCCCCACCAGCAATGGGTGGGCGTTCCTGCCACTCTGCATCCTCGCCAGCACTGGGTGTCCTCCGGGTTCTGGATGTTGGCCGTTCTGATCAGTGTGGTGTCTCGTCTTAATTTACATTTCCCCATAACACGTAATACAAAGCTTCTCCCTAGACTTACGTCTCATGTGTACCTTCTTCAGTGAGATGTCTGTTCAGATCTTTTGCCCACTTTTTCATCAGGTTGTCTGTTTTCTTATTGTTGAGTTTTAAGAGTTCTTTGTATATTTTATTTTTATTTTATTTTTTTAAGTTGGTTCCACGCTCAGCGTGGAGCCCAAAGTGGGGCTTGAACCCACAACCCTCGGATCAAAACCTGAGCTGAGCTCAAGAGTCAGACACTTGGGCGCCTGGGTGGCTCAGATGGTTAAGCGTCTGCCTTCGGCTCAGGTCGTGATCCCAGGGTCCTGGGATCGAGTCCCGCATCAGGCTCCCTGCTCCTTGGGAGCCTGCTTCTCCCTCTGCTTCTCTCCCTCTCTCTCTCTCTCTCCCTCTGTCTCTCATGAATAAATAAATAAAATATAAAAAAAAAAAGAGTCAGACACTTAACCGACTGAGCCATTCAGGTGCCCCAGGAGTTCTTTGTACATTGTAGATCCAACTTCTTCATCAGATAGTGGTTTACAAAGATTTTTCCCTCAGCCTGCAGATTGTCTTTTCATTATAGTATCTCCCACACAGAATTTTAAATTCTTAATTACATCCAACATAACGACGTTTTCTTCTGTGGATCATGCTTTTGGTGTTGTATCTAAAAACTCATCACCAAACCCAAGGGCACCTAGATCTTCTCTTACACTATCTTCTAGATGTTTAATACATCTGCCTTTTACATTGAGGTCTATGATCCATTCTAAGTTAATTTAATACATTTTGCGTTAACATTCTGCTAAATATAGATGGATGTGCAGGTGTCCCAGCACTGTGTGTTGTCGGCTACCTTTGCTCCATTTGCTCTTTCATCAAAGATCTGTTGACTCTACTGATAAGGGTCTATGTCTGGGCTCTCTACGCTGTCCCATTGATCTGGCCGTCTGTTCTTCCCCAGCCTCACCCTTTCTAGTTGACCTTAAAGTCAGTCCTGTCAGCCTCCAACTCCGTTCTGCTTCTACTGTACTGTGTTAACTTACTCTGGGTCTTCTGCCTCCACGTAAACTTAGGATCAGTTGGTCAACACCACAAAACAAACTGTTGGACTTTTGAGTGGGATTGTGTAAATCTTTAAGATCAATTGACGACAACTGGCCTCTTGACCATGAGTCTTCCTGTGCTCAGAGGAACATTACCTTTCCACTTACTTAGATCTTTGATTTCTTGCATCCAAGTTTTAGTTTTCCTCACAGAGATACTGTGGTAGTTATTTTGTTAAACCTGTACCTCGTATTTAATTTTGGGGGCGCTACTATAAATGGCATTGTGTTTTTGATTTCAAATTCCACTTGCTTATTGCTGGTGTGTAGGGAAATGACTTATTTGGTAATCTTGTTTCCTGCAACCTACCTATGGTTGCTTATTATAGACATTTTGTGGATTCTTTTTTATTTTCTACATAAATAATCATGTCATCTGTGAACAGGGACAGTTTTATTTCTTCCTCCCCAGTCTGTGTACCTTTATTTCGTTTTCTTATCTTACATGCACTAGATAAGACTTGCAGTACGAATGTCAAACAGGAGTGATGACAAGGGGCATTCTTGCCACACTCTTGATCTGAGGGGGAGGCTTTGTTTCTCATCAAGTATGATGGAAAACTACTGGGTTTTTATAGATGTTCTTTACCTAGTTGACAAAGTTTCTATTCGTAGAGTTTGCTCACAGTTGTGGTTTTTTAAAAGCGGGAATGGGTGCTGGATGTTGTCAAATGACTGTTCTGCATCAATTAATTGACACGATCATATATGATTTCTCTTCTTTATCCTGTTGATATAGTAAATTTCATGAACTCACTTCAAAATGTTGCACAAGCCTTGCTCTTTTTTTAAATTTTATTTATTTTTAAAGATTTTATTTATTTGAGAGAGAGAATGAGAGAGAGAGAGAGAGAGCACAAGAGGGGGGGAGCGGGAGAGGGAGAAGCAGACTCCCTGCTGAGCAGGGAGCCTGATGCGGGGCTCGATCCCAGGACTCCAGGATCATGACCTGAGCCGAAGGCAGTTGCTTAACCAACTGAGCCACCCAGGCACCCCAGACTTGCTATCTTTTTTTTTCACTAATAAAATGAGTTTATTTTATATTAAAGTTTTCAAAAACCACATTTGTAAAATTACCCCCATACTAGGCCTCAAGAGAGCCTTTACAAAGAGTTTAAAAAATTACAAAACAGCTTTCTCTGAACTATGAAAGTACACAGATTTAAGAGGTGTTAGAGGAGAAAACGTTAATTCATGTCAATTTTTTAAAAAGTTAATATACAACAAATCTGTAGGATACTACTAGAAGATTAAATCTTTAACCATTTAGAGGAAAAAGCTGTATTTTTCTTGGTATCTTGATATCTAATTCCAACTTCTTTGTGGTCTATTGTTCTTTTCATACAATGTTGGCTTCAATCTGCTGATATTTGTTGAAGACTTACACGTCTCTACTCATGAGAAATACGGGCTTGTGATTTTCCTTCCTTGTAGTTTCTTTATCTGGTTTTCATATTATTTCATATTATTATATGGTACTCTATGGACTCATAGAATGAGTTAGAAAGAAATGAGTTAGAAACTTCTACGTTCTGGAAGAGATTTTAGAGAATTGGTATAATTTCTTCCTTAAATGTTCAGTGAACCCATCTGGGCCCACTCCTGTTTTGGAAGGTTACTAACTACTGACTCAATTTCTTTAATAGATACGGGCCTGGTAAAATTTTTTATTTCCCCTTGTTTGAGTTTTGGTAGATTGTGGCTTTCAGGGAATTGGTCCATTTGATTGAAATGATCACATTTGTGGGCATGGAGTTGTTCATAACATACCTTTTCCCCCTTTGGTTCAGTACAAGTGTCCCGACTTCCATTTCTAATATTAGTAACTTGAGTTTTCTCTTTTCCTCAGTTAGCCTGGATAGAGGTTATCAACTTTATTGACTTTTCAAACAGTCAGATTTGAGTTTCATTGACTTTTTTTAAAGATTTTATTTATTTATTTACTTACTTACCTATTTATAGCATGAGCAAGGGGAGGGGCAGGAGGGGAGAGAGAGAGGGAGAGAATCTCAAGCAGACTCCACACTGAGCACGGAGCCCAACGCGGGGCTCGATCTCACAACCCTGAGATCGTGACCTGAGCCGAAATCAGGAGTTGGGTGCTTAACCGACTGAGCCACCCAGGCACCCCATTATTGATTTTCTTTTGTGCTTACTTGTTTTCAATTTCATTGATTTGTGCTCTGATTTTTTTTCTCTCTATGCTTACCAGAGGTTTATATTGTTCTTTCTGTGGTTTCCCAAAGTGGGAGCATAGATAATTGATTTTGGATTGCTCTTCTTTTCTAATATAGGACTTCAGTGATATAAATTTCCCTCTAAGGGCTGCTTTTGCTGCATTCCACAGACCTTGATAAATTGTATTTTCATTTTTATTTCGTTCAAAACATTTTTAAACTTCTCCTGAGCTTTCTTCTTTGACTCATGTCATTTAGACAAGTGTTAATCTCCAAATATTTTGGAATTTTCCAATTATCTCCCCATCAATCGATTTGTAGTTTAATTCCATTCTGGTCTGAGAACATACTTTATATGATTTCAGTGGTTTTAAACTTCTTAAGGTGTGTTTTGCAGCCCAAAATGTGGTCCATCTTGGTAAATGTTCCACATGAGCTTGAGAAGAATGTGTGTTCTGCTGCTGTTGCATGACGTTGTCTGTAGGTGTCAATTTTATCCAGGTGCTTGATGATGTTGTTTCCTTCAACCATCTTTGCAGATACACAACCCACTGGATCTGCGAATTACTAAGAGGGGTGTTGTAGTCTCCAACTATAACAGTGGGTTCATCTATTCCTCCTCACGGTTCCATCTGTGCTTTGCCTTGCGTATTCTGACCCACTGTTGTTAGGTGCATACATGTTAAAGACTCTTATGTCTTTCTGGAGAATTAACTCCTTTATTATTTTGCAGTCTCCCTTTTTATCTGTCTGATAATTTTCCTTGATTTGAAGTTTGCTTTGTCTTAAGATTGCTACCTAAACTTCTTTTATTAGTGCTAGAATGGTATCTCCTTCTACATCCTTTATCTTTAAGGTATCTGTTTCTTTATATTTTAAGTGTGTTTCTTGCAGCAAACCTAGTTGGGTCTTGTGTTTCCGGCCACTCTGTCAGTCTCTTTTAATTAGCATATTTACACTCACATTTAAAGTGATTATTGAAATAGTTGAATTAGTATCTCCCATATTTATAACTGTTTTCCATTCATTGCATGTTCTTTTTTTACATCTTCCATTCTTTTCCTGCCCTTCTTTTAGGGGTAACCTGAGGACTTTATTCACAATTCTGCACTGGGAAAGGGGAACACTCCATGGTGCTGGGCTGGCAGGACTGGGGTGCAGCTGGTAGGAAGAGGCAGGGCTGGTGGGGGAGGGTTGGTGGGGCAGGGGAGGGCCAGAGGAAGCCCCCGAGACTGGCCTCAGTGCTGACTTTCCATAGGAGACTGTTTGGAGAGAGCTGGCCACTGAATGGACAGCCCACAGGCCACTGCCCTGACCCGATGCTAGGGCAGACTGGGGCTCAGAGCAGGGAACCTGCCCAGAGTCCCAGAGAAGTTTGGGGCAGAGCTGAGACCCAGTCCCTGAGCAGCAACACCCTGGACAGCACTCACCTTGGTCCCGGTTGTGGGCGCTAGCCCCACCGCAGCCATGTAGGTGCTCCCGATGGTCTTGATCTTCTCCAGGTCCTTGTAAAAGTCTTTGTCCATGAGCTTTGTTTAAAACACAAAACAGTGAAACGTTACGTAACATCCGAGAGAAGCCACCATGGGAGCCACCCCAGGGCGGACAAGCCTGTTCTGGGAAGCAGTGTATCTCTTCTGTTGTGGGCACTAGACAAGGTCTGGGCCAATCTGAGGGGTGCCAGCAAGGGCGTGGGGAAGAGGAGCCCAGGAGGGACCATGCAGAGCACCCTGTCCTGCAGCAGCAACCTCAGGCTTACCCTGGAGGAGACGCCCCTGGGCAGGGAGCAGGGCTAGTGCCGACCCCAGGTTCCTGCCCACCCGTCCTGGAGGTGAGGCCACCAGCCAAGCCAGCCTGTACTAGGTAGGGGTCAGGTGTCAGCACCCACCTCCAGAACTCAGAGCCTGCAGGCGGCAAAGGCCCCTCCTCCACGGTCAGGGTCATTTTGGACCCCCCAGGGGACAGAATACACGGGCTTCCTACCAGTTCCGTGTGCGGGGAATGTGCCACGTTGTGGGGCACCATTCAGGGGCGGCCCTCACCTCGTCAAAGTCAGCGATGATCTCGTTCAGGAGGCGCAAACACTCCACCCCCATGTTGTTGCCATCCAGCTCGATGTAGAAGTCGTCAAAGTTGGGGATGGAGGCGAACATGACACCCACCTGCGAGTAGGACTGGTAGTACAGGTCCTGGGGGCAAAGGTAAGGTCAGCCGCGGCGCCGGGGGCAGCAGGTGCGGGCAGGGGAGGAGGGCGGCGGGCAAGGACGCATGGACTCTGTGCCGCCCCAGGACCCAGCCCCATGAACCCAAAGCCCTGGAAGCTTCCAGTCAAAGCCGGTCAGGCCGAGCCGTGGGCCCCGTGCCTTTAGGATCTAAAACGCTAACCAAGCCTTTTTATTTCTGAGTTGGCGTTGTGAGCTCTGCTCTGTGGGTGGTTCCAGTGCCTCCCTCCACTGGCCGCTGTAATTAGGAAGCTCAGGCCCACCCGGCTGCCCTGAACACAGGTTTTCTGAAGCCCATTCTCCCCCGCATGCAGGGTGACAGATGCTCTGCTCTCTCCTGGGACCAAGAGTGGGGACTTCCTCGCCCCCGGAGTCTCCTGCTGCCCAGGGTTGGGCAGAGGGGGACCCACTCAAGCCTCGGTGTGGCCAGGGCTCAGAAACAGCCATGCTTTGCAATTTCAAGCAGAGACGTGATGGGAGGGTCCCTCTGGGTGGGACCTCCAGCCGCAGACCTGTGAGCCCTGCCAGAACAGCCCGGCTTGGCGAAGCAGGAGGCAGGTACGGCACACTCACCATGTTCCGGGGGTTGGACATGAGGAAGTGCTGAGCAACGTGGGCCGGCAGGAGGTTGAAGAGAATCCTCTTGTTGTCCAGCTTCACCCTCTCCATGTCGTCCCTCTCCTCCTCTGCCTGGGGGGCAGACCCTCTGTTACCCACTCAGCTACTGCCCCTCACTCAGCACCCCCTGTGGCAGACTCTCCCAGACAAGGCCGACCAGGACCCCCGATGCCCATCCCAGCCAGGCCCTGCATGGGCGTCTGAGTGTCTCAGCATCACCCGATCTCAGCAGAAGCAGGAATCCAGCCAGACCCCACCCTGGACATCTGACGGGGCTCGTCAGCCTCTCGCTCCCAGGTAACACCTAATGCCCTGCACTGCCTTCAGCCGGAAGCCTGTTAGGTCAGACCCCTCAGACCCCTCACCCCTGACATTTCCCCTCAGTGATTTTCTGTCTGCTGACCCCTACCTGCTCCTCGGTGATAAGCCCCCCTTGCCCGGGCCACACCTGTCCCGATGGCTCTAAATGACATCTGGCTCACACTGTTCACGGTGCCATGAGTCACCTTTCCTATAACACCAAGCTCTTTCCAGTCATCTGAACAAGACTGCAAGGGTGCAGATCCACGGTCTACACAGGTTCCACTCCACACCCCCTCCCCACGCAGAGCCGCTGCATCCCAACTTCACGGGGGCCCAGAGGAGCCACGAATTTCTGGGGAATTCTCCACCCTGATCAGCTGGAACTTTCAAAGGACAGACAGTGGGGGGTTCACCCCATTTCCAGGGTATGCTCCCCACTACCTTCTGGGACCCAGACACCCGGAGCAGCTGAGACACGAGCCTGCTCCCAGGTCACACTGGCCCCCAGGCAGCCTCCAGTGTGCCCCAGAACATTCACGGGCACCTGCCGCCTGTGTCAGTCACTCGGGACGCCCAAAGCCAGGCAGCCAACCCCATTTCCTCTAGAATCTCCCCACCTCCAGCAGGATTCACGTCCTGGGCACGGAGATAGGGGGACCTGCAGGGACCTGGGGTTGAGGACGGGTACAGCAGCAACAGGACTCAACAGGAGTGCAGACTCCCTGGAGCAGGGGGTGTGGGCCAAGGGAGCCCTCCCAGGGTATGCTGCTGGGCAGGTGGAGGACCTCTGAGCCACAGGGCCTTTGCACAGACTAATGAAACCAGCAGCAATGCACCCCTGGCCTGTGGCAGCCACACCAGCCCCTAGAGACAGAAGCCAGCAGACGGCCATTGGTCACTCACCCTAGCTCCCCAAACTGGCACCCAGGCCGATCAGAGAGGAGGAGCAGTTTGGGGAACATTTCTAGGGCTGCCTCAGCCTTGTGGACACTGGCCTCTGGCAGTGACGACAGTGACACAGGGATGCCTGTTGGCAGCCTGCAGCCTGCCCATCAGAGCTGGGGTTTGGAGGCGCCCTTCCCCAGTCTGGTCCTGCTTCATGGCCAGCTTCCTCATCGTAAAATGGATGGAAAATCCTCAATTTCAGGGTCTTACTTATCAAGGGTTAGGAGAGCGTGTGCTACCTACTAAGCCTAGAATTGTCCATTCCTGTTAATTCAGTACAATTTCCACTGGTTAAAGTGGGAAGGGGTAACTCCCAGAGACAGAGCTGCAGACACCAGGCACGAGGACGCCTGGAGCACGGGGGCACGAGGACGCCTGGAGCCTGGAGGACAGCACAGCCAGGATGAGGGACCCAGCCAGCAGCCCTGGGCCCCCTCTGGGCGCCATGCTAGGGACACGACCACGGGTGGGCCACAGGACCACGAGTTATCAAGGAGCCTGGCAACAGGATGGGCTTCGTCCTCCTCCTCACAGCGCGCAGTCGGGCATCGGTGGGCCGGGGAGAAGGAGCCCAGGAGCTCCAAGACCTGGTGGAGACGAGCCGGCCTCTGCAGGAGGGAGGCTGAGCTGTGGGAGAAAGGGAAACACCAGAAGGAAGCCGGGAACCTCTCCTAGGACACGTGCGATTCATCACCTTTCGACGCATGTGCCCTGACAGACACCAAAAGATCTTTGCAGGATTTTAAGAGAGTGGTTTTATTTGTTAATGGCACTAAAAATTTTACTCTGCCCCAAATATCGTTAGTGTTAAGGATCCTTTAAAGAAAGCAATGTAAGTGAAGGCACTTCAACGTTGTAAAATAAAGAATCTTGGTTTATCGCTTTGTGATCAAAAGCTTTGGTTCTAAGTTCAGTGTCTTTCAACTGACTTAGAATTCACTGACATTAATAGCCCATCAGTAGCAAAAAATCATTCTGTTCTTTAATCCATCCACGGTTACATTACATGTGATGGATAAATGTCCATCTTCTTACAAATTAAGCAGAAGAAGTTGTATTATTGTATTTTTAACGAATATGATGAAAACCCACTGAAATTCTCTGTTCGTGAGATTTTCCTGCCAACCAAGAAACCCTAAGTATTGGTGAGAAAGAGCTGGTGTAGGTGACATACGCTATTCCTGTCACCACATGAGAGACACGACCAACACCCCATTTTCTTTTTTTTTTTTAAGATTTTATTTATTTGTTTGAGAGAGAGACAGAGATAGCAACAGAGAGCACGAGCAGGGAGAAGCAGGCTTCCTGCAGAGCAGGGAGCCCGATGCGGGGCTGGATCCCAGGACCCTGGGATCATGACCTGAGCCGAAGGCAGACACTTAACGACTGAGCCACCCAAGCGCCCCCAACAACACCCCATTTTCAAGCTGTTCCCTCTGCAGTGGAACTTGTTTCAAAGGGCATTTCCCTTCTCATACGTCAGAATCTGACCTGGGGCACTAAGGGACAGAATGTAGGAGCGGACATCTCAGAAATTACTTCCCGGGGTGCACCTACAGACAGGTATGTGGCACCTGAGAAGGGCTCATGGGCTGGGGGCACGGTCTCTCCATAAACAGAACAAAACAAAACAGCATTACCTGACAAGTCCCGGATCTGCTGACACAGATGACCGGTGGGCTGTGTGTGCAGTGACTGTCACCGTGACCCCCCCCCAGAGTGCTGCCAAGACTTTTTATCTAACCAACCAGACCAGCACACCCCTCCCAGTGCCTGGAATCAAGGACATGCTCACTCAAAATGAACAGCTGGTCACACTCAGCCTGGGAAGTGACATCCCTGCCTCCCCCTGGAGGTGACATCTGGCCGGAGGCAGATGGCCACTGCCAGCTCATACTTCAAATAGTAGGAAAGTGCATTTCTTAATTTCCAGAACACTCACCATGAACAGAGCTGCTGATGCTGCACTAGGGTCCTCCAGAGAAAAGAACCAACAGGACATGTGCAGACATAAGAGATTTATTACCAGGATGTGGCTCATGAGATCAAGGAGGCTGAGCAGTCCCACCCTCTGCTCTCTGTAAGCGATGCCCAGGAGAGCCAGTGGTGGTTCCCATCTAAACCCAAAGGCCTGAGAATGAGGGGAACTGAGGTCAGAAGACCAATGTCCCAGCTCAACCGTCCAGCAGGAGGGGCTGAAATCTTCTTTTGCCTTTTTGTTCTATTCAGGCCCTCAACCTGAACTTATCTAGGTCCCCAAAAAGGGATCAAAGTGATATTTGTGGCATACAAGAATACTCAGCCCCCAGAAACTAAAATTCACAATGCCTAACATCTAACTAAAAATTAGCAGATACAGAGAAGCAGAGAAGTATAGCTCATAACGAAGAGGGAAACAAATCAGTTGATATTGATCTACAGGCGTGCAGTCGGTGGGCTGAGTTAAGATGATTCATTCAAAAAGCTGGAGGAAACATGGTAAGTAGAGAAAAAGGAGATATGAAAGAGACCCAAATCAAAGTTCTAAAAATGAAAACTACAAAATCTGAGATGGGAAATGCACGGGCGGGATTAATGAAAGACTAACTACTGCAGCAGAAATGAGAATAAACGTGAAACATGAAAACAGCAGTGAAAAGCAATGAATGTAAATGGACTAAATGCTCCAATTAAAAGACATGGGATATCAGAATGGATACAAAAAATAAGACCCATCGATATGCTGTCTGCAAGAGACTCATTTTGGACCTAAAGACAGATTGAAAGTGAATGGATGGAGAACCACTGGACACCAAAAGAAAGCTGGAGTAGCCATACTTCTATCAGACAAACTAGACTTTAAACCAAAGACTGTAACAAGAGATGAAGAAGGGCACTATATCATAATAAAGGGGTCTATCCCTCAAGAAGATTTACAATTGTAAATATTTATGCTCCCAACTTGGGTGCACCCAAATATGTAAATCAATTAATAACAAACATAAAATAATTCAAAAATAGTAGAGGCCTTTAACACCTCACTCACAGCAATGGACAGATTACCTAAGCAGAAAATCAACAAGGAAACAATGGCTTTGAATGACACCATAGACCCGATGGACTTAACAGATATATTCAGAACATTCCATCCTAAAGCAGCAGAATACACATTCTTTTCAAGTGCACATGGGACTTTCTCCAGAATAGATCACATCACAAATCAGGCCACAGCAAGTACAAAAAGATTGAGATCATACCATGCATATTTTCCAACCACAACACTATGAAACTTGAAGTCACCCATAAGAAAAAATTTGGAAAGGCCACAAATACATGGAGATTGAACCTACTAAAGAATGAATGGTGGGTGCCTGGGTGGCTCAGTTGGTTAAGCGTCTGCTTTTGGCTCAAGTCATGATCCCAGAGTCCTGGGATCAAGCCCTGCATCAGGCTCCCTGCTCAGCAGGGAGTCTGCCTCTCCCTCTCCTTCTGTCCCTCCCCCGAGGCTTGTACTTGCACGTGTGCTCACTCTCTCTCTCTCTCAAATAAATAAATAAAATCTTTAAAAAAAAAAAAAGAACGAATGGGTGAACCAGGAAATTAAAGAATAAATAAAAAATACATGGAAACAAATGAAAAGAAAACACAACTGTCCAAAACCTTTGGGATGCAGCAAAGGTAGTCCTAAGAGGGAAGTATATTGCAATATAGGCTTACCTCAAGAAGCAAGAAAAATCTCAAATAGGCAACCTAACCTTATACATAAAGGAGCTAGAAAAGAAACAGCAAATAAAGCCTAACACCAGCAGTAGAAGGGAAATAATAAAGATTAGAACAGAAATAAATGATATAGAAACAAACAAACAAACAACAACAACAACAACAACAACAAAAAAACACAGTAGAACAGATCGATGAAACCAGGAGCTGGTTCTTTGAAAGAATTAATAAAATCGATAAACCCTTAGCCAGACTTATCAAAAAGAAAAGAGAAAGGACCCAAATAAACAAAAATCACAAATCAGAGAGGAGAAATAACAATCAACACCACAAAAATACAAACAATTATAAGAGAATATTATGAAAAATTGTATGCCAATAAATGGGCAACCTGGAAGAAATGGATAAATTCTTAGAAACATATAATCTACCAAAACTGAAAGAGGAAGAAATAGAAAACTTGAACAGACCAATAACCAGCAAAGAAATGGAATCAGTAATCAAAAATCTCCCAACAAAGTCCATGGCCAGATGACTTCTCAGGAGACTTCTACTAAACATTTAAAGAAGAGTTAATACCTATTCTCCTCAAACTGTTCCAAAAAATAGAAATGGAAGGAAAACTTCCAAAATCATTCTATGAAGCCAGCATTACCTTGATTCCAAAACCAAAGACCCCACTAAAAAGGAGAGCTACAGGCCAATGCCCCTGACAAACATGGATGCAAAAATTCTCAACAAGATACTAGCAAATCCAATCCAACAGTACATTAAAAGAATCATTCACCACAATCAAGTGGGATTTATTCCTAGGTTGCAAGGGTCATTCAGTATTTGCAAATCAAACCTCGTGATACACCACGTTAATAAAAGAAAGGACACGAACCATATGGTCCTCTCAATAGATGCAGAAAAAGCACTTGAGAAAATACAGCATCCTTTCTTGATAAAAACTCTCAACAAACCCAGAAATGGCCCCTCAACTCTATGCTCAACTAATCTTCAACAAAGCAGGAAGAATATCCAGTGGAAAAAAGACAATCTCTTCAACAAATGGTGTTGGGAATATTGGACAACCCACATGCAGAAGAATGACATTGGAGCACTTTCTAACACCATACACAAAGATAAATTCAAAATGGATGAAAGACTTAAATGTGAGACAGGAGTCCATCAAAATCCTAGAGGAGAACACAGGCAGCAACCTCTTCGACCTCAGCCACAGCAACTTCTTGCTAGACACGTCTTCAAAGGCAAGAGAATAAAAGCAAAAATGAACTATCGGGACTTCATCAAGATAAAAAGCTTCTGCACAGCAAAGGAAACAGTCAACAAAACTAAAAGGCAGCCCATGGAATGTGAGAAGATATTTGCAAAAGACATATCTGACAAAGGGCTAGTATCCAAAATCTATAAAGAACTTATCAAACTCAACACCCAAAAAACAAATAATCCAGTTAAGAAATAGGCAGAAAACATGAATACACATTTTTCCAAAGAACACATACAGATGGCTAATAGAGACATGAAAAGATGCTCAACATCACTCCTCATCAGGGAAATGCAAATTAAAACCACAATAAGATACCACCTCACACCTGTCAGAATGGCTAAAATTAACAATGCAAGGAAGAATAGATGTTGGTGAAGATGCAGAGAAAGAGGAACCCTCTTGCACTCTTGGTAGGAATGAAAACTGGTGCAGCCACGCTGGAAAACAGTATGGAGATTCCTCAAAAAGTTAAAATAGAACTACCCTATGATCCAGCAATCACAGTCCTAGGTATTTACCCAAAGGACACAAAAACCCTGATTTGAAGGGATACATGCACCTGTTTATAGCAGCATTATCAGCAATAGCCAAACTGTGGAGAAAGCCCAGATGTCCATCGACAGATGAATGGATAAAGAAGATGTGACACACCCACACACACACACACACTCTGGAATATTACTCAGCCATCAAAAAGAATGAAATCTTGCCATTTGTAATGACGACATGGATGGAACTAGAGGGTATTATGCTAAGTGAAATAAGTCCATCAGAGAAAGACAAATACCATATGATTTCATTCATATGTGGAATTTAAGAAACAAAACAGATGAACATAGCAGGGGACAAAAGAGAGAGAGGCAAACCAGGAAACAGACTCTTTACTATAGAGAACAAACTGAGGGTTGCCGGAGGGGAGGTGAGCAGGGCGATGGGTTAAGGAGGGCATCTGCTGTGATGAACACTAGGTACTATGTGTAAGTGATGAATCACTAAATTGTACTCTTGAAATAGTAATATTACAATATATGTTAACTAACTGGAATTTAAATAAAAACTTAAAGTTTCTATTTAAATAGAAACTAAAAAAAAAGAAAGAATACAACAAAGAATTGCAGGTAATAAAAAGAGGAAAAGAGGGAGAGCTAGAGAGATAAATGAATTAATAATAATAATTATCATTAATAAATAACTGATAATAATTATTAATGGAATAATAAAGATTATTTTATATTTTAATAGAATAATAAAAATATTTAACCCAAAACAGGCAGAAAAAGAGGGAAAAAAACCCACAAAGAATAGATGGGCAGTTGGGACAAATAGGAGACAGCAAGATAAAAGATTAAAATCCAGCTGCATCAGTAATCGCATTAATTGTAAATGTTCTGAATAGCTCAATTAAAAGGGCAGAGATTTATAAACTGGATAAGAAGGCAAGGTCCAATTTTATGTTGCTTGTAAGAAATCCACTATAAGTCAAAAGACATCAATAGGTTAAAAGTAAAATGATGGAAAAAATATATAATGGGAACTGGATTACTTATACAGTATCACACAAAGTAGACTGCAGAGCCAGGAAACATTACCTGGGAAAAGCAGCTCTTTCCATAGTGATAAGGGGGATACAAGTTTCAACTTACCAAGAGGACATAATCCTAAACCTTTATCATGCACCTAATAACAGATCGCCAAAATACATGAAGCAAAACTAACAGAACCGCACAAAATTCTGTCCACAGGTATAGTGGGAGATTTCAACACCATTCTCTCAAAAATTGGTAGACTGGGCAGAAAGTCTGTAAGGGCATAGGAGACCGATGAACGGTCTCAGCTGGCTTGACGTCATTGACATTTAAAAAACATACCACCCAACAGTGACAGAATGGAGCATGGACGATACAAGAATTCTCAAGACATATAAAAGGATTCAAGGCACACAAGGCATCATCTCTGACCACAGTATAACTATGCAGAAGTCAGTAACAGAAAGATCTCTGGGAAATCTTCAACAAAAGAATGTATTTCTTCATAACTTTTGGTCCAAAGAAGAACTTAAAAAAGAAACCCAGAAAGTTCTTCGAACCAAAGGAAAATGAAATGACATGTAATGTCAAAATTTGTGGGATTAAAGCAGCACTTGGAGGAAAATGGATAAAAAAAAAAAAGACCTGAGTCAGAGAAGATACAAATCACCCTTAGAAACTAGAAAATAAGAGTAAATTAAACCCAAAGTCATCAGAGGAAAATAAAGATCAGAGTGGAATCCAGGGAAATGGGAAACTCAAAAACAGAGAAAAATCAGTAAAACCAAAAGCTGTTTCTCGAGAAGATCAATAAATGTATGAACTGCTTGTCACACTGATCAAAAAAAAAAGTCTACACAATTCTACATCAGCAGAAGAAAGGGGACATCACCACAAATCCTATAAATGTAAAGCGGTTAGAAGAGCATGGTATAAACAATGTCGTGATGATAGAATGAACAACGTTCGGGGAATGACACAAATTTCCAAAGATACCTCAAAAAGAAATGGAAAACCTGATAGCCCTTTATCTTTAGAAAAACTGATTTTAGTTAAAACTTTCCCACTCTAAATACATACATACAAATCCAAGCCCAAGGGCTTCACGTCCCCAGACATCTGAGGAAGAAATGGTACCAATTCTATGAATTCTTCCGGAAACGTGAAAAGGAAGGAACACTCTTGAGGCCTGCTTCACTCTGACCTCCAAGCCTTGTCTGGCCTACAAGACTACGGAACGACAACATTCATGAATGCGGATGCAAATATTCTTACCAAATTTTGGCACAGTGAATCCAACAATACATAGAACCGTTCCTACGTCACAGGCAAGCCCACGCTGGGCCGCCTTCCCTCGGAGCACCACCAATATGGCGCCAGCACTGATGGGAATCACCCTCCTGAGTCAAGCATTCACTGATACAGACATCAGCTGCTCTATTATCATCAAAACTACAGTTGGCGTCATGGTTATCTGGAGAGCCCAAGGAAAACACCGCTCTGGGACAAAAGCATTGTGAGGGCCACCGATGAAGAGGCAAGTTTGAGTATGCAGGTTTATGTGGCCAGCCCGGGGTCAGTAAATAATTAACCCCCACCCAGCTCTGGCCTGGCCATTTCACAACAGTGTGAGACACCATGGTGTGGGCAAGACAGGCTGACATACCCGGAGGGCAAACGGGCAAAGTCTAGAAATTGCCTTATTTTGCTGGGTTTACGGGAAAGTGACGTGGCATTTCTCATACACATCCTTGGAAAAACAGGTCAGTGTGTTGTGTGTAGGCAACACCACACACAACGGGGAGGGTCTCTCTGGCACTGAAGTCTCTGGAAAGCTCACTTGGAGGTGGGGGCCGGGCATGGCACGGGGTGCTGGTGGTGTAGAACCTCAAGGCAGGATCAACCCCCAGGCTTCCCAATAGTCAAAGGGACGCCAATGCCAAGAAAAGTGCTTGCGAGCCCAGATGAGAGCAAAAGCCACCTCCGCCTCCGACCACGAGGGTAGCCGCGGAGCAGGTGCCTGGTGAACAGGCTGCGGCCCAGATTTGCACACCCCCAGGTCTGGGGTCCGGCCTGGCTCTCCAGCTCACCCTGAGTCTGCTCTTCTCAAGCTCTGAGTAGCTATTCACAGCTCAAAGATCAGAAAACAGAGGGGCCAGCTGACCACGGGGTGGGCACCTCCGGGGACCAGCCAGCCCAGTCACCCTGGAGAGCCAGCCGGAGCCAGACAAGACCAAGTCCCTTGGCACAGCCCACAAAAGAGGTTGTTCTCTGTTACCTGGCAAGGTTTGGCAAATGGCCACAGTCAGGCCTCCCTTCTGGGAGCCCACGTATGCGGCCGTCAGCTCTGGCTTCTACTCGGACCCAAGACCACCTGGAGGGCTCTGCCAACAGGCTCCCCGCCACTTTCTTCAGCGGGTTTGGCCAGTGTGGAGCATCCGCAGGAGCGGGGAGAGCACGGCTGGGTCCCTTCCCGCCTGGTCACTGAGGGCTGGCTGTGTCCAGTGGCTGCAGGCCGTGAGTCTTGTCTGGTGGCCCACCTGAGGCGGAGACCCTGCACTGTGGTGCTCCAGGCCCCGCACCAGCCCGGGGTTGCCCGATACCTGCCAGGGTCTTCAGCGCCCCTGACCTCACCTGAACTGGGCTGTGGTCAGGCTTTCATGCGGGACGAGAGTGGCAGCCCAAGTCCCTTGAGGGGCGGAGCCAGCATCAGGGGTGTTCCCCAGTCTGCAGGGGGACTCGGGGCCGGCATTGTCCACACAGCCCAGCCCACGTGTCCCAGCCCCATGGACAGGGGGCCAAGGGGTTCAGCATCTCAGGGGCCTCTGCCCCGCCCAGACTCCAGAATCCAGGTGTGCAGGGAAGACGGTGCTGGGCGGTGGGCCCTCAGAAGCTGGGGTCCCCCCAGCACACGGGGGTGGGGGCTGCCCGGAGAAGACACTAACTGAGCACACTGGATGGAGAAGGACCGAAACAGGCACATCCCCAGGGACAGAAAGGAGACCAGCTGTTGCTCAGGGTTGGGGTGGCCGAAGTAGGGAGTGACCGCTAATGGGCACAGGGTTCTTCCTGGGGACATGCGAATGTTCCAACACTGTGATGACGGTTGCCCAACTTGGTAAATACACTGAAAACCGCTGAACTGTATCCTTTAAGGAACGAGTTGTGTAGAGCGTGAATTCTACCTCAGTGCAGCTGTTAGGTAAAACAGAATAATTAAGCCATGTTTTCCCCGGCATACGTATGTGTGTGCGTACAGATACACGTATGTACGTGGAATATGCGTGCGTGTGCACACACGTGCCTTCCCTCTTTTGTTTACCCAAAGTAACAGATTCATCCTTCCGGATCTTGAATATGCGTCCCGCCCTGACGCCCTTAGCCGGAATCTTTTCCAGGCTAACGAAACCAGAGAGCAAGTAGCAGCCTGGCCACTGCAGGTGGAACGTCCCCGGAGGTTCGCAAGGCGGGGTCCGAAGGCCACGCAGCCGCACTGAGCCCCTGCCCTGCGCCAGGCCTGCTGCCAAGCCTGGCCGCGTAGGAAACTACAGTGACCCTATCGCCCCCGGGGATGGAACGTTTTATGCATCACCTGGACTGGGCCACAGGGCTACGAACATCGTTTGTGGGGGTCTTTGCTGGTCTCTGGAGGGATCAACACTTGGCCCAGAAAGCCAGATGGCCTCCCCGTCCAAAGGCTGAGGACACAGCAGGTGACAAGGGGGTCCCAGAGACACGAGCCCCGCATCCTGGACTGGGCCCAGAAGGGCACCTGTGTGCTGGTCGCTTGGCAGGTGAGCAGTGCAAGCCTTTGGTGGTTGTCCCCTTCCTCCCTGGGGCCTGGGGCCCAGGGACAGCTCCCACATCTGCACTCCTCAGCCCCCTTCAGGCCTCTTATGCCAGAATTTGCCAGTGTGCTTGGTAATAATGGAGATTCCTGCCCTTCCCCACCTGCACACCTACTAAATCTGGGGTGCACGGTGCAGGAGTCGGTGTTTTCTGGAGTCTGCCACGACCCTGCGGATACCTGCTGTCATGTGCAGCCCAGGGAAGGCTGAGCCACTCTGCACCGCGCCCCAGAGCTAGAATGCCTTTGGGGACAGGGAACTCACTGCTTTAAACACCGCCAAACTCTGGCGCCCGTCAGGCAGGGCTCACGAGGTGGTCGCCGGCTCCCCAGCGCTGCCTTCCCTCGGCCCCCGTCCTACACTCCTCGGCCCCAGGACCGCGTGCTCCACCCGCACACCAGCTGGTGTCCAGACAGGAGCCCCTGACTCCCCTCCTGAGGGGTCCCTTTGCCACACACCCCCCTTCCATGGAGCAGAGAGAGCGCATCTTGCCTGTGCCGCCCAGAGGTAGTCCAGCCGCAGCTTGATGTCCACCTGCCGGGCGTGCAGGGCCAGCGTGCACGAGAATAGCAGGATGGCCACGACCGGCTCGAAGCTGCGCCCGGAGACCGCGCCGCCCCTGTGCGGGTCGAGGAAGAAAACCTCGTCAGCACGGACAACCCCAGACCCAGCCCCACCTGCCCCTGGACACGCTACTCGGCAGCACCTGCCACAGACCCGGACTAAAGCCAGTCTCCCCAGGAAGCCCAGGGCCTTGCTGGAACTGGGCCCTAAATGGACACATGGAGAAGCCATGGAACCAGTGTGCATCCCGATGCGCAAACCGGAACAGGCAGTGCCCGAGCAGGCGCACACGGCACCAGCCAGGTGTACCCCAGTGGGGGAGCGCACCTACCCCGAGGCCCTGGTGTACCCGCTGAGCTCCAGGACCAGGATGTAGGACGCTGTGAGCACGAAGAGCAGAATCATTTTGGGTAGGGAGGACACCCGCAGGAAGACGGCCAGAGGGAGGGCGCCCACGAGGCCACAGAGCAGGGCATGGGGCGCCGACTCGCAGGGGGCGGTGGGCAGCACCGCGTTCGGGCCGCCAGGCCTCAGGACCACCAGGGACCCATTGGGGCTGGAGCTCCAGGCCCAGGGCAGGCAGCTCACCTGGAGGGGAAGGAGGGGAGGGAGACCCCCGCTCAGGACCAGCCCGCCCTACGCCCCCAGCCCCCCACAGCCTCTGGCTCAGGACCCTCGCCCGCAGGTGCCACCAGGAGGCCTTGGACCCTCCCTCCTGCTCTGCCTTCCAGACTCCTCACAGCAGGGTGGGCGGGGCCGGGGAAGGAGACTCCTGCCATCCTCCCCACCCCACCTCCCCCCGGTACTCCCCATCTCCCTTCCCCCCTGGTACTCCCCATCTCCCCTCCCCCCTGGTACTCCCCCACCCCCCCCGTACTCCCCACCCCACCCCCCCGATAGTCCTCCCCCACCTCCCCCCAGTACTCCCCACCCCACCTCCCCTCGGTACTCCCCACCCCACCTCCCCCCGGTACTCCCCCACCTCCCCCCCGGTACTCCCCACCCCACCTCCCCCCGGTACTCCCCCACCTCCCCCCCGGTACTCCCCACCCCACCTCCCCCCGGTACTCCCCCACCTCCCCCCCGGTACTCCCCACCCCACCTCCCCCCGGTACTCCCCCACCTCCCCCCTGGTACTCCCCACCCCACCTCCCCCCGGTACTCCCCCACCTCCCCCCCGGTACTCTCCCCACCCCACCTCCCCCCGGTACTCCCCCACCTCCCCCCTGGTACTCCCCACCCCACCTCCCCCCGGTACTCCCCCCACCTCCCCCCTGGTACTCCCCACCCCACCTCTCCCCGGTACTCCCCCACCTCCCCCCCGTACTCCCCACCCCACCTCCCCCCGGTACTCCCCCACCTCCCCCCTGGTACTCCCCACCCCACCTCCCCCCGGTACTTCCCCACCCCACCTCCCCCCTGGTACTTCCCCCACCTGCCCCCTGGTACTCCCCACCCCACCTCCCCCCGGTACTCCCCACCCCACCTCCCCTCGGTAATCCCCATCTCCCCCCCCCCGGTACTCCCCATCTCCCCTCCCCCCTGGTACTCCCCACCCCACCTCCCCCCCGTACTCCCCCACCTGCCCCCGGTACTCCCCACCCCACCTCCCCCCGGTAATCCCACCCCACCTCCCCCCTGGTACTCCCCACCCCACCTCCCCCCGGTACTCCCCACCTCCCCCCCGGTACTCCCCACCCCACCTCCCCCCGGTACTTCCCCCACCTCCCCCCCGGTACTCCCCATCTCCCCTCCCCCCCGGTACTCCCCATCTCCCCTCCCCCCTGGTACTCCCCATCTCCCCTCCCCCCTGG
Organism: Zalophus californianus; assembly: GCF_009762305.2. Classification (NCBI taxonomy): domain Eukaryota; kingdom Metazoa; phylum Chordata; class Mammalia; order Carnivora; family Otariidae; genus Zalophus; species Zalophus californianus. The sequence goes on along the minus strand of NC_045606.1, from coordinate 1,049,214 downwards.
TACTCCCCACCCCACCTCCCCCCGGTACTCCCCCACCTCCCCCCCGGTACTCCCCACCCCCACCTCCCCCCGGTACTCCCCCACCTCCCCCCCGGTACTCCCCACCCCACCTCCCCCCGGTACTCCCCCACCTCCCCCCCGGTACTCCCCACCCCACCTCCCCCCGGTACTCCCCCACCTCCCCCCCGGTACTTCCCCACCCCACCTCCCCCCGGTACTTCCCCCACCTCCCCCCCAGTACTCCCCACCCCACCTCCCCCCGGTACTTCCCCCACCTCCCCCCTGGTACTCCCCACCCCACCTCCCCCCGGTACTCCCCCACCTCCCCCCTGGTACTCCCCACCCCACCTCTCCCCAGTACTCCCCCACCTCCCCCCCGGTACTTCCCCACCCCACCTCCCCCCGGTACTCCCCCACCTCCCCCCTGGTACTCCCCACCCCACCTCCCCCGGTACTTCCCCACCCCACCTCCCCCCTGGTACTCCCCCACCTGCCCCCTGGTACTCCCCACCCCACCTCCCCCTGGTACTCTCCCCACCCCACCTCCCCTCGGTAATCCCCATCTCCCCCCCCCCGGTACTCCCCATCTCCCCTCCCCCCTGGTACTCCCCACCCCACCTCCCCCCCGTACTCCCCCACCTGCCCCCGGTACTCCCCACCCCACCTCCCCCCGGTAATCCCCACCCCACCTCCCCCCTGGTACTCCCCCACCTGCCCCCTGGTACTCCCCACCCCCACCTCCCCTCGGTAATCCCCATCTCCCCCCCCGGTACTCCCCACCCCACCTCCCCCCGGTACTCCCCCACCCCCCCCCCGTACTCCCCACCCCACCTCCCCGATAGTCCTCCCCCACCTCCCCCCAGTACTCCCCACCCCACCTCCCCCGGTACTCCCCATCTCCCCTCCCCCCTGGTACTCCCCCACCTCCCCCCGGTACTCCCCACCCCACCTCCCCTCGGTACTCCCCACCCCACCTCCCCCCGGTACTCCCCCACCTCCCCCCGGTACTCCCCACCTCCCCTCCATCCTCCCATCCAAGTACTCCAGGCCCGACCCTGCTTAGCTTCCGGGATCAGACGAGATCGGTGCTTTCAGGGTGCTACGGCCGTAGACTCCACCTGCATCCTATTATCCTGCCACCACCTCCCTCCTGTTACTCCTGCCCCAGTCCGTCCTGCCTCTCTGCCCCAGCTTCTATCATCTACACACTGGAAGTGGCTGGGTGTCCCTTCCCCAGGAGATGGCATCCCCCTCGACCCCCCTCCACACCTCCCTCCACTCTCCACGCCAGACCCTGCTGCCTCTTAAGATGCTCACCACACATCCTTGGGCCACAGAGTAGATTAGGACCACTATGAAAATACACAAGACGGTGCGGATCTGGATCGTCAGGCATCCTGGAAAACACTGAACAATACAACACGTTACTGTAAAAACAGGTGTTTATTAAGGATTGGTTCACGTGCACAGAAATGGGCACAATGCTGCTGGGCCCCCACGCAGGGCTCCCTTCCACACACGCTCCATGCTGAGCTCAGGCTTCACCTCCCAGGTCAACAAACTGCCCAGATCAAAAGAAACAAAAACTAAGGTCTTTAAGCTAAAAAGAACCACACCAGCCACCATGTACCCCCGGCTGTGACGGTGGCATCGAAGAATGAGACATTTTATCTCAGAAACAAGGGTTTACGTTTACTTGTGTCTTCTCTTACATGCTCCAAGTAAGTTTTGTCATTTTCTCCACAGAGGCTTTGCGTCATTTTTGCTATTAGAAACTTCACTGTAAACCTATTTAAGTACGTTCTGTGATATTCAACACGCAACTGACTTCATGGATAAAGGTGCCAAGTTCTTTTTAGATTCACCCTCATGAAATTGGACACAAAAGTTACAGTAAACACGGCAGGGACTCTGCCCAGGATGCTGACGAGACCCCCAGCCAGCCAGGGTGCCCAGGCCGCCACAGGACTACCCGCCATCTTCCCCCGGGGAGGTGAGGACCCTCGCTGTCCCCAGTCGGCGGCGAGCAAACACGGCCCTGCCAGCCAGCCTCCCTCACTCCACGGAGCTCACACAGTTGCAGCTACGGATCTGGGTCCCATTCAGGATTCCCGAGCCCCAACACTGCCGCGTTGTGCAGACACGCTGGGGCCCCCAGATCTGAGAGAGAAGAGATCTGTGGCAGCACCAGCCCCGACTGCCTCACGGACCTGGTGCCCGCCACCTCCCTCCCCGTCTAATCTCGTGTCAGCCCTGGGACAGGGCTGAGGATGTGGCCATGGGATTCTCGGCCCCCAGCCGACAAGGCGCACGCAGCTCACACATTCACTCAGCAAACACTGGAGGGCTCCTCCCGGCGGGGGACGTCAGGAGCCCCGTGGGGACACTGCCCAGAGCCTGGCCCCTGGTGCCCTGGCAGAGGCAGAAACAGCACAGAGGTCCCTCAGGGAGGCAGTGAACAGGTGGCCGCCAGCCAAGGCCCAGCAAGCCCTGCCCAGGGTGCACAGGGGCCAAAGTGGAAGGCGGCCTGGAGCCAGATCTGCGGTGCCGGGGGAGGGCAGCTAGGCAAGGCTCAGGGGCACAGAATTGCGGGCCTGCCAGGATGAATGCACCATTCCCATTTGTGTGGCAAATGGCCAAACAGTGGCGGGCTCCTACAGGTTCCATACAAGCTGCCCGCATGGATTCTCCGGGCCCAGTCCCTCCCTTTGAGCTCTACATACAGTGCACGCTAACTGCTCCCTTGATGCTTTATTTATGGGTGGGAATCTATTGAGTCCCGGGCACTGACTCCTCCCTGCCCCTGCCGCAGCACAAGAGTCTCATCCAGAGATCTGATCTTTTCCTAAAACCCAGGCTTTGGAGCCACTGACCCCAGCCGACCCCACAGGACCTGGCACACTGCCTCACCAGGCTAGGAGGGCACGCCGGGAGCCGTGACGTGGGCCAGCAGGAATCAAGGGGTGCTGTGGCTTTGCATGACCTCGTCACCCTTCTCCTGGGCCCTGCTTCAGGGCCGCTGAATCCTGGCCAGCTGTGTGCTCAGCACCAGGACCCCCGCTGCATGAGCATGGGGACGTGGGACGTCGTCAGCTCACATTCACAGGACCCCGTTGGTTCCTGCTCACCCCACTAGACAGGCATCTCCCCTCCCCTCGGCCCACCCTGGGGGCTTCCAGTCCCATCAGAGGCAAGACCACAGCGGATACAGATTAACTCATGAGCTCGCGGGTGGGTGGGAGCCCCCGGAGCGGAGCGGCCAGCTGCCCCAATACGTGAACCACAGCTCAGGCTCTGGATGGGGTTCAGAGCAAAGCCCGGTCATTCTCTGGAGACACTCTGGTCCTGCTCCCGGGCCTTGGCCACGGGCCAACAAGGTGCCAGGGGACTTGAGCCACCTCCTGAGCAGGGTGTTGTGCGACCCTCCAAGCCTGGAAGGTGGGTGTGCACAGACAGCAACCCCCCATCACCGAGTGGGAGAGGCACATATGTGATCGGACCCAGGCAGGCCCAGGGGCCACACATACATTACACCAAGGAGAGGCCCAGACACCACGGTCCCCACTCCTGTTACACCTGTGATCATTCACGATCAGCTGACGGAGGAAGAGAAGACTCCGCTAGCTTCCAGCAGGTTCTACACGACCTGAAGGCACCACCCAGGGTGGGCAGCTGCAGCCGCAACGACCCCCTCTGGCTTGTCCCTGAAGGATGGTGACGGTAAATCCTGACAATGGGCAGAACGCCAGGCGGTGCACCTGCTGGGTGCTCTGGTTGGAAGGAGAAGGGGCCAGATGTGCCATCATTCACTGACTCCCGGGCCCTGGACCATGGTCCAGCTGGACGGTGAGGGAGGCAGAAGGAGCGTGACTGCAACAGTGATAAGGAAGTCACCGCTGGGGCACACGTCTGTGCAGAGACCGTCGGGGGGGGCGGAAAACACCAGTGTTCCACGTGAATGCTACCAGTGGGGGACCTCGGTGGACAAGGAGTGTAATAACCGGCGGGGGGAGCACCTGTCAGCCCCTTTCCCCAGCTGCCCCTGCCACCGCCCCACGGACTCATGGACAGAGTGGCCAAGAGGGCAGGGACAGAGGTGGCGCTCAGCAGCACGGACACCCACTCACCAAGGCCAACCTGACCACAGCCACCAATGCACGCCCAATCCCAGCAGAGACCAACAGGGAGCCCCCGACAGGGCACCCTTCTCCTAATGGGAGTCACAGGGAAGGGATTCTGGGAATGAGCGTCCATCCGGGCCCAGGAGACAGAGCACAAAGCCACGCGACCCCCTTGCTGGCCGGTCACGCCACCAGCCTCAACCCCGCGGCCCCGCAGCAGCAGGACTCTCTAGCCTCCCTCCATTCTCACTGGGGAGCACAGCAGTGCTGCTCTACCCCCCGGTCTGATCACGACCCCCCCTCCCGAAGCACACAGCTCACGGACCATCTGAAACGCCCTTCTGAAGACTCAGTTACGGTGCGGGCTCAGTGCCCACTCTCGCAGAGCCGGGGTCACGTCCTCCTGGCCCCTGTGGCGCGGTCCTGGCCTCGAGGCACACCGCGGGACCGTGGAGAACACCGCGCCAACGGAAACAGCGCAGTGTTCCCACAGATTGTCCCATGACCCTTAAAAATGATTGTTAAAATATCAAGACGCTCGGCATGTGATGTAATGAGCACTGGGTGTCATGTGCAACTGATGATTCACTGAACTCTACCTCTGAAACTAATAATACACTATATGTTAATTAAATGAATTAAAATTAACTTAAAAAATATATCAAAACTCTCTTACTGTTGTTTATAAAGACAGACTTAAAAACCAGTGAGGCTGGGGTGTATCTGGTATGCTTGCGATGGGCACAAAATGGTCCCCACGGTCTCTCCCTCACTGCCTGGGCCCGTGAGGAGCCACGGTCCCTCGACCACGTGGCAGCCCACGGCAGAGGGTTGCAGCCGTGATCGGCCTCAGCAGTGGGCGGACTCTGTTACTCGCCAAGGACAACCGGGTGGACCCAGGTCAACCACACCAGGTCTTTAAAGCCAGCAGGTGGCAGAAGGGGGAACAGGCAGGCTGGGGGCATGAGAGGGACTCCACTCTCTGGGGCTGGCCTGGGGAGACTGGAGAGGAGCCACCGGGAGCTGGGGTGGCAGTCCCACCACCGCCCAAGCCGGATGTCACCGACGGTCAGCCTGAAGGAACCCCCACAAAGCCTGTGGGCACCTTCCCTTTGGCCGCGCGCTGCCCAAAGCGGGGAGCCAGCTGGCCGTGCCCGCCCTCGGACTGCTGAGGCTGTGGTCACCTGTCGGGCAGCAACAGGAAGAGGGGACGGATGCTGGAAGTGGGGAGCGCTCGAGACCGGGGGGTGGGGGCGGGAGTCCGAGCACAGTCCGAGCACAGGGCATGCCCGCCCAGCCCCTGCTTCATATTCATCTCCTCTGCTCTTCTGCCCTGCAGACTCCAGACTTCCCCAGGGACGGAAACCCGTCTGGCAAAGGAGGAAGGCCAAACCGCAGGAAGGAATCCCTTCTACGTGGGGGCGGTCGGACGTGTGCCCCTGTGTCTTCGTGCTGCTTCCCTGGGGGGCTCTGACTGGCAGAAGCCAGGACTCTGGGAGGGAAGCTTGTGGGTTTTTGGAGGGAGAAGCCAAAGAGGTCCCTTCCCCGCTCGGGGCGTGACGAATGGAGGTACAGCTGGCTGTCTGCGGGTCCCCACGAGGAAGGCCAGCTTGGGCTCAGGCAGGCCCGAACAGGCAGGAGAGGGCCCAGAGAACACATCCCCGGTCTCGGCTGCCGACCGGAGTCACTGGAGAGCACGAGCCCCGGGTCATCCCACCCCACCCCACCACCGTGTCCGAATAGGCGAGACAATCAGTTCCCTTTGGCATCCAAGACCAATACGTGAGCTGGCTATTCTGTGACCTGCAAATTCACGTTCCTTAAGGCCACCATGCCCACACCCCAGGTGGGAGCCTTGACTGCCAGCCATGGGCTGCTAAGACCTTCCCTCCTCACGAATACCTGATCCTAGAAATGTGGTTGCTCAAATGCAAAGGGTTAAAACGCTTTTCTGAAAAGTGAACAATGCTGGTCACAAAGACGGACGTGGGGCGGAGCCTGCGTGCTGTGGGCCACACGTGGGCTCCAAGGGGCCTGTCTTAGCTTTAAGGCTGGTGGTCTACTTATCCTTGCGTTAATTTGCTTACATATCCAGGGGGCAAAAACAGGCATGGAAAATTGTTGTAATCCGGGAAAAAACAGCGGATCTGACCTGAACCCAGGCGAACCACCCCAGAGCATGAACCACAGTTATCAAACGTGGCCCAGCGGATTGTCGGGGGTTGCACATCCTCCGGGCACACCGTCCCCACAAAAGGCAGCCACGCTAACTCCAGCCACGGCCACATGAGCACGGGCAAGCACGACAGATGCAGAACGTCTCCAAGGCCACCAGTGGGCGATGCCACAGAGCACCACGGGACGTCTGCCTCTCCGTGGAGCGGGCCATGCCCAGGACACACCAGGAGGAGGCCACGTCCGTGTGCACCAACCTGGGCATGCTCTGCCGGGTGACCCGAGCCTGAGCCTCGTGGCCGAGGGTTTGCGAGACGAGGCAGGTGTAGCAGCTGTGGCCTCTGCCACTCAGCGCGACGCAGCCTGCTTTCACTGGCACCTGGAGGTTAAGGCCCAGGATGACGTGTCCGCCAGGGGCAGGGCTGGTGCAAGCCTGAGCAAGCAGCAGGGTGAGCATCTCTGGGCTGTCACGCACAGACACAGCAGAAACCACCTGCCGGAGCCCTGATCACAGCTGGTGCTGGACGAGGCCATCTTCCTCTTGTGCATCTGTCCCTTCTGCTCACAGCACGGGCTCCCCAGCCCCCAGCTGGCCCCGGGGCGGGGAGCCCCCCAACAGCAAAGCGTACCTGACCCTGAAGAGGCTCCCTGATCGTCCTGACAGAGCCAGCCACCACCCCTCGCGGCCGGCTAGTCCAGCTCAGCCCCCTTCTAGCTCTCACCCCGCACCCTCAAGCCCACTCTCTTGCTGGCCCCTCCGCCCCATCCCGGCCTCCTGGCCCCCTCCTGGCCCCACTGACCACGTCCCTTTGTTCTCTAGCCTCTCGCCTCGTGTGCCAGGCTCCTGCTACTGATGTGTATCAGCTCAATTCCCACCCCGTGTCACAGACGGGGACTCAGAGGTCCCAGGGCCAGCAGCCCCCAGCAATGGGGGCGCCAAGCGGGGGGATGAAGGTGCCGGGCGGCCAGAGAGCTGGCCCAGCTGCCTGGATGCCCTGGCTGTGGCCGCCTGCCCTGTCCCAGCAGAAAGCACCTGCCCAGCTGACTCACGCTTTCCCACAGAGGCCTCGCTACCGCGGACCCAGGCTCACCCACGTGCGCAGCTGTGCCCACCCATATCTGTCTTCCATGGCAGACGTCGGCCTCTGCCGATGGCCCGGCCCCACCTGCCGGCCACCACCCCTCCCCAGCCTGATGCCACCACCTGTGCTCCACGGTCTCTGGGCCCCATCGCAGGGTGGATGCTCAGAGCTAGCTCAGGGACACCGCCGGGAGTGTGAGACTGAATTCCACAGGATTCGGGCTGAGACCACCTGTGCCAGGAGGAGCATGTCCACCCCAGCACTGGCTCCCAGCTCCCCAGGGGGCTGTGGCAGGCTCTAGAAGCCAGCTCCACCTGGCACGTGCTCACCGAAAATTATGTGAATACACCATCTTACTCAAAGTGGAAAATGGCAGTTTCCAGTCCAAGTGTGACTCTATGAAGACCCAAAAACTGGAAGTATGGTTTAAATCAACAGCATTTTTTCAATTAAAAAAAAAAAAAAAACCAAGAAGTTACCTATGAATAACAAAGAAGTTAAGTGAATAAAACCAAATTTAGTTTTTAAAAAAGTTGCGGTTTCCAATTATACAAAGATAACACCAGGTCTGCTAGACGTGGTGGTGGAGTAACACGGGGAAATGGGGTGTGTGGAGACACAGATGGAGGCCACACAGGGCTGGGACCAAGGGTTCTCCCAGGAGCATAGCTGCCCCGGTGCCATCCCAGCAACCCCCCACCCCAGAGGTCACAACAGCAAAGCCAACGGAGAACCCTCCACAGTGCAGGTGCCCCGTCCACCGCACGAGCGCACCACAGACCGCTGGTCCCTGCCCTGAGAGATTCTGCACTCAGGAGAAGGTGACACACCGGGTGGGCCTCACTCCATCACTACAGACTGCCTGCCCTGTGTCCCTGTGTGCCCCCAGAACTCCAAGCAGGACCTGGCACATGACAGGGCTTCATGAGCTCCTGCTCTTCCAGAGGGCGAGGGTCTCCACTGCCCCACCTGTCCTGTCAAGAGGGCAAGCTGAGGCCATACATGTACCTGTCCAGGTGACATACAGATGCAAGACACCCATGTACCCGTACCAAGCAATGTGTAGGACACATGCACGCACACACCTGGACCCAGGTGGATGTACCGGTACGGCACACATACACACGCACACGCACGCACCTGGACCCGGGTGATGTGCAGGTACAGGACACAGGCCACCAGGAAGCAGATGCAGAACACCAGCAGCAGGAGGACGACCATGTTCCTAGAACAGAAGACACAGGGTCACTGCGGGCTGGGCCCAGCAAGGTGTGCCCCAGAAGAGCCTGCGATTCCAACCCCTGACCTCTCCACCAAGTCCCTTCCTGTCTCCACCCCGACTTCTATCCACTTGGGTCTGCCACGAGGTCCTCCCTCTGGAAGGACAGGCCCCTGGACGCTGCCCTCCCGTTGGATGTCATCTGGGAGCAGCTTCTGTAGAAAAAGCTGAATCCCCACACAGGGCCATCAGGTGGTCACCGTGTTCCCAGCGTCCGGGGATGGGGCAGCTTCCTGTGCTTTCTGGAAACTCTGGAAACTCGAAGGGGAACAACTCCGCTAGGGAGGTCTTGTCAAGAAAGCTGTTTGTCTGGAAGGAAAATGCGTCTTCCTGCCAAAAACAAACACTGCAAGCTCATTTTGACTTAGCATAACTGAATATTATTCAGTTACTACACTTTTCTTCCTTTCCAGAGACCACTTTTCCTCATTTTGATGTATCTGAAAATGACAGATACCTAGAAACCAATGTGCATTTTCTCCCTCGAAATCCGTCCTGGAGTCAAGGGTACACGTTGTGTGGATGGAAACGCTGGGAACAGCTGGTGTCTCAGGGCTGTTTGCACAACAACGGAGAACCTGGGAGCGAGCGCCCCACACACGGCCACCGGGGCCTGCCCTCCCAGCTCCCTGGAAGAGCACGTGGACAGCTGGCCGTGGCCGGCACCAACCCTGCGAGCTGGGGACCACGGGGGAGATGCCAGCGGACACAGAAGGAACCCCCGGCCCTTCTCCCCCAACCGCTGACCACGGGGCCCGCCACACTTACTGCGGGATGATGAGAAGGTAGACGAGGCCGAACAAGGCGGCCAGGACGAGCGCGAGCACGACGGCACTGGTGAAATACTCGTCCTGCAGCTGGTGGTACTAGGAGACACCGAGATCCGCCATCAGTGGCTGCAGCCACTGGGAGACACGCGGGGTCCCCCGGGGGCACCCAGGACTGGGGACCACAGCTGCGTTGACAAGAGCAAGGGCAGGAGGCCACAGCCAAGGGGCCCCTGGGGTTCTCCGCGCTCCTGAGGGTCCTGGTCACCTACCTTGCGCTCGCGCTCAGCCTGCTTGTACTTCAGGGTGAAGAAGTCCAGGTCCGCCATCTCCAGCTCCATCTGGCGGGCTTCTAGGAGGCGGCTGATGTACCTGTTGACGCGCGTGCCTGGGGTGGTGTAGACGACATTCGCAGAGAAGGACGAGCGGTTTCTGAGTTTTTCAGACGCGGTTCTCAACGCCCTCCGCTGTAGCCACGGGGGAAAGAAAGAAATGTTAGCAAATCCTCCACTTATTGATGAAAAGGCTCTCACGCTCCCTCCAGCCTGTGTGCTCGCCCACTGCAGTCTGGGGGGTCGGGTTCGGGGCTGAGATGCAGTCCCAGCTCCCCCATCTAGGACTCCCATGTCTGCAAATGGGGGCACGTGACATTCATGTGGCACCCCGTGTGGATGGGGGCGGTACCCAGCACAGGGCAATAAAACAGAGGTTGGTTCTTTTAAAATATCAATAAAATGGACAAATCTCTAGCAGGCATGACAAAGAAAAAAAGAGAAAGGCGATAACAAACTCGGGAATGAAATGTGATTCTACTACAGAACTTGCACACATCAAAAAGGTAACAAGGAATTTCTGTGAACAATTATACACATTGATTTGACAACTCAGATCAATGAGCTACTCGAAACAACCACAACTCACCCAACATGAAAGATTATTAGATTAGCCCTGTAATTACTAAAGAAAGTCAATTCATAACTGTAAAACTCCTGAGAAATTAATCTCCAGGCCCAGAGAGTTTCACTGGAGAATTCTACTAAACATTTAAATAAGAACACCCATTCTATACAATCTCTTCCAAAAAATGGAAAAGGTAACACCTTCCAACGTACTTTATAGAGTCAGTATTATCCTGATACCAAGATCAGACCAAGACAGTACAAAAAATGGAACAGCACAGGCCCTCTCTTTCACTATTGATGCTAAAATCTTTAACAAAAGGTCAGCAAATAGAATTCAGCAGTATGTAAATAGCAGCATACACCATAACCATTTCTAGAGATGCAAGTCTTTTCACATATTTGTACATTGATGCCTACACCATATTAACACCGTATGAACAAATCCCATGGTTGTGTCAATTGATACAGAGAAAGCATTTGACAAAATCCAATACTCATTCTTGACAAACATGATCAGAAAACTAGGGAGGGAAGGGAAATTCCCCAACTCGATGAAGATCGATACACAGTACCGATAGCCAGCGTCACAGTTGCTGGTGAAAGATGGAGTGCTTTCCCCCTGACTTTCAGCAGTGCTAGAGACTGCAGCCACTGCAATAGGGCAAGAAAAGGAAATAAAAGGCAAATATTAGAAAGAAAGAACTAAAACTGGCCCTATTTGCAGATGACAGGATGGTCTACATAGAAAATTCCAAGGGGAGGAAAAGCCCTAGAACAAATGAATTCCACAAGGTCACCGGAAACAAGATAAACATAAAAAGGGTATTTACTGGGGCACCTGGGTGGCCGGTTAGGCGTCTGACTCTTGGTTTTGGCTCAGGTCGTGACCTCAGGGTCGTGGGATCGAGCCCTGCGTCAGGCTCCATGCTCAGTGGGGAGTCAGCTTGAGGTTCTCTCTCTCCCTCTGCCCCTCCCCCTGCTCCCACACATGTGCTCTCTCTCTAAAAATAAATAAGTAAATAAATAAAGGTATTTCTTAAACTAATAATCAGCATGTGAAGACCAAAGTTAAAATTCAGTGCCATTTATAATCACGTGGAAAAATGAAGTCCTAGGTACAACTCTAACAAAACACGTACACAACTCGTGTGCTGAAAACTATATGATACTGATGGAAGAAATCAAAGATCTCAACACAAGGAGGGATACGCGTGCTCATGGATTAGAAGACGTTTTTCTTAAAATCACTCAACCCAATGTTAAGACTTACTGTATAGCTCCTTTGATCGGGACAGTAGGGTCTTGGCAGAGGAACGGAACACCCTAGAGAGCCCAGAAACAGCCTCACACAAGTATGGTCAATGATTTTTTGACTAAAGTGCAAAAGCAATTCAATGGAAGAGGGATAGTCTTTTCCACAAATGGCACTGGACCAAATGGACATCCACTTGCAAGAACAGTAAATTTTTTTTAAGATTTTTATTTATTCACTTGAGAGGGAGAGAGAGACAGAGAGAGTATAAGCAGGGGGAGAGGCAGAGAGAGAAGCAGACTCCCCACTGAGCGAGGAGCCCAACGTGGGGCTTGATCCCAGGACCCTGGGATCATGACCTGAGCCAAAGGCAGATGTTCAACCGTCTGAGCCACACGGGAGCCCCCCAAAAAGTAAATCTTGATCTAAACTTCACATCTTATAAAAGATTAACTCAAAACACACCATAGGTTTAACTATAAAACATGTAAGTATAAACTCTTAGAAGAAAGGTGAAAATCTTTGGGGTTTGGGCTACATAAAGAGCTCTTGCAACACCAAAACCAAACACAGTTCATAAAGGAAAAAATATCAGTAAATTGGACATCTTCAAAATTTAAAACATCTGTCCTGTGAAAGACAAGCCACACGCAGGGAGAAAACACGTACAAACCACACATCTGACAGAAGAATCAGATCCAGAATTTAAAGAACTCCCAAAGGTCAACAGTACCAAGAAATCACTCGGATTAGGAAGTAAGACAGACATTTTTCCAAAAAAAAAGAAGAGAAAAATACGTGGACAGAAAATAAGGACTTGAAACGATGATCGGCATGATTAGCCACCAGGAAAATGCCAAATAAAATCATGAGGTGTCACTACACACTTATTAGAACAGCCAAAATGTTCTAAAAACAGTGACGGCACCATGGGCTGGCGAGGACACAGAGAAGCCCGATCTCTCACACGTGGCTGCTGGGAACGTGAAACGGGACAGTCACTCCACAAACGGCTTGGCAGTTTCTTAAAAAACAAAAAACCAAGACCCATCCATGGCACAGTCGGGCATCTCTCCCAGCAAATAAGCAGTTATGCCCCCACAAAACTCTGAATGTGAACGCTGACTGCAATTTTATTTGCAACAGTCAGAGTTGGAAACAACCAAAAGGTCCTTCAACAGGCCACGCAAACGGTGGTCCCTCCACACCGTGGAACGCCCGTGGCCACTGCAAGGCTCAAGCTACTGATGCAGGAACAGCCTGGAGGGACCCGCAGGCTTTGCTCAGAGACTGAAGAGAGAGCCAAGGTCAGAGGGCGTATACAACAGCCTCAAGCGTGAGTCACAGGACGCAGAGTAGTCAGCGCAGCGGGGCTTTGGGGAAGGCGGCCGTGTGACCCCAGTAGAAGGGGGACTGTGGCCATAAAGGAAATGCTCCGGATCCGAGTGTGGCCGCCAGGAGGAAGCGGGCCAGAGCCACACACACACCAGCCACCAAAGCCCATTCCCTTGTTTGGGTCCACGCAGATGCCGGGTGAGCTGTGACCACGGGGGAGGCCACTGGGGGCCCCCAGGCCTCTCTGGGCATGCTGCTTGGTTCCGCAGGGGACACGTGTGCGGTCGGGGTGGCGTGTCACCCCTACCTCCGGAAAGCTGCAGAAAGCCGCCACGCACAGTCCCTGCTTGGAAACAAGCCGCTGACGTTCTGCGGGGCAGCCTGCAGACTGCTTCCACGCAACCACCAGCCGGTGACTGTGCTCCTTCCATTTCCACAGCCCCGGCCTCCCCCGGCCCGAGAATAAGCACAGGAAGACCCACCTGTACGCAGGGTCCGCAGGGCTGGCAAACCCCTGAGGCACTCCCACGAATGCGCCCTCCCCCGGGACCTAAAGCATTTGTACACGATAAAAACACTCGCACCCTGCCACCTCCGGTGACACCAGGTCAGCTCCCTGAGCATCCGGCGTGCAGGGAAAGGCCGGCGGGCACCACGGCCCCTGGATCTCCGCCACGGTGCTCAGTTATTCCAGGAGGAGCACCGGATGCCCGCCAGCCCCGGGTCTGCAGAGGCCAAGAGGGGACAGGGCTGACGTCTTGGGGGGCGGCGCCACCCTGGGCATGCGGGGGACCCCGGGCAGTGACTCCTTCAGTGGGACAGGATGGTAACGTGGCCACCTCCTGGGGCCAGGGTCCCAGTCTCCCTTTTTTTCACACTTCTCTCGACTTTCCACAACAAACATGTATTTCCTTGGAAACCGAATCAAAATCAAGTTTAGGAGAAAACTTGTTGCTCACTCTGCTGTGGGACCTGGCTGCCCGAGCCTCTTTCTGGACCTGCCGAAGGGAAGGCCGGTGGCTTCAGTGCAGAGACCTGAAAACCAGGGGCTGTGCACCCGAGTGAGCTGCTTAACTTCTCTGTGCTCCAGCTTCCTGGTCTGTAACACGAGAACAAAGGTGGCCCCCGAGGGGAGTTCTCAGAAGACCCAGAACGCTCATGCTTGTGAAGAGCTGGAAGCACGCTGGTCCAGACCGAGTCCTCAAGCTGCCTCTCCCTGTCCTCAGCGGAGACAGCAAGCGGGTCCCCCCATGCTGCCGGAGGGGGCGGTTGGAGCCCCAGTCCACGTGGAGGCCCAGGCGAGGCAGACACGCCAGGAACTACGGGCTGCTCACACAAGCTGGGAAGATGAGCAGGGCTGCAGGGTGGGCTCCTGGGAGGCCAGCGGCCACCGATCCATCTGCTCACTGACCCAGGGCAGGAGAGGTGAGCCGCTCTGGTTGCTGGCAGGGCTTGTTGCGCACATGGAGGAACTGGCCTGGACAGGCAGGCCTCACCTAGGAAAGCCGGCTTGGGTGCTGAAATGTACTCGCCTGCACCCCGCCATCTGCCAGCTGGAATGTGGATGCGATGACGGGAGCCCCAGCATCTATCTTGGGCCTTGAAGTGATAGCAGGCAAGCCAGAACAGCATCATAGAAGAGGTCTGGTTTAAGATGCTTGTGAAGCCGCCACATTAGCTCCATCCTGCCCCATCTCCAGGTTTACTTTAACAACAAGAAACCTTTCGTTCAAGTCACCACGGTTGGGGTTTTCCTCAATGTCACCAAGCCTGCTGCTGACTAGCAGGACCCCTGAGCACACACATGTGTAAACGGACGTCCTCGGGGGCTGGGGCCCATCTGCCCCTCCTCCCAGCTGACCCCTCCCTGCCGTGGGATGCGGTTGCCGGGAGAGACAGGTGGTGAGCTGGGGAACAGGAAGGACGGCAGTGCCCAGTGATGGCCTCATCTGGGTGGGGCTGGGCAGAAGTGGGCTCCCTGGGGCTCAGCTTGGACACCCCGCTCCCTGAGGCAGGTGAGCAGCAGAGACGAGCAAAAGCGTCTCCCACCCACGACACACAAGCTCGGGACAACACACGGTGAGACGCAGCCCTGCCCGGCGCCGGCCCCTCCAGGCTGTGGTCAGCAAGCGGCTGCTCCCACCCAGCCTGTACCCCAGTTTCCCCCCCTACATGCTCTCTCCAGCCCACTCAGGACCCTGCAGTTGACCCCCATGCTGCAGGGACACCCCAAAAGGCATGCAGATTTCCATTTCTGCCTGAGTCTTCTCTTCACATTTATCAGGAATCTGCTCTGCTCTTTAAAACTGTGAAGTGTTTGTAGTAGAGGTGCCAACGTCTCTCTCACTGGTAACATCGGAGGGTCTCCACGATGTCCCCCTGCTCACCCAGGACTCGGGAAGTTTGGGTACATTGGCTGAATCGCCGTGCTGACGCCTCTGGGTTTAATGTGCTCCACGGACACAGGCCATCGGGAGCGAGGAGGAGCAGAACCTCTTATTGGGAAGGGCTGGACACACAGGAAGGGGGGGCACTGGGGGCACAGAGCTCTGGGGCCGGGCCGTCAATGACGGTCCCAGGTGAGAGACTCCATGCCCATGCTCGAAACAGTCCTTGCTGGGGCCTGAGAAGGAAGACGCCACAGTCAGCCTTGCTTTCCTGGCCCCGTGCACGCTGTCACCAGATGGCAGACCTGGCCTGAGACCCGACCATGGTCAGGGAGCGCCTGCCTGAGCCGGGGTGTGCAGAGGTGAGTGGCTGATGGAGACTGGGTCCTGGGCTGACCCGTCTGGGGCTGACGGACACAGACCCCCTGTGGCAGCCGGCAGCCTCAGGGCTCGCAATATCCCCTCCGGCAACAACTGAGAGCCACAAGAGAGGGGCCCACGTGTGGCTGTGGCGGCAGAGAGAGGAGCTGGCCTTGTCCCAGGCAGAGAGCAGAAGACGAGCCCAGGCTGAGTGTACAGCTCGGGCACCCTGAGGCGGCGGCTCAGACAGCGAGGAGCAGCTACTCAGTGCCCCAGAGACGCCGGAGGGTCCCGTGCACCTGTCACTGTGCGAGTCGGGAAGAAAGCCTCCCCCGCAACACACACACGAGTGCATGCATGTTCACACACACTAATAGATACTAAGTGCAGTTTCTGAAATTCAGCAACTACTCCTCATTGTCAAAAAGCACAAACACTCGCTCACAGGGGCGCCCGCGTCTAACCCAAAGTGTCACAACGAACAGCCAGAAGGAAATTAATACAAGGTGGAGAAAGGGTCAGAGTCACGGCTACGACGGTGAGCTGAGCTGAGGAAGAAGTTACCAGGATGAGTTTCAACGTGAGCTGAAACATTATCTTTGTTAAATTCAGACAGAAATGGTAGAAACGACATTTTGGAAAAGTTGCTGGCCAGGAGGTGGGAGCCGGACAGCAGAGGTGTGCGTGGACCCGGGACACTGGGCGCAGCGCGGGGGGCTGCGTGGACACCGACCGCATGCCCGCTTTTGCCGACCCGGGACCCGCAGACATGATCACAGACGTCGACGCACTTCCGTGAGAGAAATGCTGTGAGTCACTCACTGTGACTGGAAAACGAAAAATCGGAAATGACCTAAACGTCAACGGACCTGGAACCAACACACGGTCTCTCCTCAGGCTGGAGACGCACACGGTGACATAAAGATCATATTTTGGAGGAATGTTTATTAATACGAGAAACGTTTGTGATGCCACACTGGCAGGTGACAAAAACAAGCAACCAAGCTACTTGCAGATCATCCCACGACTTCCGTTAAATCCACACGTGTGATGTGTGGTGCGCAGCGGGACGGACCAGCCCAGCGCCGTCCACGGGGCCCGCCCTGGCCACACATGAGGGCGCCCGCGCGGGAGTGAGGCCTGGACGTGGAGGAGGGAAGACAGGGCCCTCGTTCCGAAGGGGACGCAGGCTCTGGGGGGCCCTAGGGATGGCACCCACAGGTGGAAGGGCCTGCCCCGCGGGTCACTCGACGGCCACCTCCCGAGCTGCCTCCACTGGCGGGCTGGCCCTGCCTCTGCGCCTCTCCACCCCATCCTTCGGGACCACCGGCCTTGTCACTGCCCCGTCTCAACCACTGGGGGCCTCCCACAGTGCGGACACCGCTATCCTGCACACTGGGGCTTATTTCCACTACTCACAAGGCAGATGGTGATGAGGGGAAGCAGGGGTTCCCCAGCCTGCTACCTGCCTGCCCCTCTGTCTCCCCGGCAGGGGAACCGCCCGGGCCACGGAGGCTGGATGTGCCAGCTGGTGGGGAGGGACCAGACGTGGGGCCAAAGCTCGGGGTCCAGGAGTCCCACACACTGGCAGGCAGCTCACCAGTGGTGCAGGGAGACCCTCTCAGGTCAGGGAGCTGGGCGCAGATGAGGAGCCCTGAAACCACACGATGGTTGGGGGGCTCGGCCTTGGACCCTGGGGTGCCGGGCACAGTGACAGGGACGATTGCAAGGGCACACGCCCGCACGCCACACTTCGGCACCTGGTATAACGTGAGGCAACAAGTGTCCCCCAAGGAGGGAGGCTGGAGGGCCAGGACCCACTGTCGCCAGCACACCGATGAAGGACCAGAGTCTCAGGGTGGGCAGAGCCTGACCTGTGACTCCAGAGATTTGGGGTGTCAGGGGCTGGGCCAGGATTCAGGATGTGGGAGACCGGAAGAAACCCAGCATGGCTCTGCGCTCCCAGGGGGGGCAGGAAGAAGAGAACAGGAGTGAGGAATCCAGCAGCAACTCCAGACAACAGGGAGGGAAGGGCCCACTCTCCCCCCAACACACACACACAAGTGCATGCATGTTCACACACACTCATACACACGTGTGCACACGTGCATGCATCGCACACACTCACACACTCGTGCACGCACACTTGTGTGCACACTCATACACATGTGCACGCATGGACACTCATACACACACTCATGCAGTCACACACAAGTGCATGCATGTTCACACACACTCATACACACGTGTGCACACGTGCATGCATCGCACACACTCATACACACTCGTGCGCGCACACTTGTGTGCACACTCATACACATGTGCACGCATGGACACTCATACACACACTCATGCAGTCACACACGAGTGCATGCATGCGCAAACACATACACGCACACATGCATGCATGCACTCATGCGTGCGTTCACACTCGTGTGCATACTCACACACGCGTGCACACATGCATCGCACACTCGTGTGCACACTCATACACACATGTGCACACGTGCACACTCATACACACATGCACGTACTTTCAAATGCACAGGAAGCTGGTAACAAAGGGAAGTCACCAGAGGACATCCGGACGTGGGAACCCAGGCCAGGCAGGTGGTGGATGCACTGCTGCCGGAGAGCTTGGAGAGCCTGTCATCCCTCACGAGCCAACCGCAGCAACGCGGGGCCTGAGCACGGTGGGCAGTGAGGTCAAAGCTCTAGCGGGGGCCCACACCCCCAGCGGCCCCATCAGCAAACACCGACGTGGGGAGCCCTTGCACGGGGGACACTCTTCAACCTGGCTCTGCACTGAGGGGACCCCCAGGAATACATTTGCACACGTCTGCCCAGCTGGGACATCTAAAATTCACTGGGCAAGCATGTGAAGCCCCCGGGTACCTGGCCAAGGGCAAGGCCAATCTTGATAGAACCCACATCAGCATCGCTCTTGAAGAATTTCCAGCAAAATTCTCACAAATGTGAGCTCACGGTCAAAACCACAAAAATCCTGTGACGCAAAAACCCCCAGCAGTACCAGCAGATTCTTGCTTCTTCCTGAAAAGCCCCCCAAAACTGCAGGGATGGAATTCCTTGCCAGGGTAAAAAACCCAGAATGGCAGGGAAAACAGGAGTGAGCAGATAGCAGTCTCGGGAACCGGACATGAGTCACAGGATGGAGCCACGCTGGGCTGGGGGGCCCAGAACACAAGGACACAGGAGGGGAAGGGGCGGCACTCCAGGCTTGTCCCAGGCTCCTGAGACGCAACCCCTGCCCCAGACGACTGGGGTCTCTGGCCCCTGAGACGCGAGGCCCGTGTGGTTGAAGGGGACGCTGGGACCCCCACAGAGCAGTACAGCTTCCAAACCCAGCAGAAGACCAGAACATCCAAAGACGACTCTGACCCACCCAAGAGGAAAGGTGGAAAATCCTGGCAGTCAGGCCACAAGGCAGGCACTTCCAGGGGAGGCCACCTTCCGTGGACTGGACGACTTTGAACAGGAAGAGGGGTGAACAGGTGCACAGCAGGAGAACCAGGGCGTGGGGGCGGCCAGAGACAAGACTGCCTGATGGCACCTGGGCTTGCAGGCCATGGCTGAGGTTCCAGACCTCACGACAGAGCATCTGATGAGCATGGATATCCTCAGGGAAGGTTCAGACAGCCGCCGGGGTTCTGGGCAAGCATTTACCCGCAAACACGTGGAAGGCCAAATCGAAAAAAAAAAATGCAAGATGATAGCAAGATTTTTCCAGGAAAGCAAAAGCAGCCTGGCTCTGAATAGCATTTACACGGTTAGAAAGCACGCCCGGCCAGGCTTCCCGGGGCGGGGAGGCGGCCCTCCTACCTTGTCATCATCTTCACAGGTCATGACGTTGGAGAAGGGGATCTCCGCCTTGAACATCTTCCGACAGTGCATGAGCTGCACCAGCAGGTAGCACACGGTTTTGAACTTCATCCTCTTGGCAGGCTTTATGTCAGAGAGGATCAGCCCTGGAAATATCTGTGCCGACAGCCGGCACGGAGAGACCCGTCAGCAGACCCATGCTGCCCCCCGCGCCCCCGAGCTGGGAGCGGGCACCTGACAGGGACAGGGAAGTCATGGGGACCGTGTGCTCAAGGCCAAACAGAAGTGCGTGGAACCAGCAAGCCGGGTCCACAGCACACAGCTACCCCAGGGCCTCTGAAAACCAGAGCAAGGCCCCAGTCCTGGGGAGGAGCTGTGGGAAGATTTGGGGCCAGGCCAGGTAGGAACCCTGGAGCCTGGACGTTACTGGCTGGGCCAGCAGCTGGCTGAGGACCACCACCCACCAACCCCTGGGGTCCCTGCCCTTCTTACCGCACCTTCCACTCCCACATGGGTGGCCCCTGCTGTCCTGGGGTCCAGTGCCAACCCCTCACCCAGCCCTCCTCCAAGCCCACCGACACCTGCCCTACCCTCTCTCCCGTTCATCAGGAGTGAGCTCACTGAGCCCAGCCTACCCTGCCCTGGAGCCCCCAGCAGCCACGGTCCCCGGGTCACAAGGGACTGCACAGCCCCGATCCACGGACACACAGGACAGAGAAGCTTGAAGCTCTCCCTCATATTCCACCTGCTTATGTCCTGAAGGAGTACTGGGGCCACCTGTGCCCTGCACCCCTCACCTGTGCCCTATACCCCTCACCTGTACCCTGAGCCCCTCACCTGTGCCCTATACCCCTCACCTGTGCCCTGCGCCCCTCACCTGTGCCGTGCCCCTCACCTGTGCCCTGCACCCCTCACCTGTACCCTGAGCCCCTCACCTGTGCCCTGTGCCCCTCACCTGTGCCCTGCAACCCTCACCTGTACCCTGTGCCCCTCACCTGTGCCCTGCACCCCTCACCTGAGCCCTGTGCCCCTCACCTGTGCCCTGAGCCCCTCACCTGTGCCCTGAGCCCCTCACCTGTACCCTGAGCCCCTCACCTGTGCCCTGCACCCCTCACCTGTGCCCTGAGCCCCTAACCCATGTCCTGAGCCCCTCACCTGTACCCTCACCTTCACCTGGGCCCAACACTCCTCACCTGTTTCCTGAACACTTCACCTGTGTCCTATACCCCTCACTTAAGCTCTGAGCCCCTCCACCTGTGCCCTGCGACCCTTACCTATGCCCCGTATCCATCTGTGCCCCGAGCCCCTCACCTGCGCCCTGTACCCCTCATCTGTGTCCTGCACCCCTCACCCGTACCCTGCATCCCTCATCTATGCCCTGCACCCCTCACCTGTACCCTGCATCCCTCACCTATGCCCTGCACCCCTCACCTGTGCCCTGAGCCCTTCCCCATGCCCTCCACGCCTCACCTGAACCCTGAAAAGACTAGGCCCCCCCTTGATCGTGTCCAGCTCAGTTTCCTTAGGCACAGTGACCTTGAGTGCCCCAAACGATGGTCACAGGCCCCCTGTGTGCACAGCACCCCTTTGCTCAGTGCTCCCCCATCCCCGGCCTGTTTTGCGGGGGAAGGCCCAGGGAGTGGGGGGCGGGGAGAGGACAGTCCAGGCCCTGAGAGGACCCCGGGCTCCGACTGGCCCGGCCCCAGCCCAGCTGAGCGGGAGCTCCGTCCCAGTCCCGGAGCCCACCTTGCGCCGATGTGACGGCACGATGAAGAAGGTCTCAATGTTGTGAGTTTTCAGAAAACTGTTCCTCTCGTGCCCGTGCCCCGGCTCCACCTCGTAGTCACCGTTCAAGCACGCCAGGGTCGTCTTCGTGATGTGGACCTTCCTGCAAGACAGCAGCACCACGGTGCCCAGGGCCTGCAGAGGCGGCACAGGCGTCCCTCCCCACGGGCAGGTCCAGGAGGGGCACTCAGGTTCCCTGTGTCACCTGGCAGCACCGGTCACACCTGGGAACAAGAGGGGGAGGGAGCCCAGCGAGGGGGTGCTGCTGGGGAGGGCTCGGAGCCGGGGATGGGCCAAGCATCAGCAGGAGCAGAGGGGAGCATTCCAGGCTCTGGGACAGCAGAGGGGTCTCAGGTGCAAGCACAAGGTGGGAGTGGATGCCACCGCAGGTCCCAGCCGAGGCATGGCCTGGCCGGCCCGGACGCGGTCAACCCGAGCCCCTTCCCCGGACACAGACGGGGTGGGGATGCCCAGTGTCCGCTGCATCTCAGTCCTGCAAGGGAAGGGGATGCAGGTCTGGGGAGGGGAGACATGCAGGTGGCTCCCGCCATGGCTCCCACCGTGGCTCCCCCAGGACCCCCGGGGCAGGTGGAGTTTGCTCAGGACCCAGTGTCGTCTGCTTTGCAGCCGCCTGGCCCATGCACCCAGCACATGAGTCTGGGGGAGTGGCGCAGGCCCCTCCCACACTGTCCTCTGGACGCCAGAGCGCGCTGCCTCGCCCTGACTCACCCGGGCAGGCCGGCGGCCTCCATGACGTTGGCGAGGGTCACGTCGTTGGACCACACGTCATACTGCCACTTGCGCAGGCCGAGGACCCCGCAGAGGACCCGGCCGGTGTGCAGCCCCACACGCATGTTCAGATCCACCTCTGTGGCCTCCGCCACTGACCTGCAACAGACACATCACGGTGTGGGCGTGGGCCTGGGCCCTTGTCCATATCCGCGAGCTTGCGCACACAGGAGAGTCTGCATAGGCGGGAGCACGGGGGTCCCCTGACTTACCCCAATCCCCAAGCGTGGCTCCAGGTGGGCAGGGCTGCTCTGGGCCAGGCCCCCTAGCTCCCTGGCCACTGGGCACGACCCTTGCCCCTCCCCACCTAGGGCAGCCTGCAGGGGGCATGAGCCTGGGACCTCCGATCCCCTCTGTGTCCCGCTGACCCGGTTGGGGGCTCGTGCCTGCTTGCTGGCCAGAGGCCGGCGTGACGACCTGCCAGGGGCATCCTGGGAACGGCCAGGGTTTGACCCCGAGCTCCAGACCTGACCCTCGAGTAGACTTTACAGGAGGACAAGCGTGCGGGTGCCGAAATCAGGTGGCGGGTCCAGGTGAGCAGGTCACCCGCGGCTGGGGAATGTGGGCCAGCGTGAGTCCCGGCAGCACCCAGGGGACACCGCCCGTGTCCGGAGCTCCGTGCGAGCGATCATGTGGGGGCACCCACAGGGTGCCACGCATGGTCTCCCCAGGTCTAGGACTCACCACCACAGCCAGAGGTACACAGCACACTGCGTCAGGCCAAAGGGGACACACAGCGGCCGTGCTGAGGCCCTCCGATGCTGTCTCCTGTGTTTTCTACTCTTCCCCAATGGGCGGAAATTATATTATTACCGAAAATGCTAAAGCGGAGCATTGCGGGAGCAACAGCAGGCTCTCCGTAGGCCCCACGGGACAGGAGTGCAACGAGGCCCCGTGGGAGGGAGCACTGAGCCATGTGACCCCCGCCTGTCCACAGGTGGCCCCCACGGCCGGTGTGTCCAATGTGGCTCCCCTGTCCACGGCAGAGCCCAACCACAAAGGGCCCGGAGGCTGAGCCGTGGCCCAGGACACGGCGGCCCCGTGGTTAGAAGGTCTGTCACGAGGGAGAAGGGAGACCAGGAAACATCGGACACACAGGGTCACCAGGTTGCCACCCTGGGGCCGGCCCACCGGACAACCCACCCTCCATCCCCTCCCAGCATTAGGTGCCCTGTGGCCCAGCCACCTGCAGACCCGCCACCCCACGCAGGAGAGCAGGCCACCCATGATCCCAATGATAAATCTGCCTCCTACTTCAGAACTTGGGGTTGATTCGTGTGCACCCATCTTGCTCCTAATATGACGTGGCCCAGCTGAGATGCAGCCTCCAGGAAGCCCTCCCAGATCCTCACCCCATCCCTGAGGACCCATCACTGGTGCCAGTACAACAGGGTCTGTCAGAGACCGCTTCCGGCCATGCCCCGACCACCGGGCAGTCTGGTCCAAATGACCAGAGAGTTGGGGGCGCCCGGGTTCCTTAAAACATCTGAATTAGAAACCCTAAAAGAAGACAAGGGGCTCTGATGATGAAATAAAGAACCTGGGGTCTTCTGTCCAGAATGTAAGCACAGGACACAGACACAGGGGCTGGTGAGCAGAGCATCCAGAGTCTTTGGCTCTCGGAACCGCAGATGGGCAAAGGCGGCCATTCCACGTGGGGAGCGCACATGAGCAGGGCGGCCCCTGATTTCTAGGGAAGTCCCATCGGCCCAGCAAGGTGACCAGGCCAACCTCTGCCCTCTCCGGGTCTCCGTTTCCCATGTGCAATCCCGGGCGGGGCTGAATGAGCGCCAATGGGCTCTGACAACCGCCCGGCTACCCTGGCGTCTCCAGGCTCAAGGCCGCGGCCCACATCCCACTAACCCCTGTTCTGGAAGACACAGGTGCAGAAACACTGGGAGAGGGTCCACGAAGACCCTGGACTGCAGGACGGCCCGAGCAGTCCTTGTGGCCGTGGACCCCACGCCACACAGCTGCTGGGGTCCCGTCACCTGGGTGGAGCACCCCCACCCGGGAGGACAGCATCCCGCTCGGCCCTGCCTGCCCAGCCCCAGCTTCCATGTGCAGACTACCCAGCGGTCCCACAGGATCCCACCGCCACACCGCCTCGCCCCCGTGCAAAGCTGTCCTGGACCCACTGGGAGCCCCGCACCACCCCTGCATCCACCGAGGGCCCGGCCCCCAGGACCAGAGTGTTTCACATCGGGTCCAAGGTCCCCGGTGCACGTCCGGAAGTCCACGTGTCACAGGTTTACAGCAAAGGCTACTCGGGAGTCTGCATGTCTTTGACACCTACTTAGTTTTACATATATTGAACATCTTTTCTCTCAATTTTAACTTTTCTCAGTCATTTGCCAACCTCTAGTGAGAAGCGCTGAAACAAACAAAATACGGTTAAAATTTTGGATTTTTTTTTTTGATATTTGCAAAAGGAAAGAAACACAGAGAAACGTGAACAAGAAAAGCTGCAGACGGTGTTTCTGCCCATTTCACAGCATCTCCACCTCCACGGCCAGGAAGGGGCAAAGGTCACGGGGATCAAATCCTACAGCCTGCACACCCTCACCTCTTCTGGAAGGTTCTGCCTCAAACATCTGGATCCTGGTGGCAGTAGATACATAGTTACCTGGACACTCACATCTCAGTTAGCCGCGCATCAGGGGCAGTCTCACCGAGACACATTTGCCGAGAACAGAGACGGGAGGAGGGCCTGCAGAGCCGTGAGAGACAGCCCCCCTCCCTGGGCCATCGCTGCTCCGGCTGACTGCAGCAGGGTTAGCGGACAACCACGGCGGCCTCGCCAGCCCAAGGCTGGGTCCCGGAGGGCAGAGCACATGCTGTTTACTTCCCCTGATCCAATACCGCAAACCAAAACACCCAGACCTCGCCCCGCACGCTTGCCGGTGCGATGCGCGATTCGCTAAGGCCTGTGACAGACGAGGATCTCGCGCTACTGGAAATGCACAGAGTCCTGACGCTTTGGAGCAGAGGAATCTCCTGCACCCTGTGCTGAGCGGCCCCCTCCCTGCAGAGTGGGGGAATGGTTGCTCCAGCAGCTGGGGACCCGCTGGGAGAGCCCCCAGCCCCACGAGCTGCACCTGCCATGGGGGTGGGAGCCCCGGGCCTTCACTTCCACATCGGCACCCTTGTGTTGTCTTTAACACGGAGCCTGTAAACCTTCCCACCTGTTATTCCCACAGGGACACACTACCCACCAAGTGCAACACAAGATCCTTCCCCACCCGCCGGACCGGGAACAGGTCCTCGATCCCTCCAGCCTCAGGAGAGGTCAGAACCCAGGCGGCCGGGGCCTGCACGCGCCTGCCCATGAGGAGATTCCTTCCCTCCGTCCAGTGTCCAGCGGCAGCAAACGCCCGGCCCCTCACAAGCCCGTCCTGAGCCCACACGTCGGGGGACTGTCATATCTGCACAGTGAACAACCCTACTGGACGTGCGGCCGGCGCGGCACCACCCCCCTGATCCTGAGCACCCCAGAACCACACACGGGGTCCGCATGCACCCAACCGTCCCCCTGCTCTGGATACCCCTGTCCACTCAGAGGACCCCTCGCTGGAGCAGACCACTGGAGTCACTGGGCCTCTTCCGCCCCCGACCCTAGGGCTGGGTCTCTCTCTCTCTCTCTCTCTCTCTCTCTCTGTTCTCCCGTGTTCCTCATACAACTTTGTTGCCACTACTTTTCGGCTCCAAGTGTGGACGTCTACACCCATCCCTGCTAACCCCGTCTCGCCGGACTGCACCCATCCCTCCACGCTGCTGAGATGTGGGCACCAGCTCAACCTCCCAGCCCCACACCTTCCCTGCCCCGACGGAGGGTCCCTAATTCTTCATTCCACTCTCTGACGGGACAGGACGAGGCTGGCTCAGAGGTGCGGCTGGCCCACGGTGTTCTCAGCAGGCACGCCTGCTCCCTCTAAGCTCCTCCAGCAGAGAGCCCTGGACACCTATGCCCGTGAAGACAAACACGTGCAGTCCCTTTCAGGGGAATTCGGCTGGATCTAAGCCACTCCATCCGCAGCTGACTCCCTGGATGTCTTGTCTGGCTAAGCTATGAAGCTGATTTCTTCCTGCACCACACCCAAGATGGCCACGGATGAAGGAATGCCGTCCCAGCAAATTGCAAAGGCGACGGTCTCAGAGGCACCCAGCTCAGGCGGGAGCTCCCCGACCCGAGCCTCGCCATGCAAGCTGGCTCTCTGCAGCCTGGGGACACACGGCCCCTCGGGCCCACAGGACCCATGGGGCTGCGAGGCGGACCTGTCCCTGCGGGCACTCACGTAATGGTGTCAATCATGTCCAGGCCCATCTCCACGCAGCAGTGGGCGTGGTCAGTCTTGGGCTGCGTGAGGCCAGACACGCAGTAATAACAGTCCCCGAGGATCTTGATCCGGCGACAATGATTCTCCTGGGGGGCGAGAGGGCAAATCGCACATTAGTGACGTACCTGGGGCCTGGGCACCTTCGCCACCACGGAGCCGGTGACCACGGAGCAGGCAGCACCACGGGCACCAGGCCCCACAACCCCACCCAAGGGACCCCCTCCGAGGCCAGGGCAGCCTCAGGAGGGGGAACAGCCTCCACGGCAGTGATTAGGCTCACTGGGGGCACCCACGCGCCCCCAAGCCTGCACTCAGGCCTGTTCCCACGCAGGGGTCCACCCCGCCCATCCCTGAGCCCACCTGGCCAAACCCACAGACCATCCAAGTTTGGGAAGCTGCCCCAAGTCCAGAGCCAGCGCCTTTCCCGGGACGTTCTCTCTCCTGGGGGGCCCAGCACAGCGCCCCTCCTGACCACCGTCTTGGACAGCCGTACGATGGACCCTGTGCCTCACATCAGACCCCCACGCACACCAGCTCCAGACGGGCAGGTGCACGCACCTGAGTGTCCCTGAGGTTGAGGTCCATGGGACACTTGGGCGGCTATCACCAAAGAGTTACCTGCCAGGGCCCGAGCCCCAAGGGGACCGCCAGGGTCTGCACCCTGACCTGGCCGCCCACAGGGACACCCAGAACGTCCGCTCTGGCACTTATACGACGGTAAGAGAGCATCCGCACCCACCTCGCCGTCCTGCTGGGAAGGACTTCCTAGCGCCCGTCATGCGCCAGCCCATTGGTCTCGGCTGTGATTACGGCCGTGACTGAAGTTTTACTTCTCAGACGCTTCCGTAAAGCTCCCCTTTACGCCCCTAAAATAGCGGACGGCCTCACAAAACTCCTTCCCGTGAGCAGGTCCTGCCCCTGGACATTCAAGACGTTCTTCAAATCGCATTAACGCACTCAAAGGTGATAGCAAATCCTCTACATGTTAACGCAAGCAGCAAATTTCATGAAAATGTATGATGTTTCCCAGAACAAACACACGCAGCGAGAAGCATGGCTTGTTTCCACGTCGCGTGGGGCCCGTGGGCCCGTGGGATTCTGCGAGGGGCTGGTCTTGCCAGCACATCCCGGGTGAGGAGCACCCCACAGGCCCCGAGATGTCCTGCACGCCCAGAGCCCCGCGGACCCCACTCTGAGAGCACATCCCACAGCTCCTGTTCCAACCTGCTCTCCCTCTGTCACAGAAGACCTCCCTCCTGCAGGTTTCCTCCAATGAGACACGTTAACCTGAGAATTCACAGTAAGAACTCTCAGCTTCCGCTTCCCACACACCCACACTTGCCCGGGCCGCGGCCCCGCATCAGAGGACCGGGTGCCCGCCCAGCCCCGGGCCCCCCTCAGCAGACAGAGCCCTCGGGCCCCCCCTGCAGACTGCGAGCTGACCACAGGGAGGTGCAGGCCTGGCCACTCAGCCTCCGAGTGACCGCGGGGTGGGCAGCCGCTTAACCATTAGAATGCCAGCCTCCTTGTCTATGGAAGGGGTTCTCCTGGTGTCCCAGGGGAAGGCCATGCTGGGGGCGACCTGTCCTGCGATGACATCAGGGAGCCCAGAGCCAGATGGCCGGGTGCAGACGTCCTCCCTGCAGAGCTGGGCCCCTGGGAGTTGGCTGGCCAGGCTTCTCCGGCCACGCTCACCAAGCCTCCAAGCCAGCAGGCAGCACTGGGTTCTCTCCTGACACTCTGGGAGTGCCCAGCCCACTGTCCCCATCGTCACTGCCCCCAACAGTCAGAGCAGGCCAGGGACAGAGAGCCCCTCTCCCAACCTCCCCTGTCCCCAGACCCAGGGACGACACCAGGGGCCACTGCCAAGCCTCACCCCTCTCCTGGCTGCCAGGACGTCCTCCCAGCAATCATTCTGGGGTTCCAGACCCACCCCCCAAGGAGCCCACGGAGGTGACAGCGCTATTCTTGCAGACGATTTCAGGAAGGGCACCCATACCCGGAGCTGGGTACCTCAAGGGAGATGTGTGCCCATCAGCACCACCACAGGGCATCCCTGTGCCCCCGGCTCGTCCCCGAGGTGCTCCAGGCGGCCTCCTGCCCTTCTTTGTATGTCCTGTCTCTGGACAGGCGGGTGCATGTGAGCTGCAGGAGCGTGACCATCGCTGCCCCGTGCGGCCGATCTCCAAGTGAGGGCGGAGGGGCAAAGCCACTTAGCAGGTAGCGTCCAGGGGCCACAGCCTCCTAATTACAGCCTGTCAGCAGCAGATGTGTCCTTGGTGACCGCCCCCCAGCACGAAGCCGCGGCCCCTCCTCACCGGCCCTGCAGGGCCAGGCCAGGGACACAGCCCACGGCAGACTAGGGCAGGAAGGGGCTAACGCTTCATCTTGTCCTTCTAATCTCAAATGTCCTGGCTGTCGTTAGCCGGCTTGAGAGACCAAAAGAGGTGTTTTCATGGAGTTTGGCACATTTCAGTTTAAAAACTTCCCGGTGGTTCCAGAACACCGGCGCTGGAGCTGAGCCCAAGCCTCTATGACGACTGGACAGCTCTTCCTGAGACCTCCGCCCGCAGCGTCCAAACTGTCCCTCCCCCCTGGCTGGGGGACAGAGTGGCCAGTGGCCCAGAGGGGCAGCAGGAGGATCCAGGGGGGGAGGCCTCATGCTGAGCCTGCCAGGTGTGGTCTGCAAGCTCGCGGACAAGCTCTGACCCACCAGTCCTGCTGTGGGGCAGCCGTGGGGGCCTTGGAGGGCAGGGACCCACGACGTAAGCGATGGTGATTGCTGGGAGGGAGCACACACCACCATTTGCTTCGACTTCCATTCCACTTAACGCATCCGCACGCGGCTCTGTTCGTCTGGCCCTTCTGTGCCAGC
The DNA here is from genome assembly GCF_009762305.2 of Zalophus californianus. Classification (NCBI taxonomy): domain Eukaryota; kingdom Metazoa; phylum Chordata; class Mammalia; order Carnivora; family Otariidae; genus Zalophus; species Zalophus californianus. The sequence continues at coordinate 1,019,928 of NC_045606.1, read as the reverse complement.
CCCTGGGTAAGATGGCGGTCCTGCTATCCTGGAGCCTCCGCCCGCCGGGAGGGACCGCCCAGGAGCAGATGTCTGTCCTGCAGTGGGGCCGTCTCTGCAGCCCCAGACCGGCCCAACAAGGCACCTCCCAGCAGCACATCAGCTCCCGGCGCCCAGGACGGGGAGCGCCCGAGGGATAGCCCCACAGGCCTGACTATGCGGGCAGGGCCACCCTCCCTCCACGCACCTGCTCTCGGGTCTAACAGTAAGGAACCAAGCCATGCAAATAGTTTACTCACTTAAAAAAAATTAAATTGAGTGGCGCCTGGGTGGTTCAGTCAGTTGAGTGTCTGACTCCTGATTTTGGTGAGGGCCATGAGTTCAAGCCCCTCATCGGGCTCTGTGCTCCATGGGGAGTCTCCCCCTCTCCCGCTCTCTCAAATACATAAATAAATCTTTTTTTAAAAAATTAAGTTGAAAACAGTGATGCCCAAAAACCAAAACTAGAACGAAATAAGCCTAAGGGTGACCGTGTCGGGAGCGTGACCGCACAGACAGTTATTCCAGGTGACGTGACCGTGTGTACAGTAGGATGTCAGCCAAGGACAAAACAAAGAAATGCTAAGAAGAACCCCAAACCACATGCAGCAGTCTTGCTGTGGGTGCTGACGCTGACAACGTTCTTCTGAACTGAGGGTATCTAAGCACACGAAACAGGTAAACGGCGTTACTGTCGGCAGGTTTCCAGCCTCGGGGGAGGGGAGACACGGGAATGAAAATCGAAGGAGTGAAGTTATTTGGGGAGTTGGAAATACCCACACAAACTCAGAATTTGCTGTTATTCTTCTAAAAAGCACACCCATCCCTTGTCCTGAGATGCCAGAGTATGAGCGGGAAAACCCTGTGTGCTGGAAGGAAGCCGGGCTTCCAGAGAAGCCGCTTCTATGTGAGGCTGTCCCTGGACACGAACGGCTGCCGGTCTCGTCCAAATGAGGCAGGGGCACCAGGACGGGAACCGGGGGGTGGGAGCCGTGGGCGTCAGAAACGGATGGAATGCGTCCACGCACACCCAGTGTCCACAAATCCCAGTAACACCCAGAACGGAGGACCAGGACGGAGGAACCTCCCCGCTCGCCCGCCAGCCGGCTCTAGGGCACAGACTCCTTATTTGGAAAACAGACCAGTGACAAGAGCCAAGCATTTACGGGTTTTTTGTTTTTTGTTTTTGTTTTTGTTTTTGAGGATCACCAATCAGCTGATGTGGGAACATTCTTCTATTTAGAGAATCACGAGTGAATAAGGGCAGGAAAAATGACAGGAAAGACTCACCCCAGCGAATTGCCAAGCGGCCCCGCTTGCGGGGAACCTGCCGCGGCACCCGGGTGCGACGTCACGGGAAGCAGGAGGGTCACACACGCAGGAACCAGGAGCCATGTCGCACCCGGGCAGGAGCCAGCGATAGGCACGCCAGGGGAGGAACAGGGAGAACATGGATGCTTCCAGAAGGCTCCCCAACACTCAGGAAGAACCCAGGGACCTGAGCCCAGCTCCGGTGGCCTGCAGGCTCAGGGGAGGTGACGGGCGGGAGCCGCCCCCAAGGGTTCGATGTGCATGTTCCCTGTTTTCTGTCGTCGGTGTCCTGACAGGCGTCTGGGGGCGTTGCTAACTAGGTCCTCCTTGTTCTTATTCCGCCAACCCCAAGGGTCCAGAGCCCACAGCCCCATGTCCTCTCTGCACCCTCACACCCAGCTGTGACCCTGCCCTGCCGCCCAGGCCAGGTGCCAGGACAGGGGACACCCAGAGCCCAGGGTCGGCGTTCCCCAGAGCGGCCCCTCGCCTGCCTCCCCTCTTCCTCCGTGGAAACCCCGAGAAAGCCCCGGCCACGCTCCCCCAGCCTCTCTGCCCCCGCGCACCCTGTGTGGCCGTCCTCTTAGACTGGGGGGGCTGTGACAAATGGCATCAGCTCCATGCCGGCGGTCCGTCCCGCCATGAATTACACCCACACACGTATCCTGCCTGGAACAAGGCCGCTGAGGGGAGGGCGCCTGACATGATAAGCAGGTGATGCGGCCCAGAGGGTGACAAAGGCGTCTTGGTGGCCAATCGTGCTCAAGGGAAGGGCTGGGGGCCAAGCCTGTGAGGTGCGGTGACATCTAGGGCCGGGAGGAGAGGCGTGACCAAAGCAAGAATGGCCAGACATCAGCCACTGTGGGGGGGGGGGGTGTCCGGCGGGGGCTGCCGTGTCCTCTCTGCCTCCGTGCATGAGTGACATTTCTGTAAAACAAGCTCTTGAACCCCGAGGGCAGGGCTGGGTCTGACCTGTGCAGGCTGCACCCGTCACCTAGGCCGGATCTGCACACAGTACGCACGCTGCAGTGGGCTGTGCCTCCTCGGTGTCACACGGGGGGTCGCGTGTCTCCTCCGCACACTGCCCGCCCCGGCCGCCATGCCTCTCCCTGCACCTTCCCTGAGCACGTGCCCAGGAGCCACGCACTCACCCCACGTGAGCCGGGCTCCCCACACCTTCCCAGCAGGAGCCACGCCACAGCTCTGAGCCGCCGTGGACGCGGAGTGGATGTCCCCTCCCTGAAGGACCCCGTGTGAGGGCGCAGCCGCGGGTTACATCTCTGCACACAGAAGAAGGTGGAGTGGGAAGCACCGGGCGAGTGACCCTGGCGAGAAGGCCCCTAAGCCCCCTGTCAACCCTCGTGGTCCGGGCAGTGATGGTCACACTCCAGGGACAGCACGGAACCTCCTCCCCGAGAGGACAAGCCAACAAGGTGCGAGCCGTCTGCTTGGGACTACACCTTCAGCGACGCAAAAGGGACATACTTTCCCACGGTCTTGGGTGGTCCCTGGGCCATGGCAACACCTCGTGGCCTGTGGGCACGCAGCCTGCCCTCCAGCAGCAAAGGCACTCTCCACCCAGGGAAACAGCGCCTGGAGCCTGAAGATCCCGATTCCCACTGCCGGCTCCCGCCTCCCGGGGACCGCGCTCCTGAACCGGGGCGGCCGCCGGCAGGCAGGGTGGAGGCGAGTTTCTACTGCACAGAAACGACAGGTTCCTCTGAATTCCAAACACCTACTGCTTTTTCAGGAAACAGTGTTTATTTCCTGCTAATTAAGGAATAACTAAAGAAATCCAGGCTCATCCTGGATGAATGCGGGAAACTCCGAAAATTAAAACTGGGGATGCACGAGTCAGCGAGAACCATAGTCCTCCTGGGACCCTCCCTCCAGCCGCCCCCCGACGGCACGCACCTACGTGTGCACACGCGTTCTGGAAGCGGGGGGTTCCTTCCACCCCACGGGCCATCCTGCACACACTCCGACCACTGGGGTCAGCCTCTCCAGCTGAGCGTGGACGACACGCGTGCTGCTTCCTCCTCCCAGCTGGCCCCAGTCCTGACCACACTTGGCCCAGCTCCGGCCTCCCTCCTGCACTGGACGTTCCAGGCAGAGCCCTGCGCTCCCCCATCGGTTCGCTGCATGCAAGCCCGATGGCGCGTGCACAGCACGTCTGCGGAAAGAGCACCACTCGGCAGTGAGAAGCCGTCGGCGGACGAGCACGCCCGGGTACACGGCACCGACGGCTTGGAGCGGCTCCCAGGATGAGGGCGTTGGAGCAGGGAGGGATGGCAGGCCATGGGGTATCCTCACGTTTCACAGGCCAGGAAACCAAGGCATGAGACTCGAGGGTGCCCCTGAGTCCTCATGGCTGCCCGGAGAGTCCTGGCCCCCGGATCAAGCCCCAGGAAAGCCCGAGGAGGAGGAAGGACGGGGCTTGGGAAGGACAATGAGCACACGCCCCAGCGAGCTCCAGCTCTCGGACTGGTTTCCACGGGAACACCCAGAACTAACACCTTCACTAACACGGTCATAATAGTCATCTTCCAGAAACTCAAGGTTGAGCCAAAGAGCCGGACCGTGCCGCGAGCCTCCCATTCACCGTGGGTGGCCAGATTCTCACCCTCGGCACCGTCCTGTCTTCCCTCACAATCCCAACCAATCCCTGCAGTCTGCCCCAGTGCTCCTGCGTGTCGGGTCAGGTGGGTCAGCAAGGCCCCCGCTGTGTGCGAGCCGGGGACAGTGCAGACTGGCCCAGCCCGGGGTGGGGTCCCCGAGGAGAGCTCATGAGCCGACACAGCTCACCCCAACAGGAAACGCCTCCTGGGCTTGTCCACCCTCACCAACTGCCCACTGGCTCGGGTGCAAATCAGCCACCTTGCCTGGGCGTGTGGCCTACATTGTCCTAAATCTGAATATGTCCCCTGTCGTGCGCCAGACAAAGGCCACCTTGGGCCTGAGAACTTACAACGGTACAACAAGCTCACGCCGGAAACAGTCCCTGGAAGGGTTCCTGGGGTCACGACCCCGACTAAGGACCCGTCACCCCTGAGGAGCAGGCAGGGAGCCAGGCTGGCCTCCACAGCCGACACAGTTGGACTCCTCGCCACGGCCTCCTGGAAGCGCCTGGAGGGACGTCTGTTTCCTCCGGTCGGTTCCCTTCCTTGGTAAGAACACTGGCATCCAGAGAAGGGCCCTGTCATCAGAGCAAATGGAAGCCTAAAATGGCCCCAGTAAATGGAAAAAAAGGTCAAAAATACTGTGCACATCTGCCGCCAGCCAAGGATAAGGGGTACATAAACGGCCAGTGACTGTGGAGACCAAGGCAGACACACACACGCTCTGGGTCTGACTGCCCGGCAGGACCATGGTGAGGACGGATGTATGGCTCACGGCGTGTGTGATTTCCAAGCACACTTGCGGGCCTCACCGCATCCTGCGCACCAGACACCGGGACACGTGCCGTGCCTCCTCGAAGCAGGGCTCAAGCAGATTGGAGGGAAAACACAGTTGAAAAATACTCGACCCCATCGACGCACTAAGAGCAGAGCTTCCTAATTCTCAACTGTCCGGCAGCAACTTCGACGGGGCGGGGGATCCACGCTGAACTTCCAGAGATGGAAACATAACCTCAGAGACCCACACTGTGCCAGATGGATGGATGGACAGACAGCAGGTCACACCTCGCAGGAGACAAGGCCAGTCACCTGGGCAGCTCAGCAGCAGAAACCATCCAGAATGAAAGAAAAGGAAAAAGAACCCAAAATAGAAAAGGATCCTCCTTTGGGGTCCCCAAAGGAAGGGGGAGACACACAAGGAGTATTTGAGGGCTTTCTCCCCAAGATGACAAAACCATAAACCTACCGATGTGGGAAGCCCAAACACCGTGAAGAAAACCAAATGGAGGCGCATCAATATCAAATTGCTTAAAACCAGCAGTGAAGGGGCGCCTGGGTGGCTCAGTCCTTGGCCGTCTGCCTTCAGCTCAGGTCATGATCCCGGGGTCCTGGGTTAGAGCCCCGCATCGGGCTCCCTGCTCCGCGGGAAGCCTGCTTCTCCCTCTCCCACTCCCCCTGCTTGTGTTTCCTCTCTCGCTGTGTCTCTCTCTGTCAAATAAATAAATACAATAAATACACCTGTTAACTCACAATTCTATACCCAGTGAAAAGAAATTCAAAAACTAAGGGCAAAACAAAGATCTTTCTCAGTAACACAGAGACAGAGAAGATTCATCACCAGCTGGCCTGCCCTTCCTTCGGCAGAGAAACCCCATGGAGACACGCTGGCGAATCCCACGTGCCCCGAGAGCAACAGACCTTCAAAAGGGAACGGCGTGTTTGTGCAAACAAAAATGGTGACAATGCAGGATGGGGTTTATGACAAAAAGGAAAAGGTGCACGATTTCACAAAGGCCGAGGAGGGCGGCGCGTCCTGCGAGCTTCTCAGACGGAGTCAAGGAATGTGCCACAGACCCCAGAGCAGACACACCGCACCTACAGCGCCAAGAGCACTCGCCCTTCAGCCCACACAGGCGCCAGGCCCGGGTCACAGAGCACACTCCGTGAACCTACAGACCGGCAGAAAAAGTAAAACAACAAGGAACGGATGGGATGAACCCCAGTGAGCCGACAGCACGGCCCTCGAAGGTGGACTGTCGGATTTGAGGTAGAAATGGCAAACCCAGCCCTGTAAATAAAACGACACACACCAGTGGAGGGGATGGAAAAAGACGCGCTTCCTGACAATAATCAAAAGGAAAGCCGAAACGGACATACTAACACAGGACACAGACAAAACTCGATTTCCAGTTAAAGAGGGTCATTTCTTTTTAAGATTTTATTTATTTATTTGAGAGACCGAGCACACGAGCAGGGCGAGTGGGAGAGGGAGAAGCAGGCTTCCCGCCGAGCAGGGAGCCGGATGCAGGACTTGATCCTGGTACCCTGGGGATCGTGACCTGAGCCAAAGGCAAGACGCTTAACGACTGAGACACCCAGGTGCCCCAAGAGGGTCATTTTTTAATGAAAAAAGAATTAATTAGGAGCATCTGGGTGGCGCAGTTGGTTGAGCGCCCGACTTTAGATTTCAGCTCAGGTCATGACCTCAGGGTCATGAGATCGAGCTCCAAGTCGGGCTCCACGCTCAGTGCAGAGTCTGCTTGGGATTCTCTCTCTCTCTCCTGCCCCTCCCCCCACTCACACTCTCTCTAAAAAAAACACAAAGAGCTAATTCATCAGGAGGACCTAAGAACCCTAAATGTTTAGGAATCGAATAGCAGAGCTTGAGAACATAGGCAGCAAAACTGAAAGGACCGAAGGGGACGCAGACAGAGCTATAAATTACATAACAGAGCTCAAGAGCCCTCGCCCAGTAACAGAAAACAAGTAGCCAGGATGTGCGTAAAGACGCAGAGTGAAAACACGAGCAGCCCGTCTGAAGAAGGACAAGGTGAGAGTCTACAGACTCCCATTGTCCTGGGGGCAGGGGGCAGGTGCCGTTGTAAGAGACCAGGAGTGGGGGTGGGGACGGTCCCCCGGGGCCAGCGGTGGGGTGGGGGTGGGGGGGTGCCACCAGCCAGGCTGGTGGACTGCTAACCACCGAGTCACTGAGCAAACGTGTCCCCACCGGGACCAGGATGCTGACGTCTGGGTGCTGGAAAGACCGATTCCGACGGTGGGGGGAAGGCACACCCTTCCATCAGCAGCATGTGCTCAGACAGCCCCAGTGGCCAGTGGAACCCTCATCCAGAAGCTTCTTCAGGAGGCGCAGGAAGAAGGTGCAGGCCCAGGAAAGCTCGGAGCAGCACCGAGAGAGCCCCGGGCCACCAGGCACCCTGGCCCCGGACAAAACACACTTTCTGACCTCACACAGGAGGTGCTAAGCTCCCACCAGGCCAGCGAGCCACACAAGCCACAGGGGACAAGCTCACACTCCTCACTCTCCTCCTTTATACTTCCCCCAAACCACAGGTGTCAGGCAGGGAGGAGGCCCCGGAGAGCTTTCGTGTGGGCGGAGCCACAGCGGCTCCCCAGGGCACCAGCCCAGAGACGCCCCTATCCCCAAGCACAGGCTGCAAGGGCGCCCAGCGACAGGACGTGACGGCCAGAAGCAGCGCCCGCCCTCGGTGGACAGCCGCTTCCTACTTTCATCCTGGGGAGAGAAGCAGCAGCCTCCCCAACATGGGGTCCCGCTGAGCACAGGCCCAGGACATCAACGGGGTGCCACAGGAGAAAGGGTTCTAGCGCCAACCGATTTGGAGCAAGCGGGACCTTACAACTGGACGTCTCAGGATCCCTGCCACCCCTCAAGGAAACTGCGGGGTGGAGGGCGGGGGGGGGGGGCAGCATCGGGGTCCCACATGCCGCCCACCCACAAGGCCGAGTGTTCTCCCGCCTGCGCCGGGTCCCAAAACTGCAGCCAGCGTGATCACCACCCATTCCGCCTGCAGGTCAAGGGCAGGTGCTGGGGCCTGGCATTCTGTGTCCTGCCCAGGGGCCATCCTGAGTCTGCAGCCCGCGTGGTACCCTCACCCCACCCTGCACACGCAGGGACGTCCTCACGACTCCGCTGTGTGAGCCACACTGGCAGGGAACCTCTCCTCCCCCTCCCTCATCACGGGGACGTCTGTCCACTCTTTCTACCAAGCCCTTTAACTGTGACCTTCCCTGAGAAAAGTTCTGACTCTGAGCAGAGTTTACCCCTCCCCCACAGCCACCTGCTCAGGGTCCCTCTGCGTCCACCTGGAGGGAGGCTGGCCGGGCAGGTGGGCGTGGCTCTACATCTCTGTGTCCCCCCCCTCCGCAAGTCCTTGCAGGGCAGGGAAGGCGGGTGTCAAGTTCCAAGGACACCAGGCGGTCAGTTGCCTCCACACCGAAAGCCCAAGCTGTTAGCCAGGCCTGGGCTTGACCTCTGCAGGGCTGAACGTGACCTGTCCCAGGAAGGTCTTAAAACGCCAGCACTCTCCTGCCACAGGCAAGGGGGTTTGTCATCGTCAAACGTCACCAACTGGCCCCAGACATGACCCTCAAGGCAGAGCAGCCCGCGCAGGGCCTCAGGACCCAGCCAGCTGGAGGCGCTCTGGCTGCGCTAGGGAGAGCGCTTTCCTTTGCTCAAAGGAACTGCCGGTGATTGACAGCTGGGCGGGGCGAAAGCGCTGGGGCGGTCCGCAAGGCGGGAGCTGTGGATGATTGACAGCTGGGCGGGACCAAAGCGCTGGGGTTCCGCAAGGCGGGAGCTGTGGGTGATTGACAGCTGGGCGGGACCAAAGCGCTGGGGTTCCGCAAGGCGGGAGCTGTGGGTGATTGACAGCTGGGCGGGACCAAAGCGCTGGGCGGTCCGCAAGGCGGGAGCTGTGGGTGATTGACAGCTGGGCGGGACAAAAGCGCTGGGGTTCCGCAAGGCGGGAGCTGTGGGTGATTGACAGCTGGGCGGGGCGAAAGCGCTAGGCGGTCCGCCCGCTCACACCCGCACCACTGGAGCCCACCCGGCACGCTGTTGCCCCAGAGGCAGCTCCAGCGATCCGTGCACAACGGGGGGCTGCGCTTACCGTGGCCAGTTCATCAAACTTGCCGAAGAGCTCGTTGAGGAGCTTCACCAGCTCCTGCGCGGTGCACTGTGACGCCAAGCCCGTGAAGCCCACGATGTCCGCGAAGAGGATGCTGCAAGAAAAAGGCACCAGGCTGCCTCCTCCGCGGGCACGCGGGGCCCAGCCTCCCGGGCGGACCGCAGCCCCCAGAGCTGTGCCCAGGGCTGCCTTTATGAGCAGCCCAAAATAAACGTGTCTATTCCTCGGGGTGGGCTGGAAGGGAAGTGGGGGACGCCCTCACAGCCACGGGGGGCACAGTGAACGCTGGGGCCAGGCGGATTTCCTGCTGACCCCCCAGGACACGGGCGGGGCACAGCTCCACGGCCACCAAACCTAACCCCAGCCCAAGACGGCCTGGGACCAGTGGTCAGTGAGCACAAGGGATGTGCCTGTAGGAAGTGAGTTGGCCTCGCCCCTTTCCCCTCCTGCGGGCTGACAAGGCGACAGACCCCCAGCGTAGTTGGAGCCCCGCTGTGGATCCCCGAGCCTCACCGAGGGGCCGGCTAGGTCTGCATCGGGACAGGGCCTCACCTAGTGGGATGGAAGCCTGATGTGTGGGCATCCGTTTGCTACAGAGCTGGGCAGGTCTAAACAAGGGTGCCTACCCCCCAACACAGCCTCCTTCCGGGACACTCTACAGCCATGAAGCCTCACGCGGCACAGTGGTGCCCTCACTGTGATTTCTGCTGGATACAGAATTCCTGACTGTTTAGTTCAGCCCTTGAACGTGCCACCCCCAGCCCCCACCTCCACCACTCCCTATGAAAAATCACACATTGGTCTTGTTGGCAGTCACCTGCATGTGACACATCACTTCTCTCCCACTGCTCTCCTAGTCTCTGGCTTTTAAAGTTCGATTACAATGTGTCTGGGGGTGGCTCTCTTTGTGTGTGTCCTAACTGAGTTTCTTCAATGTGTAAGTGAGCGTTTTTTCATCGAATTCGAGACATTTTCAGCCATATTTCTTTTCAAATATTCTCTCTGCCCCTTTCCTCTCCTCTGGGACTCATTATGGGAGTGTTGCTGGGCTGGTGGGTGTCCCTGGAGTCTCTGAGCTTCTGTTCTCTCTCTGTCACCCTTTTCTCATTCTGTTCATCAGGTTCCATGACCTCAACTGTCTGTCTTCAAGTTCACCAATTCTTTCTTCAACCTGCTCAAACCTGCTCAATGTGGAGCTCCCCTAGTGACCTTTTCATTTTAATGTATATTTCAAAGTTGGAATTTCTGGAAGTCTTTCTCATGTTCCCCTTTATTTAGACATGGTTTGTTCTTTGAACGTATTTAAAATGGGTGCTTTAGGGGTGCCTGGGTGGCTTAGTCGGTTTAGAGTCTGCCTTCAGCTTGGGTCATGATCTTGGGGTCCTGGGATGGAGCCCCACGTCAGGCTCCCTGCTCAGTGGGGAGTCTGCTTCTCCCTCTCCTTCTGCCCCCCCACTCATGCTCGCTCTCTCAAATAAATAAATAAAATCTCTAAAAAATATATGTGATTTAGTTTTGTCTAGAAGTCCGATGTGTGGGCTTCTTCTGGGACAGCTTCTATTGACTGCTTTTGTCACTCCTGCGTGAGTCAAACATTTGTGTTTTCTTGCATGTTGCATATATTTTTATGGAAAACTGGATAATACAATGTGACAACTCTGAAAATCAGAACCCCCCCCCCCCACACACACACCTCAGGACTGGGGTTGTTCTTGTTGCTATTTGTGTTATTTGTTCATTGACTTTTCTGACAAATCCTGTAAAGACTGTTTTCTTTCTCACGTGGGGCCATTAAACTCTCTGGTTGGTTAGCCCAGTGGTCAGCTAATGACTGGACAGAAATTTCCTCACATGCCTGCAGCCAGTAAGTCTTTCAGTCTTTGATGATGGGCACTCAGCCAGGCAGATTCCAACTCTGTCTTAGTCTGCTCTTCCTGCTTGCACACAGCCTCAAGGTCAGCCTCAAGACCTCAAGGACAGCCCGGGGTCCTTGTGGTCTTTCCTGAGCATGCACACAGCCTTACCCTTGTGCACGGTCTTCTGATTCCCAGAAACATTCCCAGAGCCTTTCAAAGCACCTGACAGACATCTTGTTCCCCAGTTTTAAGTTTTTAGTGCTCTGCTGCTTGCCTCAGCTGCTTTCACTGTCTCTGACAGCTATGATGTTAAACAACTGTCACTGATTTTTTAACAAATGTCCCAGGGCAAAAGCTGTTCACACTGAGTGTCGAGTCAGGTCAAATAAAGACAAGCCCTGAGCAAGGTTTTCCAGGGAATTCCCAGGCAGTCAAATAATGACACAGTTCTCTGAGGATTTTTCAAAGCCCCAACCCCATTCTGTCCCCTCAGATGGCTGTCAGTGGACAGGTTTTCCCTGTGATTGCAGCTGCTGGTTTTCAAAGCTATCATGGAGCTAAAAACGGTGGAACAGGGTAAGTCAGAACTCTACAAAGCTTGCTGTTTTTACCCAGATTTAGGCGTTTTTCTTAAGTAAACATTCCTGGATCCCTGCAAGGCTTGGGCTCATTTCCAGTGTCCTGACAATGTTGACTCTGACAGTTTTCATCAGTATTGTCATTGCTTCTATGGAGGAGAGGATTTTTCAGATGTCCTCACCCCACTGTTCCTGATGGCATCAGCCTATCAGCTGTGAACGGTGTACTGACTCGGAACTTTAATCCTGGAGTGATGGGGACCAGTGAGGGACTCTAACAAGGACGGCGAGGAGAACAGTGAGATATTCACATCTGGGCTAGAGGAAGCCATCGCTCGCCCTGGCTTCCCCTCGTACCTCAGAGCTGTCACACCTGCACCTGCTGGGAATGAGGCACCTGCCAGGGGATGTGGATGGAGATTTTTCAGCCTCACAGGGAAACGGTGACTTTCCACGTGTGTCTGGTGTCCCAGGGCATCGTGCACCAGGCTCACCCCCAGCTGCCACCCCAGGAGGTCCCTGACATCTGATGCCTTCCCTACTGTGGGTGCAGACGCTCTACACCCACCCCCAGGCACTCTCTGGATTGTTCTGGTGGTCTGGTCTCAGCAGGGGGCTGGGTCACTGTGCCATGTCCTTACTCACAAAGGAGAGCCAGTGGGTGAATGGGAACTCTAGGTGGATGCCAGAAGCAGCCAGTCCCAGGCCCGGCCCCAGCCCCACCACTCATGGGCTTCACTTTCAACCTCAGTTTCCTCACCTGCAAGTAGAGACGACAGTGCCTGGGCTGCCAGGACTGAAGTGCTGGCTCCACACCCTGGGGCTTTAACCTCACTGGGCTCAACGTCCTCCACAGGAGGACAACACCGGTCCTTCCCGAGAGGCACAGCAGTGGAAGTGAGCATGCTCAGCAGACGGTGGCTGGCCACGCCAGCTCACACACACGGGGGGCTCGGACGCTGATGGGGAGGGGCTGGCAGCCGCAGGCCTTACTTAGCTCATTCCCGACGGACAAGCACCAGCTTGTGGGGACTCAGTCCACAGCACTCAACACAAACAGGAGGAGGTTTGGGTCCTGTGGTGTCTGCGGGGGCCCAGGGTCGTCCACCACCGCCTGCCTGAGTAACACTAATGGAAAGTGCAACACTCAGCTAGTGTAAGTACTCTTAAAGTGAAGGTACGATTGAGTGGAACCAACTTATTTTTAGTTGCGTCTTTAAAAACAAGCACACAAACCTCAGAGTGTGTCTGGGGTGAGCTGGTTCACCCGAGGACTCTTTCCTCACCTGCAAAACGGGACACTCCCTACCTCCTGGGGCTGCCACGAGAGGAGCCAAGTGAGGAATAGAACGCCTACCCCAGGCCCGGCACCAGGTAGAAGAACGCTCAGCCGTTACCCTGACGTGCGCCAAGTCCCAGCCCAAATTCTGCCACCCAAGCCAGTTCAGGGGCAGAGTGCCAACACTCTCTCTAGCCCACGCAGGAAATGGGAGGTGAGGAATAGTGGGGCAGAGTAGCTGTGACACCCATCACCCAAGAATTCTCCAGGCCCACCTTCCATGGGACCTGCTTCCCAGCCGGCAGGTGCTCACCTGCGCCTCCCGACCCACGACCCACACCTGGCCCCTCCTCCCCTCAAAAGGGGGCCCTCCACCCCCGTCTGCCTGTGGCCTCCCACCTCTGCCATTACCTGCACCCCCATGCTTACCCCACCCCCACCATCGCCTCCCATTCCCATCACTCTCACTTGAGCTCCCCAAGGCCCACCTCCGCCAGGCCAGCGTCAGCCCTACCTCACATTGTCATGCCGCTGGATGTAAATCTTGTGGAAAATCCTCTCGGGGGGCTTCAGGAAGTCCTCCTTCATCTCCATGGCAACATTCCGGGGCAGAAGGCTCATAAGCAGCCGCTCCTGGACAGGAGAGACAGGCCCATGTGATGCAGTGGGGGCTTCCCCATCAGTCCTCAATCATGCCCTGAGGGTGGTGCTGATGAGCTGCCCCGCGTGAGGGGCTGCAGACCCTCCTCATGGGCACCAGCATGCGGTCTGGTCCTGCAGATCCTGCCTGGTCCCCAAGCCCCGGTGGGTTGTGCCCAGGCCTGGCCTGTCATTACACAGGTGACTCGCTCCCCAAGCACAGGGAAGGGACCGGCATCACCTCCGGAACACCCAGGCCACCATGGCAACCCTCTCCCGTTGGGCCCCTCACCCGTGTGCCCCAGCTGCACTGAGCAGGGGTCACAGGCAGGAAACACAGGATGCCCGGCCTCACTCCCCACCCCACTGTCCAACATGGGCCTGAGAGGGACCTCAAGATGGGCTGTAGAAACCCATCCCCCAGGACCAACAGGGGTCCCCTGATCTCACAGAGACAAATAGACAACACTGCATTTCTCCCTTGGTCTTGTCTTTTGATTTCTTCCTTTTCTATGGGGGTCAGATGCTTTCATCCCCCCCGCAGAGAATGGAATCAACATCTAGGCTTTTCCAGAGGAGCCTTGCTGCCCTGGAGACCCCACTGCTCTTTGGAGGACTCGGTTTCTTCATCCAGACCCTGCCTTTCTTCCTCCCCGGGATCCTAGCCTGACCTCAACCCCACTGGCCCTTGACCAGCCAGCCACACCCGCATCAGAGGCCCATCCCTCGGTCCCTCTCGCTCCCCTTCCCACCCTGCTTTGGAAAGCAAACGAGAGCGAGGCCTGGCTCCACCCTGAGGTCCACACACACAGCTGCCAAAGGGACAGGCTCTGGTGCAGAAGAGGGACATCCCAATAGTGGAATGGCCTAGGGCCACTCTTGACATCGGGTCAGCTGGGGGGACAGGCCTCCAGGTCCCGGCGGAGCACACGACTCCAGACGTGGAAGTGTCCAGGCTGAGCATGTGAGGACAGCCTCAGGAGCAAAAAAGCCACCGCACAGGGTGTGGGAGCTGCAGGATGACTGGGGTCTGGCCGGTGGACGCCGACCCCCTCCTTGGCTGCGGGGCCTCTGGGGCAAGACTGAGACACAGTCTGCAGTGACTGGCGGTGCCGGACGGGGAGAGAGCTGGGGCAGGGCTTGCTCGGGCCGCCACATGGACAGGCCAACAGCAGCATCAGCAACGCGAACACACCCGGAAGCTTCTGGAAATGCCGTGAGGCACAAGGTGGGGACACAGATGCAGCTGGACACTACAGAAGGCCGCCCACGAAGGGCCCGAAAAACACACAGCTTCACTCTCTCTCCAGGGGAAGACCCAATGTCATGGGGCCCCACACCCCGGGCCACCAAGCCCCGTTTAGGGGCTCGGGGAGTGACACCTACCCCCGAGTGCCCTGCACAGAGGGTCCCTGGAGAAAAGGATGGCTGCCTGGCGTTGCATCTCAGCTCTGCCTTTTTGGGTCAGTTCAGCCCTATTTGAATTCCATCACATCAGACAGGGAGACAGGCGCACAGCTTCCTCAGCAGGTGCTCAGAGAAGGGGTCACTGTACTGCAGGGCCCACTCCCCGTCATGCCTGCCACACCTCCGAGGCCCACTGCTCAGGGCACGGCTCTTAAATCCCTCAGCAGCACTATAAAAACGCAACATCAGATCAAACAAGGGAGGCTGCTTCCCCGCATGTTCATCACACTCTCCTCCCCATCAGTATTCTCCTAATGCCCTGGAACCACTCTCTCTCTGAGGACCCAGGCTTTGGCACACCTCTGGGACCTGGTCTCTCTATCGCCTCAGCTGCCCTGCAGGATCTGGAGTTAGGATAGGGAAACTGAGTCAGCCGCAGACCAAGGGCTGCACCAGGAGGGAAGGAGGACCTGAAAAGGCAGAGGGGACAGGAGGGCAATGTGCTGGGAATGCTGGGTGGTGCCCGCAGGTGCTGGGAGAGAGGCAAAGGCAGAGCTGGCCACTGTCCCCGGACCCCTTCTCCACCTCTAGCATGACCATCTAGCCCCTCACTCTTGTCTGGGGCTTGGTGACCTAAACTAAACACTTCGTGGTCCAGCCTCTCCTCGCAACTAGAGGTGGCCCACGAGCTAGGGCTTGAAAGGTCACATGGGAGCTATTGGAACGTTCCTTAAAGACAGCCTGTTCTTCCTTGTCTCCCTCTGTTGCTGGGGATACAGTAATGATGTCTGGTTCTCTACCTACCATCTTGATTCATGAGGACAAGGGCCACGCACTAACAATGGCAGACCAATTAACAGATGGAGACTGGGTTGTCAGCGTGGCATGGATCAGTTCTGCCACATCAACCATAAAGGGCCTCCCTGGAACCCATATATGGGGGGAAAGAGCACCCTCATTGTGCATAAGCTGTTGTCATATGAAATTCCTAAGGGCAGGCTGTCCTTCTGACCAAAGGCTCAGCATCAGCTCCACCCACGAGATTAGCGATAGTACCTAAAGCCGACACATAACCAAGAGTAAAAGCACGCCACTTTCCCATAGGGAGCAAAACACCATCTGGCAAGATCAAGCACCCACCCCCGATTAAAAACAGCAAAACCTAGGACAAAGTCGTTCTCTGACATCATAAAGATATTACCTGAAATCCACATCCAATCTCAAACCTAGCCCTAAAGCCCGAAGCAGGACTAAACACTGTGAACACTGCATCAGGAGCACACAACACTGATGCGTTCTAACCGGCAAAATAAAATACAAAGCCAGAAATCAAAAGGTCAGATTTATGAAGATGGATCCTACAAAGTATCCATGGATCATACAAAGCATCCCGGCGTCTTATGAACATTACTATGTTGCTCTTGACTATCAAAACGTGACTTCAAATAAATGTAGTATTCCTAAAAATCGTTCGATATTTAAGTTATAGTTGTGAGGACTCTGCTTCCAGGAGACTTTGTCCCCCTTCTCCCGCTACATGTACTCAAGCCCTGGGCGTTATATGTGAAAGTCATGAGAAGACTCTGAAAGACAGAAGGAAGGAGGCACAGTTGTGGGGACTGGGGAGCAGCCCAGAGGTGAGGCCCTAGGCATTCTGTTCGCCTCATCCCCCAGACTGACTGCTGGAGACAGGGCAGCCCAGAAACATCCAGAAACACCAGCAGGCACCACAGTACGTTCCCCCCAAACCCAGCTCTCTGGCCAAAGGACCAGGAGAGGGGCAGCCTCATGAGAGGAAAACTGTAGACAACAGCGGCCCTACTCCAGGCAAACAACCGAAACTCCTGCACATGTCCACACTCCCCCCGCTGTGAGGAGACACCAAGTGCACAAGGGCACCAGCAACCTGGCCTTTTCCCTGCTGCTCAGAGTCAGGGAAGACCAAGGGCTCTCCTGCTCCTCCCTCCCAGGCAGGAGCCAGACCCCCCTCTCCAGTGTGGCAGTAAGGTGGAACCACCACGAGCCCCAACAGAGGCCCAGTGTGGAGCCCAGACTTTCCATCGCACCTGGAAGTGTCAAGGTGGTGGCTCCTTTCCCTGCCGAGTGAAGTCACAGAAAACCAGCCAAAACACAAGGTCCAGACAAGACCCAGAGTCTCACACACAATACTCCAAATGTCCAGGTTCCCATCGAAAACCACTCAGCATCTCAGAACCAGAACAGTCTCAACAAATGAATAAAGACAATCAATAGACAACAACACCAAGATGAACAGAATAATCAGAATAACTAACAAGATTTTAAAGCAGCTCTTGTAAGAATAATTCAATGAGCAGCCACAAACACACTTGAAAAAAAGGAAAAGAAATTCCAGCAAAGAGATAGAAGATACAAAAAAGAATCAAATGGAAATTTTAGAACTGAAAAAAAATAATGAAATAAAAAGGTCAACAGGTGGTAGAGAACAGAGGAAAGCCTAGTGACCTTGCAGGCAGAACGAAATTGCCCAAACTAAAAAAACGGAGCAAACAGACTAGGGGAAAAAATCCCCAAAACACAGCAACCCATGGGATTGTAATAGAAGATCCAACATTCATGTCAATGGAATCACCAAAGATAAGAAAGAAAACGGCTGTAAAAAATATTCAGAGAAATAATGGATGAAAAGTCCCCAAATTTAACAAAAGACGTAAACCTCCACACTTGGGAAACTGGGAAGACCCCGATGCAGACAAACCAAAGAAATCCACACCAGGACACAACATAGTCAAATGTCAGAAAACTAAAGACAATAGACAAGCCTTCACAGCAATGAGAGAGTAACAATGCCTCTCCCACAGAGGAAAGACAGTTTGAATTAGAGCAGATTTCTCATCAGAAATCGTGGAGGCCATGAGAAGGTGGCACGTTTTTTGAGTGCTGAGAGAAAAGAACTGTCCACCCAGAACCCTTCAGGAATGAAAGAAATCAAGACGTCCTCAGGCAAGGGGAAAGTATGAGGATTTGTCACCAGCAGACCTGCCCCAAAAGAATGGCTGAAGGAAGTCCTTCAACCAGAAAGAAAAGGAGAAAAGGAAGAATCTCTGGGTATCAGGAAGGAAGAAATAACATGGTACGAGCAAAATTACACATGAGTACAATATATTTCTCTTCTCCTTTATGTGCTGGTTGAAGCAAAATTTACAGCATCACATGGTGTGGTTCTAAATGTATGCAGAAGAAAGATTTAAGACAGTTTTGTCACAGATGAGGTTGAAGGACATGGAGGTGGGGTTTCTGCACTTCACTCTATCTGGTAAGATGTCAACAACAGTAGAAAGTGATGTTATGTGCATAGAGTGTAAAACTTCCTGTGGCACTGAGAAAAATAGGCACTCAAGGGCACAATAATAAATCAAAACTGAATTCTAAAAAAAAGTTCAAGTAAACACAGAAAGGCAGGGAAAAGAAACAGAGGGAAGAAAACAGAAAACAAAACATAAAATGAAACATTTCATTACATGAAAAATAAGTGTTCTAAACATACAAAAGACAGACATTGGCAGACTGAATTAAGAAAGCATGACCCAGCTATATGGAGTTGCCAAGAAACTCACATATAAAATAGGCGGAACATAAAAGGATGGAAAAAATACACCATGCAAACACGGATCAAAAGAAAACAGGAGTGTCTATTTTATTATCAGATAAACTAGACTTTAAGGAAAAATGCTGTAAGTCAGAAAGGGACATTACATATGATAAAAGTCAATCCACCTAGACACAGCAATCCTAAATATGCATGCACCAAACAACATAGCTTCGAAATATATAAACCAAAACCTGATAGGACCAAAAGAAGAAAGAGACAAATCCACAATGTTAGCTGAAGACTTCAATACCCCCATATATCAATAGGTGATAGAAAAGCTGGACAAAGCCCAGCACTGATACAGAAGCACTCGAGAAGGCCGTCAGCCAACAGTATGTAATCAACAGTTATAAAACACCTCACCCAAGAAGTGCAGAATACGCATTCTTTTCAAGCACCCACAGAACACCCACCAAGACAAGCCATATCCTGCCTGGATCATGACACAAACTTCAGCATATTGAAAGGAAATCAAATAATAGTTTATGGAAAATCATGGACTCCAACTAGAAATCAATAGCAGAAAACAACAGAAAAACCCCCAAATATTGAGAAACTAGGCAAAATAATTCTAAGCAATCTGGGAGTTGAAAGGATATCCCAAAGGAAAATTTTAAAAATACACAGAACTGAATGAAAGTGAAAATACAACACATCAGTATTTGTGGCATGCAGCTCTGAAAGGGAAATTTATGAGACGATAGGCTTGCATTAAAAAAGAGAAAATTCTCAAATAAATAATCTAAGCTTCCTTCTAAAGAAACTAGGAAAAGAAGAGCAAGATAAACCAAAATTAGAGGAAGGAACAGCATAGTAAACACAAGAAGAAATCAATGAAACTGAAAACAGGAAAAAAAAAAAACAGAAAATCAATGAAACAAAAATGTGATCTTTAAATATATCAATAAAATATATAAACCTCTAGAAAAACCAGTGAGAGAGAAAGAGAGAGAGACAGATATGACACAAATAAACAAAATCAGGAAATGTATCACTACAGACCCTGCAGACACCAAAAGGATAAAGGGAATAGTAGCAACTCTTCACACATAAATTTGACAATTTCAAAGAAATGGACAAACTTCTCAAAAAGCACAAACCACTTCAACTCACCCAATAAGAAATAAATACTATGAATAAAATATTTGAATAGCTCTGTAATCTATCACATAAACTGAATTCTTAATTTAAGAACTCATATAAAAGAAATCTCTAGATCCAGATGGTTTTACTAAATATGTCTACCAACCGCTTAAAGAAGAATTAACAGCAATTCTACCTAAAATCTTCCAGAAAATATCAGCCTTAGGAAGATTTTTCTGGATATGTCTCCTCATGCAGGGGAAACAAAAACAAAAATAAATTATTGGGGCTACACCAAATAAAAAGTTTTACACAGCAAAGGAAGTAATTAACAAAATGAAAATGAAATGAAACCTACTGGATGGAAGAAGATATTTGCAAACGATAGCTTCAATAAGGGGTTAATATCCAAAATATATAAAGAACTTACACAACTCCACATCAAAAAAGCCAAATAATGCAATTAAAAATGGGCAGAGATTCTGAATAAATATTCTAAAAAGACATACAGATAGGCCAAAACCACGATGAGATATCACCTTACACCAAGCAAACACATCCCAATTCATTATATAAAGTTAATATTATCTGACACCAAATCGGATCAAAATAAAAAGAAAATTACAGACCGATGTCTCTGGAGAACACAGATGTAAAAATCCTTAACACGATATTAGCATATCAGCAATACATAATAACACCTGACCCAAGTTGAATCAAGGGACACAATGCTAGTTCAATATTGAAATATCAGTCAATGTTATATACCATATCAACAGGATAAAGAATAAAAACCACCTATCTCCACTTGGGGTGAGCACAGCATATACCATAAATTATAGTATAGTTTATAAACTATAAACTTGTCAAATCACTATGTTCTACACCTGAAACTAATGTAACACTGTACATTGTTGCACACTGTAATGACATTGCAACTATAACATATACTTTAAAAGTTATTTTTTAATCACATAACCATTGATTCAGAAAAAGAACTTGACAAAAATTCAACATCAATTCCTGATGAAACTCTCAGAAAAATACGAAGAGAGGGTAACTTCCTCATCTTGATAAAAATACATCCAGAAAAAACCTACAACTAATATCACACTTAATGGTGAAATAACTGAACACTTTTACCAGTAGCAAGCCAAGGATATCTCCTTTTCCCACTGTTATTCAACATATAACACTGGAAAGTACAGTCAGTGAAATAAGGTAAAAAAGGGAAATAAAAGGCATACGTATTGGAAAAAAGGAAATAATCCTGTAAATACTTGCAGATAACATGATGGTCCACATAAGAATTATGAAGGACTGAAAAACCATGTGAAAACAAAACAATATGAAAAAAACAAAAACAGAGACAAAAGCTCAGAAGGTTGCAGGATACAAGACCAACATACAAAAATCAGTTGCATTTCTATATACTGAGAATGACCACATGGACAATGATATCAAAAATACAATTTATCATTTGCAATCACTCAAAAAATGGAATCAATATGGGTAAATATATCAAAACATATATAGGACTTGCATGCTGAAAACTACAAAACACTGGTTAAAGAACTTGAAGAAGATCTAAATAAATGGGGAGACATGCCAAGTTCATGGACTGGGAGACTCAGAATAGTAAAGATGTCAATACTCCCCAAACTGACAGAAGAGGCTTATCACAAATCCTATCAAAATCCCTGCAAAGATTTTAGTAGACAGAGGCCAGATTATTCTAAAACTTATATAGAAGAGCAAAGAAACAATAATAACTGAAATCATTTTAAAACAGAACAACAATGTGGGAGGAATCACTCTACTTGATTTTGAGATTTATTATATAGCCGCAATTACCAAGACTGTGTGGAAGGATAAACACACAGAGCAAAGGGACAGAACACAGTCCTTGGAAACAGACTCACACGAATGCTCCCAACTGATTTTTGACAAAGGTACAACAGCTATTCAGTGGAGGCGGTATACAGGACTACCCTACAATCCAGCATTACTCACAACAGCCCAGGCACGGAAACAAGCTAAGTGTGCCTTGATGGATGAACACATAAAGTATGGTACATATATACAATGGAATATTATTCAGTCATAAAAAAGAAGGAAATCCGGCCATTTATGACAATACAGATGGACCTACAGGGTATTACACTAAGTGAAATAAGTCAGACAGAGAAAGACAAACGCCGTAGAGTCTCACTTACATGTGGAATCTTTAAAAACTGAACTCACAGATACAAAGAACAGACTGATGGTTGCCAGAGGTCAGGGGGTGGGGGGGGCAAAGCGGGCACGGGGCAGGACGGGGTCAAAAGATACAAATTTCCAATCATAAAATAAATAAGTTCTGGGGAATGTGATGTACAGCATGATGATTGCAGCTAACCATACTGAATACTTGAAAGTTGCTCAGAGTAGATCTTAAATGTTCCCATCAAGAGAAAAAAAAAAAAAGTATAACTATGTGAAGTGAAGGATGCAGCTAAACTATCTGTGGTGATCACCTCACAACATATACATATACCAAATCATTATGTGGTACGCTTTAAACTTATATGATGTTATATGTCAATTATATCTCAATAAAACTAGCAATGGAGGACATATAGCATTTTCAACAGACGGTGTTGGAGCAACTAGACAACCGCAGGCAAAAAAAAAAAAAAAAAAAAATGAGCCTGGATCTAAACTTCACACAATGCAAATATTAACTCAAATGCATCATATATTTCAATGTAAAATATAAAACTTTAAAACTTTTAGAAAACACATAAGAGAAATCTTTGGGATCTAGGGCCAGACAAAGAGTTTTAGACTTGACACCAAAAGCACAATTCATAAAAGGGCAAGTTGACAAACCCAACTTCATCAAAATCAAAACCATTTGTTCTGCAAAAGACCTCCTTAAGAGGATGAAAAAACAAGCTACAGACTGGGAGGAAATGTTTGCAAACCACATACCTCCCAAAGAACTAGTATCTATAATATATAAAGAACTTTCACAGCTCAAGAATAAAAGCTAGATGATGATGATGATGATGACAGAAAAACAGATGATTGATATGATAGATAGATAGATAGATAGATCATAGACAGATAGACAATACATAGATCGATCAGTCAGAAAACGGGCAAAAGGCATCAACAGACATTTCTCCAAAGAGGACACAGAGATGGCAA
Organism: Zalophus californianus; assembly: GCF_009762305.2. Classification (NCBI taxonomy): domain Eukaryota; kingdom Metazoa; phylum Chordata; class Mammalia; order Carnivora; family Otariidae; genus Zalophus; species Zalophus californianus. The sequence goes on along the minus strand of NC_045606.1, from coordinate 997,373 downwards.
ATAACCACATGAAAAGATGTTCAACATCACAGCCACTAGGGAAATGCAAATTCAAGCCACGCTGATACATCAGTACACACCTATCAGAAGTGTTACAACAGCCAACAATGACACCAGCACCCGCTGGTGAGGGTGCAGAGAAACGGGTTTTTGTTGGGAGTGAAAAATGATCCAAACACTCTAGAAAGCAGCCTCACGATTTCTCAGTAAACTAAAGACACAACTACCACATGACCCAGCAACTGTACTCCCAGACATTCATGCCAGAGCAGTGAAGACACGTTCACACAAAAAACCACGGGAATGTTCACAGCAACTTTCGTCGTCATCGCCCCAAACTGAAAACCACCAAGATGTCCTCCAACAGGTGAGCGGTCAGGCCAGTGGTGGTCCCTCCACACCACGGAACACAACTGACAAGAAAAGGGGGTGAGCCGCTTACACAGCAAGAACCTGGATGGATCTCCAGTGGACAGTGGAAAATGCCAGCCCCGAAAGTCTACACACTGTAGGGCTCCATGCACAGTACGTTCCAGAGATGACACACTTATAGACACAGACAACAGACCGGCAGTTGCCAGCTCCAGTAGGGAAGTGGGGAGGAGAGGTAGGGGCCCCGGCATGTTCTGTGTCTTGGCCGCACCTGCTCAGTCTCCTGCTGTTGGGGAAGCGCGGGGAAGGGGACATGGGGTGCCTCTGTGTTGTTGCTCACAACCGCGTGTGCATCTGTCATTAGCGCAAACTAAAGACTCCACGAAGAGAAAACAATGAACTGGGTGTGGAGAAGACCCTCATACACTGCTGGTGGGAACGGAGAACAGTAAAGCCACGTTCGAAATGCTCAGCAGTCACCACGTGACCCGTGATTCCACTCCTGGCCAAGGACCCCTCCTCCATCGGCCCGGGCCTGCTTCTCCACCTCCAGCTGCACCAGTTCTAGTTCACGTGGCACCCAGGAAAGAGGCCATGGAGGGAGCCCCAAGGCCGGGGGCTCACCTAGCCCTGGGCACCACAAGGCCTCTCAACTGTGACCCAGCCAGCCCGCCTCTCCTCACCTTCAAACCATGCACCTGGCTTCTGCGTGAACTTGGCAGGTGCCATGGACTGAAGTGTGTCCCCCCAAAATTCCTGGGATGAAGTCCTAATCTGCCATGTGACTGTATTTGCAGAAAGGGCTTTCAGGAGGTAATTAAGGCTTAATGAGGCCAAAGGCTGGCATCCTAATCTGACAGGACCAGTGTCCTGCTAAGAAGAGAATGCAACATCTCTCTCTGCACATGAGCACTGAGAAAAGGCCATGCAAGGGGCTTTAAGAACTCAGTGGGATGCACCTGCCTCGTGTGCAGGTAGAAATGAAGCGTCAGTGGGAAGGAGGGATGGTCCCCTGCTCCCATGGGACCACCCACCACGAGCACCCTGCCTGCTCAGCCAAAGGAATGCTGGGCAGGCCCTGCTTTCCAGAGCTGGGTCGTGCAGGAGGAGGGACGGAGGGTGTCCCAGGCTGCCCCTGCCCCACGACCTAAGTCAGAAGGCCTGGTGCCGGCCTGAGCCAGGGGCGCTGCAGGGGCACAGGGCTGAGCACCATGGCCTCAGCTCTGCTTCCACGGAGTCCGGGCAGTCGTGGGGATGACAACACAGGGGGTCGTGCCAGCCCCTGCAGAGCCCCATACACTGCACATCGACGTGCCAAGGGGTCCAGACAAAACCCACGCCCCACTCGGCACCAGGAGGCAAAGGGCCTCAGGGTGACCGCACTCACAAACACAGCACTGGGGGCAGGGGCCGCTCCCCGTGTGTGTGCAACCTGCGTGTCAGCGACTCTGGAGGGTTACCCTGCGTGTGCGTCCCTGGGACAGGTGGGGCGGGAATGACGCCTTCCCTGGACACCCACATGGCTCACGGGTGAACCCCCCGACCTGGAGATGACTATTAGCACCAAGTCTACAAGTTAGCAGTCATGGGGTTGCCAAATTCTTCGTTTTCTTCTTGAATCAGTTTCAGGAGTGGACACCTTGTGGGAATTCGCACATCTCGTCTAAGTGCCCAAGTCTTCTGCTATCAGCACATCTGGAGTGTTTCCCTCGTACCTATTTTTAGCCCAGCTCTGTTTGCAGCCACGTTTCCCACCCCTGAGACCTCTGTGTGGCCTGTTCTTTTTTCCCGATCAGTCGCTCTAAGACTTTCGTATTCCAAAGACTCAATGTTGGACATTTTTGTTCTGAAAGGGAAAGACCCCTGCTAAAAGACCCTCCCAGTCCTTTTGGAGGATTTGATCTCGGGGATCTGTAAGGCCAAACCCTCTGCCGAGCCTAGCGTGTCTCAGGACGTGCGGGGCTGGAGGGGGGGCGTGGCTGGTCTCGGGGGGTCCTGGGCTTCAGCCTCCACTATGCCCGCTCTGCCACCAGCTGCTCTGTCACTCACCTCGTTTTCCTCCTGACTCAGAAATTCCCTGAGCCAGCCCCAGATTTACAAAATGGAATAAAGTCCTTACAGGCTGCACTACAACGCAGAAGCCTGAAATCGGGGTGTGAACTCAGGCAGGAAGAACATTCTGGATCACGCACCTCCTTGCACTCGGCCGCGACCCTGCACAAGGACCATAGCAGCCGGTGTTGGTGCTGATTTGGTGGGAGGGGTGGTCTCCACACACCCAAGTCCCTCCCAAAGGAGTCAGTCTCGGGGACACTGACAACTCGGGGAGCTTCTCCAACGTACGGCAGAGAAGCTTCTAGAAGTAGAGTAGGCGTCCAATGCAGCAGACAGCCCTGCCCACTGTCTCCCAGACCCCGTGGCTCCACCAGCAGGGCAGGAGATGAACACACACTCAGGTTCTGCGGGCAGAACTGCTGTACTTTCTTCTAGATTTGTCTCCGCAAACAGAAGGCTGTCCATTCTAAATGACATGGGGGAGGAGAGCAATTAGCAGCTCCCCCCTGGGGGCATCTCAGGCACCGAACACCCTGCAACACGCACCGAAACGGCACTGACCAACGTGGAGCAAGGAGGTGTTGGCATCAGATCTGCAAACAGGGGGCAAGAGCCCGGCAGCCCCAGATTCCGGAGCAGAGCCGTGCCTCCCAAGGTGTCCTGTCCTGCCGCTGGGACAGGCAGGGTTCTAACCCTGGGGGTTTGCATCTCAGGGCGGCCCTGCTCTCCCCTCCTGCTTGCCCCGCCCTCAAGCCTGCTGGCAGGTGTCACCCAAGCCAGGCCCGTCCTGCGGGTACAGCCCTGGGGAGGCTGAAGCACCTGGTTTGCACTCTGACACACAACGTCTCCTGCTCTAGGAAGCTTCCCACCTCGGCCCTGCTGGGTGCACACTCATGGCCCCCACCCCTGCCTCCAAGTTCTTACCTCTGCCTGACCCCTTCTCCTTCCTGCCCGTACCCGTCGGAGCCCCCGCATGCGACCGCGGGCCTTCCCCCCTCCCTCATCTCCCATATCCTCCAGCTGAGGCCACAACAAATGAAGGACCCGCCTTGAAGGCCACCACGCACCACGCACCCGGGCCTCGGCTTCTCTGCTTATGCTCTTCCCCCAGCTCACATCACCCAGGACCCCATTCCTAAACCCACCCCCTCCCAGCATCTGCCGCCTCCTGCAGAAGCCAGTGGACTCACCTGCCACCACACAGTGGTCATTCCAGAGCTAGATACCCCAGCATCCTCTCCCAGAACCAAAGCATGTCCCCTTGGGACCCCCCTCCCAAAATCAGGGTATGTCCCCCCCGGGACCCCCTCCCAGAACAGGGTGCGTCCCCCCGGGACCTCCTCCCACAGTCAGGGTGCGTCCCCCAGGACCCCCTCCCAGAATCAGGGTGCATCCCTCCAGGACCCCCTCCCAGAATCAGGGCACAACACACCAAGACCCCTCCCAGAATCAGGGTACATCCCTCTGGGACCCCCCTCCCAGAATCAGGGTGCGTCCCCCCAGGACTCCCTCCCAGAATCAGGGCACAACCCACCAAGACCCCTCCCAGAATCAGGGTGCATCCCATCAGGACCCCCTCCCAGAACTGGGGCATATCCCCCAGACCCTTTCTCAGAATTGGGGTGTGGCCCCAGCACCCCCTCCTGGAATCGGGGTGCATCTACCAATATCCTCTCACACATCACCAGGTGCCCTATTACAGGCTCGGGGTCTGGAAAAGGCCCTAGAAGCTGCTATTAAATTGGATTCTTTGCTAACTGAGTCAAACATGAAAACACACACTGACAGTGACCAGGCCATTTGGTCGGGTGTCCCTCAGCTGGCCTCAGCCACTTCCTGCTATCCTGGGCCTGCCGGCCGGTCCCAAACAATGGGAGGCACCAGGTGCCTGCAGGTACTTGAGAGGCCCCGAGAGGTGGCCAAGCCCGTCTGAGCAAGCCCGTCTGAGCCATCCCAGAGACTGGGCTTCATGAGCTAAAAGCAGCCGGGCCGGCGGGAGGCAGGGAGTCACCCCGAGGTCAGGGGACGGGGCAGCCCAGAGAGCCGTTGCCGTGTGACAGACCAACAGGCTCCAACAGGAAGGGTGTGCAGGTCAAGGTCCTGACTCGGCCAGTCTTGGGACGGCCAGGGACGCACGGAAATGACCTGTCCGCACTCACCCTCCTGTTCCCAAGGCACCAGATGAAACCACCAAGAGAAATAACTGCTATGTTTGAAAATAGGAACAACTGCATTTTTACACAAAGAAAAGCAAGGCCAGAGAAACAGAGCTAGGGACACAGGGATCCCTCCTAAAGAAGCACCGGCCTCCCCACAGTGAGCGGCTCGTTCGCACCCACGGGCACAGTGAGAGCACAGACCGGGAGGGATGCAAACGCACACGCCGCGGAGAAGCACGCGAACACGTGGAAAAGCGGCCATCTGCGTTACTGAACGGCCAGGAGGCGCAGACCTAACAGACAGTGGGGGGCGGAGAAAGGGCCAGACTCATCGCCGAGGCCGCGCCCCAGAACCCTGACCACCCACCTCAGCCTTCCCACCCACAGATGGCGGGCCCCCCCCCAGAGCCGAGCGTCATCGGGGGTAACTTATAAAACGGGGCATAGCATTATTTGGAAAAGACCCCCACGCCCAGGGAGAGAAACGACATTGTATTTGCTCTCTCAACAACATAACCGAAGAATGCATCCAGTCTACGGGAACAAAGATGCTCGTGAGGAGTAATGTTTTTAAAACATGGAGTCTAAATGTCGGTGCTGAGAACACAGAGTCACACACACGCACACACAGGGAAAAGGAGCAGCTACCTCAAGTTACAGCACTGGCGGACCCGTCCATGGGAAAATGCAGAAAATAGAACTATCCAGACAACATGACAACGATATGGGAAAAGAAGATACACAAAGACCAAACCTGAGGACATGGAGCGCTCACTGGGCTGACGGGATTGGGTGGCATTTACCGTGTTGCAGATTTCCCGAGTGAGAACACCAGCCCTGAGCCTCCGCAAGTCTGGGCACACTCCTCTGCAGGATGAGAAAACACACCCTTGCCGGCGGAGCTGCTCTGAACCCGCATGAGACGGCACACGCAGAGCGCCGTGCTGGGCCTGCACAGCCGCCGTGACAGCAGGAGTGCACGTGACCGCTGGCTCCCGGGGCCAGCGTGGTCCACACAGCGGCCACATCGCGCCACGAGTCTGTGCACGCAAACCGGTCCACACGGCGGCCACCAACTTAGCATCGCACACGGCCGACCCCCAGTTGGGTGGCACACTCAGCCTTAGGAGACACGTTAGGGCCGGAACCTTACGTAGTCCACGGAAAAGGCCACCAACGTAAGAGAAGAAATGAAAATAGACACACAGCGAGCAAGGAAAGACATTGAAAAGGAAATGCAGAGGAGACAGAAACCAGGAGGAAAAGCAAAGGAAGGTTCAGAAAGACACGGGAACAGCCCCAAATGTCACTTCTTCAAGGACATCGGGGAGGCACCGAAGGGGGGATGACAACACTACACTCGAGCGTCTCAGAAGCAGTTAAAAGCCTCTCCATTGGTGGGGGTGACACCGGCAGCAGAAATGCTCAGGGCACAGCCCCCGAGGACTCACAATCATACACACATGTGTGCACGCATGCACATGAACACACTTAGACACTCACGGCCACGCACATGCATGCACACTTCCACACTTCCACACAGTTACATGCAGACACCCACACGTGCACACATCCACACATTTATACACACACACTTATATCCACACATGCGCACTCACTTATACTCACATCCACATCCACACACACACATGTAAACACATATGCACATAGAGACACAGTTCTGTGCACGCACACTTACACGCACACACCCACACGTGCACATGCACACATCCACAGGATCCCCATAGACGTACACACACATGCACACACGCATGTACAGAGACCTCGGCATGCACAGTCCACATGAAGGCAAACCCACGCGTGTCTACACACACGCAGATGCGTACAAATGCACACATATCACACATGTGCATCTACACACAGATATATAACTCCCCCAGACGAGTCCATCCACAGATACACACACACGATCTAAACATACATACGGCATCTGCTTCTAAACCACAACCTACCTTCGCTGTAAACACTAGGTATCGTTATAGTGTCTATAAATAAACACACGTGTGTGGGTGTTTTAAACGTGCAGCCCTACTCCACGCCCTGCGTTTGAACCCAGCGGGCTCTCGAGCACCAACCAATCCCATCTGCCACCCCTACGAACGCAAGGCTTGGGCACCAACACTTTGGTAAAGCAGAGCCCATTCCGGGCCTTGTCTGGAGCTCCCAGACCATCCCGTGGGCCCAGGACAGCAGCGGACCAGGAGACACCACTGACGGGGACAAGTCCGGGGACACGCAGCTAACAGTGGCTCTGAGCGGTGGGAACCTGTCCAGCTCACCCTCTAGACTGGGGTGGGTGGTCCCGTTGCCCCAGCAAGCTGTGGCCAGAGCCAGGCAGGTGCGCCCCAGCTTCACAGCCCAGCTGCTGGTGCACGGTTACCATGACGACCACCGTCACAGGGACACCCTCAGGGTCAGTGGAGGCTTCGCCTCGCGGTGGGTCACTCTGGCCGGCAGGTCAGGGCCCACCACATCTGCGCCAGGGCCGGCCAGGACCTGCCTCATCCCCCCACCACCGCCCCCCAGCTCCACGGAAACTGATTCCAGCGGAATCCCACCCCAACACCGTTCCCCCAAGCAAAACACCCCCCACTCCGTGCTTTCAAGCAGCTCAGCCGTTCCCCCCAAGCAAAACACCCCCCACTCCGTGCTTTCAAGCAGCTCAGCCGTTCCCCCCCAAGCAAAACACCCCCCACTCCGTGCTTTCGAGCAGCTCAGCCCCCTCCAAGGGTGAGCTCTGCAGCTCTCCCTGATTCCTCCCAGCCCTACAGCATCATCTGGGCGCACCTGTCTCACCAACGGGGAAACTGAGGCTGGGGGTCACACAGGGTGGCAGATCCTCCATCTGCAGGTCTAGGGAGCCCCCACTGCCGCTGCCCTGTCCCCTCTGGGGGGGGGGGGCCAACCTGGGCTTGATGCCCCAACCATCCTCACCCTGTGTTCTCTGCTCCCCACCCTGTGCTCCCTGCCCTGCACCCTAGGCCCGCACTCCCTCCTCCACGCCCCCCGCCCAACTCCGTGCTCCCCACCCCATGCCCCCTTCCCCCGCCCCCTGCTTCCCGCCCTGTGCTCCCCACCACCCTGCATACCCCCACTGCCCCGCGTCCCTGCAGCCGACAGCCCCACCACACCAACCTGCTTCTCATTCTCGTCCTCCAGCCTCAGCCGGTCTTCGATGCAGTTCCGGGCCTGCAGGAAGGCTTTCCTTTGGCAGCGTTCGGCCAGGACCCTCACAAACACCCCGTACATGTTCACACTGAGGAAGAGCAGGGCATTGGCACCAAGCTGGAAGGGAGAGAACACAGAGCACCATGTGCGTGGGACGCTAGCTCGGCAGAGGCTCCTACACCCTCCGACGACCAGCCCGCGGCACGACCACGCTGCCCAGGGTGGCTGGGGTGCTGGCCGGACCCACCGTGCACGGCTGACTTCCTGCGGTCATAGAGCAGAACAGCATGCAGGCAGCGTCCCCCAAATTCACATGCAAGCCTGCCCCCCAGCACCCCAGGGTGTAGCTGCATTTGGACATAAGGTCTTTCAAGAGGTAATTATGTTAAAACGAGATCACTGGGGAGGGCCGTGTGACTGGCGTCCTCCTAAGGCGAAGAGACCAGGACACAGACATGCATGCAGGCACGAGCCTGTGAGGACCCGGGGAGGAGACGGCGTCTACGCCCAGGCAAGGCCTCGGGACAGCCGGCCCCCACACTCCAGGACCCGCAGGTCCAGCCTCCAAGGCCTGGGAGGGACAAACCTCTGCTGCTCAGGCCGCTGGGTTGGGCTGTGCGTGACAGCCGCCCCAGGACACCGTCTGAGAAAACACGATGCCAGGAGAGAGCAGATGCTCCCGAACCAGGCAGCGAAGGGAAGCAGATTAGAAGCAAAAGGAAGAAAGGACCGGGTCATACGTGAGCACGAAGCGAGCACTCAAGATGAGTGACCGTCCAGGGAACGCAGCGTCCAGAGCGCCCTGCTCGGCCCACACCCCCGGGCTCCCACCCCCTTCAAAGGATGGGAATCGAGGAAGGGGCCAGCGAGAAAGACCCGCCTGGGGCGCCAGCCACAGCCCAGACTCAGAGGCTCGCATCTGCCAGACCAGGAAGGGGGCCTTGCAGAATGTCTGCTTCCAGCGGCCTTAACTCGAGGCCAGTCCTGACCGCCCGGGGGCCCATGATGGCCACACCGCAAGTCGCGGCAGACCCGGGGAGTATCAGACCCCACCTCCCCACTCAGCCTCCTCTGCTGGTCTGTCCCACCGCGCTTGGGCCCGCGGCCGGCAGGACCACGGCACAGATCTGGGGCCCGGGCCCACCTCCCCGAGGAGCTGCGGGTGTATGAGCATGGCCCAAAGCCGCTGCGCTCAGTCTCTGTGAAGAGGCTAGACGGGACGCACGCACTTCCTGCAGGGTCTGGGGATCACTGCCGCTCTCCACCGGGCGCTGCGACTTGCACACGATTACGTGGGATGAAACAAACATGGAGGCGGGCGGGCAGCGGTCCCGGGACAAGCGGCAGGACAAGGGAAGGCAGGCCACAAGGCCGCGTGGACGGAGAATCTGCAGCACCTGGTACTGCCAGAGGCTGGGGGCGGGGAGCAGTCGGGGACGCAGACCGGGCGGGCGGGCTGCAGCCTCGAGGATGGTGTGGGGCGCACTGGGGACAGACTGCGGCACAGAGGACTGGTGAGTGTGACATGTTCCTCAGGAGGGACACACGGGGCTGCGGTCGCAGACAACAGAGCTGTTCAAGAAGGTGACAGGGACACGAATCCCCAGGGCCTCGGACAGAAACGTCCTCCCCCCAAACACGGGTGAACTCGCTGGCACACCGGGGACAGCGGGCTCACGTCCGCCTGCCGAGCTCACGTCTCAAAGGACGCGCGAACATACCACCAGGACAGCGCCCCCTCCACACCGCGCATCCGGAAAACCGCCGTCCCAGTGAGGGTCCGGGGAGCCGCCCGAGTCCTATACCCACGCTGAGCCCGTCGGCCACCCTCCTGTGACCCTCTAACCCCACTGCCGTCTCCTCGCCGGGGCACTCCTCGCCTGAAGCAGGTGCAGGGCTGGGAGGACCTTCTTCTGCGGCGTCTGTACCAGCCTCTCAGCAGGCACGGGGCGGGCTTCAGCACGGCCGTCCCAGGGGCCTGTGCCGTGTCCCGGTGACCAGGGCAGTGTTTTCTGTCCTCTCAGACCATCTGCTCTACCCGGGGATCAGTCGTGCACGCTGAAGCCACGTGTCAGAGGCGGCAGGACGCCCGGCACGGGTGAAACGACGCAATATTTAAACGCGTGCTGCGCGTGGTTAACATGCCCACAAGCACCGTCGTGGGCGCTTTTCCAAACATCCAAACAATCCCACGTCACCGCACAGAGCACACGGCTCTTCCCGGCCGACACGTAACCGGTCTGGCTCTGCGTGGCCCCGCCCGGCCTCAATGTACCGTTTGGAAGGCAAGGGAACCAGAGAGACACAGGACGTCCTCCCGGGACACGGCACCAACCCTCCTGAGAAGAGACGCCCTCCCATCCCGGCAGCCCCCAGTCCCCACACGGAGGGTCCGGCACCGCGGACAGCCCTGCGCTGGGGCCGGGACGCCACGAGACACGGCTCTTCCAGAAAGTAAGGCCTCAGCCGGCCAGGAGTGGAAGATGGGGAATGTGGTGTCCCCAGGGAGGCTGGGTCAGAGGTGGGCCAAGAGCCACGGGGCAGACCATGGGGTCGTGGGAGAAGCGGCCAGCAGAGTGAGGGCAGACCGGGTCACCCCTCTACACACACCCTCGTCACTTCCCTCTGGCCATGATGACCCACCCAGGGAAACTGAGGCCCAACTGGCCGATCACTGAGTGCCTGCCTGCCCCGTCCACACTGTTGAAGCTGCCCATGTGGAGAAGGAGTCGGTGTCCAGCAGGCAGGGTGAGGTGGGGGCAGAGACCCTCGGGGACGGGGATGTCCTCCGCCTGGTGCTCGGCATTCCCCCAGCCAGGGGGCTTCCGTGCGCCCTACTGCCTGCCCCCCTGTTCTCCCCTCCCTCCCTCACCCACCCCACCCCCGTGATCAGGCACAGCCACCGCCCAACAGGCCGCAGAGAGGTTTCACCACCGGCCACCTAATCAGTGATCAGTGACGAGGGTGACAACGCAGAGAAGCGTGCCCAGATCACCTGCCGGCAGGTGTGGTCCAGACGAGGTGTCGGTTCACACCGGCAGCCAAAGGGACAAGCCACAGGAGACACAGGCCAAGGGGGCCCCGAGCTCGGGGAAGGACGTGTTGGGGTCCAGACCGAGCACCCCGAGAGCCGCAGGCTGGCGGGGCCGCACGGCAAGGCTGGGGCAGGAGCTTCAGGGCTAGTGAGGGAGGGGGCCAGCCGCAACCCTGCTGCCTCTCCCCTCTGGCCTCTGGGGTTGAGGCTCTGCTGGGAGGCTGGCCTGTGGAGGTCAGCACCCTAAGACGCTGCTCACAGGCCCCCCTTCTCCCCGCCTTGCTCTGAGGAAACCCAGCTCCCCTGGCACCCCCCGTTCCAGCTGCTCACTCCAGGGGTCTCAGGGCTGCCAGGCCCGGCCCCTCCTCATTGCTCCCCGGCCATATGAGCTGCCACCCCCACCGCTCCTTGACCCCACACCTGACTCAGGACACCCGGTCAGGCCCTGGGATGCTGCCCAGGGGCATGCCAGGCCCCTCCTCACCCTTCCCGCTCTTCAATCCTGCCTCGGTTGCTCAGCACTCCACCAGCGGACCCCCACGAGGGGGTCCCGGTTACCAAGGCCCTGTGCCCTGGCCTCTTCCTTGGGCTGCTGTGCCAGCCAACACCTCCAGAGCCCATGGCACGTGGCCACACGAACCCATCCTCTGGCCAAGGACTAGTCCTCGCCGCGCCCACCAGCATCCACTCCACAGAGACACCGGCACTGAGGAGGGGCCGGCCCCAGTGCACATGCTGCAGCCCTGCGCTCCTGGCCTCCATGCACCTGCCCCACGCACCTGGCCTCCATGCACCTGCCCCACGCACCTGGCCTCCATGCACCTGCCCCACGCACCTGGCCTCAGCCCTCCTTGGCCCCACCAGCCCACCTTCCTTCACAGCCTCCCAGGCTTTCAGCCCAGACTCATGTCCCAGTGCCCAGCCTGTCCTTCCAGCCCTTCAGGCCCCTCTGGCCTGTGCCACACACCTGGCACCACCCGCTCCACCTGGGACCCTACCCCTGCACCTTTCCTGCTGGGTGTCTACTCAGTCCTGCATGGGACAGGCACTGACTCCTCCCACCACTCACCCCAGCAGCCACTCCCGCCTCAACTGACCAGGGCCCCAGAACCCCCAGGCATGGCCCATTTCCACCATCACATACCCTCGGGGCTCCACTTTCCACAGATGGGCCACCTGCCCACGCCCACCACCTCCTGCCGTGCTCCTGAGACACCCCTTCTCAGATGGGCCTGTCTCTGCTCCAGCCGCCTGGCCCAGAAGCTCCCTGGGCCCCCAGCCCTCCTGTCCTGGCCTGCCTTGCTCAGTCTCTCCCTGGGCAGGGGCCCTCTTCCCACGGTGCCCAGTTCATGCCCAGCCTCCAAGAGCTCAGCTCAGACATGATCTTCTCAGAGCAAGGGACCCTGAGTACCTGTGCGTCACAGAGCTTGCTGGGAGCCAGCTCTGCGCTCCTTCTGTCGTTTTCAACAGCAGTTACCAGCTTCCAACACACGATGGTTCACTCACCTACCACCTTCGCCCCCCTCCCCGCTGTCTGCCCCTCCAGAGGGTCTCGGCCTGTCGA